>NC_133907.1:15485605-16167774 GCF_964199755.1 Larus michahellis | reverse complement strand
GGGGCAGAATTCTCCGTTTCACAACAAAAACTGTCGTTATTCTTTTAATATCTCTGCTATTTTCTCCCAGAGAGATTAAATAGTCCCTTGCCATCACACATGAGGGCAAAAACTTGTCTCGTACCGGTGGTTTTTTAGCATGAAGAAGGGTCCTAAGAACAGCATTCCAACACGCAACTCAAAGTACGACTTTCTGGGTTGAAACTGCCCACGCTAACGAGCTGCGCCTCCCTCTAACGGCTTTACCTGCTTCTGTATGAGGCGAAAATTCTTCTTATGCAGGTAAAAAGCCTCTTTAAACAATTGCTCCTCCACCGGTGTCCAAGTATCCGAGCCTAGGAATTAACCAGCGACAGCCAAACTATTACAATAGGCATCCCCCGCCTCCAAAAGCCCCGGAAAGGGATTAGAACTACTCTTTTCCCCACCCCAAAAGAACATTTGGAAGCCTCAATTCAATCAGAGCAAAGGGAACGGCGGGAGCTGTTCTCCTCCTTTACCTGTGTAATGATAATCAGCCAGGGGATGGGACTCGGGTCTCTGAGGCGGCCCAGCACGCAGCATCTCCGCCGCCTCCTGCCAGATTTCATAGGGAAAAAAGAGTTAAATTCCTCCGGAGGAGGAGCCAAAAGGGAAATTCTCCCTCCTCCTGGCCATGCCCCAGCAGACGCCCAGCCCAGGGGTGTTAAATCCCTTCTTCCAAGAAGAGGGAGCAAAGCAGACCTGCTCGGGGCTCATCGAGGGCACACCTCGGGTTTTAGCCAATATCCCTTCATTCGGGAGTAATTCTATTCTCCAAATCCTCCCAGAATCAAAACAAACTCTTAGTGATGCACCAGGAGAGGGCTCGGGAAGCCCACGACACATTAACGCCGCGACAGGCAACATCCAAGAACCTCCTGCGCCTTCGGCAAAGAGACTCCCGCCCGCGCAATAGGAAACTCGGAGCGACTCCCAGCTCAAAGCAGGAACAAAGTCCGTTCTTCATTAGAAATTGCCGCTTCTTACCAGCACGTCGCCTTGAGCCTCGTGCAGGCAATGCAGAGCCAGCTCCGCGTTGACCCGGCCCCCCGGCCCGCCCTTGGGAGACGCCAAATGGAGCAGGTTTCTAACTACAAACGCAACAAAAACCCACAAAAAGTCACGTTTTCCTCCAGAAAAGGGGCCAGAGGAGAGGGAGGGAAAACAGGACGAGCGCAGCAGAGACCGCAGACGAGGAAAAGGCAGAGAAAGAAGTCCGGTACCCCAAAGAGCTCTATTTAATAGCTCGGAGAGAAACCTCCCCTCTCCCAAGGGCACCGCACATGAGCTGGGAGGGCTCCAAACGCCCCTTTTTCATGCAAGACGCTGCCGAGAGCGTCGCCCGTTAGTCTTTAGTCCCTCTCCCACCAAAACCCAGCCATCTCCTTCCCTCCAACGTGAAGGCGGGCAAGAAAAGGAGGGAGAGAAGCCCAAAAAGGTGGCATTTTCAACCGCTCCTATCCCTGGCTGGGGTCAAAGTGGAAGAAAAGCGGTAGGAAAAAAAAAAGCCAAACACCTTTCTCCTGCGTCTCCGGGTTGGTTTCCACGTCACCCCAGGGCTTCCACACCAGCGACGCTCCCTCTTCCTCCTCTTCCAAACGGGCTGGGTCCTGGAGGTCTGGAAGCTCCGCTTGGAATTGGCTTCCAATGTTGATGCGCCTGAAAGCGTGAGGAAGAGGAGGTGAGGAAGGCGAGCGGGGAACAGCTCCGGCAGGAGAAATGCGTGCATACGGGCGGAGCTGTAAGAAAGACGGCCCCTATTTCCCAGGAAAGCGCTAATCGCTCTCCTCTAACAACTTCTCCAGCACCACCACGGTACCGTTCTGCCTCCTGAGTCCTCTTGGGCCCCATCGGGCAAGAAAATTGGGGGTTTCTTCCTCCTCAAACCTCTCCCAAGTGGTCAGGTTCCCTCTGAGAAGAGCAGCGAGCTGCAAGAGCCACCACCGCCGAGCACCAAGTGCTTCGGAATGTTGTGTAGAACGCGGGAGGCCGGCAACGCTCCGTGACAGCGCTTGGCCGGGCATTTCCGCACATTTCTGGCCAACTTTGCCCCAAAAAACCCACCCTTGATGACTGGCCGAGCCACCGGCAGAAGCTCAGTGGCAACTGCCAGGGCCTGCACACACCGGGCCTTGCACCAACCACACGCCCACTCCTCAACGGCACTTCCCTCGTCCCCGCTTTTCCCCACACTCTGCTCTTCTTCCCACGGCTGGGCGCCCATTTTACTGTTTCATCAGCCAAAACACCCAAACCCCCTTGCAATTCTGCCCGGAAGGTAGCAAAAAAAAAAAAAAACGCCCAAGAGAAAAATCGTTCCACCAGGACCAGCCTTTAGCCTTCCTCGCCGTCCTCCAGTCTTTTGAATTGCGCGTTTTTAATGCTTACCTTCAGTTTTTACCCCAAACTCGCACAATCTAATCAGGTCGCGGCTTTAGGAGGAACCTACATCGCAACTCCAAAGTGATTAACAGGTTACCTGTTTCCCAGAAATTCCACCAACAGGCCCCTGGAACCTTTACCAACTCCGTTACCATTAGCGTTCCTTACCACCAAGCCCATTCCTGCCGTCTTAGTCGAATAGAATTGGGGGGATTAGCTGAGCTGCTGAACTGCTGACCAGTGGCTCACAGAAGCCATTCCAGCAAGGGAGTTTTCTCTAAATACACTCAAAAAAAAAAAAAAAAAAAAAATCACTAAAATCGCCACCCACCTCCTTCCCTGCTGGAAAATTCCTTCTCGTGGACGGTATCGAGAAGGCAATCAGCCGGCAGAGCCACCGCGACGTCCCCCTGAAGGCATCTCGGCTTTGGAGGGACGCTTTCCATCTCCTGCGGCCTCCGGCGATGGTTTCTGGGCACCAGCGAGGGACTGGGGTGCATTTTCTGGCCTCCAAGTCCTTCGCATCCCAACTCCAATCCAAATGGTTTCTCTCTGAAAGAAAATAACGAGAACTGCTGTTAAATAACAAGCACTCAAGGATTCCCTTTCCCTTGACCTGCTGCTCCTTCCTTGCTGTGTGCCATCGCTCCCCGCAAAAACACCCGATGGCGACCTTTTTCGGTAGAAAACCACCCGACCGCGGTTATTGGAGGGGGGTGGCGGGAAAGCCAAAAAGTGGAGAAAAAACAATATGGAGATAAAGGGGTGGA
Organism: Larus michahellis; assembly: GCF_964199755.1. Classification (NCBI taxonomy): domain Eukaryota; kingdom Metazoa; phylum Chordata; class Aves; order Charadriiformes; family Laridae; genus Larus; species Larus michahellis. The sequence continues at coordinate 16,164,601 of NC_133907.1, read as the reverse complement.
AAATTAATGGGAGGAAGTTGAACTGCTTTTTTAAAGAATAGAATTTCATCACCCTCAGTGTTCGATCTGCCGTTTCGGGCCAGGCGGTGTGGCGGGGAAAGGACTACGGGGCTCGGAGCTGAGCCTGCGCAGGGTGCTGGGGTGGGCACGGGCAGGAAGGCGACGTGCAGCCACGCAGAGTGCCGAGGGAGGAGATGTGCGGCAAGCGAGGTGTAGAGCCCCTGGGCAGCAGACACAGACCTTACCCCCTCGTATTGCAATAAAGAGTTTACTCCCACGTCTTTGCTTGTGCCTTCCTTCCTTCCGGCCAGGCCATACTGTGTCTGAGCATCTTCCCTGCAATGTTTTCCCTCTTCTTCCTCCCTCCCACAGCCTGGGTCAGGCGAAGACCCAGCTTTTGTCTCCTTTGGGAAGCTTTGTGGCCAGGCTATCGGAGGGGCTGCTCCAGCTCTGTTGAGCCGGGGTTCTGGCGGTCCTTGTGTTGAGATCCTTTCTCCAGGGCTCTTTCTCCTCAGAGCAAGCAGCCCTGCACAAAACCCTTGTTCCCGCCGCTCCGGGGACGGACGCTGGCGTCTCCCCCTGGGGACCGCTCTGCCACATGGCCTTTGGGTCTCCTCGCTGCGCAGCGGGGAGGCAGCTCTATTGTGGAGGCCCAGAACGGTGCAGCGGAGCAGGTTCGAGCAGCCGGTGCCAGGGCTCACCCAAAGGGAGCTGCAAGCAGGGAATGGGAAAAACCAGGGCCAGAGGAGATGGCCCTAAATCAGGGTTCTTCACCCGCTGGGCAAAAACCAATCAACACACTGAGTCGAGATATTTGGCTTTATTTCAGTTCTGCAGAATCGGGGGCCGGGCGTTTAACAACAGCCAGCACACCACACGTTTCCGACAGTCCCAGGTTCACAGTGATGAGATACAGCCCATGAGTGAGCTACAGTTCCCTTACCAGCCCTCATCAGACACATGCATTCAAGTCCAAGTTTGGAACGGTTTGGGAGATCCCCCTAATTAGGCCAATTAAGGTTTAATTTCAGGAGTTCAGCTCAAGCTCCATCAAAGTTCTACTACAATTCTATACAAAGCGCTCCTGGAACTTTTTAACCATATTCTTTTGACATCCCTACTCTAACCTTTTCCTGACCCATGAATGTACCAAGCACTCTCCTTTTCCTTCAAGAAACAGTACAAAATGGCTTTTATTACAAAAACATAAAAACCCCTCTCCCTTTTCCCTTCAGAAATAGTACAAAATGGTTTTTACTACAAAAACATAAACCCCCACTATCACTAGCACATGCTGCAAAATCTACACAGAACAAATGCACCCCCCCTGCCCGCAGGAAAACAAACACAGTCCAGGGAAGGGCCCAAGACGGGAACCCCGCGATGCTGCAGCTGCTCCGCGGCAGGACAAGGTTCAGCGCAGCTCCCGAGTCTCTGCCACCGGAGCAGCAGCTTTGGCCTTCAAGGTCTTCAAGTTCCTGGCCGGTCTTTGCACAGCACTCAATCCAGTCCCGCTTCTATTTTCCGTCTTGCGCCAGCTGCGTCTGCGGAAGGGACACCTGAAAGAGGCCAAAGGCCGAGCTCAGACAAGCCCACGCTGGTAGGACCAGCCCTAGCTCCACGGTACCGGCTCTCGGGGAAGACGCACCCTCTAACGCCAGCCCCGACAAACACTTGCTCTTCGGGGAATGGAAGTCACAGGCTCCCAGAGTCACCCTGGCCTCACCTCACACTATCAACACGTTGACTTTCTCTCTGGCTCACCATTCACACGTACAACCCCGAGACATCCCATGGATATGAGAGAGAGAGGTTCCTACAGGATTAAGTCACCCAACTCCCCTTTCCAAGGGAGAGACTGGGGCTACTGCCACCTTACTGCCACAGGCTTTTTCCTCAGCAGGAGAGTTACTGGTGACACAAGGCACTGAGGAACTCTTCTGCTCTCATCTGCCTTGAAAACGTGACAGCTAGCGCGTGAAAAGGGAAAATGGGAAAGCTCAACAAGACGAGCAAGACTCAAGGGGAACGTCCTTAGACTATTCTCTATTTCCCACCCATTCCGTTTTCTGAGTTTCCTCCAATCCCTCTCCCACCCTGCCTGACCCACAGGCACCACAGAGACCAGACCTCGGGGAACGATGCTGTCTGGCCATGGCCAAGGGACGCGTCTGACTGGGTATTCCCACCGCCTGCCGGCCTCCCTTCCTGATGGCCAAACAAAACTCGGGCCACAGCATCGTGCAGAGCTGTGCCCATCAGCACAGCCACAGCGGCTCTGGATGAGAGCTTTCCTGCTCCTCACCCGGTCTATACTGGGGGGCTGCTGCCATCGTTCCTCCATCTGGCCAGAGCCTCCTCCCACCAAGTAAGATCCTGGTCTCACCTGCTGAGACGCCAGCATCTTGTGCTGGTCAGACTCGGAGAGAGAAGATCCGCCTGCATCTGGCAGCGCCCGACCTCTGCAACATCTCCTCAGCCTCCTCCGTTCACGTTCCACCTGCACGTTGGATAGGAGAAAGGGTCACAGAAAGCTGCCACCACGCAAGGAGCAAAAGGACCTCTGGACATCCTGGCAAGGAGATGGCTGCTCAGAGACTGTGAATCGCACCACAGAACGCTGGGGCCAAAAAGCACTCCAAGCAGCCCACGGAAGAGAGCGAGCAGGAGGAAAGAGTTCCTGACACAAGAGTGTCCAGTGGGTGTGTATGGGGACACTGGGGCAAGAAGGCTGGTACCGCAGTGAACGTGCATTTGCGAAGGCAACGGGGTGCCAGAAGAGAGAGAAAAGACAAAAGCGTGTGGCCACAGGGGACAGTGGGAGAGGGAAGGAAACAAGCCGAGGACTCCACAGTGCTGCCTCTGGAAATGCGGTGTCTTCCAGAGGACCGTGATGCTGCGCAGAGGCAGCGAAAGCCTGGTCTACCTCCTCCAGAGTCCTCCTGAGCTCAGCACTGTATTGCTTCAGCTCCGTCTTCTCCCGGTCCAGCCTTGCAACTGCTCGCTGCAGACGTTCCAGCCGCTGCGACAGGAGTCTCTTCTCCGAGAGCCAGGACAGCCGCTGCCCTTCTGCAATCGCCTGCTGGGCATTCAGAGAGCAGATGATGGGAGTGGTGCCACAGAAAGGAGAGAAGGGCCAGAGTCAACACATCGCGGAGAGTGACCATGGAGGAAAGGACAGTGCTACGTCCCTTCTCCTCCTCCTCCCGGCCCACAGCCCAAAACAACACTCTCCCTTCCCAGGGGCCCTCCTCCACATCACCTCGGAGAAATCCCTGCGCCAAAAGGACACCCTGAAAGCGCAATGAAGCCTTCAACCTCACCAGCCAACGGTACCATTTCCATTCTCTCTAATACCCTGGGAAAGCTGGACCTCAGGAGTCTCCATCTCTGAAAGCATCCTCTAAGCACCATCAGTGTCGCTGCTGTTCAGCCATCCTTACAAAATTCTACTACGTTTAGTACATTCGCTTGGTCAACTGTGCCCTTTCCAGGCCAAATCCCAACCGCCACACATTGCTTCATCTTGCCTAGATAGGAGAGAACCAATCACCCACGCACAGCTCTTGGACTCGCATTCATTTTAACGGCAAGCTGCGTAGTTCTTTCATTAGTTCTGGGCTTGACGGAAAGCGTTTGAGCAGCTGAATGGTGAATTACTAGCAAACATTTTCTTCTCGGCCCAAGCACAAACACAAACAAGAAGTCTCAGCCAAGCTCCTCAGAACAGCGTAGGCTCACAGCCTCCATTGTCACAGCTCGGCTCCCTTTTCATCAAGGAAAAGGTGCAGACGGACTGCAGGGTCAGAAAGGGACCAGACCCTCGTGCCCTCCTCACAAGACAGGCCTCGAACGCCAGTACCAGGAACAAGGGGCCTGTTCCGTCTGCTCCAACACCTCTGTCAGCCGCCAAAGGACAGAAAGGAAGGAACAAAGTTCCCCCGCCTGCAGCTGGCAGCAGCGTTAGGAGTCTACTCCATGGCGGGCGGGAGGCTGCTAAGATCCCAGCCCTTTGCTGCCGTGCTTTGGCTGGGGACCACCCAACCTTCTGTTGAACTCCTCTTACGCCCACACGCAACCCGTGCCTGCATTTACTGTCCCACCAGAGTCCTGGGGTCTCCACGCTCCTTCCAGGACGAGCCACTGGCTCTGCTGCCTGGCCCGGCACCGTGTCGCCCGGGACAGACCATTGCTGCCATTTCCCACGCTCAGGCTGTTCTTCTCCTAAAGTCAGCCCACAAAGCTGGCTTGAAGCATTCAGAAGCATAGTGTTTCCTACCACGTCTTGCAGGAGCTTGTTTATCTCCCCTTGGTGGTCGGCCTCCCGAACTTTGAGGGTGTCGGTATGCTGCTCTTCTTTCTGCAGGAGCTCTTGCGCCATGTTTTGCCGTTCCCGCTTCAGGAGAGACCTCTCCGCTTCCAGCTCCCACTGAAGGCACTTCACTTCCCCTGCAAACACGACAAATGGCAAGAGTCAGAGTCTGCACAAACAGCGGCTCTGACTTTACTGACCTTACGCCCTTTGAGTTTCCGTGGAGGAGGGGTCTGTCTCCAGCTCCTTCACTCCTCAGAAGCACTGCGGACAGAGAGCTGCTTTCATACCACCTTCCCCAGGCACGGGGTCACCAGAAACGGGAGGCTCTCACCTTGGATCACCTCCTTGGCCTGCGCCACCGCGTGGAGCTGGGTTTCGAGATGACTCCTGCTGATCTCCAGCTCAGACAAGTGCTGCTGAGCCTCCAACAGGCTGCATTCCAGGGTCTCCTTCCCTGACCTGCAAATCGTGAATACAGAGAGAAAGGAGCTGCTTGCTCCTGACACCCACAGGGAGTTGTTCCAGGAAGAAGCGGTGCAAGATCCCTACCCCTGCCTACGGAAAAAGGCTCGCGTGGAAACTCCTACACAGACAGCCTATTTCTGCCCTTCCAAATAGCAATGCGGGCCCCTGCCAGGGGATGGCCAGGCTTCCCTTGTCACCTGGCAGCACACAGAAAGCCCAGCCGAATTGGACTGCAATAGCCAAATCTTCACTTGCTGGGGTCTGATCCACGACACACGGGTAGCTGCGCCCACCAAGCCTGTGCCAGCAAGCAAAACTTGGATGGACAACGGAGGACGTATCTTCAAGAAGGAGAACAAGCACACAGTTCCGATTACACCAGTCTCTGGCAGGCCAAAGTAACTATGTCCATTTTAACAGACATCAGTGATGGGCAGGAACCCCTGAAGGCTGGCGAGAATTCAAGAGAGGGTTCCCCGCCGCTGGTGTCACCAGCTCTAGCTCCTGCACCATACTAACACCAGTTAGCTTAGAAACAGAAGGCCCTCCACATTTTCTGCAGGAGCCTCTGGCTTCTCCCGAAGGGCAGCGTCCTGCTCACAACCTCCATAAGCAATAGCCGTCAATTCTGAAGATCCCACCTCAAACTACGCGACAAGGAAAGATCGATGTTCAAATGCACAGAACAAGAATCCAAGACCAGAGAGAAACTTCACGTTCTGGGAAACGTCTGCGTGGTTTAATTATGGCTCCGTTCAGAGCCCACTCGGCTTGCTGTGGACGTCACAGAGGAACACGTAAGGGGGCATAAACATGAGCCCCACGCTCAGGAGAGCTTTGCCAGCTTCAGCTGTCAGAAAAATAACCTTCAAATCAAGGTAGACTTTCTTTTTTTGCTTGAAATTCTTCCATTTTCTCTCCATGGAAGAGAAAACATGTGAAAAGCACACAGGATGCAATCGATCCCCGTGGAACCACTGTCACCTTTACCATTACAGACATTAAAGAACGTCCTGCCCAGGGTCTCCTCCCTGCCCTTACTTGGCCTCTGCCAGCTGCTCCGAAAGGCCTTGTCTCTCCCGCTCCAGGGCTGCCAGTCGCACCTCCAGGGCAGCCTTCTCCCGCACCAGCAACTCCTTCTCTGCGCACACCTCGGCCAGCGCGTGCCCTTGGCGAGAGGACTCCTGGCGCAACTGCTCCAGGCCACTGCGAGACGACTCTTGCTGGCGGGAAACCTGGAAGCGGGACAAAAGGCAGTGAGAGTCCTTGCGTGCAGCCCTGGCTTTTGCCCCAGACAAAGGCTCCAGAGCTACACAGTTTGCTGCTTTTGCCACACGGGAGAACAGTAGAGTCGTGGATGCAGTCCTCTCTCTGCAACTTACCAGAAGCCAAAAAGGAGGCCAACACGCACAGCTTCACCCAGCCAAGCAGCCACATGCCCACCCAGAAGCACCAGGTCTTTGGTCTCACCTCAAGGAGTTTCTCTTGGGCTTCTTCCTTCTCCTCTGCCAGGACGCCCAGCTCTACCCGCAGCTCCTCTTGTTGCTCCTCTGCTTTCTTCAGCAGCTGCTCCAGGTGCCCTTTCTCTGCACAGAGCTCGCTCTTTGTTCTTTCACACAAGCTCAGCTTCTCCTGGGCAGAGATCTTTGCTCTCTCCATCTCATCCACTTTACACAACAGAGCCTCATTCTCTTGCTCCAGCTGCAATCACAGAAGCACAGAGGAAATCAAATACAGCAAGACTTACTCTGAAGAAGAGGAGAGCAGCAACTCCACATCCCCTGCGTCTCGCTGACATACTCCCAGGTCAGCGCTCCCAATAAGCACGTGCCGACAAACTACCCCAAGGAGCCTGCGTGGTCTCATCACCATTTCCCAAGGAGGAGAACAGCACGTTCCCTGGCCTCTACTGACACGAAAAAAGCATCTGTGCTGGTCTTGCTATCACAAGGTGGCCATACCTTCTCCAGGGCCACTCTAAGCTCATGCTTCTCTTCCTTCAGCACATCCCTCTCAAGGTGCGATTCCTCCAGCGCCTCCCTCGCAACTACCAACTCATGCTGTAACACGCAGTGTTTGTCTTCGAGTGCCACTAAGTCCTTCAGTCTGTGAGAAGGGGAAAGACAAACAAGTTGTCAATGTAAAAACATTCTCGTTTCCAAAACCAGGAGCACATACTGTGTCCCAGATATGGCAGTTGGAATGATTTCCAACGGCTTTGGACCTACACCTAAACACCACCGGCATTTCCTGACTAGAGCTGCATCGCTCTTTGTCATGGATGAAACGTTCCTCATTGAGAAAGTAAATCAAGCTTCCAGACATCACAGAACGTTTCCAAAACGTTCAGGTACTGGCAACAGCTTCCTGCCTCTTAGTTCTCTCTCTCCTCTTTCATACGTTGGATATAAGCCTTGCACAAGTTCTTCTTGGGCTAAAACAGACTTTGAAAGTCCAGACTACGACTCCCACAACTACTTTTGCCTTCTGCAGTGAATGAATCCAAGGCCCTGCAAGCTGTCTGGGGAGACGGCTATGAATGTCCAATCCAATAACCATGGGATCACAGGAGGGTCCCGGTTAATACGCTGCATGTTGCAAAATGGCCCTTCTTGCCCCAAAGGCCTTCTGCACTCAGTCTCGCAAGGAACTGTCAGCACAGAGGTGCTACAGTGCTTAGGATGGTGCTGGGCAAATTCCTGCCAACTCCTCTAGCACCGCCCCGGGGAGCAAAAGGGCTGTACCAGAGACAGAGCTCTCTTTAGGCTGCTCTCGCTTGCTCACCAAGAACCAGTTCACAGCAAAAGCACTGGAATACGCCACCTCTTTGCCAGTCTGGTCTTACCCAGAGGAGCTTCTGGCAGTCAGACGATTTTTGCCGTCCTTTCTGTTGAAGGCAACCGTTTGACTCGGGACAGAAACAAGGCCGTGCAGAACGGGTGTGTTTGCAATGTGAACACAGCCCATCTATGAATGCAAGAGGCAGCCCCAGAAGAGAACGGTGCTAACAGCAAAGTTTAAAACACCTTTACCTGTCCTGAAGCTCCTTCTTCTCCAGCTCCCCCTTGGCTTGGAAGGACATCACGCTGCAGTTTAGACGGGAGCAGTTTGCCATTACAGACCCAGAAAGCCTCGTTTGCTCTGCCTTCAGCTCTGACAAATCTCTGCAGAAGAACAAAGGAAGAGCCAACGTTCACACCACCGTCTCTATCAGCTGACTCGCTTCTCACGCACGTAATGGCGCAAAGAGGAAAAGCTGCCAGGAAAGATGACATCTCGGCTGGGGACAAATCATTCCCCTGACACTCTGGGGTCAGGACACACCTTGGCGAGCGACTGCTCAGAGGCTCACGACAACAGCCACATAATAAACTTTTCAGGAAGGTGGAGGAAGAATAAGCCTAAAACGGCGTAACAAAAAAGCACAAAGAACACAAGAACCAAGGCACGCTCGACGCATTAAGGAAGGTTCATCATCCAGGAAGATAAATGGCTGACAGTAACCCAGAGTCTGAAGTCGCCTGCTGACACCAGCAGCAGACACTCTCACGGCTACGCTGCTCTTGTTTGTGTAGAAGGCAACTGTGAGAAAGGAACCTCAGAGAGGTGTGAAGGGAAGGTACATCTTTTCTGCCAGAGATCGGGCCTCAACTTCTACTCACCGGTTCGTGGCAGTCTTCATTTCCAGGAAATGACGGCGGAAGGTGACCATCTGATGCCACAGCCCGAGCAGACGGTCACGGTCACCCCTGAAGTAGTTCTCATAGAGCTACAGATGCAAAGACAAAAAGAAATGCCAGTTCAGCCTCCGCCATCACTGTATGAGCAGTAAAACACCAAGTGGACCTTGCTATAGCACCCTCTTAAAACTGTCGCGTCTGCTATCGACTTGGTCAAATCACTGGTTTATATCAATAAATATATTGCTGCTTCTCTCTTAGGAGTGAAGTCTATCGCTCCATCCGTGACAACCCCTCTCTTCTGCTCGTCAACACCAACACATCCTCAACCGAGCCACAACCTTCTCACAGCAAGTTCTCTGGGCCAGAAACAAAACGCGTTCTCATGCCACGCTGGCACCACCTCTGACATTCCCGCAGCTGAGCCTCACCTCACGTTCCTGGCGCCATTCGCGCTCCTTCGCTTCCAGCTCCTCCCGCGCCCTCATCCAATCCACCGTCAGCTTTCCAACATCTTCTTTGAGGGCTGAATTCACCTCTTTCGCTTTCTCCAGGTGCTCCCGCAGCAGACTGTTCGCTTCGGCCAGATCCTCGCACCTTGCAAAGGGAGGAGCAGCCATGAGGTCACTGAACAACCCCTATCCACAAGCAGCATCCCCGGGATTTCCCGGCTCCCCCAACACTGACTTTGTTCTCAAACTGAGAGGCAGGAAAAGCGCTTTCTAGGATGAACTAAGATCTCTGGGTGATGGCCAACTCATGCACTTCTCCTTGCTTTAAGCCTTCAGTTTCCACCTACAGGTTGGCTTTCCCCTGCCTCTGCAACTCGGACGATGCCCACAGTTGACGGCTGCCTCCCCTTCGTGCTGCCTCATCACTGGACGCATCACCTTTCTCTAGCGTTGCCCCCAGTCCCTCACCTACTGCACCAGGGCAGCGTTTAGGCTGGAAAGGGACCCTTGGAGCTCACCCGCAGGAACGCCCCGCTCCAAACAGAAGCGGTCAGCACACACCACTATTACTGCCCCACAGAACAGGTTGTGCACCTCTCTCCTTTCCAAAGGGCTTGCCCCAACACTTCCCTTGCGGAGACTGCCTACCACTGACAGGTTTTCCCTCCCTGCCGTGAGCATCCAGGATACCGAGTAGGAGGGAACGCTTCTTCCTTGTACCTTTGCTGCTCCTCTTTCACCTCAAGCAGGGCTTTCTCCAGGGCCTCCGTGCCTTCCCACCTGCCTGGGAGGCATCCCTGAAGAAGAAAGCGAATGGTTGGTCCAATTCTTCCACCTGAAGCCCAGGAATGCTCTCCTACGCTCCCACCCTTTCTTTCCTAGCTCTGCTTTAGCCGGCAAGCAGAACGAAAAGCACAGAGCCAGCTCTCTCTGCCCGACGCCAGCATTCTCGCCTTCCAAAACACTGTCTGTCCACCCATTCTATTTCGGAGACAGCCCTAGAACAGGCAGCAAAGCCCTCTCCCGAGACCCAGGACGAAACGCTCCCCGCCAATAAAGCACTCCCGCACACAACTCCAATCCTGCATTTCTGGGACCGCTGGCTGCTCTGAGAGCGGCAACTGGGCAGAACAGGGGCGGGCAAACTCGCAGCGCTTCTTGAAACCCTCCGGGAGCACAATCTCGCTTTCCCCTGCCATGGCTCGGGGAGCTTTTTCGCTCCCGAACGCTCCGGCCGCTCTCTTCAGTTCGCGCCCTGCGCACTCACCGCTCCTGCTTCCAGCTGCTGCTCCAGCTCTCGGCAGCGGGTCCGGTACTGCAGGACCTGGGCGCAGACACGGCATGAAGATGAGCGACTGCAGCCGGGGACGGACCCGGCTCCTCCGGCACCGGCTTTTCTCTCGCTCTCTGCAGCCCGAGCTCAGCCCGCGCCACGGCGCTGCCGCTCCGACACCGAGTCCCTTCGGGACCGGGAAGCTTCGCTTCCCCCGAGCCCGGCCAAGCCCCGGCGAGCGGCTCGGGGGTGACCGCCGACGGGACGGGACGGGACGGGACGGGACGGGACGGGACGGGGCGGCTCCCGGGGCCTCCCTCCCTCCCCCGAGCTCCGGGCTCGGCGCCGTCCCGCCCGCGGCAGCGCAGGGCAGGGCCCGGGCAGGACCCCGCCGGGGCCGCGCCTTCGCCCCCCGAGGGCTCCGCCGCCGAGTCCCGTCCGCGGACGGCGCGGGCACCCCGGCCCGGCCTCGGGGAGCTCCCCCCGGGCAGGCGCCCCCGCTCCTCACCTTCGCCTGCAGCTTCCGCACCAGCACCGCTTGCCGGTGCCGCGCCTCCTGCGAGCTCTGCAGCCGGCGCTGCAGGGAGGCCGGGCCCGGCGCCGCCATGCCCCCGCTCGCCGGCCGGGCTCCGCCGCCTGACGGGCGCCGCCGGGAGCCGCGGGGCGGGAGGGACGGGCTCGCTCGGGGCCGCTCTGCGGCGGCGCTTTCCTGCGGGCTGCGGGGCTGCCGCGGGGGAAGAGGCCGCTCCGGCCGCGGTTCGCTCCGGCCGGCTCCGCTCGGAGACCGTTACCGGCCCCGGCCGACGCTGGGGGCGGGAGCGGGGGGAAACGGTCCCCGCGAGCCGCGTGTCGGGGGGGCCCCGAGACGGCGGGCGAGAGCCGGGGCCGCGGGGACGGGCCGTCGCCCGGGGAAGGCGGCGGCAGCGCCGGAGCCTCTGCCGGAGGCTGCGGCTTCGGCCCGGGCTGCCGCGGGAGCGGGGGGCCCGGCCCGGGGCGAAACGCCGACGTGCCCGGGGGGAGCTCCCGGACCTTGTCCTCCCCGACGGGCGGCGCGAAGGGCCCGGGCCGCCAGCAGGGAACGGGGAAGCCGGGGCGGGAGGGAAAGCTTCCGAGTTCCAGGGCAACGGGCTCCGGGAATACAGCGCTATTTCATGGGCTCAGGGGGGAAAAGCGACAAACGGGGCTCAGTCCCCTTTGCCCCCCGGCCTCGTCTCTCCTGGGAATTCACTGATTCGCCACTCAAGTCATGAGTTTGCATAACTTACAGCCGTGCACTTGCAAGCAAACAAAAAAGAATTAGTTCCCTAGTGAGAGCGCTCATCCTTCCTCTTCCATCACGGTGCGGGCGTCCCCCGGGTCACCCCGGGAAGCACGAAAGCCTGAGTGGGCCGGCTGCTGCTGCATCCTGGGTCTAAAGTAGACCCAGTCAGTACGTTGTGACTGATACAGGACCCGTTACGCAACATTTTAAATACTTCTTGTCCCCAGGCATTAAGTTTGCAATGCCACAACCTGGGAATAGAGAAAGGCTGCCAAGGGACACCGCAGCGAGAGCACTATCACCACACTCCCGCGACAACGGGAGAAATCCTCGTACCTCCCCATCATTCAGCTCTTGCCTTTCAGCTTCAACACCAGAAAGTTACATCCAAGTGATGCAAACCAACAAATTCCCTTTATGCTGACACACAGAATGACGCTGTCTCCCAGAAAAGGTAGTCAGGAGATCACGTTTTGGAAAGGAGAAGTCAGGACAGTATTCCTGTTAGACTGCAACACTTTGCCAGAATCCTCTCTGGTTTGTATCGAAGAACGAGGGTGAGTCAGAACAGGTAGAAAGGGTAGAGGAGAGGGTCACGTAGCCAAGGGCCACTTCCTACAACTTGTAACCGATAAGTCAACTACAATATATTTCTCAGGTCTGCATGAACACACACAAAGTACCTGCAGTAAGGGGCCAAGTTTAGGCTTCAAGGCTTGAGTCGCCGGAACCTTCCCTGGGGAGAGGCTCTTTCCTCTAACCAGGTCATCCCATTTGTCAGCCCACTGTGATTTAAAGATACAACCAAAGCCAAGCTTGGCCAGAACAGCTGCTTCCTTTCTAGTCGTCAAAGACCATTAACTTGGGAGCTTTATTCCTGAAATGCATCCATGAGCCCTTGTCATAAGGTCAGAGGGACTAGGCAAAGATTTGCCCCGCAAAAGTAGCCAGTATCAAAGCAGTCGGACTGATCTGCACGTTTCATAGACTTGCGTGCCTTAAACGTGTTTAAGGTTCAACCTTAAGGTGTTTCAGTTTTAAACACCTTAAAGGTGTTTAAATGCTCGTCAGCTGTCCCTTGTTCCCGTGAAAGCCAAACCAGGCACACAGTGATGGCAGGACGACCAGAGCATCCGCCCAAGACAGGCAGAAGAGCGCCTTACCGTGTCTCTCGGCCCCTGGAGTCACGCGATTGCCACCTTTATCCCACCGCTGCTTAAACAGGTTGTGCTCTACATCCAGCTGCTGCTCTCCTGCTCCCTCCATGGCTTCGATGCTCAAATCTGAAAGCAGTGAGCAAGGGAAGTGGTCTGTAAAGGCACAGTCATTATGGCCTGTGGTGGGCTGAGGAAGCATTCAACCCGTGAAAATACAGAATCTTTCAGCCAGGGGGACAAGAATGTGCCAAAGTGAAAGGCTGTGTATGCCTGGGGCCGAGTGTCACCCAGGGAAGAAAACGCACGTTGCAGCAGCCGAAATGCCCCTTCCAAATACGGGGTTGGGTTTGGTGTACAAGAAGGACTGTTTCCAGCTGCCACAGAAAGCGTTACCCTGAAGGGTAATACACTTAAGGCCAAACAAATCCACAAACCAAGCCCCTCCAAGCCCATAACCATCTTCACAAACACCGCTTCAGGAGCACAGCTTAAAACGGGTTGAAAGCTGCCTCCTACCTCAACCCCCCCACCTTCAGCTGTCTGACTCCTTGTCTGACTCCTTGGGGGAGTGGGGTGTCTCTGAGGGTGCCAGGGATAATTTAGACGTTTCCTGAGAGCGGTTCCCGAAGACTTCCGAAGGGCAAACTTTGGCCTGCTTAGGAGCATGGTTGAGAGTGTCCCTTGGGGGACAGTCCTGAAGGGCAAAGGTGCCCAGGAAGGCTGGTCTCACTTCAAGGAGGAACTCCTAAAAGCTCAGGAGAAGGCCATCCCCAAGTCCCAGAAAACGAGCAGACAGGGAAGAAGACCAGTAAATTATCCACGAGCAAGGAATGTGCCCTTGTCGCCAAGGCGGCCAACGGAATTCTGGGCTGCATAGGGAAGAGTGTGGCCAGCAGGTCCAGGGAGGTCATTCTCCCCCTCTACTCTGCACTGGTGAGGCCACAACTGGAATACTGTGTCCAGTTCTGGGCTCCCCAGTTCAAGAGAGACAGGGAACTGCCGGAGAGAGTCCAGCGTAGGGCAACAAAGACGATGGAGGCATTGGAGCATCTCCCTTATGAGGAAAGGCTGAGAGAGCTGGGACTCTTTAGCCTGGAGAAGAGAAGGCTGAGGGGAGACCTTATTAATGTTGCCAAGTATCTAAAGGGTGGGTTTAAAGAGGATGGAGACAGACTCTTTTCAGTGGTTCCCGGTAACAGGTGATGGGCACAAGGACCCTTGGGGCCTCCCTGTAGGGCTGCCTACACTTTCTGCATTCCTTGTGCAGTGGAAAGGGTCCCCTTCTTGACCTCTCCTGTCAGGGGACACTACACCCAGGAATCAGCAGCTCTCTGCCGTTTGGCAGGACTCGGAGCGAACCCACCTTCTGCAGCCTTAAACCCCTCCCCTGAGCAGCCCGTGGGGGCGAGCAGCCCGTGCAGAGCAGGGTCGGGAGAACTGGACCTGGCGAAGCAAAGCTCCTGCTGCGCTGGTGGATGAGCCTGGGACCCCCGGCTCTGCAGCGCAGTCGGGGCTCTGCCCCTTATCTCAGCCCTTTGCCGGCCAGGGCTGCTGCGGGGGCACCAAAACTCTTCATTCCTGCACCTGTGAGCAAAAAATAAACAAGTCATTTCCCCAGCCAACGGTGAGAGTGCTCATCCCTCCTCCTCCCCCCTCACCTCCTCCTTTTGCCAGTGGGCAGCAACCCCACTCCCAACACCAACCTGGGGGGGATTCTGCATCTCTGGGGCCTCAGCCCAGAGAGAATTTTCATCCCGAGCCAGCCTGTCCCGTGGAGAAGGGGCAATAAAGAGCAGGTCACAGACAACCTCCCATCGGCATTTTGCTGGCAGAAGAATGCAAGCACCAAATAAAGACATTTTCAAAAAACGAGCAGTACTATGTTTTCCATTCTCCTTGAGCAAAAGAGTTTTGCTGAAGTGTTTTCCCCTTCTGGCAACAACCAAAGTTCCATATTTTGGCTGGGGCAGGCAGCAGGGCTGAGGACCCTCCGCTTGCCTCGGCAGCGGCACTGGCACCTCGTCCCGGCTTGTTGAGACCCCCCCCTGCCGCCACCCCCCGCCCCATCCCGGTTGTCCCCCGCCCGCCTCAGCCCTGACACATGCCAGCCAGCAGGGCTGGCACCAAGGAGCGCGTCCCACAGCCTCCACCCCACCGCTGAGGGCGATGCCTTCTGTCCCAGCCCGCGGGGGGCTCGGCAGCAGCTTGGGAAGCCTGACCCACCGGGCACTCGGCCCCCGCCTTGCCCTGGCACCTTTCCTCCGAGCCAAGGCACCGGGGCTTTCCCTTCATCGCTCCCTGCAGTTCCTTGAAACTCCTTTGCGCTCCCCACAACTCACTGCCGGGCACAAAAAGATGCCCCCAGTCATCCCCGCAAACATTTTATTGCTGACTTCCCACTTGCCCCCCACCTTGCCCCTTCTGCTCGATTGCTCTTTAAGCAGACCTTTCCCCAAACCCGCCCAACACCACCCTCCTTACCCAGCTCATCTGGGATTATTACAGCTCTGCTGAAGTTAATGCCCTCCCAACACCATCATCTCGGGGCACTCGCTACAAACTCACCAACACCAGGGGGGAGCTCAACTCAAGCCACAAGGAGGAAAGCTCTCGCAGGAAGGGTCTCAGCATGCGGGGGGGGAGGGAGAAGGATGGCTTTGGGCAGCAGGATCCGAGTGGAGACCGGGTGCAGGCTGCTCCCTGCAGCGCCTGACCCTGGGACAGCCCGGACACCTGCGAGTCCCTGGCTGAAGCCCCTGTGTCCAGGGGAGCCTTGACAGCCGGGGGGGCACGGACAGCTCGGCTCCGCCAGCCGACACCCACCGGACACACACACACAGCCCCGACCCAGCCACACGGAGAGAGGGGACCCCGCATCGCCCCCCGACTCCGCACCCCAGGCAGCGGCCCCTCCGCAGCCCCGGCCCCCCGCGGCTCCCCGCATCCCGCACCCCCGGCCCGCACGGCATCGCCCCCCCTCGCCACTCTGCCGGCACCCACGGCTCCCCGCACCCCGACACCCTGCGCCCACCGCACCCCTGCACCAGCTCCCTCTCCCCAAAGCCCCCCGCAGCCTGCGCTGCCCCCTCCACGGCTCGCCCCGAGTGGGGACCAGGGCCCGGGGCCGCTGCCAGCAGCAGGAATGCCGGAGGGCAAGGAGGGCTTTGCTCCGGGCTTCGGCTCTGGGCACGGCCCCGGGTAAAGCACGGCAGGACCAGAAGCAAAGACCCGAGCGTGGGGAGGTTCACACCATTAAACATCAGCCCCTGCAGCTCCAAAACCTTCTCCCCTCATCCTTGTACCAGCCATTCCCAAGGATGTCATGGCCCTCGGCTGATCAGTTTGCATTTTGCAGCTCTGCAGCCCCATCCTGGCTTGTGCCCCGTCCCTCCCTTTCCTTTCCCTCCAGCAGCAAGGCAGCAGCAGGTTTCCTGCCTGCTTTGATGGCATCATGGCAGGGGTCGGTCATGGCAGAGACCATGCTTGGCTGGGGACCCCTTTGCTGTTGGGGACCCCACTCCCCAGCAGCCCATGAACCCCGCTGGTGCCCAGGGACGTCCCTTTCATCAGCCGCATCCCATCTGTGCACAGGGACCCCTGGGGTGGCCGTGCCACCACCCCCAGCCGCCTCCAGCGCCGCCATCCCCGAGACACTGGAACCACAACTCTGCAAAGGCCGCGGCTCCCAAGAAATGCACACAGAGCTTGGGTGTGAAAAACAGGAACACAACTCTTTATTAACAACAACACAACTACCTACAACTCTTAACAACCAGTAACAACTCTTACAACTCTTTACAACTCTGAACAACTAACAAAAATATTAACAACTAACAAAACTATTAACAAACACCAAAACTATTAACAAACTGTAGACAAGTATTTACAACACTTCCTCTTCCTTGATCTGCTCTTGGTCTGGCCTCCGCACACCTGCTGCCCCTGGAAGAAAAGCCAGCGGCACGGCCGTTTGGCTAACGAGCAGCGCCTCACCCAGCAGAGCTGGGGCTTCCCGAGCCGGCTCAGCGGCAGCAGCTGCTTCGGGTCGGGCTTTGCCCCGACGGGCGTTCCATGGCCACAGCCCTGGGACACGCTGGGGACAGCGGGACTCTGCCGCCAGCGCTGAGCCCCGCCTGGGCTCGGGCTTACACTTGCCTGTCCCGGCCCTAAGGAATCGCTCCCGGCCCAAACCGGACGGGGGCTCAGGGCAGCGCGGTGGGGGCCGTTGTGCCGCCAGCACGAGGGCAGCGGGCGCCGTGTCCCTGCAGCGGGGACCACCCAGCCCAGCCCCAGCCCCAGCCCCATCCCGGTGGCAGGAGACCCTCCCTCCCTGCGGGCAGCGCATGGCGAGCACGTGCCTGTCCTCCTGATGGCGGGTCCACATCCATCGCCTCCTCCTCCTCCACATCCACCTCCATCTCCTCCTCCTCAGCCACATCCACCTCCATCGCCATCTCTTCCTCCGTCCCCACACTCCTGGCAGCCGCCTCTGCAGCCTCCAGCGCAGTCTGGCACATCCTAAGCCGAAAGGCAAGCAGAAAAGGGCATTGGTCCTGCCCGGGCCAGCCCAGTGGACCTGTGGGACGGGGGTCTCCGCACCCCTGCCCCTCTCGCCGGCCAGGGAGAGCAGTGGGGCCATGGGGCTCCAGCAGGAACTGGCTGGACCTGAGTGGCTCCTTGGCCACCAGCACCCACCAGAGCTGACGCCCCAGTGCCTGCAGCTGGAGGCTCCTTTGCTTCTGCATCTTCATTATTTTGGTGTTTCGCATGGTCTTCTGGATCTGATGGTGCAGAGAGGGCAGGGGTGAGCAGCCCTGCTCCCTGCAATGTGGGGCCACGAGCACAAACCCCGGGGCCCCCACACACAGATCCCGGCCCACGCGTGGTGTGCCTGGGCGCCCAGAAGCTCCTTACTCGGTGCAGATGGCCTTTGGGCTCGGTGCTGCTCCGCTGGCAGGGCTCAGCTCCCACGGCTCCAGCCTGGAAAGGGGCAGCGCAGGCACCGGCTCAGGCTCCGGCCAGCACCCGCCTGCTCCCGCCGAGCATCCCTGTGGCACCAGCCCGGGGCAGCCTGGGCTGTGTGTGGGGACGTGTCCCCCCGTGCAGGGATGCTGCACCCCAGCAGGGCATGAGCAGCCCAGAAGGGCTTCTGCCAGCCCCTGGCCTTGCAGGGGTGGGGGGAGAGGGCGAGACAAGCTCCTGGCACCACGACTACGGCGGGCTGCCCACCTCCAGGGGGCAGGGATGTACCTCTGCCAGCACACATGGATTCTTCTTCATCGCCTTCATTATCACAACGCTAGGGGAAAGAAATTGGGATCAGGCGGGATGGGAAGGGAAGGGCTGGGTCGAGGGTAGGAGCTGTGAGGAGCAGGAGAGCAGGGCTGTGTGGGGAGCAGGAGAGAAGGGCTGTCGGGCACAGGGCAGAGGGGATGCATTGTGCCCGTCGCCAGGGACTGGCAGTTACAGATGGAACACGGGCCATGGCAACGGGAGCGCAGTGGGGATGGGGACGAGCCCCCTTAAAGGTGGGGCAGCTGAATACATACACTACCCCCCAAAGTTAAGAATCCCAACACATTACACTTCAGTCCTGTCTTCAGCGGCTCTTCCTGACCATCCCCTCATGCCTGACCATCCCCTCATGCCAAGCTGCTCCTCAGTTTAGTCTCAGAAGCGTGCCGGAGAAGACGTGCCCAACAGCATCCAGCCTACGCTGCTGCGGGCTACGCTGGCCGAAGAGCAGGAGCTTAAAGAGGAGGCTGAGACCGTGGTCGGGGAAGTGCTGGATGGGGGAAGGCGCTGGATCAGTCCCTCCATGTCTTCAGGAGGGCTCCCCATGGGGTCGGCGGGAGGTTGTTTGCCAGTGCCAGAGAGGCAGAGCCTTTGGACACTTCTCCTGTGGAGCGATGGGAGGAATTTGGACTGGAGGCTCGAGAGATTGTGGCGAGCGTGTTGGGGAGCTTTGGGCAGCGTTTGGTCCTGAGGAGGTTTGCGGCTCCTGGGGCACAGAGCCCCCGCGCAGCTCCACCAGGCGGACAATAAAACCTTTGCTCCCAGGGGGTGCCTTGTGCCTTCCTTCCTTCCTTCCGGCCAGGCCATACTGTGTCTGTCTGGGCATCTTCCCTGCAATGTTCTCCCTCTTCTTCCTCCCTCCCACAGCCTGGGTCAGGCGAAGACCCAGCTTTTGTCTCCTTTGGGAAGCTTTGTGGCCAGGCTATCGGAGGGGCTGCCATTATCGGAGGTTCACACCATTAAACATCAGCCCCTGCAGCTCCAAAACCTTCTCCCCTCATCCTTGTACCAGCCATTCCCAAGGATGTCATGGCCCTCGGCTGATCCGTTTGCATTTTGCAGCTCTGCAGCCCCATCCTGGCTTGTGCCCCGTCCCTCCCTTTCCTTTCCCTCCAGCAGCAAGGCAGCAGCAGGTTTCCTGCCTGCTTTGATGGCATCATGGCAGGGGTCGGTCATGGCAGAGTCCATGCTTGGCTGGGGACCCCTTTGCTGTTGGGGACCCCACTCCCCAGCAGCCCATGAACCCCGCTGGTGCCCAGGGCCGTCCCTTTCATCAGCCGCATCCCATCTGTGCACAGGGACCCCCGGCGTGGCCGTGCCACCACCCCCAGCCGCCTCCAGCGCCGCCATCCCCGAGACACTGGAACCACAACTCTGCAAAGGCCGCGGCTCCCAAGAAATGCACACAGAGCTTGGGGGTGAAAAACAGGAACACAACTCTTTATTAACAACAACACAACTACCTACAACTCTTAACAACCAGTAACAACTCTTACAACTCTTTACAACTCTGAACAACTAACAAAACTATTAACAAACAACAAAACTATTAACAAACAACAAAAGTATTAACAAACTGTGGACAAGTATTTACAACACAAATCCACACACGAAAACTAACCTTATCTCTACCAAAAGGGCGCTGCAGTCCAGATCTTAAACGCTGCGCACCACCAGCAGGGAAACACGTTGTTAAATAGGATGACCCTTTTGGGGCCATTTCCCCCATTCCCTCTCTTTTTAGAGCGGGGGCGACCGCGTCTTCTTGAATCCTCAAAGCCCAGCCGCTGCCCGGATGCGGAGAAAAAGCTGGGGGGTTTGAAGAAAAATGGTAAAAACTGGCCTCGGGGTTGGTTTGGTGTCAGTTCCCAGGTGTTATGGGAGGAGGTCAGCGGAATGCGGGGGCTTTTGTGGCTTCGCCACCCTTTAGAAGAGCTCCCGGGGCCCTTTTAAACATCAGCGTTTGGGCGATGGAATCTCATGTGGGCGTTTCTCCCCTGGATCTTCTCAAACACCCTGAAAGTTAGAAAAGAAAGGCATTTTTAAGTCTTTGGCCGTTTTTGTAAATTTGTGAGACCAAGCTCCGTTATTCCTCCTTTTGGGAACTCTTACGCTTTGCTGCGTGGTACGACAGAGTTTCCGACGTCGGTGGTTCAACAGGACAGATCGTGGGCGATTAACATATTAGAATTAATTGGGCCATCGCTTAAAATGAGGCCGAATTGAAACGCGAGGCATTTTGCTCGGCGCGAGTGAGTGGAGCGGGGAAGCCTCAGGCCCCAAATCCTCACGGAACTTGAGGCTTTTTTGGTCAAAAAGGAGAAGCGCCGGGATTCTTGCGCAAGGGAGGGCCACCGCTCTGAACCTCAGGGCTCGGTGGAGGGTCTCCCCGACTCCGAAAACACACATTTTTGGGGGCTGAAAGTCAATGAAAACCGCCAAGCGGCCCCGGGGCAAGGGGAATCCTCCAGCTGCCCTCCCCC
Source organism: Larus michahellis (assembly GCF_964199755.1). NCBI lineage: Eukaryota > Metazoa > Chordata > Aves > Charadriiformes > Laridae > Larus > Larus michahellis. Next base: position 16,144,220 of record NC_133907.1, on the reverse strand, counting down.
GCTGCCCCCACGGCTGCTTTTTGAGCCACAAAACAGCCGCTTTTGAGAAGGAAAAGGAAGAGCTGACCTTCCACACTCGCCGCAGGGGAAAAATCCCGGATCTCCGGCGCCGCCGTCCCAGCACCAGGAAGCACCGGCATTGATGGAGGAGCTGCCGCCGTTGCAGGGGTTCTCTTCCTGACTCCCCAACTTTGGATTTTCCTGGGGGATGATGCGCCGCCTCTTCTTTGTGCTCCAAAGGGCCTGTAAATCAGGTAAAAAATAGCTTGAAACAGCCGCAGGCGGCAAAGGAATTGGAGTTTTTGCGCCGGAGGTACCGCGTTTTATCAGCCCAACCCTGCCCGGGTGGACTCTGAACACTAAACAGTCGAGAAAAAACCACTTTAATTCCTCTGGGAGGACCAGACCTTGAAAGAAAAACCCTATCAGTTCTCTATTTGAAGCAGAACAGCGCTTTCTGACGCAAAAATCGATCCCAACGGGTTGAAAACGTGGAATTCCGAAGCACCGAAGCGACACCGTCACCCCGTTTCTACCACCACAAAGTTACAAATATTTCTGTGAACCAAATCCGTTGGTTTTTAAGGAATGTTTTCCCAGATGGCTTCATGGAGGAGCGGAAGCTGGCACAAAAATCCCTCCCCCAGCAGCTTTCCTACCTCTTCCTCCTCCTCCGGGTGTCTCGGGCGCTTCTTCTGCGTCAGGCGAGGACGAGTGCAGCCAAAACGGGTTTTTTTCTTCCAGGTATAATAATATTCAACACACTGAGACACGCTTTTAGTCTGGATCTGCCGGGAGGAAAACCAGGAGCCATTTCATAAGGGAAACACGGCAGTAAAATACCCAAGGGGCAGATTGACCAGGAGTCTCTCCTGCGCTTCTCGCAACGCAACGTCCGGGGGAGCTCGGACAGAAAAGAAACCTTCACCTGCTGAAAAACGCCGTCAAGAAGCGTTTTCAGGGCAGAATTCTCCGTTTCACAACAAAAACTGTCATTATTCTTTTAATATCTCTGCTATTTTCTCCCAGAGAGATTAAATAGTCCCTTGCCATCACACATGAGGGCAAAAACTTGTCTCGTACCGGTGGTTTTTTAGCATGAAGAAGGGTCCTAAGAACAGCATTCCAACACGCAACTCAAAGTACGACTTTCTGGGTTGAAATTGCCCACGCTAACGAGCTGCGCCTCCCTCTAACGGCTTTACCTGCTTCTGTATGAGGCGAAAATTCTTCTTATGGAGGTAAAAAGCCTCTTTAAACAATTGCTCCTCCACCGGTGTCCAAGTATCCGAGCCTAGGAATTAACCAGCGACAGCCAAACTATTACAATAGGCATCCCCCGCCTCCAAAAGCCCCGGAAAGGGATTAGAACTACTCTTTGCCCCACCCCAAAAGAACATTTGGAAGCCTCAATTCAATCAGAGCAAAGGCAACGGCGGGAGCTGTTCTCCTCCTTTACCTGTGTAATGATAATCAGCCAGGGGATGGGACTCGGGTCTCCGAGGCGGCCCAGCACCCAGCATCTCCGCCGCCTCCTGCCAGATTTCATAGGGAAAAAAAGAGTTAAATTCCTCTGGAGGAGGAGCCAAAAGGGAAATTCTCCCTCCTCCTGGCCACGCCCCAGCAGACGCCCAGCCCAGGGGTGTTAAAATCCTTCTTCCAAGAAGGGGGAGCAAAGCAGACCCGCTCGGGGCTCATCGAGGGCACACCTCGGGTTTTAGCCAATATCCCTTCATTCGGGAGTAATTCTATTCTCCAAATCCTCCCAGAATCAAAACCAACTCTTAGTGATGCACCAGGAGAGGGCTCGGGAAGCCCACGAGACGTTAACGCCGCGACAGGCAACATCCAAGAACCTCCTGCGCCTTCGGCAAAGAGACTCCCGCCCGCGCAATAGGAAACTCGGAGCGACTCCCAGCTCAAACCAGGAACAAAGTCCTTTCTTCATGAGAAACTGCCGCTTCTTACCAGCACGTCGCCTTGAGCCTCGTGCAGGCAATGCAGAGCCAGCTCCGCGTTGACCCGGCTCCCTGGCCCGCCCTTGGGAGACGCCAAATGGAGCAGGTTTCTAACTACAAACGCAACAAAAACCCACAAAAAGTCACGTTTTCCTCCAGAAAAGGGGCCAGAGGAGAGGGAGGGAAAACAGGACGAGCGCAGCAGAGACCGCAGACGAGGAAAAGGCAGAGAAAGAAGTCCGGTACCCCAAAGAGCTCTATTTAAAAGCTCAGAGAGAAACCTCCCCTCTCCCGAGGGCACCGCACATGAGCTGGGAGGGCTCCAAACGCCCCTTTTTCATGCAAGACGCTGCCGAGAGCGTCGCCCGTTAGTCTTTAGTCCCTCTCCCACCAAAACCCAGCCATCTCCTTCCCTCCAATGGGAACGCGGGCAAGAAAAGGAGGGAGACAAGCCCAAAAAGGTGGCATTTTCAACCCCTCCTATCCCTGGCTGGGGTCAAAGTGGAAGAAAAGCGGTAGGAAACAAAACCAAACCTTTCTCCTGCGTCTCCGGGTTGGTTTCCACGTCGCCCCAGGGCTTCCACACCAGCGACGCTCCCTCTTCCTCCTCTTCCAAACGGGCTGGGTCCTGGAGGTCTGGAAGCTCCGCTTGGAATTGGCTTCCAATGTTGATGCGCCTGAAAGCGTGAGGAAGAGGAGGTGAGGAAGGCGAGCGGGAAACAGCTCCGGCAGGAGAAACACGCACATACGGGAGGAGCTGTAAGAAAGACTGCCCCTATTTCCCAGGAAAGCGCTAATCGCTCTCCTCTAACAACTTCTCCAGCACCACCACGGTACCGTTCTGCCTCCTGAGTCCTCTTGGGCCCCATCGGGCAAGAAAACTGGGGGTTTCTTCCTCCTCAAACCTCTCCCAAGTGGTCAGGTTTGCTCTGAGAAGAGCAGCGAGCTGCAAGAGCCACCACCGCCGAGCACCAAGTGCTTCGGAATGTTGTGTAGAACGCAGGAGGCCGGCAACGCTCCGTGACAGCGCTTGGCCGGGCATTTCCGCACATTTCTGGCCAACTTTGCCCCAAAAAACCCGCCCTTGACGACTGGCCGAGCCACCGGCAGAAGCCCAATGGCAACTGCCAGGGCCTGCACACACCGGGCCTTGCACCAACCACACGCCCACTCCTCAACGGCACTTCCCTCGTCCCCCCTTTTCCCACACTCTGCTCTTCTTCCCACGGCTGGGCGCCCATTTTACTGTTTCATCAGCCAAAACACCCAAACCCCCTTGCAATTCTGCCTGGAAGGTAGCAAAAAAAAAAGCCCGAGAGAAAAATTGTTCCAACAAGACCAGCCTTTAGCCTTCCTCGCCATCCTCCAGTCTTTTGAACTGTGTGTTTTTAATGCTTACCTTCAGTTTTTACCCCAAACTCGCACAATCAAATCAGGTCGCGGCTTTAGGAGGAACCTACATCGCAACTCCAAAGTGATTAACAGGTTACCTGTTTCCCAGAAATTCCACCAACAGGCCCCTGGAACCTTTACCAACTCCGTTACCATTAGCGTTCATTACCACCAAGCCCATTCCTGCCGTCTTAGTCGAATAGAATTGGGGGGATTAGCTGAGCTGCTGAACTGCTGACCAGTGGCTCACAGAAGCCATTCCAGCAAGGGAGTTTTCTCTAAATACACTCAAAAAAATCACTAAAATCGCCACCCACCTCCTTCCCTGCTGCCAAATTCCTTCTCGTGGACGGTATCGAGAAGGCAATCAGCCGGCAGAGCCACCGCGACGTTCCCCTGAAGGCATCTCGGCTTTGGAGGGACGCTTTCCATCTCCTGCGGCCTCCGGCGATGGTTTCTGGGCACCAGCGAGGGACTGGGGTGCATTTTCTGGCCTCCAAGTCCTTCGCATCCCAACTCCAATCCAAATTGTTTCTCTCTGAAAGAAAATAACGAGAACTGCTGTTAACTAACAAGCGCTCAAGGATTCCCTTTCCCTTGACCTGCTGCTCCTTCCTTGCTGTGCGCCATCGCTCCCCGCAAAAACACCCGATGGCGACCTTTTTCAGTATAAAACCACCCGACCGCGGTTATTGGAGGGGGGCGGCGGGAAAGCCGAAAAGTGGAGAAAAAACAATATGGAGATAAAGGGGTGGAAAATTAATGGGAGGAAGTTGAACTGCTTTTTTAAAGAATAGAATTTCATCACCCTCAGTGTTCGATCTGCCGTTTCGGGCCAGGCGGTGTGGCGGGGAAAGGACTACGGGGCTCGGAGCTGAGCCTGCGCAGGGTGCTGGGGTGGGCACGGGCAGGAAGGCGACGTGCAGCCACGCAGAGTGCCGAGGGAGGAGATGTGCGGCAAGCGAGGTGTAGAGCCCCTGGGCAGCAGACACAGACCTTACCCCCTCGTATTGCAATAAAGAGTTTACTCCCACGTCTTTGCTTGTGCCTTCCTTCCTTCCAGCCAGGCCATACTGTGTCTGAGCATCTTTCCTGCAATGTTTTCCCTCTTCTTCCTCCCTCCCACAGCCTGGGTCAGGCGAAGACCCAGCTTTTGTCTCCTTTGGGAAGCTTTGTGGCCGGGCTATCGGAGGGGCTGCTCCAGCTCTGCTGAGCCGGGGTTCTGGCGGTCCTTGTGTCGAGATCCTTTCTCCAGGGCTCTTTCTCCTCAGAGCAAGCAGCCCTGCACAAAACCCTTGTTCCCGCCGCTCTGGGGACGGACGCTGGCGTCTCCCCCTGGGGACCGCTCTGCCACATGGCCTTTGGGTCTCCTCGCTGCGCAGCGGGGAGGCAGCTCTATTGTGGAGGCCCAGAACGGTGCAGCGGAGCAGGTTCGAGCAGCCGGTGCCAGGGCTCACCCAAAGGGAGCTGCAAGCAGGGAATGGGAAAAACCAGGGCCAGAGGAGATGGCCCTAAATCAGGGTTCTTCACCCGCTGGGCAAAAACCAATCAACACACTGAGTCGAGATATTTGGCTTTATTTCAGTTCTGCAGAATCGGGTGCCGGGCCTTTAACAACAGCCAGCACACCACACGTTTCCGACAGTCCCAGGTTCACAGTGATGAGATACAGCCCATGAGTGAGCTACAGTTCCCTTACCAGCCCTCATCAGACACATGCATTCAAGTCCAAGTTTGGAACGGTTTGGGAGATCCCCCTAATTAGGCCAATTAAGGTTTAATTTCAGGAGTTCAGCTCAAGCTCCATCAAAGTTCTACTACAATTCTATACAAAGCGCTCCTGGAACTTTTTAACCATATTCTTTTGACATCCCTACTCTAACCTTTTCCTGACCCATGAATGTACCAAGCACTCTCTTTTTCCTTCAGAAACAGTACAAAATGTCTTTTATTACAAAAAAGGTAAAAACCCCACTCCCCCTTTCCTTCAGAAACAGTACAAAATGGCTTTTATTACAAAAAAGGTAAAAACCCCTCTCCCTTTTCCCTTCAGAAATAGTACAAAATGGCTTTTAGTACAAAAACATAAACCCCCACTATCACTAGCACATGCTGCAAAATCTAAACAGAACAAATGCACCCCCCCTGCCCGCAGGAAAACAAACACAGTCCAGGGAAGGGCCCAAGACGGGAACCCCGCGATGCTGCAGCTGCTCCGCGGCAGGACAAGGTTCAGCGCAGCTCCCGAGTCTCTGCCACCGGAGCAGCAGCTTTGGCCTTCAAGGTCTTCAAGTTCCTGGCCGGTCTTTGCACAGCACTCAATCCAGTCCCGCTTCTATTTTCCGTCTTGCGCCAGCTGCGTCTGCGGAAGGGACACCTGAAAGAGGCCAAAGGCCGAGCTCAGACAAGCCCACGCTGGTAGGACCAGCCCTAGCTCCACGGTACCGGCTCTCGGGGAAGACGCACCCTCTAACGCCAGCCCCGACAAACACTTGCTCTTCGGGGAATGGAAGTCACAGGCTCCCAGAGTCACCCTGGCCTCACCTCACACTATCAACACGTTGACTTTCTCTCTGGCTCACCATTCACACGTACAACCCCGAGACATCCCATGGATATGAGAGAGAGAGGTTCCTACAGGATTAAGTCACCCAACTCCCCTTTCCAAGGGAGAGACTGGGGCTACTGCCACCTTACTGCCACAGGCTTTTTCCTCAGCAGGAGAGTTACTGGTTACACAAGGCACTGAGGAACTCTTCTGCTCTCATCTGCCTTGAAAACGTGACAGCTAGCGCGTGAAAAGGGAAAATGGGAAAGCTCAACAAGACGAGCAAGACTCAAGGGGAACGTCCTTAGACTATTCTCTATTTCCCATCCATTCCGTTTTCTGAGTTTCCTCCAATCCCTCTCCCACCCTGCCTGACCCACAGAGACCAGACCTCAGGGAACGATGCTGTCTGGCCATGGCCAAGGGACGCCTCTGACTGGGTATTCCCACCGCCTGCCGGCCTCCCTTCCTGATGGCCAAACAAAACTCGGGCCACAGCATCGTGCAGAGCTGTGCCCATCAGCACAGCCACAGCGGCTCTGGATGAGAGCTTTCCTGCTCCTCACCCGGTCTATACTGGGGGGCTGCTGCCATCGTTCCTCCATCTGGCCAGAGCCTCCTCCCACCAAGTAAGATCCTGGTCTCACCTGCTGAGACGCCAGCATCTTGTGCTGGTCAGACTCGGAGAGAGAAGATCCGCCTGCATCTGGCAGCGCCCGACCTCTGCAACATCTCCTCAGCCTCCTCCGTTCACGTTCCACCTGCATGTTGGATAGGAGAAAGGGTCACAGAAACCTGCCACCACACAAGGAGCAAAAGGACCTCTGGACATCCTGGCAAGGAGATGGCTGCTCAGAGACTGTGAATTGCACCACAGAACGCTGGGGCCAAAAAGCACTCCAAGCAGCCCACGGAAGTGAGCGAGCAGGAGGAAAGAGTTCCTGACACAAGAGTGTCCAGTGCGTGTGTATGGGGACACTGGGGCAAGAAGGCTGGTACCGCAGTGAACGTGCATTTGCGAAGGCAACGGGGTGCCAGAAGAGAGAGAAAAGACAAAAGCGTGTGGCCACAGGGGACAGTGGGAGAGGGAAGGAAACAAGCCGAGGACTCCACAGTGCTGCCTCTGGAAATGCGGTGTCTTCCAGAGGACCGTGATGCTGCGCAGAGGCAGCGAAAGCCTGGTCTACCTCCTCCAGAGTCCTCCTGAGCTCAGCACTGTATTGCTTCAGCTCCGTCTTCTCCTGGTCCAGCCTTGCAACTGCTCGCTGCAGACGTTCCAGCCGCTGCGACAGGAGTCTCTTCTCCGAGAGCCAGGACAGCCGCTGCCCTTCTGCAATCACCTGCTGGGCATTCAGAGAGCAGATGATGGGAGTGGTGCCACAGAAAGGAGAGAAGGGCCAGAGTCAACACATCGCGGAGAGTGACCATGGAGGAAAGGACAGTGCTACGTCCCTTCTCCTCCTCCTCCCGGCCCACAGCCCAAAACAACACTCTCCCTTCCCAGGGGCCCTCCTCCACATCACCTCGGAGAAATCCCTGCGCCAAAAGAACACCCTGAAAGCGCAATGAAGCCTTCAACCTCACCAGCCAACGGTACCATTTCCATTCTCTCTAATACCCTGGGAAAGCTGGACCTCAGGAGTCTCCATCTCTGAAAGCCTCCTCTAAGCACCATCAGTGTCGCTGCTGTTCAGCCATCCTTACAAAATTCTACTACGTTTAGTACATTCGCTTGGTCAACTGTGCCCTTTCCAGGCCAAATCCCAACCGCCACACATTGCTTCATCTTGCCTAGATAGGAGAGAACCAATCACCCACGCACAGCTCTTGGACTCGCATTCATTTTAACGGCAAGCTGCGTAGTTCTTTCATTAGTTCTGGGCTTGACGGAAAGCGTTTGAGCAGCTGAATGGTGAATTACTAGCAAACATTTTCTTCTCGGCCCAAGCACAAACACAGGCTGGGCAGAGAATGGATTGAGAGAGCCCTGAGCAGAAGGACTTGGGGGTGATGGTCGATGAGAGCTGGCAACGTGCACTTGCAGCCCAGAAAGCCCCCCGTATCCTGGGCTGCATCCCCAGTAGCGTGGCCAGCAGAGCGAGGGAGGGGATTCTGCCCCTCTGCTCTGCTCTGCTCTGGGGAGAACCCCTGCAGTGCTGCCTCCAGCTCTGGGGCCATGAATATCAGCACACGGACCTGTTGGAGCGGGGACGGAGGAGGCCACAGAGATGCTGGGAGGGCTGGAGCCCCTCTGCTGTGAGGACAGGCTGAGAGAGCTGGGGGGGTTCAGCCCGGAGAAGAGCAGGCCCCGGGGAGACCTTAGAGCCCCTTCCAGTCCCTAAAGGGGCTCAGGGGGAACGGTTTTAGACTGAAAGAAGGGAGACTGAGATGAGATATTAGGAAGAAAGTCTTTGCTGTGAGAGCGGTGAGACACTGGCCCAGGTTGCCCAGAGAAGCTGTGGCTGGCCCATCCCTGGAGGGGTTCAAGGCCAGGTTGGACGGGGCTTGGAGCAACCTGGTCTAGTGGGAGGTGTCCCACTGGCATGGGGGTAGGAACTAGAAGATCTTTAAGGTCTCTTCCAACCCAAACCATTCAGTCATTTGATGAAGTCTCAGCCAAGCTCCTCAGAACAGCGTAGGCTCACAGCCTCCATTGTCACAGCTCGGCTCCCTTTTCATCAAGGAAAAGGTGCAGACGGACTGCAGGGTCAGAAAGGGACCAGACCCTCGTGCCCTCCTCACAAGACAGGCCACGAACTCCCGTACCAGGAACAAGGGGCCTGTTCCGTCTGCTCCAACACCTCTGTCAGCCGCCAAAGGACAGAAAGGAAGGAACAAAGTTCCCCCGCCTGCAGCTGGCAGCAGCGTTAGGAGTCTACTCCATGGCGGGCGGGAGGCTGCTAAGATCCCAGCCCTTTGCTGCCGTGCTTTGGCTGGGGACCACCCAACCTTCTGTTGAACTCCTCTTACGCCCACACGCAACCCGTGCCTGCATTTACTGTCCCACCAGAGTCCTGGGGTCTCCACGCTCCTTCCAGGACGAGCCACTGGCTCTGCTGCCTGGCCCGGCACCGTGTCGCCCGGGACAGACCATTGCTGCCATTTCCCACGCTCAGGCTGTTCTTCTCCTAAAGCCAGCCCACAAAGCTGGCTTGAAGCATTCAGAAGCATAGTGTTTCCTACCACGTCTTGCAGCAGCTTGTTTATCTCCCCTTGGTGGTCGGCCTCCCGAACTTTGAGGGTGTCGGTATGCTGCTGCTCTTTCTGCAGGAGCTCTTGCGCCATGTTTTGCCGTTCCCGCTTCAGGAGAGACCTCTCCGCTTCCAGCTCCCACTGAAGGCACTTCACTTCCCCTGCAAACACGACAAATGGCAAGAGTCAGAGTCTGCACAAACAGCGGCTCTGACTTTACTGACCTTACGCCCTTTGAGTTTCCGTGGAGGAGGGGTCTGTCTCCAGCTCCTTCACTCCTCAGAAGCACTGCGGACAGAGAGCTGCTTTCATACCACCTTCCCCAGGCACGGGGTCACCAGAAACGGGAGGCTCTCACCTTGGATCACCTCCTTGGCCTGCGCCACCGCGTGGAGCTGGGTTTCGAGATGACTCCTGCTGATCTCCAGCTCAGACAAGTGCTGCTGAGCCTCCAACAGGCTGCATTCCAGGGTCTCCTTCCCTGACCTGCAAATCGTGAATACAGAGAGAAAGGAGCTGCTTGCTCCTGACACCCACAGGGAGTTGTTCCAGGAAGAAGCGGTGCAAGATCCCTACCCCTGCCTACGGAAAAAGGCTCACGTGGAAACTCCTACACAGAGAGCCTATTTCTGCCCTTCCAAATAGCAACGCGGGCCCCTGCCAGGGGATGGCCAGGCTTCCCTTGTCACCTGGCAGCACACAGAAAGCCCAGCCGAATTGGACTGCAATAGCCAAATCTTCACTTGCTGGGGTCTGATCCACGACACACGGGTAGCTGCGCCCACCAAGCCTGTGCCAGCAAGCAAAACTTGGATGGACAACGGAGGACGTATCTTCAAGAAGGAGAACAAGCACACAGTTCCGATTACACCAGTCTCTGGCAGGCCAAAGTAACTATGTCCATTTTAACAGACATCAGTGATGGGCAGGAACCCCTGAAGGCTGGCGAGAATTCAAGAGAGGGTTCCCCGCCGCTGGTGTCACCAGCTCTAGCTCCTGCACCACACTAACACCAGTTAGCTTAGAAACAGAAGGCCCTCCACATTTTCTGCAGGAGCCTCTGGCTTCTCCCGAAGGGCAGCGTCCTGCTCACAACCTCCATAAGCAATAGCCGTCAATTCTGAAGATCCCACCTCAAACTACGTGACAAGGAAAGATCGATGTTCAAATGCACAGAACAAGAATCCAAGACCAGAGAGAAACTTCACGTTCTGTGAAACGTCTGCGTGGTTTAATTATGGCTCCGTTCAGAGCCCACTCGGCTTGCTGTGGACGTCACAGAGGAACACGTAAGGGGGCATAAACATGAGCCCAACGCTCAGGAGAGCTTTGCCAGCTTCAGCTGTCAGAAAAATAACCTTCAAATCAAGGTAGACTTTTTTTTTTTTGCTTGAATTGGAATTCTTCCATTTTCTGTCCATGGAAGCGAAAACATGTGAAAAGCACACTGGATGCAATCGATCCCCGTGGAACCACTGTCACCTTTACCATTACAGACATTAAAGAACGTCCTGCCCAGGGTCTCCTCCCTGCCCTTACCTGGCCTCTGCCAGCTGCTCCGAAAGGCCTTGTCTCTCCCGCTCCAGGGCTGCCAGTCGCAGCTCCAGGGCAGCCTTCTCCCGCACCAGCAACTCCTTCTCTGCGCACACCTCGGCCAGCGCGTGCCCTTGGCGAGAGGACTCCTGGCGCAACTGCTCCAGGCCACTGCGAGACGACTCTTGCTGGCGGGAAACCTGGAAGCGGGACAAAAGGCAGTGAGAGTCCTTGCGTGCAGCCCTGGCTTTTGCCCCAGACAAAGGCTCCAGAGCTACACAGTTTGCTGCTTTTGCCACACGGGAGAACAGTAGAGTCGTGGATGCAGTCCTCTCTCTGCAACTTACCAGAAGCCAAAAAGGAGGCCAACACGCACAGCTTCACCCAGCCAAGCAGCCACATGCCCACCCAGAAGCACCAGGTCTTTGGTCTCACCTCAAGGAGTTTCTCTTGGGCTTCTTCCTTCTCCTCTGCCAGGACGCCCAGCTCTACCCGCAGCTCCTCTTGTTGCTCCTCTGCTTTCTTCAGCAGCTGCTCCAGGTGGCCTTTCTCTGCACAGAGCTCGCTCTTTGTTCTTTCACACAAGCTCAGCTTCTCCTGGGCAGAGATCTTTGCTCTCTCCATCTCATCCACTTTACACAACAGAGCCTCATTCTCTTGCTCCAGCTGCAATCACAGAAGCACAGAGGAAATCAAATACAGCAAGACTTACTCTGAAGAAGAGGAGAGCAGCAACTCCACATCCCCTGCGTCTCGCTGACATACTCCCAGGTCAGCGCTCCCAATAAGCACGTGCCGACAAACTACCCCAAGGAGCCTGCGTGGTCTCATCACCATTTCACAAGAAGGAGGACGCTGCATTTAAACAACAGTAGGAGAATGGAAAGGGAGCAACACGGTGTTCAAAGACGGGTAGACGTGGTGCTCAGGGACACGGGTTAGTGGGGTTTTGGCAGTGTTAGGTTCGTGTTTGGACTCGATGATTTTAAAGGTCCCTTCCAACCTAGACAATTCTACGAGTCTATGATTGTCCCTGTCTTCCCCTGCCAGAAACAGCATCTGTGGCGCTCTTGCTAGACTTCCTATGAAGGTTGGGCTTGGACAGAAAAAGGAACAGTTCCATATTCAGTCAGTCACACTGTCAGAAGGCAAGAATCTGAGAAGAAGCAGCAGCTGGAGACAAACACCTGCCAAGACCTTTGGCAACTCTGCTCACCTGCAGCACAAGTTTGTTCAGTTGCACTTTGTCCAACGCAAGAGCTTCATTGATACAGCTCATGTTTGCTGTTGCAACACGTAGATCGGCAAGTTCAGCACTCAGCTCACGCTGAGCCCCCGTCAGCTCTGCCACCGACTGCTCGGCCTGAAGAGACAAAAGAACAACATGACAACAAGGGCAGGGAAATCCCTGCCTTCGAGCAGCAACTCCACATCCCCTGCGTCTCGCTGACACACTCCCAGGTCAGTGCTCCCAATAAGCACGTGCCCACAAACTACCCCAAGGAGCCTGCGTGGTCTCATCACCATTTCCCAAGGAGGAGAACAGCACGTTCCCTGGCCTCTACTGACACGAAAAAAGCATCTGTGCTGGTCTTGCTATCACAAGGTGGCCATACCTTCTCCAGGGCCACTCTAAGCTCACGCTTCTCTTCCTTCAGCACATCCCTCTCAAGGTGCGATTCCTCCAGCGCCTCTCTCGCAACTACCAACTCATGCTGTAACACACAGTGTTTGTCTTCGAGTGCCACTAAGTCCTTCAGTCTGTGAGAAGGGGAAAGACAAACAAGTTGTCAATGTAAAAACATTCTCGTTTCCAAAACCAGGAGCACATACTGTGTCCCAGATATGGCAGTTGGAATGATTTCCAACGGCTTTGGACCTACACCTAAACACCACCGGCATTTCCTGACTAGAGCTGCATCGCTCTTTGTCATGGATGAAACATTCACCATTGAGAAAGTAAATCAAGCTTCCAGACATCACAGAACGTTTCCAAAACGTTCAGGTACTGGCAACAGCTTCCTGCCTCTTAGTTCTCTCTCTCCTCTTTCATACGTTGGATACAAGCCTTGCACAAGTTCTTCTTGGGCTAAAACAGACTTTGAAAGTCCAGACTACGACTCCCACAACTACTTTTGCCTTCTGCAGTGAATGAATCCAAGGCCCTGCAAGCTGTCTGGGGAGACGGCTATGAATGTCCAATCCAATAACCATGGGATCACAGGAGGGTCCCGGTTAATATGCTGCATGTTGCAAAATGGCCCTTCTTGCCCCAAAGGCCTTCTGCACTCAGTCTCGCAAGGAACTGTCAGCACAGAGGTGCTACAGTGCTTAGGATGGTGCTGGGCAAATTCCTGCCAACTCCTCTAGCACCGCCCCGGGGAGCAAAAGGGCTGTACCAGAGACAGAGCTCTCTTTAGGCTGCTCTCGCTTGCTCACCAAGAACCAGTTCACAGCAAAAGCACTGGAATACGCCACCTCTTTGCCAGTCTGGTCTTACCCAGAGGAGCTTCTGGCAGTCAGACAATTTTTGCCGTCCTTTCTGTTGAAGGCAACCGTTTGACTCGGGACAGAAACAAGGCCGTGCAGAACGGGTGTGTTTGCAATGTGAACACAGCCCATCTATGAATGCAAGAGGCAGCCCCAGAAGAGAACGGTGCTAACAGCAAAGTTTAAAACACCTTTACCTGTCCTGAAGCTCCTTCTTCTCCAGCTCCCCCTTGGCTTGGAAGGACATCACGCTGCAGTTTAGACGGGAGCACTTTGCCATTACAGACCCAGAAAGCCTCGTTTGCTCTGCCTTCAGCTCTGACAAATCTCTGCAGAAGAACAAAGGAAGAGCCAACGTTCACACCACCAGCTCTATCAGCTGACTCGCTTCTCACGCACGTAATGGCACAAAGAGGAAAAGCTGCCAGGAAAGATGACATCTCGGCTGGGGACAAATCATTCCCCTGACACTCTGGGGTCAGGACACACCTTGGCGAGCGACTGCTCAGAGGCTCACGACAACAGCCACATAATAAACTTTTCAGGAAGGTGGAGGAAGAATAAGCCTAAAACGGCGTAACAAAAAAGCACAAACAACACAAGAACCAAGGCACGCTCGACGCATTAAGGAAGGTTCATCATCCAGGAAGATAAATGGCTGACAGTAACCCAGAGTCTGAAGTCGCCTGCTGACACCAGCAGCAGACACTCTCACGGCTACGCTGCTCTTGTTTGTGTAGAAGGCAACTGTGAGAAAGGAACCTCAGAGAGGTGTGAAGGGAAGGTACATCTTTTCTGCCAGAGATCGGGCCTCAACTTCTACTCACCGGTTCGTGGCAGTCTTCATTTCCAGGAAATGACGGCGGAAGGTGACCATCTGATGCCACAGCCCGAGCAGACGGTCACGGTCACCCCTGAAGTAGTTCTCATAGAGCTACAGATGCAAAGACAAAAAGAAATGCCAGTTCAGCCTCCGCCATCACTGTACGAGCAGTAAAAAACCAAGTGGACCTTGCTATAGCACCCCCTTAAAACTGTCGCGTCTGCTATCGACTTGGTCAAATCATTGGTTTATATCAATAAATATATTGCTGCTTCTCTCTTAGGAGTGAAGTCTATCGCTCCATCCACGACAACCCCTCTCTTCTGCTCGTCAACACCAACACATCCTCAACAGAGCCACAACCTTCTCACAGCAAGTTCTCTGGGCCAGAAACAAAACGCGTTCTCATGCCACGCTGGCACCACCTCTGACATTCCCACAGCTGAGCCTCACCTCACGTTCCTGGCGCCATTCGCGCTCCTTCGCTTCCAGCTCCTCCCGCGCCCTCATCCAATCCACCGTCAGCTTTCCAACATCTTCTTTGAGGGCTGAATTCACCTCTTTCGCTTTCTCCAGGTGCTCCCGCAGCAGACTGTTCGCTTCGGCCAGATCCTCGCACCTTGCAAAGGGAGGAACAGCCATGAGGTCACTGAACAACCCCGATCCACAAGCAGCATCCCCGGGATTTCCCGGCTCCCCCAACACTGACTTTGTTCTCAAACTGAGAGGCAGGAAAAGCGCTTTCTAGGATGAACTAAGATCTCTCGCTGATGGCCAACTCATGTGCTTCTCCTTGCTTTAAGCCTTCAGTTTCCACCTACAGGTTGGGTTTCCCCTTCCTCTGCAACTCGGACGATGCCCACAGTCGACGGCTGCCTCCCCTTCGTGCTGCCTCATCACTGGACGCATCACCTTTCTCTAGCGTTGCCCCCAGCCCCTCACCTACTGCACCAGGGCAGCGTTTAGGCTGGAAAGGGACCCTTGGAGCTCACCCGCAGGAACGCCCCGCTCCAAACAGAAGCGGTCAGCACACACCACTATTACTGCCCCACAGAACAGGTTGTGCACCTCTCTCCTTTCCAAAGGGCTTGCCCCAACACTTCCCTTGCGGAGACTGCCTACCACTGACACGTTTTCCCTCCCTGCCGTGAGCATCCAGGATACCGAGTAGGAGGGAACGCTTCTTCCTTGTACCTTTGCTGCTCGTCTTTCACCTCAAGCAGGGCTTTCTCCAGGGCCTCCGTGCCTTCCCACCTGCCTGGGAGGCATCCCTGAAGAAGAAAGCAAATGGTTGGTCCAATTCTTCCACCTGAAGCCCAGGAATGCTCTCCTACGCTCCCACCCTTTCTTTCCTAGATCTGCTTTAGCCGGCAAGCAGAACGAAAAGCACAGAGCCAGCTCTCTCTGCCCGACGCCAGCATTCTCGCCTTCCAAAACACTGTCTGTCCACCCATTCTATTTCAGAGACAGCCCCAGAACAGGCAGCAAAGCCCTCTCCCGAGACCCAGGACGAAACGCTCCCCGCCAATAAAGCACTCCCGCACACAACTCCAATCCTGCATTTCTGGGACTGCTGGCTGCTCTGAGAGCGGCAACTGGGCAGAACAGGGGCGGGCAAACTCGCAGCGCTTCTTGAAACCCTCCGGGAGCACAATCTCGCTTTCCCCTGCCATGGCTCGGGGAGCTTTTTCGCTCCCGAACGCTCCGGCCGCTCTCTTCAGTTCGCGCCCTGCGCACTCACCGCTCCTGCTTCCAGCTGCTGCTCCAGCTCTCGGCAGCGGGTCCGGTACTGCAGGACCTGGGCGCAGACACGGCATGAAGATGAGCGACTGCAGCCGGGGACGGACCCGGCTCCTCCGGCACCGGCTTTTCTCTCGCTCTCTGCAGCCCGAGCTCAGCCCGCGCCACGGCGCTGCCGCTCCGACACCGAGTCCCTTCGGGACCGGGAAGCTTCGCTTCCCCCGAGCCCGGCCAAGCCCCGGCGAGCGGCTCGGGGGTGACCGCCGACGGGACGGGACGGGACGGCTCCCGGGGCCTCCCTCCCTCCCTCCCCCGAGCTCCGGGCTCGGCGCCGTCCCGCCCGCGGCAGCGCAGGGCAGGGCCCGGGCAGGACCCCGCCGGGGCCGCGCCTTCGCCCCCCGAGGGCTCCGCCGCCGAGTCCCGTCCGCGGACGGCGCGGGCACCCCGGCCCGGCCTCGGGGAGCTCCCCCCGGGCAGGCGCCCCCGCTCCTCACCTTCGCCTGCAGCTTCCGCACCAGCACCGCTTGCCGGTGCCGCGCCTCCTGCGAGCTCTGCAGCCGGCGCTGCAGGGAGGCCGGGCCCGGCGCCGCCATGCCCCCGCTCGCCGGCCGGGCTCCGCCGCCTGACGGGCGCCGCCGGGAGCCGCGGGGCGGGAGGGACGGGCTCGCTCGGGGCCGCTCTGCGGCGGCGCTTTCCTGCGGGCTGCGGGGCTGCTCCGGCCGGCTCCGCTCGGAGACCGTTACCGGCCCCGGCCGACGCTGGGGGCGGGAGCGGGGGGAAACGGTCCCCGCGAGCCGCGTGTCGGGGGGGCCCCGAGACGGCGGGCGAGAGCCGGGGCCGCGGGGACGGGCCGTCGCCCGGGGAAGGGCGGACCCCGCCGTGGTGGGGGGTCTGGGGCTGCGAGAGCTTGGCGTGGAGGGACGGTGGCTTTTGGTGACCCCGAGAGCAGCCTTGTGGGAGCCCCAAGATGGGGCCACACTCGCTAACACCAGTTGTGGGGCGGCTGCGGATGGGTCCAGTGTAACAGTCAGAAGTTTGCAGCACTCAGCTTTATCTTAAAGCATTGCCACAATCTTGGCATAGTGCAAAGATTCACCCGAGTTTGTTTCACAGCAGCACAGTGTCATTTTATTTTGCCTAAATATTAACAGTCTGGCATTGGGATGTACATAGCTGCAATAAGGCGTAGAAGGGGACTGAAAGTGCCCTCGAAAACTTTCATGCCGATCTCCAGCTGTTCAACCCCTTCTGCATCATAAGCAGAATGACCAGCATTGCATTTGCATCTGTGCTGGGTGCCCTGCCCTACTGATCCCTGTCCCCGGCTCATCTGGGTTACGGTGTCTCCAGAGGAGCCTCTGCTTCCTCCAGCCCTGACGGTTCCATGGTTGGGCACCAGCCAGCGCCTGCACACAGCTCTGCTGCAAAATCTGCTTGGCTCAGCTCTGGGTCAGGGTGGCCAGCTAGGTCGGTTCTGGTCAGTCCTTTAAGCCAGTCTGGCACGCGTAACCTCATTCACTAGTCAAGCGATGCCCAGAGGCATCAGACCACGCAAAGCCCAGGCAGGGCCCTCCTGCACAAGCAGTTGCTTGTATCAACACATGCAGCAGCTCATCCTGAACTTCACTAGCGACAGGGGAGAGAAAGGGAGGACAAGGCAAGGGTCTGCTTTCACCTCCCACATGGGGAGGAAGGGGCAAGACAGCGGCACTTCCATTCAGAGACCTTTGAGAACCTGTGGGTATTAGAAGCCACGGCAGTGCGGGCTCCAGCTGAACGTACAGGATAGACACGACTGGCTGTCGTGGCTGTGGGGATGAGCTCCAGTTGTTACCGTTATCTGCAAGTGATGGGGAACTAAGGGCAGAGCAGAGGAAAGGAGAACAGCAAAGAACTGCCTGAAAAACAGAAAGAGGAGAGATCCAGAGGAGGCCATGAAGATGCTGCGAGGGCTGGAGCCCCTCTGCTGTGAGGACAGGCTGAGAGAGCTGGGGGGTTCAGCGCGGAGAAAAGAAGGCTCTGGGGAGACCTTGGAGCCCCTTCCAGTCCCGAAAGGGGCTCCAGGAGAGATGGGGAGGGACTCTGGATCAGGGAGGGGAGCCATAGGACGAGGGGGAACGGTTTTACACTGGAAGAGGGGAGATTTAGATGAGATATTAGGAAGAATTCTTTGCTGTGAGGGTGGTGAGACACTAGCCCAGGTTGCCCAGGGAAGTTGCAAATACCATGAGGTTGGTGCTTAACAAAGGTCCACTGCCATTGCTGCTCCTGCTGCCAGCCCCAGTGGGGCAACTGTTCTCACCCCGCTGTGCCGGCTGCTGTGCTTCCAGCTGGCTTCCCACCATCTTCCTGCAGCGCTTACCCACTTGCGTGCACCAGCTGCTCCCCTGGACAGAAGATCCCCTGCAGGTGCAGGACACACGACAGTCAGCTGCAACTCAGGCTAACAGCATCTAAACTCTTCTCTGCTGGGCAGCGCAAAGGACACAGAGCGAGCCGAGGGGCAGGGAAACCCACTGAAATACTAAATGGCCACCAGCCCCTGCCTTTGGTTGGGAAACAATTTTGTCTGAGTGCTCAGGGAGATTACCTGCACTGCTCAAAGTCTCCTTTAAAAGCAGCGACTTCGCAAATGCCCTCCCCCTCGAGTTTTTCTTTCCCAGATGAGGAAACATGGCCACAGGACAAGAGGTTTACCCAACGCTATGTCGCAGGTAGGGCGAGGATCCCCGTGTTTCCCACATCACTATCCAGCGCTCTGCCCTCTGAGCCCAGCTTCCGCCTTTGCCTCGGCCGCTCAACCCCAGCCACCCGCTTTCGCCACAGCTCGGACGAAGCAGCTCCGAACTCCAGGCAGGCACCCAGCGCTCCAGCGACCACGGGGAACACGCAGCACTCTTACTTGACAGACATTAGGGACATTAACATAGACAAATGAGATGGGAACAGAACATTCCTACAAGACACGACTTGAATTTATGTTTATTTTATATATATATTTATATATATATACCTTTGTATAGATTAAACTGGTTGGGATTTTATCATATACATTTTTTTGGTATAATACATGAGAAACAGGAATGGGAACATAGCAAATATAAATCAGTACATTCCTTGAGCAAACTCTGCCACACTGAGACCGAAAAATTGCATGCAATGGGGAGACAGAGAGAAGGGAAATCAATTATATTTAAAAAAAAAAAAGAAACAAAGACAATCTAGGTACAACTGTCAACAGAGGAGCAGCACTATATATGGCAAACCTGTATAAATTAAAAGTAAATTCCACTCTGACATCTACTATGCTTTAAAGTGCAATGAAGCCTTATTTATTTACCTACAGAATACAGGAAAGATTACCCCCTCTCCCCATTCCAATCTATCCCTAAAAAAAAAAACCAAACCAAACCAAAAACCCAATAAAATAAATCTAAAGGATATACATTATCCACAGTCCTATAGAGACACCTACATCTACTCAGTAGCACCAAGAATCTGATATGGGTGTAATTAAAATCAATTAAAACTCGGGAGCAATGGTAACATCTGTTTGCTGCTTTTGCAGACCTCCTGCCCTTTATGAGTGTTGCGGAGGAGAGGCGGCTCTCCCTGCGCCGAAAGCCAAGGCGACGGCCTCCTGTCCCCTCCCCGCCACCGGCCGATCTCTCTTGGCAGTGGGCTACAGACACGCACACGGAGCACAGCGAGAGCAGCTATGGGGGGGGACGGGGGCGGGATGGGGAGCCAAGGCCCCACAGCGAGACCAGCTGAGGGGCGGGGGGGGGACGACAGGGACACGACGGGGAGCCGAGGCCCCACACGCGCGCGCGCGGGCGTCCGTGCACACGTGGGTGCGTGCGTGTGTGTGGAGGGAGCGGGGCTACTCTACACGGAGGTGAAGGGTTGTGCCAGTCCAACACACGCCACGAGCCTCTTTGGTGACGAGGCGGTGGGACGGGGCGGGAGGGAGAGGAAGGGAGTCAGCACAGTCCCCCTCTGGTGAGCCTCTGGTTGTGTTGTCTTCCAAGGCCGGGGGCCTGCGCGCCACAGTTCGTCTGTCTCCACATGCCACCTCTCAGCAGGCCTCAGTAGCCAAAGGTCTCCTGGGAAGCATAGACCATGTAGAGGAAGCCATCCTCGTCCTTCTCCTGCTCGTAGATCTCCGAGATGGGTGTAGACACGCTCACCATGCTGTGCTGGTTCACCAGCAGGAAGAAAGCCTGGGTGGGATTCAGCTGCAAGCGGCGCCTGTGGGGGCAAGGGCAGGAGGGCCTGGGTCAACCCCCCTGGGGTAGGCACTGTGACAGCAAGGTCCACCTCCCCCAGCAATGCTGCTCGTACGCCCCCACAGCAGGGCCTGCTCCCACAGGCTCAGGACACAGTGTCCATGAGCCCAGCTGAGCTGCTCGGGGCTCCAAGGCCTCCTGAGCCAGGACTCTGCAAAGCCCCTTTCTACATGCGCTTCTGGCAAGGGCAAAGCAGAGGGGCCTCTTCCATCTGAGCTGAAGGATAAAAGGAGGAGACTGGAATCCCCCTCATCAGCTCATGGAGGGTCCCTACGAGGGAGAGGTCACAGTCCACCACATACTCCTGAGCACCAGAACCTGCCCCCTCTCGGCACCCCCAGCAGTCTGTACCACAACACAAGGATGCCGTGGTTGCCATGTCGCCATTCCCACTCTCAGCAGCTGCCTCTGCCCCCCCTCACCCCACCGCTCTGTGTTCAGGGCCTGTGGGTGAGGACAGGTTCACAACATGCCAGCTGGGGCCACCCCACTCACCGGATTATTTTGACCAATTCACTCATGTTGACATGGTCTGGGACGAGGAACTTGGTCTTGTCCAGCACCGGCAGCTGTTTCTCTCCTTTATAGCGTTCAATAATGACCTGGGGAGAAAGTCAATGGTAGGGTTAGCCACAGTTTACAGTGCCCCAAGCACTGGCCTCCAGGTCAAACATGAATCAAACTAACACAAGTGGAGAAGTTGAGGTGAGGCCCCACTTTGCTTCACCCTCACAGGAAAACAAAAACCAGGCCATGGTGGTGGCCATCAGGTTGGCTGCAGACAGCTCATCAGCAAAGAGCCATCTGCCTGCCTGAGCCAGTTGGTGGAGAGCATCCCAGAGAAGTGAACTAAGGCATCGACTGCTCTGGCTGGCTGAGAAAACAGTAGGCATTAGCGGATTGATTTAGCTACCATCCCTGGCACGCAGGAGATCCGGAAGAGGAGCGAAGTGTATTTTAACATCGCTTTCAGACTGACCAAAACCACAAGTTTTTCTGGCTTGAGACAAGGGTTGAACTCATGGTGCACAGCAAGAGATGTTCTCCTTCCCTTCTGTGCCACAGCGCTGGGCTGCTGCCGTTCAGCATCACCCTGTTTGCTCAGGACGAGCTGCAGATACTCCCAAACAACCGGTTTTTAGAAATCACTGTGAAGCCATGCCTAAGGCATTCCTTCAGGAAGGGGGAGTTTGGATTTCGCCAGTCCCGCTCCTCCTGTTAACACTCAGACACACTGACTCCAAAGAGGCTCAGAAACCCATGGCCACTTCTCCCGTGTGCCACCACCGCTGTGCGGTAAGCTTCCAGGGCGCTTCAGCACAGTGCCACCACGGGGACAACCCGACCTGTCCTCCCCTGAAAAAGGTCTTGCTTGGGAAAGCTCTTACAAAGTCTACATTCTGAAATGGCCACACAATGATTTCTGTTCAGTTTTCCTGCTATTATAATTAAGGAATTCCTTCTGTTAAGACGTGTCTGCTGACAGCTACAACTGCTGTTCTAAATCAGCTTGGAAACGTACTATTTGCATTCTAAGAAACACGGCGTTAGGCAGTTAAAATAAGTAATGACATTCCTTACAAAGCTCCATACGTTCCCATTACAGTGATTCTCCGACTCTCACATCTCTCCAGTACCTCGTTGTTTTCTCCACAGAAAGACACTTACCCACTAGTCAGTTCATCGTCCTCTCCCAGTTGAGACTCAACATTATTTTTTCACTATAAGGCAAGGAGTTCCCATAAATCATTTTCCCAGGTCTTTTCCAAAAAATTATGGGAGACTGCAAATCCCTTTGGACGGCGGAAGGATGGAGCAGCATGCAGAGATCAGGATCCCCAGAAGATGGCTCTGTGGAGCCAAAAGGAACAGGCGAACTTGGGGGAACATTGATTTGCCTTTCCCATCGTCATCTGTTGACACACCAGCCTTTATCAGCAGCAGCAACGTAACTCCTGCTGCCTGGCTACACCAAAGCCAAATCAGACGCTCTGGGATTCTGGGAACGTCTGCTGAGTTCCCCATTCTGCAGGGCTTATCTCAAGGCCCACCAGGATGGGCCAAGCTATGGGGCAGGCAGTTCCTAGACAAGGGAGGGGTGCGAGGCACCTTGGTGAGAGCTCTGCATCTCGCTGCCCTCTGAAGAGCCCATCCTGGACAAAGCTCTCACAAGGGGGGCCCAGGAGCCGGAGAGCCGGACAAGCAGCGCATGAAGGTCCCCATGAGTCCACCAACGCATTCTCGCATTGGCCATGTCTCCTCTTGATACTGAGCAAGAGTGCCAGAGAAAAAGACCAGGGAAAGCCAGGTATTGATCCTTTGGTCCCTTTTGCAAGACAGGGACCTGATGAAAGAACAACTGCCTGCAACAGACTAAATCATAGAATGGTTGGAGTTGGAAGGGACCTTAAAGACCATCTAGTCCACCCCCTGCCCTGGGCAGGGACACCTCCCACCAGACCAGGTTGCTCCAAGCCCCGTCCAACTTGGCCTTGAACCCCTCCAGGGATGGGCCAGCCACAGCTTCTCTGGGCAACCTGGGCCAGGGGCTCACCACCCTCACAGCAAAGAATTTCTTCCTGATATCTCATCTAAATCATGCATCAGGATGCCCCTTACCAACCTGCTAAATGTCCCTTCCTCGCTCCAGCAGGAGAGCAGGGAAGGACAAAGACAAGCAGAACCATGCTACTGTATTTTATTTGAATCTTAATTGGACAGATAAGTATTTTGGCTATCAGGAGATGACTAGTCTCAAGGGGCTGGACACTCACAATAGCCACATACGGGGATGCTGCTCTGGGAAACACAGAGACAACAGCGGGACCTCAAGATTTTAACAGCAGCTTGCACAAACTACGCAGCTACTGTTTGTGCATGTATTTTTACACGCAGAGAAGGTCCCGTACACCTGGGTTCCGCCTCATTTCTCACTTACATCTAGCAGGAACAGAGGCAGACGTCTCTAATTACCAGCCAGTCCCATCACACAAAGAAAAGCCTCTCAATTAATACAAGAATGGGCCGAGAAGGATGTCCTGGCTGTTAAAGCAGCAGCTGCCTTGTGCCCCGAGCAGACAGAGGGCCTGTCACGTAGAAGAGCTCCAAGAGTTTCTGTTTCCAGAACATGAGCTGCTATTTGGGTAACCCAGCTACGGGAACAGGTGGCCAATGGACAAAACGTTCTTGTCTAGCTTTGGAGGGAAATGCATGATCAAACGCTAATATTACACCCCTGTGGCCACAGGGCTTGTATACAAAGCCACCTCCGCTCCCGTATCCTCTTCCAAGCTGCTGCCTCAGGCCAGGGGGTTCCTCAGCATGGGACACCTACTCCTGCAGCCGGAACCCACCACAGATCTCTCTGCAGAAATAACATGAGCTGGGCACAGGTGGGAAGGCTTAGGGCAGAGCCTGGGGTCCCGGTCCCATCACAGAGGGGGCTTGGGCAGCATTTATAGACTCAACCCTTGATCTAGGGCCAGTCTGAAGAGACGGAAAGGGATTTTAGTAGGGAATGGGGCTGGATCTGGCAGCCCGACAGAGGCAAGGCTGCCACTGCTCCATGTCCTCAGGTCCAACCAGCAGCCAGGCTGAGAATATATTCCCTGTAGGCACACACACACAAATGCGTACGTAACACGTACAGACCTATATACACGGCCAGCCACGGAGATCCACACAGAGCACTCCCACGAACGCAGACAGCACCAACAGCCTCATCCTGTCCCCCACCAGCTGAACAGGGTGGAGGTCCTCCAGGGGGAATGCATTCCGTAACCCCCTCTGTCCAAAAGGTGCTCTGCTGTTGATCCATCTTGAGTGGTGTCAGCCCTGGACGCTGGGTCTGCAGCCCCCCAGCACAGCCCTCGCAGGAGCCCAGAGAAGGTTGTCCCTTCCTCCAAGTCTGTAATTTGGGTTTCCATCCACCGTTGTGCAGGGGCAAGGCATTATTTGGGCTCCCTCACCTGCCATTGCCTCTCTGTGCTCCTCTGTGGGTGTGCAGGTGAGTTTTTTATCACGTAACCTACCAGAGACATCTCTCCAGGGCCAAACACACCCCCAGCCCTCCCTGTCAGCACGAGAGGGGGCTCTCCCCTGACCCACCCCCTGCAGCAGTACAGCCCCCGTCTCACCAGGCCTCGCTGAATTTAGCATTACAGTGCTTTGGGAAATGGTTTGCTCCCATCACTGCCCAGCACAAGCCGTTCCCCGGTGATTTTAGACTCTCCAGGGTTCACCGGAGCCAGCTTAAAACTTGCAGCTGCTCCTCAACAGGACTCCAGAAGGAGAGCCCTTGGGCCGATAGCAGGCGAGGGCAGGCGTAAGGTCAGCCTATCCTCTAGCAGGGCAGAAGAGATGGTTTCTAAAGCATCTGCTGAGGCTGTGGATGGAGGTCCCAGCGAGAAGGCAGGAGGCCCTCTGCTTGCTCTGCTCGCCTGAGGAGGAGCCACCCCGCAGATGCCTGCAAGGGGCAGCTGGAGGCTCCTTCCCAGCAGAGCTAAGCGTGAGGAGCACCTCGCTGCCACCACAACATGCCCTTCTCAGCAAGAGCTGTGTTCCTGTGCTCAGCGCTTTTGTACCATGGAAGTGCTGCCAGCTTCAGGGAATGCAGAGACAGCAAAGGAGCCCCTGGTGTGAGGTGGACAGGGAAACACTGGGGAGCCCTCCCCATCTCCTGCCTGTCTCCTTATTACACGTGCCCATGAGGCGTCCTGGGATATGATTTCCCTTCAAACGCAAGCAGAGAACTCCCCGCCTCAGGCAGAGGCCAGGTTATCTGCCTCTTTGTCTCTGGTGGGCACAGACAGACGCACCGCCAGCTCTCTCCCTACGCAGTCCCCCTGCGGGTATGTGGCACAGCCCCTTCCCCAGCTCCCTCTGGAAGTACCCTGATGGAAACAGGAGAGAAACGCCTTTCCCTGGGCACAAAGCCAGGCCATGCACTCCGCAAATCCTCCTGGCCCTCTGTCAAAGCAAAAGGGGACTCGCACAAGGGCTCCGGGTGGAAACTGGAGATGCAAGAAGGGGGCAGCAGCTGTGGCACAGATCGCTGTCATCTCTGTCAGCAACAGCGGCATGACCTGGGCCACCTTCTCCCTAACTCCCCCTGGGCCGTGGGCTCAAACCCCTTTGCTAATTCCAAGTGCCGCTCCAGGGAGGCCAGTCACTCGGCAAACACAGCTCCTGCCTTTCACCAAAGAGCAAGCCCTACCGACAGCCGTTCTGCCTGCACTGCTCAGACCCACAGCCACCTGCCGGCCATGCTCCGATCCACAGGAGGAGGCTCTGCTCGCAGCCCTACCGCCAAAAGCTACAGACACTGACGTGCAGGGACTTTGCTACGTAAAGGAGAAGAGACGGCACCAACCTTGGTGCCAGGGTCTGATGGGGACCAGGCCTTTAGAGACACTAGTGATACAAACACAGCTGCCCCTCCCCAGCCTTCAACATCCTTCTCTCCTCCTGATTCTTTTTACTGCTCCAGCAGAACCTGCAGCTAGATGTATCCTCCCCTGCCACGTCAGTCAGCCCAGGAAAGCAAAGCAGCCAAGCGTTTAGCCAAGTCCCTCATCCTCTCACGACGCCGGCACTTGGGACACCATCAAGGACAAAAAGGCACCAAACAAAGCAGTCACTGGAGCAGGTTTCTGCCACGGCTGAACCTCCCCAGACAACCACACCAGTGGCCAGGTCCTGATGACGCAGAAGCCTTCTCCCAGGGCATGTGGTGTTAGACCCCAACACAAAGAGCACTCCAGCCATGCACGTTCTCCCACCACGTTTCAGTAATGCCAGTAAAATTCTGCATGTGGATGCAGAGCTCTGGCTCCTTCTGTTCATTTCCCAGGCAACACACATTTGTGTACAGGCACTTGATACATGCACGTGTGTACATTTTATGCACAACTTATTTCTAGCCTGTCCTTGTTGCTAGAGCCTTAAGGCATCGTAACTAGCTCTGCCACAACTCTGGAAAAACGCAGAGCCAGCCTAATGCCGTGAAAACCATGTTAAAAGTGGCAGTTAATAAATGTGTAGATGAGATGGCATACTGTTATTTAGTGTGCTGCGAGGGGCAAGTCCTGCTCTGCTGAGCTGACAACACGTGGACACCACGGTGGTGGTGAGAGAGAAGAAAAAGAAAGAATTATTTTTGCTAGAAGACGTGGTGCTAAAATGAAGAATGAGGCAGGAACGGACTAGTATGTGCCAAGAGCAGTGAGAGATTGTATGCCATTTTAAGACATGGCCACCGAGAGTGAGCTGAACTACGAACGCATCCCATTTTTTGGTCACACATCCAATAGTATTGCAAATAATAACTCGACTGAGCCCAGTGTATGTTATTTCTCTAAGTTCTCCACCTTCTCAGAAAGAGAAATAAATACTCAGCTAGGATACCAAAAGCACACTCACAGCCAAAGAGCAAGACAGCATATTAGGTCTGACATGGATAGGAAGAACCGGAGGCGATTCATGGAGTCTCACCTACGCGTTCTCAACAAGAGATGCTGGGAAAGCACAGACCAGGTGTGATTGTTCGGCTAGGTTATGAAGTGTCCTAAGAGAGCCTCTTTGCTTTCAGTACAGCAAAGATCATCTCACACATCTTTCTCTGGGCAGATGCAGAGAAATCCTTACCAGGTTATCCAGGAAAAGTCAGGCAGCTACTGCAACAACAACAAAAGGCCATTTCAGAGTTTTCTCCTGCTGCGCTGGCTTGGAAGTAGATTTGAGATCAAACCAGTTCCTTGCCTCTAGGGTGGGCATGAATCACTGAATGCTTTGGGTTGGAAGGGACCTTAAAGACCATCTAGTTCCATCCCCTGCCCTGGGCAGGGACACCTCCCACCAGACCAGGATGCTCCAAGCCCCGTCCAACCTGGCCTTGAACCCCTCCAGGGATGGGGCAGCCACAGCTTCTCTGGGCAACCTGGGCCAGGGGCTCACCACCCTCACAGCAAAGAATTTCTTCCTGATATCTAAATTTACCCGCTTTCAGTTTAAAACCATTACCCCTCATCCTGTCGGTGTACTCCCTCATAAAGAGTCCCTCCCCATCTCTCCTACAGGCCCCTTTTAGGTACTGGAAGGCTGCTGTAAGGTCTCCCCAGAGCCTTCTCTTCTCCAGGCTGAACACCCCCAACTCTCTCAGCCTGCCAATGAAGCTTAAGAGAAAGCCTGCCTTTTGTGCTGCTGAGAATGCGGTCTACTGTCGAGCTGCTGGCATGCACAAGGCACTGGAGGCTTATGGAGAGCGTCCCGTGTTGATTCTGGAGAGCAAAGTTTTGTGACCTCCGTGGCTGACTGGTGGAGGCTGCCCAGCAGCACAGAGGGGTCGTGAGAACAAAGGCTAAAGCAGAACAGCAAGAACGACAACTTACCGGGATTTTGTTTGGATGCTGCTCTCGGATCTGCTGTACTTCTTTACAACGATCCGCTGGAAAGAAAGAAGGAAAGAAAGAAGTTAGAAACATCCGGCTGCGCTAGTTCAGGCAAAAACGAGGTAACCACCCTGCAAGCCACAACCGACAAAAGAAATGCAAATTCTTTTCATCAGCCTCTTCTGAACATTTGCAGCAGTAGACGGTCAGCCAGACGTCAGCTTCACGGATCGACCCTTTGTGGCTTCCAACCACCCCAATCAGCCCCCAAGGCCGGGACATGCTACCCTGCCCGGTAAAACTGGACAACACACGTGGAAATTAAATGACTTAAATGAGACCATAAGGATTACAAAACTCTATTCCTAAATCCACCTTAAGCACCTGCAGCTCATGACCATCCGTGCCACGTAGCAACACAGCTTTAGGGTCTCGGCTCTGGAAGTTCAGGCTCTTTGTGTCTCCTGGCTGCTTCCCCAGAAGAGATGATTCTCCACCTGGGGCTGGGTTTTAGCCATTTCCTTCCACCTGTTGCACACTTCCAAGAACTATCTGGCACAGTGCCTCAATCCAAAAGAGACAGGCCTTGCCAAGGAGGACTCCTGCGCTATCATAGATCTACTTAGCAGCTACAACAGCTATTGGCCTGACAGAATGTATTTCTAGACCTGTCGTGGAAACAGGAAGAAAAACTTAAGCAAGGAAATGACCCACGTACTGAAAGATTGTTTTTCTGCAGTTCTCACACTTTCTAACCCATTTTCCTCCAGAGTTCATGTTTACTGAGATGCACAACAGGCAGCACATAAAAGCTTGTATGCTCTTTGAGCTTACAGGAGGCTTTCAATGCCCCCTCACTGCTTTACAAGAGGGGTCTCCACTTTACACAATTCAAAACAGCAGAAAGGAGGGGAAAAAGGCAGGTATGGCTCTGTGTGTGCTCCTCCTGGGATGCTACAGACCTGCACTCCTCCTTGGGTCACCATTACTCTGGGAAGTGCTTCACAGCCTGCAAGGGCCCATCTGAAGTGCCCAGGAGAAGCAGTTTCATGGATCACAGTAGGTAAAGCCAGGTGGTGAAAGCTAACGACTAAGGACTGCCTAGAAATGTCAGATCTGGGTACCGCATGCTCTGCCGTGGGACTGTCCTGCCACAGCACCCGCTTCAAGCCTGACTGCCATGACCTGCTCCATGCAGCCCCAGCTTCTCAGGACCCACCAGGACCACATAGGGCAAGATAAATGCATGTGTTTGAGTGTGTTTTCTCCCCACAAACATTGAGCATTTCTCCACTAACCACTCAACAAAACCTTATTCCTTATAAATTGAATTTGGCTAGATACCACTTTGGGAAGAGACTGGAGTTTCGTTAGAGGCCACAGGACTACAAAATCACTGGACCACAGAAGCTTTTGAGCACCATTTCTGTCTCCTCTGAGAGGAAAATATATCCCTCTACTAGGAATTGCTAGACCTTTCTTCTGTAGGAGTCTATGGGCTAGCAAGACAGAGCAAGATTATTTGGATTTAATGGAAAATTTGGGCATGTTTGTTTTGGGGTTTACAACTGAAGCTGTAGTTCCTCACATTGCCTTTTCACCCTATCCAATGCTCCAGGGCATCCAGAGTTATCCTTGTGATAACAGACAATTTTCCCCAGAGGTCCCAATCAGCAAGGAGTTATGCAGAAATCAGCACTGCACATGACGCTGGCACAGCAGTGCCTCTTCGGGAACGCTGAAGGACACAGCGACAAGACGGACCCAAGGCACAGCATCCAACTCGAACAGCCAGCCAGAAGCGTGCCCCCCGCTTCTGCAGAGTTCTGCTCCCTCGTGTTCACGGTGTACGAGCTTCAGCAGGACAGAGCATCTGAAAGGCTGGAGAGCCGGAGCAGGAGTGGACAACACTTACCAGCATAAGGACTTTAGGCAGCTTGACTGCAGTCAACTCAGACGTGCTGGGTATTAACAGCGCCTGCAGAAGCTGCGTGTCCTCATGGCTGGCTAGTTTTTCTGGCTTCGCTACCCACCCTACCATGCATCTCTCTCCAGACTATCAGATGGCCGTGTGGGTGAACTTCCTAGACATCGTGCGTTTCCCTGCAGGGTCACAGAACTGTTTGCAGAGGAAGCCCCAACAATGCAGGTAATTATCAGAAGGGTCTGAGAAGCAATTCGCCACAGGCAAATTTGCAGCCTTTGCACGTTATCATGGCTAGTAATGTCGGCAATCTCAGAGCAACCAACTGGCCTAGGCTGCACGCGCCGAAGGGCAGCCACATGCCCGATAGCCCTTTGTGCTCCCTGGAACACTACCAACTCCAGCACAAGGCTGGCAGCCATCACCACCTTCGCTTCCACAGAGGTGCCCATCACACTGAAAAAGATGCCACACCAAGAACAAAACAGTACATCATCTACCCAGCCACACGTTAGGGTCTCAGGATACCACCCCTGGAACCACAGGCCTTTGTCCCTGAGGGACAGACTGCAGGTGCCTCGGGCAGAGGCAGGTCAGACTGCTGCTGCAGCACGTTTCTACCAGGTCTTGCCGACTCAGCAGGAATTAAGAGCATGAGCCACCAGTGATAAAGCTCTCAACTAGCCTGAAGTCTGATGTACCATAGTGGCAGCTCCCCTGTCCCACTCTTTTAAGACCCACCAGGTGCCCAGGGCCTGGTCCCTCTGCTCAGATGGGCCCAGGGTTTTGCAGCCTCTCTGATCTCAGAGGACCTCATGGGAGGTGGCTGATCCGCAGGTCACCACAACGCCATGGCAGTAGGTGCTGCTGTGCTCCAGGAGCTGCCGGATCCCTTCAGCAGGTCCATGTGATTGCAACCACAAGCACCTAGAGCCCTGCAATGCTTCCTCTGCCCAGGAGATGCCCGTTTCAGAAACTTCATTCAGGAAGGCAGGTGGGAGCAACCCCACCTAGGCTGTCGAAGTGCCTGAAGGTTCAGGCAGAAGTTTCCAGGCCATCTGAAGCTCTGTCCCATCCTATCCTTAGACATCCAGCCGAGCAGGCCTGGGAATCAGGAGAAGCTATGCTGCATCAAACCCTGCACAAGGGTAATTTCTGTGTGCACAATAGTTCAGGGGCTAGAGATCTCCTGGAAGAAATAGGTGATGGTCACCCACACCCTCAGCCTGGAGTGGGAGCTAGAGATTGATCCTGTGTCTCATGAAAGCATCTTCCAACATCACACAGCAAGGAATGGCTATAAATACCACCTTTAATTTAATATATATGTAGGCTAATCTGAGTCACAGGACTAGAGAAAACCATTAAAGGTGCCTTCAGAGAGGCCCCGATGGAGATGCCAGCCCAGCACCCCAGCCTACACCACGGCCGCTCCCTCCACCCTTTCACTAGCATTGTCCGCACACTCACGTTTCATACGTGACAGGTCCGATTGTACAAGCTTTTATCTTCTCCTGCAGCTATCCCAAATTATAGCTGTGCTAATTGAGATTAAGACTTTCCCGTTTTCTGTAGCACCTGGCTATAGTTAATCCTTAGCCTATATGTAAAGTGAACCAGAACTGTTTACACAACCCAGCCCCTATCTATATTTTTCCCCCTCCCTCCTCACTGCAAGGAGAAGCAAAACACCACGCCTGACTTCAGCACCTTGGGGGCTCCAAGCGAGAGGGGACGGAGGGGCTACGGTCTGCTGCTGCTGCCGCCAAGGAGCTAAGCAAAGAGGAATGAACCACAGGCAGAGGGAAGGGCACCGGCTCCGCTCCCAGCTGTGGGCACTGCACATCTGCCACGAGGGACACCGGGCTCCTCCCCAGTGCCAGGATGTGAGAGCTCCAGATAGCAGCAAGCTAAAAAACACACACTTTTTACTGGTTATTCCTAGCAAAAATTCACTGCTAGGGCCTACTGAAAGACCGGGGTATTTTTATAGCATTGCATGTGCCAGGAAAATTGCCTATTTCTCCTCCAACTGCTGTTTCAACAGTTAAGTACCAACAGCAAAGCTTGCAAATTGCCCAAAACACCAGAATCTCAGCTGTTTTCTTGACAGAGGTCCTTCCCAAGCTGTTCTCCCAAAGATGTCACAACATATCCCATGGCGATGCAGGATGAGACTATCACGACAGTTAAGGAGAACAGCAGAAAAATTTAAGCCAGACTTTCCGAGCATTAACCTTCACCTTTTTTATCAGCGGTGCCAGGAACCCTGGCTACGGGAGACAGGTCTTTGCTGTGCAGACACAGGACAGAAGGACAGCCTTGGATGCAAACGAGCTTAATCAGACAAAAGATACAGATGGCGGAACAGAAGGAAAACACATGTCAAGTTCTCCAACAGTGCAGTTGTGTAAGGGATGGCATTTTTCAGGAGACACTAGACAAACACTGGTCAGGCACCAGTGCTGCCCTGGGGCAGCAGATGGACTCTGCGACCAGCCCTGCTGCCTGTCACCAACAGGAATGTGGTTCAGAAAACTCCATTAAGAAAAAATACCACCTTGGAACATCATCAAGGTGCCACCGGCTCAACAGCTCTGGAACTGAGCAAGAGCTGTGTGTGGAAGGCACAGCAGAGAGTAGAAATTCAGCTATGAGCCCCTGCCTCTCCCTGCGGTCCCTCATCCCAGGGCTCCGGGGAGCACGCAGACGTCCCCTCCGCTTGCCGCCAGCCCCCTGGCTTCCTCATGCCACCCACAAGACACTCTGCCAGCCAGCTTGGGGGTGATTCTGACTGACTCAGATCTGAAGCAGATGCAAAAATAAATACATTTCTTCAAGAAGCTGCTGCGGTCAGTCCCGGGGCAGAGGGTTGCTATAATACAGTACTCTCTCCACAAGATTTTCTGTAAGGAGAGGAGGAAATGGATGGTTTTAAATCAGGATATGTCTGGGATGAGCTGCCAACTGCTGAAGACACAGGCAAGTTATGCAGGTCATTCCAGATGAACATCAATAAATATTTTTATAATATCACACCACCCTAAGGCCAGCCACCTCTAACCACCAGGAAATACACCCCTGCGTATGTGTCAGGGCGCACAGGAGAGCTGAGCTGACCTGGCCCTGCCCAACAGGCCAGCGGCACCCTGGGGAGAGCGAGAGGAGAGCAGGGCAGAGCCTGAGGCCAGCCGTGCCCTGGGACAGCTGTCCTCACCATCAAGATAGGGACGATGTCCCAGGCTAGGAAGGACAGCAGTGCTGTAGAAATCTGGCAGTGATTCTGACTGTTGGTCGTGCTTTACTCCTCCTGTCTGCAAAGCTGGGGGGGCCCGGACAGGATCAGCAACTCAGGACCAAAACTACAGTTTTGAACTTGCTGTCTGATAGAAGGTGTCTCTGCAACACAGTGTCAGCAGAACCCGATGCTCCATTGTCACAGGAAGGAATTACCAACAGGGACACGGGGCAGCTGATGATCTGTCTGCACGACTATCCACTTCGCTGTTACAGCTTCATTACAGGACACGTCATGCCTGGAAGGATTTTTCAATGCCTAGCTCCTGGAGCCCCAGGATTGCCGAAGGATCTCAGCAGTCTCACTCATTTGCATAAATTCCCAATCTTCCCGGCTCCAGAGTAGAGCTTGAAAATGAATTTTGAAAGACAAACAGGAACCGCCCTCATATGATTTTTTTTTAGCAGTTTCAGAATTTAATTGAGTATGATTTTGAGCCTGGTTCCAGGAATGAGTATTTGTATCCAGCAAATCCATGGTAAGGGCTCAGCTCGTGGCCAAGCAGAGCCAGACGACAACTGTGAAATCTAAATTCATGTCCAGGCACTTGTGCTCTGGTTGCCCAGTACCACGTCACCCCTGCCACGGTCCATGCAGGGCGAGCACTGGCCTCCATCATTCAACCAGCTGAAAACAGGGCTTCTAACTCACTACACCTCCCGAGCACGGGGGGCGAACAGGCAGCGCCTTCTGTGCCACGTTTGAATGGCAGACAGAGTGTTTACACCAGAGTTCCAGATAAGGAGCTGGGTTTTTTTCTCAACATTTAATCAGAGTTTCATTAGCCTCGGGAAGAGAACAGTAAGTTCCCTGTCCTCTGCAAGGGCTTCCCTCTAGCTTTCGTTTGACCTTTTCTTTCGTCTTGACAACCTTCACTATTATAAGTCTCCAAGACGGCAGGATCGCACACGAATTTCTCAGAACTGCTCAGGACACTTCAAATTGCACAAACAAAGAACTGGCACACTTTATAAGACTGTATTTTAATGTGGAACACCACAAACGTGCACAGAGACTTTGCACAGCCCGGGTCATTGCTATTTGTGCACAAACATGCCTGGACACGCATCTGCGGGGCCTATTTGGGGAGATGAGCCAGACGCAGCAGTCCTGAATTTGTTCCTTCCTTTTCTCTCACGGCCTATTTCCAAACTGCCTTCTGAAGACAAAAGGCAGCAAACAACTGCATGACCACGGAGTCGGAGGTGTTCACACGCTGCAGGTCGACCGCAGAACGTCACACAAGCAGGGTGACACACGGGAACACCTCCTGAGTGACCCTCCTGGCCGTGATCCCCCCAGGACCGACCACGGAAGGCACACAGGAGCCAAGGGAGGTGACTGGTCCGTGGCTCACGGCTACTCAATGACAGAAGCAGCAAGAGTCTACCAGTCTCACAGCTCCTGCGTTCGTCACCCTCCACCCTTCTGGCTCAAGGGGATATCTGAGGTTTTTGTAGTGAAAAAAATATTAAGTCATGAACAAAGGACATACAGGTTTTATTATTCCCAGCTGCCACTCAGGACCTTTTGTTATGTAAAAGAATAGTAATAATAATTAAAATAAAAATAAAAATCAATATTTGTGGTCTACACATCTAGCTGGCATTTGTTCTGGATGTTTTTTCAGTTCTTCTTGTACCAATATTTTCTTCAGTGCTGACAATTAACCCTGCATCAAATCGCGTCACTGAATGTCCTCGGTAATTAACAGAACTAGACCCAGGCAGCTACGCGTCAGCTTGCAACAGCAGCCTCATTTCAAGGAATCCCAGCTCTTCCAGCACAACTGCCAGAGCACACATACCGGGTACGAGGACAAGCTGACTCACTAACCAACCTCAGATCAAGATCAAGACGCTTTTC
This sequence comes from Larus michahellis, assembly GCF_964199755.1. Taxonomy (NCBI): domain Eukaryota; kingdom Metazoa; phylum Chordata; class Aves; order Charadriiformes; family Laridae; genus Larus; species Larus michahellis. The sequence goes on along the minus strand of NC_133907.1, from coordinate 16,109,779 downwards.
CAAGCCACCAACAAGCAAATCCATTACGAGAAGCCCAGGATGGCTGGTACAAGCCCGGCTGGCTCACAGTAGACGAGTTCCCAGAGAAGGCAACGCTGCCAAGAGCGTTCCCTTCCTCCAAAGGGAAGCGGCTTCCCAGAATCGAAGGCAGATCTCCCAGAGGACTGAACCTGGGATGGGAATATTCAGCGCAGAGAGGCTAAGGTCAAACCTCGATGTTTGTCCCCTCGGCAGGGGCGTACGTGTCCTGCTGCGAAGTGCCTCCACGTCGGCAGGACGCTGCAGCACGAGGCCACCTTCCTTTCAGTTACCCAACCACTGGTGTGGGTTTACGGTCCATGTTGGTAACCACACCGGTTACAGGCTGCCTTGCAAACAAGGCCTGAAGCCTGCTGTCACCTGCAGAGCCGAGCAGCCCGTCCCAACCGTCGCTCCAGGAACAGTGGGAGGTGCAAGCGCTGCCCGATGCTCCCAAGGACTCCCGCTCTTTATGGGAAGCGCAGCGGTGTCGTCAGGCGGCCGCACATACTCTCTACAGCCAGGACACCCTGTTCCTTCGACACAGACCGCACCTTTGTTTTGGGAATTGTTTTGGACTCCTACAATGGATCTGACTACACAGAAGGCAGCTGCCTCCATGTCCACAGTCGGGCCCAGCACACGGAAGCAGGGGGTTACTGTCAGATTTTACCCCCATGCACCCAGACCAAAGATGCTCTGCCACAGAGGTGCCAAGGACCGGACCAGGTCACAGAGCATCATCCTCTCACCACTAATGGCACATCAGATCGGGAGAGAAAGCACTCGGTGTCCTCAACACACCTGGGCTCAAAGCCCTGGCATTTCCCAGCCAGTCCCTTTTTCAAGTCCTCAAAAATGAGGAACAGAAATCAAGAAATTTTATTCAGAAGAGACCCAAGACAAAGCAGATGAACAAGTCAAAGAAAGTCATGGAAAAACAAATCTCAAAAATACAAGAAGGAGGAAAACATGCACCAAGGAAGGCAGAATTTTCAGCAGGGGGCAGCAGATTGAGACCTAAGCAAGGCACTGGCCATGAAACCGGAGCTGGGTTCCTTTTGTCAACAGGCACACTCCTGACTCTGCCTTTTCTCTGTGTTTTTGGAACCGTTCCACTTCTACAAAGTTTTGAAGACTTAAAAATGAAGCCATTCTGAGGGGACAGTGTCGCTTGGCAATGTTTCCCATCAGCCCTCTCCAACTGCCTTGTAAACAATCACTTCCCGCTCCTGTTGTGTAATGATCCGAAGAGGAAAACAAGCTGTATTTACTTTCTCCAACCCAGTGATCCCAGCCCTGACCCAAAGCAACTGCGTGGGCTGCCAGGCTGCCTCCCCCTCCTCCTCCTCCCAGCCAGCCGCGCTCCTCAGACCAGTCAGCAGAGAGAGCGAAAGGGCAGAGGAAAGTACACAGAAACAGGGAGCACCAAACTCCCTTGCCCCCCCACTCCTTCCCTCCTGGGCTATTTTAATCCTGCTCTCTTTCAACTACTCTGAGCCTTGGATTTTGTTTTCCTTCTGGCTCACGCAGAGGCTGAGCGATCTGCAAAGGCAAACCGGACTCCTCCTGACCATAATAAGCTGATTCTCACCAGTTTAACAGTAGGTAGCTACTAAGGGTGCAATTTAGGACTTCACTGCTTTTAATACGTAGTTTAGGAGAACACAGCAGCTGCCAACCAAGTATCACAGGGCACCCAGACTTAATTTTATTCTTGTTTGTGCACGTTCACCGGTCTCGGTGGCCATGGCAGGAGGCGGCTGGGTAAGCATTCAAGGCCGGAAGGGTTGCACCAATATATTACCAAATATTTACAGTTTCCAAGAGAGCAGCGAGGGGTTGGATCAGCAGTTCAGTAGGAAAAAGCTCCAATTTTAAAACTCACGTAGGAAACACGCCCTCACCTGCGTCTGAACAGCATCTGACACAAACTGAGGCCTTGTTTGGCACGAATACACTGATTTCAACATTATTCAGGCAAGCAACGCTCAATCGATGTCCCCCTCGGGATGTGACCCACCAGAAACATGCAGCTCTCCCAGTGCCAGCTGGCAAAGGTCAAGAGGGACAGCAGCTGATGTTTCATCTGATTTCACTATCAGGCCTGGCAATCAAATCTGGTACCTCATGTGGTGACCTCCTTGTCACTTGAGCTGTCCCAGCGTGTACATTTTACAAAGGGACAGGTACAACACGAGCATTAACTCTTCTGGCTCTCGGGAATGACCAGAGAGGCTCCACCAAATTCTTGGAACCACAACTACTCCAACGCTAACGAGACGGGGCGCAGGGAAGGTGATTCTTGACGAGGTCATCATGCTCCGACAGTCAGAAATGTAAAGGTTGAAACCCAGGGAAAGAGCGAAACACAAATATTTGCCTCTTGGCTACCACCCTCGCTCGGCATTAAGAGCCCCTCGCAGTGGTCGCCCCAGCTCCCTGGAGGGATGCACGGGGGGGGTGACACCGGGGGGGGGGGTGACACGGGGAGGGTTTCTGAGCTCAGCCCTGTCCTGCGCCCCTCCCCCCTGCTCCGACAGATTTGTTATTCCGGGCTGGATAAAAGCCGGGGGCTGCCCGAGCGGCAACCCCCCCCGAGGGACAACCACCCCGCCCGATGTGAAGCACATATGCACAGCCTGCCCCCGTACAGCCGGCGCCGGGGGGGGGGGGCTTTAAACCCGCCCTCCGGTTCCAGCGCAGCCCTCCCGGGGCTGCCGTCCCGCCGCTCGGCCGGGCCCGGCACCGAGCCCCCCCCCGCCCCGGGCTGCCGTCCCCCGGAGCGGGTGGGCGCCCCGCCGCGCTGCCGGCCGGGATGACATCACCGCGCGGCGGCTGCGGCACCGCCGCCCCCCGGTCCCCCCAGGTCCTTCCCGCCGCCCGCCCTCACACAGCGGAGCCCGGCCGAGCCTCCGGCCGCCCCGCGGCAGGGGGAGACGGCGCCCAGGGGGTCCGCGCGGCGGGGAGCGCAGGGAGGGAGGCGCGGGGACCCCCCGCCCGGCTCACCGAAGGTGCGGCGCTGCTTGAAGGGCCGGTCCGAGGGCATGGCGGCCGGGCGGGCGGGGACGGCCGGGCCGGGGCGCGGGTACCGGCGGCGGCTCCGTCTGGCGGCGCGGCCTGCGCTGGGGCTGCGGCGGAGCGCGGCGGTGACGTCAGCGCGGCACGCCCGGAGGGGGCGGGGTTGGGCGGGGTTCCCCCCCCCGGCGGCGGCGGCGGCGGCAGCGGGGGGCCCAGCGGTGCCGGGCTGGGCCGGGGCCGGTCCTCGTCACGGAGCGGGTTGAGGGGAGGGACCTCAGAGACCACCCAGTGCCACCCCCTGCCCTGGGCAGGGACACCTCCCACCAGCCCAGGTTGCTCCAAGCCCCGGCCAACCTGCCCTTGAACCCCTCCACGGATGGGGCAGCCACAGCTTCTCTGGGCAACCTGGGCCAGGGGCTCACCGCCCTCACAGCACAGAATTTCTTCCTGATACCTCATCCAAATCTCCCTCTTTCAGTGTAAAACCGTTCCCCTCGTTCTACGTCTCCCCTCCCTGATGCAGGTCCCAGCCCATCTCTCCTGGAGCCCCTTTGGGCACTGGAAGGCCGCCGTTGCCCCCGCACTGTCACAGACCGGCCTCTGCCCGGCAGAGGGGCCTTCTCTGAGGAGAGAAGCACCCTCGGGCCGAGGCTCTCGGGGGTGCTGGAAGGAGGGGGCGGGTGTCAGTGCCTCAGCAGCTTCTCCTGGCACTCCCAGCTCAAACCTCTCCCCGGTGACATTGCCATTCCTGTCACCGTGGTCTCCGTCACCGCATGCCGCTGCTGCGAGGCCCGTGGAGGGGAAGCACCAGAGGCAGATGCCTGCCCGGACCCTCCGCACCACTGCATCTACAGGCAGCAGACCCGCACGCTAACTCATCTCACCAAGATCTTCAGATATTTGCAATGCCCACGGTGACCCCCATCATCTCTCACCTAACGAGTCTCTCGTCTTCCCCACTGCCTTCAGAGCCACTTCTACGCTGAATATTTTAAAGACCGCAGCATGACTACAAATAGGGCAGGCTATTTCTGGAGCTACCATAAACGAATCAAAAAACAACCGCAAACAGAATGTCAACGTCTCAGGAAAAGCCATCTTTAATGTTCCTCCTCAATGTATGCCGCAACGAGAGCTGTATTCTGCCGGAGCAACATTGCATTGTTTACAGGGAGTTGGCACGAAACACAAGGGAACACAAAATGTTAAAGGATTAAGTACAACCTTGGTAAAAAGAAACATGGAAGATGCATCTATTAAAAAAATGCTTCAATTATTAGAAGTGTCACCAATTAGAAGAAAAATATATGTAACTACAATCAAATTCTTTTTTCCTTGTAGTTTACCCAGAAAAGGAAACAATTACTTTCCCGGCTAACATAATGGATTCTCCTTGACCAAGCAGTAGCAGTAGTTAATTAAACACATACTGGTAAGGAAGTGTAAGCTCTTCAGATTCACTTTTACAATTAAGATAGAGGTAGAGACATTCATTTCCAATATAGCTCCTTTTAATCATAAAATACATAAGGGAAAGCAGCAATGTGGAATCAGACATGGCAAGCCGATCAACGTTAGAGACTGTATCCTCAAGCAAAGGATTTTTTTATTGCTATTGTTATAAAGCATTAAGTCCTTTTTGATGAGAGGCATGAGGAACTCTCTAATTTAGTGATCTGATCCCCAATTTTACCCATGCAGATCTCAGTGCAGGACTGGGGCCATAATTCCATGGAAGATTATTCATACAGCCAGAGTGGGAGAGAAGACACTGGTTCGTGGAAGCTCCGGAGCTTCTCAGCATGTTAATGTATTTACAAAAATGGGACACGGATCAAGGAAGTTTTACTTCTAATACAGCAGAGTATTATTTATAGACTTCTTCCCTTCAGCTCTCCTGAAAAATCAGGAGATTTTTCCTGTTTGCCTGTTCTTAATGATGTCATCAGCAAAACTCCTTATTTCAGGAGGTGGACTTTAGATCCAAAAACCCCAGATCAGTCAAAGGTCTAAAGAAGATGGAAGGACCCAGCTGTACCAACCCAGCCCCTGAAAGCTGGCCTAACGCCACCCAGGACCAAGGAGCAGCTTTACACGTGCCAGCATTCCGACAGGGTGAACAATAAGCACTCCTGGATGCTTGCAAAACCGTGCTGGCAGAGGGGAACCTCCCCAAAGGAATCCTGCCCTGCTGGTAAAGGAAGGGTATTTTTGTCCACAGAAATTGTGTTGATGCTCAGGCTTCTGCTGACACGGCAGCGTTTGTCAGAGCTCATGGCCCTGCACACTCCATTACACTGGCTCAAGGAGCTGCTGCTCTACTAAGCTAAGGCCAGCCTGTATCGCTGTAACTGCCCGTGCCAGGCTTTCATCCCCTCCAGACGTAGCTATACATAACAAAAGTGGTAAGACAAGATCAAACATAAACGCCCTGTACACGAAGAGGAGTGAAGAGGATGCACTCCTCAGTCATCTCGGGCAGAGGAAGAGTTGCTGGAGCAAACACAAGCTGGAGCGGCTTCAAAGAACTGCTGTAAGACCCATAGAAGATGTTTCTACAAGCCCATCTCTTGCAGTATTGACATGTTATCACCTCCATTCCCCGGCCAGAGCCTTATCTTGGAGCAGAGTCAGCATGGGAGCACATCCTTGGGCCTCAAGTGCTGCTGTTCACACCCCAGAGCCATACCCCCGACTTCCTTTCATTAGCTTGGTAATGCGTTAGGGTCTGTTTTCTGCGTCTCAGCAGCAAACGCTTCCTCTGCCTTCAGAGAGGGACCCATCAAAAGTGACTTCTCCAAGACCGCAAATCAGTCCCGTCTCCAACCACAGCACAAAGCAGCTCTACGGCAAAGATCTCAAAGGTTATTCAAGTCCTCTTTTGAGCCACCTCCTCATCCTTTCTGGATAGAAAAAAGGACTGGAACCATAATGCTTGTTTTTCTGTTGTTCCTCAATGTGACAATAATTCTACCATACGAATGACTAGGCCCAGACTCAGCAAACACAGCACAAGAAGCAGAACTTCATCCCATCTCTTTCTTGAACCTCTTTAAGATAACTCAGGTAAAGTGAAATCCTCCCAACTTGCATACAAAGGAATTGCTTCCGCTCAGATCTGTGACTCTTTTAAGCTCCTAATCCAAATAAGACACTTTTTTCCCTATAGTAAGTACCTAAATGGAAGTTGTTCTTCAGCTTCATCCACCCCTTCCCCTTTTTTTTTAAAAAAAAAATTGAATTAACTTTGAATGCCAGCGTAAAGGCAGCACTAACATGGCATAGGCAAGGCCCTGTCCTGACCAGATGGATGTGACAAGCTCCTCCAGACTCCCAAACCAGCTTCTTCAAGAGCCCTTTATTCAAATTCCTGAGTATATTTCAAGTCCAACTGCTAACAGTCCTTGGAAGAAAACCCCAAAACAAACAAAAAAAACCCCAAAACCCAAACCAACCCCCAAAACCTCTCCAAACCCCCAATCAATGAGCATATAGCAGGAACTCAGTAATTTCACTGCAAGTTTTTGGTCTCAACACAATGCAGAAAATGGGAATGATCTTTGCTTTGCAATAGGATTATTTATTACAGCTTGTTTAAAAAAAAAAAACAAAAAAACACACAAAACCCAAAAACACTCTCTGTCCCAAACTCAGATGTGACACAAAACCACCAGCAGGACAGCGATCCTTAAGGAAGTGTCCAAAAGAACGGAGGACACTACAGAAATTCTTCGCTGTTCAAAAGAGTAACACTGCCACCTACTAGGGAAAGACAAAATATGTAAGCAGGTCACCACCTCCAAGGAAACATTTCTCTGGCTTGGAACAACAAAAGTCAGAGGAGATAACTGAAGTCACATTTTTCTTCTGCCCTGCCTCACTATTCAGTTATTATCCAGAGGCTTCAGCTTGCTGGGGATCATTTTTTTGAAGAGAGCATTCATACCGGAGCGACAGCCGAGATACTCAAAATGCTGTAAAGCACCCTCACCACTTTACAGATCTGAACGAATATTTCTGACCTTCATAGTCATAAACATTACCTAAAAAGTTAGACACAGTCTATAAATTAATGACAAACCCGAAAACGCACAGAAAACAACCACTTGAATATACAGGTTACCTCAGCTGTTTGAGTCACCACACGTCCACCCCATCACTTCGTGCTCTGAAATCCAGAAAAGTGTCCGAGTCGACACTGATATTTTGACTAAGACTCCAAAACTGCACTGCAGGCAGTTGGCTGGAACACCCCCTAGGCCCTAAATCCTTACTCTGTTCCTCGGCGTAGAACTGGACAGTATCGCATGTTCCTACTGCTTGTAATTTTGAAAGAGCAGGGCTAAACACAGGTTACACTTCTGCCAACAGAGGTACACGAGTTAGAAGTGATCCCTCACCAGCACAAGAAACAGCATCCCCTCACAAAACAGCAGTTACTCAATCAAGGTTCGTTCTTTAACTGCACAGTGCGTTTCATGCCTGTGGGCTGTGCCCCTTTGCTGAGGTGCACTGCGGGAGACATTCCTTTTCAGGCTGGTGACACACTTCCGTCACAAGCAGCCTGAGGACAGACATGCGAGGAGGATGAAGCACAAGCAGGCAGCCATGGTACCCGCTGCCCCCTCTTCTCCATGGGACACATGAGCCTGGGGAAGGAAGCGGCTCCCTGCTGTAGCCATTACCTGTATTGAGCCACCCGAGTACACAAAGAAAATGCAGTGCAAGACAATGTGCATCACTTCTGAATCTGGGCTGTGACCTTTTGCACATCGCTAAGACTCTTCAGGACAAGCCACAGTTGCGTCTGTCACACACGTGATGAATATGTTCAACACCGACATTCGGCGCAAATTCTTGAGCTCTGCACGCAATTATGAGGCTCTTTCAAGGCTACAAAAATAACCCCTTTATTATTTTGGAGGAACCTTTTTTTTGTCCTTAGTGGCCATCCATAAAAAATTACTAAAGGAAGATACCAGAACAAATTGTCTACTGAATTGTGATGGCGTGAGAGTCCAACGGGCAGTCTCCATGGCCTTCCTTAGCCACAACACTGCTCTGTCTGAAACAAAAAGGAACTGGTAGGAAAATGCTCCAACATACGAGGAGTTATAACTACATTGCACATGCACTTAGACTAAATCCTTGTTTAGAGACAGCAACAGATGAGTAAATATAGTCCTAGGAAGGTTCTATTTTTTGAAGAAAACCTCAACCAATCATGAGAATAATTAAAATCTTCAGAAGGAAAACACACAACACAACAACAGTCACCGATGACACTTTTTAATTCGATATGGCCGGGCTTTTTCAAAGGAACTTGTAAAACGAACAGAATAAGACAGCACTAGAAGATAGGCAAGTTTCATATTTACAGTCATTCGAAAGTAATAGTGTAAAAGCAGGACTCAAACGGTGGTGACAGAAGCATGGAAACATACAAAGAATAATCTTTTTTAGAACATTATTAGAGTTTTACTATAATATCTTAACTATTAAAAGGATCTGTTGCATTTTTTACTGCCTGATTCTAATTCACCAACTTCTCCTCAAAATGACTTGCGATACCAAAAAAAAAAAGCCACTTTTTCTGTTTGTAAACAACAAAACCACCTGCTTTTGTTTATCCAGACATTACTGAAGTGGCACAGCAGAGTTAACACTAATGCTCTATGCTTTACCATTAAATTAAAAAAAAAAAAACAACAGTCGGGCAAAGGGGGAAAACCAGACCCAGTCAGTGTAATCATTCAGTTGGATTCTGGATGACAATCAGGAAGTAGTCTTTATCTGGAGGAAAAAAAAAAATAAACAAATTATTCTTTCATTGCTGGTATTTGTTCACAGCAACAGTAAATGTCAACGTTTTTTCATATCTCACTGCTGCCCAGTGGGAACTATAGAATCCCAACATTCATTCTCAATGAGCAAAACCGGCTTGGCACGTCAGATCACTTATTTTGATGAGTTTTACTGAGGAAGAAGTCTCAGCTTTAGAAACCGCGTGCTCCTGAGCCAACTGAATTGAACTCAGCTTCTGCCTAGGAAGCAACAGCAACTGGCACGTGCGATGATGGAATCAAAACAGGCGGTGCAAGACAGAGATTTCCCATATCTCACAGGCAGGCTGCTGGGCTGCAGCGGCTGTAGCTGCATTTTTCCTGGAGCAATGCTTATTCATCTCTTTTCACCCTTCAAATGGAAATCAGAGGCTGCCTCAGCACAAACCCCAGAGCCTGTCTGCCTCCAGCAGTCCCTGCGGAGCAGTGCGCTGCCAACTGCAATCCCTCCTCTGCCTTCGCAGCAGCACAATCCCACCACAGAGCCCATGCAAAGCTAAGTTCCTGCCACGTTAAAGAACTGCACTTAGCTCTTTGCTTCCTCTTTCATAATGTGATGAGATACTGAGAACGTTTCCTGAAAGGAAGGTTGCTGCTGGTATATTCTGTGACTCATGATTACAGCTACAGTGTGTTCTATTGCTTTCCTCTGAACTGGAAAATCTATTAGACTGTTTTGCTTTATCGCTCAGTCTACGGCGCTGAACTGAAATTGCTCTCCAAACGTATTCCTTTCCAACTCTTGTGGTTTTAAACTGAAAAATGCAAAGCGTAAGAGGCTGCAACACACCTTCAAACACTATTTAACAGTTTCTACTTTGATCAGCATGAAATGAGGAAAGTGATTTCCCACATTCAAACATGAAAAAGCAAACTTAGGTCAAAGATAAAAGCTTTCAACTCTGAAGAAAGCAAAACAGCTTCTTGGAAAAGAAGAGATTATACAATATGAATAAAGCAGCAGGTAGAACTTTTCTCTCAGGCTGACAGTGTTATCTCACAAGAAAAGAATTCTGCTGGATTCCCTGATGCCTGCTTTCACCCCATTCGCTTTTACCTGGTGCCACCATGATTTCGTTTTTCTTGGAGCGGATCCGCAGGAACGTGAGGTCATTCTGGGGATCAATGTCTCGCACAGTGCTCCTTGCTTTCATGATGAAGCTGTGCATGAGGCCCGCGTACTGAATCGTTGTGGAGTTGTCCATAGTACTTTTGATGGGAATACCTGCAAGAAACAGGGGACAGCAAGGGACAGTGACAAACTCCAGAACTAAATCCACCTTGGGCATCATCAGGTCCAACGGGGTGGCTGGTTAATCTCAGCAGATGTTGTCGCTATACCAGGGAGTGTTCTTTTTAAAAGCTTAAAAGAAGAACATGAACAGAAATAAGATGTGGAAAGTCTCAGATCTGGAACCACAGGTGTAGGTGAGAAGAACTGTTTACCTCTAGTAGCATAAGTGCTTTACTTTTGCTTTTTCATTTATTTGTTTATTTATGAGATTTATAAATAGAAATAATTAACAACAAAAAAAGTATCTCGGGGAGAGAGGAAATACCAATGTTTTGGTTTTGTTCTCATGACTGGGGACAGCTTTTCCTCTCAGAAAGGCTCCTGAACATCCCAGTTAAATGACATTCAAGTAAGCCAGGCCGGGGTCAATGTTGATGGAGGAGGACATCAGCTGCTGCATCACACAGTGACAAAGTGGAGGCTCTGACATTTAGCCACAAGAGTTGATGCAGTCCTGCGAGGTCCCCTGTTCAATTCCTGCGCACCAGCCAAGAGGGCAGACACGCTGACACTGTTTGGCCAGAGCCTTCCCTCCCTTATATACTTCTGCCACCCGTTGGAGATGTTTTCCCATAGAAAGCCAGCCGAAATTCAGCTTGCGTGTCAGAACAAGGCAACAGCCAACTACCACATACTGGCGTGGCAGAAATACTGCTGCAGGTCTATGTTCAAATAAGCGCAGCTTCGGCCTGGAGAGCACAATCCATTATTCACTGTCATGAGTGACGGTTGCACTTGATGATCTTAAAGGCCCTTTCCAACCTAGATGATTCTGTGATTCCATGAAAAAGCAGCAAGCAGGACCACAAGTGGCATACAAGTACGCAATGATCTGATCTTCGATATATTCATATACAGCCACTGTCTTCTTTTCTAAGGATTTTTTTCTAGGAAACGTTCGATTTAAATTGATAATCACACAATTTAAGAGGTTGGGCTGCTCACAGTGTATTCAGAGTGCTCTGAACAAGTCTGCTCTGTTGGACCCTTCAGTGACTCCAGAAAGAGACAATAAGCTTATGCGTCTCAGGAAGCCACAAGCACGAGACAGCTGCCAAGCTACTCGAGTCCGCCAAGACAGCAGCATCCTGCACATGCACGGCTGCAAGATTTGAGATGTCATGAGAGCTTTTAGTGCTACTGGTAAAGGCTTTGACAGAACACGGTCTCAAACACTGGCGTAACTTGAGTATTTCTAAGCTTTTGCAATTTATTTTATTTAATTTATTTCCTAAAATAATAAAGTGAGCTTGCAGAAAAGGGAATCCAATTTTCTCTTGGAGCCTAATCACTGTCCATCTGCTTTGGCTACAGGGAAACCTGTGCTAAAGACGGACTGCAGTCTAAATGCAAGTAGTACAATCAGCGGTCCTTAAAGCGCACGTTTAGAATAAGCTGTATCTCAGAAAACAGTACCTTCAGAATTAACAACAATGATTCCTTGCACTCCTTTTTGGCTCTGAATACGCTTCAGTGTTTCTTCCACCTCAGCCTGCAAACAGAGAAAGACCAAATCAATAGATGATTACAGCTGCTATTTGCCTTCCACCAAAGCTTTGTAATACTGTGTCTGAAAATAAAGCTGCACAAAGATGATTCAAACAGATACCACCTACACTGTTCTATACAGCAAAGTGTCGGTACTACTCAATAATACCTTTTCTGCACAACCTTTTCCATTGTTTTCCATCTGTCTTCACTCTTTGCTCATCTGTGATTATAAGTTGTGGAAATTTGGAACTCCCCTCTAATCTTTCCCTCCCTCCTCCTCCCCAACCCTCCCGCAACCTCCCGTGTCATTTCCTTACTGTAGGCTTGCAACTGGAAGACTGCTTAGTCAGACTGCTACAATTTAGCTGTCAAGCTAAAATCACATATGAAAAATATACATGGAATTTATGAAAAAAGTAGAGGAAAAAAAAATACATTCTGGGTGCAAGACTACCGTCCCTTTTATCAAATGAATGCTAAGAGCAATTACAAATAAGAAAAGTGAGGGGAAAAAGACTGAATAAATGCTATTTATTTATAATCACGAGTCATGCTGGGATAGCTACAAGATTATAACCACTAGCAATAACTTACAGCTTTGCAAAAGAAAAGAAAAAAGAGAAAAATAAAAACTGAAGGCCAAGGCAGTAGTCCCTCTGCCTTCCCTGTAAACATCACCATCAGCTTCAGAAGAGCTTTCAAACCCTTCTGCACAACTGCCATTGCTACAAGACATTAATCAAAATTTAACTATGGGTTGTCTAATAGAGTCAGAAAAACTCAGCACCTGAGCTGTTTTCCACACTGGGTAAATATTTAGCATTTCTTATTCCCATTAAAGGAAACAGAGACACACAGCATCTTTCAGATCCTGCAAGACAGAGTCCCACAGAAACACTCCAGGAGGGAAGACAGGAATCACCTGAACTCAGGAAAGGTGAGACCTGTAAGGGGCATCTGGCAAAACGTGTGTCTTGGGCATCGTGAACAACCCTCTCTCCACTTCCACCCCGCAGCAAACGAGCCCAGCCATGTTGTAAGCCCGGTTCCCAGGGAAAAGGGCTTGTCCTAACAAAACAACACAGCCTCAGCACTACCAGCGAACTTGCTGCAGAGTGCCGTTAGTGTCAGCTGCTTGGAGTAACATCTATTGCTGATAAGAGATGGTAACACCCGAGTTTGTCTTCACAAAGCAGAGTTTTTCTGCCTTATCCAAAATAGAAAAATTCTGTCTTTTCAACACAGCTCTTGATTATTTCCGAATGCCAGGCTATTTTCCAATGTAAGACAAGGGAAGTGAAACAGAGCGTACAAATGCTGAGAGAAATATGGTGGCACACTGTTAAGTCTGAAATGATTTCCTGACCTCTTAATAGCAGTATTTAAGTCCTGATTCATTAAACCCTTTCTTCATTGAACCTTAACAAGCCTATTTGGATGCAAAGAAGCATCTATACAGAACAATACAAATTTTTCATTTCTTCTAACAACCAACAGACGCTCCAACTCACTGGCGGGGTGATCCGTTCCAACAGCTCACTGCTGTTGACATGGGAAGGTCTTGGCCCCCTGTTCTTTCTCCCTGACACACACGCACAACTTCACAGACACTCACTCTGGTGCTTGTCCAACACCTCCACAAGCCAGTCTGATTCACCAGACCAGCACAAATATTACTGATGAAAAAATAGCGTATTTAACTCCTGAAACAAACAACAACTATCTTAATGCAGGGCTGAATAACTACAAGAGACAGTATATGGGGAAGGAGGGATGCACTCTGAAAAGGAGAATAAATATCCCTCCATCACCAATTTGCTCTTGTGTAGCCTTTGCTGTATATACAATACAACTGCCTTTATCTTCCTGTTTTCATCTAGAAAAGTTCAACTCCTAGGATCGCCTAAACAGCATGTCTTATCAGACTATGTCAATTTTCCCCCTGCAACTTGGGCCAGTATTTATTTCTTTAGAAATTTTCCCACCTATTTTGATCCCCAATTTCATGAATGTGTGCTAGCCAACAATACATTTGAACAGGGAGCAACCTCCAACACAATAATAAGGAAATAAATAGGTTCCAAGTTCCACAGAATACTAAACAGCCAGTTTTCTTAAAGCTGCCTTTTCCCCCGAGTGCTTTCAGCTTTGGGAATTGTAACCTGGCAGCCGTAAGAAACACAAACACTCTCCTCCCTCGGCCCGCCGTCACACGGCCCGCTCCAGTGCCCCCCAGAATTAACGGAAGGTTTATGGCAATGAGACGCTTTCCAGGGCCGCGATTCGGGGCAGAAGCCCGGCTGGGCTCGGCCCTCCCAGTGAAGCCCCTACGTGAGCAAGCAGGGGGCCCCCGGAGCCACCAGACACGGGAGAGCTAGCGGCCCCTCCGTCCGAGGAGGCCCTGCGGCCGCTCCCCCCCGCCTCGCCCGGCGCCTGCTGCGGGCCGGGCGCCGGCGACAGCGCCGACACGGGCGTTCCCCGGGCTGGAGTCCCCCGAGGCCCGGGCGACGGGCGGCCCAGGAGCACGCACACACACACCCCCCCCCCGCCGCCCCGGCAGTACAGACACCCCCCCAGTCCCGCCACCGCCTCCTCGCCCACCATCTCGAGCCGCCGCCGCCGCTCCGCCCCGTCACGGCCCCGCGCGCATGCGCTGCCCGCTCGGCCAATGGGCGCGGAGGGGGGCGGTGCGTGCGCGCCCTGCCCCGGAAGTGCTTGTCCCAGGGCGGGGCGAGGCCTCGCCCCCATCGCCTCAGGGCCCGGAACAGGCGCCGCCCCGGCGGACCCCCAAAGTCCCGGGCCTCACGTAACCGTGGTGGGGCGGGGAGAGCCGCCCGGGCAGGGTGAGTGCTGGCCCCGCTGGCGCACCCCTAAACCGGCCGGGCCGGGGAAAACCCCGGGGACTCAGGTCAGACGGGTAGAGGTGGCGTCTGCCCCGGGTGAGGAGTAGAAAGGCGACCTCGCGAACTATTTTCTTTTTTTTTTTCAAGTATTTGACATGGCAGATGAGGTCACTGGTCCTTCAGACCCGGCAGTCACTACTCTCTGCTCAGAGACGACAGAAGATTCCTCCAGCGCATCCTGCCGTTTCTGCACTGCTGGGGAGCTGATGGGTCAAGAGCAGACACAGCACAAATCCTTCGTTAGGATCCCAGGGATACAGCAATTTTCCCTTCTGGTGGATACTTACAGCTCTGTAACCAAATTAATTTAAATTCCAATCTCTCTTATTAACCCAGCCATAAGTTTTAAAGCTTGGTTACGTAAAGTCATTTTACCACAGATGCATTCAACTTCTAGTCCCAGCATAGTTGGGAGTTGTTACTGCTAACAAAATTGTATAAACCAAACCCGTGTGAACATCTGGGAAAGTAAGCAGAGGGAAAACCCAGTGGGAAGGTCTGCAGCAAGGAAGGTGCCCTCTGTGGAGGAGAAGCAGTTTAGGGAACATTTGAACAAATTAGACATGAACAAGTTGATGAGAGTGATGGGATGTACTGGTGAGCACCGAGGGAGCTGGCCAAAGCAATTGTCAAGCCCGTCTCAACTATCTTTGCAAGGTCCTGGTGATCAGGAGAGGATCCTGATGAGAGGAAGAAGGTAAATACCACTTCTGCCTTTGAGGAGGCAGCTCAGGGTAACTACAAGGCTGGTCACTCTCACCTGAGCTTTTTTCCCCTAAACAGAAGAGAAAACACAACCTTGCACAGTCATAGCTCATTTTTGTTATCACTGCAGTAGTGGCACAAGGAAATGTTGAAGCTGTGGCTCCTGCAGAACCTTTCTCCAGACCGTCTTCCTCAGGGCACCGGCACTGACGGACCAGCAGCCTCACCCTCTCCTCAGGGCAGCATCCCCAGGATCACGAGCACCAAAAATTCAGGAATTGTTTAATCTGCAGTTTCTAACCAGTGACAAAGGCAGTCATGTCTGAAATCTCCTAATGAATTTCCAGTGCAATCAACAACGGCAGAAGGGGTCTCGGGAAAGAAATATTCCTGAAGACCTTTGCTAGAAAAACAACTTCAGAGAGCCTAACGCCTCACCCTCCAAAGGAGCAGACAGACAATTTATTTGCACACGGATGCTTCGTAACACAGAGGGAATAATGACGAGACTACCAGCTCTTTAAGTAGTTTTATAAAAGTATTTGACTTACTGAGATACTGTTACAGTTACCTGAGTATTTGAAATTACAATGCAAGGAAATTTCAACAATGAATTTCAGTACAGTATTTTACAATCCAGTGCTGCTGATCCCAGTTTATATACGAGTTCACTAGAGCACATATACACAAACAGTGATTCTTGAAGAAAATTAAAAGACATCACAAAAAGGGGGCTGGAGATACCAATATAACAGAGGGAGCTGAGATTACAAATCCAGTGCAGCATGTAGTAAAAATTCAAACAAAAAAAAAAATTAAACAAGCGGGTTTTTTTTTTGTTTTACTTTTCTCAGAATAATAAAAAACCCACCTTTTTTTTTTTAAATACAAGCAACTGGATTAAAAAACCCAAACAACTTCCATATTAGATCAGGGAAGACATGACCATGTCTTCCAACCCAAACCATTCTGTGATGCATTTACCACGCATCTCATTAGTATATTAACATTTCCTGAGCTACCCAGAACAATAAGGCTTTGTTAATTCTTAGATCAGCAGCTCAGCATTTAATTTTCTCATGTCATTCGCATAAGGCAAAATTCTAAATAAAAGTTATTTTAATACTTGAAAATTAGAATGAATTGACAGTTGCATATGAATATAGATTTGTGACATAACATGAATTTACGCAGCTCAGGCTGCTAAATCACTTGAAGTAGTGGGAGGCAAGTTCATTAATCTCTGCTGAAAATCTTACTTCTAAGTCCATAATAATCTATTATCTGGGATACCAGATGCTGTGGGCTCATCCACGCGTTTTCACCAGATCCCCATATAAAGAACAGAAAAGTGCACCAGTGGCTTAGATTCATTCCTGTTTATTTCTACAGAACATGCTGTAAGAACAGATTTGTTAGCATCCACAATGCTGACAAAGTAAAATGCCTAAGTGATCTTCACTTCTGACTTCAGAATATTGCCAATTTAACACAGTAAAGTTGCTTTAAGTTTTTTATGTTTTGGTCGAATCCAATGTTTCACAGATTTTTCCCCTCCCCACCCCCCAATGAATTCTTTATTTGCAATATTTTAAAATTGTATCTGGTGCTTGGGATATCCAGCCCCCTTTCCCCCATCCTAATACAGCAGAAAAGACATATAAACATGCCGTTTAAATTAAAGAAAAAAATGGAGTAAGTGGAATCCCGGACTGCAAAAATATATACAAGCGTTTACCTTTTTCCTGAACTAAACATTTCAACCATAAAAATATTAAACAGCCATACCCTATAGAACTAGGGCTAAGGCTATTTCAATTATAACTATTCTTTATTTTAAAAATATAGGGCTGAAAGCCTTTTGGGTGATTTTTATACATTAACAATATTTCTAGGTTCCCTACACGAATCATAAAGCATTATGCAGAACACTATTTTTCATAGCTTAATCTTGCATTATCTTGCTTAATTTAATCTCTCTTGTAAATACGTTAGATAACTACATTTCCTTGTAAGAATTAATATAAACAGAAAATATTTATAAGGCTTTTTTTCTCCTCATGAGCTGTATATGGTAATATATCCATCACACGTTTTGAAGTTGGCAGATTTTCCTCCTCGTAAAGCCATGACGTAAGATTAATTCTCATCATCATTGAAACTGTAAGAGGGTCATTTCTGTATCATCAGAAACTCTTTTCTATGCCTTTCCTAGAATACGCATGACAGAAGAGTTATTCACTTTAAGCCTAATCATTCTGCCTTCCAATAATCATGTATTGTATGACCTGAAAAACTCTTGAAGTCAGTTAAAAACTGTAGTGTCTTGGTTCTTAGGCCTGAATCAGTTTTTCCCTCTTATGGTTTAGTCGGAAGGGACAGCAGGAAAGAAATACTCTCTTCAAGACTGGAAGTTCAGTTTTACAGTTTCCCACTGTCCTGTTTCACCTCCGATATCTAGAAGCCTCTTAAAAACAGCTCGCTGTCCCAACGGCTCTGAGCTGCGCTTATGCTTTAAGATGTGCTACATGCTATTTCAAGTGTCAGGTCTCTTACTGCGGCGAACAGCTCCGCTCATTGAGGTTTGCTTTCCTCCCTTCAGATAAGGAAAGAGCTGATCATACCCAAAAAGTGCATTCAGTCTAAAGGAGCAGTAAAATGCAAAATGTTATTGTAAACCAGAAGAGAATCGAATACTAACATATTCTAAAAGGAAGTAAAAGATGTTATTAGTCCAATAGGAACTCACTTACAAAAGTTACTAGCTGTAAGCAGCTTAGGGTGAATTAGCTTAGAAACCTCCCCCAAAAACTTTAGTTTCAATCTTTATAGAACTATTTACTGATGCTCCAGCTTTTAAAAAAATCTGTAATCCGTGTCTGAACTTTCTAATCCTCTCAGCTTTAGACAATATATCAGTTCATCAGCAAAAATGATAAGTATTACCATTTTCCGAATCCAGTTGTTTTGCACCTCTTCCTGAGAACCCAATACAGTTTTCAGAGCAAACTGACTGCTACATGTAAGAATAACACTGAGAATAATGTCCATTAACACTTTTGACAAGAAACATCAGTCTGCAAACAGGAATCTAAATGGAATCAGTGCAATCCCAGGTGGTCTTGTCTTTTGCAAAACAAGTGAAGTACCACAGTGTTAACATTGATTTAAAAGTTAAATGTGTTACACAGAAAAAGATCAGAATTCTTCTGAGGGCACAAAGAAATGTTCCAACAACTTTGGGCGGGTGTCTATTTTGCTGAAATTAGCAGGATTTGGAAAAAAACAAAGCAAAGCTATGCCCTGGATTTGTGCCACAGTTTGACATCCCCTGAACAGCAGCTTGAGTCCAGCTGGCATGTGAGCAGGCTCCAGGCGGGGAAAAAACAGTCTGGCCACACTTGAGTTAGAAAAAAGAGCTTTAGCAATGAGTTTGCTCATGGTACGGAGAGGATCGTTACAAGCTGGCTCTAATTACACTGCTGTAAAGAGGCTTATGACGATGCTGCAGCATTGCAGCTACCAATGAACTTCCCAGTGCATCAGTAGCAAAAAATGCTACTAAAAAGGAAAGACAAAACTATTGTTAAAAATGTGTCAGTCATTAAGGACACATTCTAATTAATGAATGGTAAAACGAAGCAGAGCCCAAAGCTGTATTAAACCTCTACCTAGGTCATAATTCATTTGTAGCCGTATCTGATTGCTCATTTGATTTCTGAAAGTGCTCAGTAGAAATCCAGAGTTAATATGGATAAAACCTCAGGATAACATCCATTTACTTACATATTAGTATTGTTAAATAAATCCAAGTCAAGTCTACTTTACAATGAAGTGTGCAACAAGCAGAAGAAGTGAAGAACATACATCGTGTTGAGTTCACATTCTTCGAGGTGCAAATTTTAGCTATTCTTGCCCAAATCCTTCTGTTTCTTCAATTGCGAACAACAGCTTTTCCTTCAACTGCTCATAATTCTTATAAGGTGGAAGGTCTAAGCGATTGAAACTGAAAATAAAGAAAAAAATAAGTACTGAAAAATAATTAAACCATCACAAAAAATATGGGTAACTAAACTTTTTGCTGTGTAGATGGATACCAGGATTTATACCCTGTGAAAAGGTGACCGCCAACGTAAATTTATGTATTTCTGAAAGCTAAAGTTAGTATTTAACCGCTTGAATCGATCCCAACCTCTTTAAACAGTACTATTTATTACACTCAACTTTCACTAATACACAAATCCACAAAATTTACAATGGAACCTATTCCATTCCACAGGTGTTTTTCAGAAGTTCAGCTTTTATTCAACACCAAAGTTTATCGGTAGAACTTTGCTTTCACCTAGTCTCAACCATTTAAGTATATTACCCATTCACTAAAATCGCCGCGTAGATTGTTGTCAGCAAAACCAGAACAATAGTAAAATTCTGGTTTGTTACATACTCACCAGGTATGACTTCTAGGTAACCAGTTTTCCTTTCCAACTTTTTCAATACAAAATTTTTGGGGTCCGTTGCTCCCTGTAACAAATTGAAATAAATAAGTCATAGGTCTAGCTACCTTTGTATCAGTAGGTAACACATTACCACTGCGGCATGAGAGGCTTAAACGCAAAACAAAATCACCATTACTCACACAGAAAAGAGACATCTGTCTTCCACTATTCAACTTTGTCCAGATCAAAGTATGCACGTGGAGACATGTATTAATTTGAAGTGATTTTCAAACTCAATACAACAGCTGTAAACATTCCCTCCATCTCTTTTTCCACCACAGCTCAAGTATATACAGGACTTACAAAACAACATTAAATATAAAATTAATTAAAAGTGTCCATAAATGTATAACTTGGTTCTTTTAAAAAAAAAAAATTATCTAATGCATTAGAGGGATTATTAATGCATACCCATGAGGTCAGCAAATCCTCCCACTGGTAATCTGCATGTTCCGGTAACAAACTGCAAGAGTCTCATTCTCTTCTCGTTATCTATTTCTTTCACAAACTGAAAAATAATAATTGAAATAAACATGTAGGTATAGATTTGATATTCAGATCTTCCCATCATCATCCATAGATTAACAGATTACATGACTGTTAGGAATAGCTGAATTAGCAGTAAGAATTTATATTTACACACTACAGATCTGCTCAATAATTCTGACCGTTGTTTACTAAGCTGTAGCTGTGCTCTGTAACTTCTGTTGGTCCAAGAATAAAACACAGTCTACAAACCTGCCAGAACCACATTATCTGTCTGCTGGTCCTGGTGTAGTGCCGGTAGATGGTATGCCTCTGCCAGTCATTCAAATCAATTTCTTGCATTCCACATAGAAGCACCTTTAGGGGAGAAAAAGGGAAATAAGGTTGCGAATGCAAGTTATGACTTTCCTTCTATGACTTCCCACACAGCCAAACAGGACATCAACCGCACCCGTACTTAGAAGCATCTGCAGTGACAGTATACTTGTTTGTAATTTTAAACTTTATCCAAAACTTCTACAACAAAGAATGATGACTGCTCATGAAGTGTACTTGGAGAGGCCACAAAACAGACAGCACCATAGAATCGTCTAGGTTGGAAGGGACCTTTCAGATTGTGTCCAACCACCAACCCAAAACTGACAAAACCCATCACTAAACCATGTCGCTAAGCACTATGTCTACTTGGCTTTTAAATACTTCCAGGGATGGCAATTCCACCACTTCCTTGGGCAGCCTGTTCCAATGCTTAATAACCCTTTCAGTGTACAAATTTTTCCTAATATATATGCTAAACCTCCCCTGGCGCAACCTGAGGCCATTTCCTCTTGTCATCTCTGCCATGAGAAATGGAGTAATTGCTTGCATTTAGACATCTAAGCCAGGAACGGTTTATCATTGCCCAGCCATAAAATTCTATGCTAGGAACACAGAATCACAGAATGGCCAGGGTTGGAAGGGACCTCTGGAGATCATCTAAGTCCAAACCCCTGCCAGAGCAGGGTCACCCAGAGCAGGTTGCACAAGAACGTGTCCAGGTGGGTTTTGAATGTCTCCAGAGGAGACTCCACACCCACCCTCTCTCTGGGCAGCCTATTCCAGTGCTCTGGCACCCTCAAAGGAAAGAAGTTTTTCCTCGTGTTCGGACAGAATTTCCCATGTTCCAGTTTGTGCCCGTTGCCCCTTGTCCTGTCACTGGGCACCACTGAAAAAAGCCTGGCCCCATCCTCCTGACACCCGCCCTGTAGATATTGCTGAGCATTGGTGAGATCCCCTCTCAGTCCGCTCTTCTCCAGGCTGAACAGCCCCAGGGCTCTCAGCCTTTCCTCAGCAGAGAGATGCTCCAGGCCCCTCATCATCTTCATAGCCCTCCACTGGACTCTCTCCACTAGTTCCTTGTCTGTCTTGAACTGGGAGCCCAGAAACAGGATGTTTTCTTTTTATGTTTTTATCTTTTTAAATTGAACAGATGATACAGAAAGTGTAATTTTGAGATCTCAAAACCATCTAGAACCTGGTCCAGTCTATATGAGATCATCCACTGCCTATCTGGTCTTATCTTCCTTTCTGTCAAGTTACTCATTCTTTAAACACAGGCAAAACAAATTGCTGAGGATTACAAAAGCAATTTGATAAGAAGTTTCTACTGGCAGAATCTTACCCTTTGGAAACGTGTACACAGGCTGCAAAGATGAAAGTGAAGGGAAACACACTAATCAAATACCACTCCATAATGTTTCCCTCATATGCTCCACAATGCAGAGCTCTCGGTGAGCTCTGCTGAAGAGCCTCAGTGAGTTCTGCTCTTCAAACGTAATGACTGGAGCTTAAGTATTTTATGTGTAACAACATGGATCTAGCAATTGCCAAACAATCTTTTACCTCCAGTTCCTTAGCATCAAAATACTGCAAATACTGTTGGGGCAGAATTTCATTGAAGCCTTCAAAGAAAGCCTGTGTCTGCTCCTCAACGCCTCGGGAAAGTCTCCATTCTGCTACTAGCCTGAAAAAGAAGATACAGAAAGATAGTTTAAATGGCCTGTGGTAACCAAAGCCCAGATCTTTGTTAGCCTATTTTGAGACGAACCGTAAACTAAGTTTAAAAAAAAAAAAAAAAGGAAAGTCTGGAAAGTTCTGGGGATAGAGCATTGTATAATTTTATTAGTAACCTTTACTCCGTGCAGACGATTCTGGTTTTTCTTCAAGTTAAAACCCTATGTTTCCAACCACTCTGCTACGGAAAGTATTTTAGACCCAAAGAGCAGGCTGCACCTATTCACTGATTATATTAATGAGAGCACAGCAGTCCCTAGGTATTTGACGAAAGAAAAAAAAAATACTGAGCTATATTTGTCTAATATTCTCCCCAGAAATCTCAGTCATTATCCATGAAAAGGTAAAAACTAGGTCAAGTTGTACTGGTGAAGATAAGTAGGACTGCTAGCTTACCAAGAAACGACTATGTCCATTTGGAAAGTTCCATATTTGTTTCTGTTAATCATGAAACTTTGCTCTGTGGCAGAAACTCCACTCTCCATTAATAAAAGGGTGAAAAGCAGGCAGGAGACCCGAAGAACCTGAACCCAGGGAGAAGCAGATATTATGCTGAATTCAAGCCTAACCTGGCAGGAGAATGGGAGTCTAAAGGAGAGATGGCTATTTTCTGATTTCAATCCTAGAAACCTTGGGGACTTAAAGCAGGACTCGGAGTAAGACAAAAGAATACGAGTGAAACTCGAATCCGAGCTCTCCCTGGGTTCCTAGAAACTAGAAGAGAATGGTTTTCTGCAGATCCTATTTTCAACCCCAGTATGAATACTTTGCAAAACCGCACAATGCCAGTATGTATCTTCTGCAAATACCACCTTTTCTGAAATGTCTTCAGATTACTCATGCGATGAAAACAAAATCTGCTCCCTTCTCCCTCCCCACTTCCCATGAGAGAAGCCTTTCACAGAACACATCGTAAGAAAGAGAGGAAAATTCTACTGTGATTCAGTTTATTTTGTGCCTGCAACATGTGAATATTTATGGTTTTTTGCAAGCACCTCCTCCAAGTTTATATGTTGACGTTCATACCCTAAAGCAGAGTTTATGTACTGCTGCACATTGAGGAAGAAGGGGATATTTCCGCAGGTCGGTGTTCACATTTTTATTCTTTAACCGTGCTTAGGCTCCTTCCTTTTTAACCTATTGGTTTAAATTTTCTGGTACTGCAAACATAATAATTTATGACAACGCAATTTATGACATCATTCATAACACCGTCCGGTTACAAATGCTAAGACCTAATTATAGTATACAACCAGTTCAGATAAAACTAGTAGCAATCCCAAGTATCTTTAAAAAATAAGAATCATCACAAAAGCATCCAAAAATGTTCTTAAGTTTAAAAAATAAATGGCTGGGTAGAATATCGGCAGGCTATGAAGCAATATAATTCCAGTAATAAACACATGCAACAATTTCATGAAGGACCTGACATTCGGATTTGTTGTCATGCTGTTCTGCCAAACTTCAATTTCTCTAGGAAAAAAAGTAGACCTTCTACTAACTGTAATCGTTGGGAAAAGTGGCTTTTAAAAACTTATTTCTCTCAATATTCTTCTTTCAAATATGATATCCAAACAATTGTCACTTATTGCCAACATCAGCAATTACACAGAGACGGAATTTCAGTCGTGCTTCAGGTTACAGTTTGACAATCTCTCCTTGCTAGAGCTAATGAAAGAAAAGACGGCGGTAAGAGTATTTTAAAATCTTCATTTATTCTTACCTAATGTATTCTTCTTTGTTCTCTTCTGTGACCAGAATGTTGCTACCATTTGGCTTCAAATCATGGCTTTTGATTTCACCTAGAATTTCTTTATCAACCGAGAAAAACATTTCCAAGCCACATTCTTCAATATCATTCTCTCTGTAAGAAAAAAAAAAATTTTAAATAACTGTGTCAAGACCTTGTACTCAGAGGAGATGAGTATGAAGAACCTTAAAAAAAAAAAAACAACGTTTTGGAGCTAAATAATCAAGGTAAGGAAGTGTTCCTTACACAATAATTATGGTTTTATCAACGTGCAAAAATGAATTGGACTCCTGATCAGAAATTTTTGATCCGTAGCACCTTTAAATTTAGCAATGAGAAGGCTGACAAGCTACCTGCTGCCTATGGTCTGCGGAATGGCTATGGAATACTGGAATGGCTACGGAATACGAACTTTTCCAGTAATGACATTTCTGCCTATTTCACTGCATGATTGCTTCTTCTAACAGGTAACGTAAGGACCGTGTGAAAATGTGGCTGTCACTTGCTCAGAGAGTGGCAGACAAGAAACAACTAAGACACACTTTGCATGCTTAATGAATTATCTTCAACTCCCGTATATTTACGGGACTATCTTATAAGCATACTAAAACGTCCCAAGTTCCTAAGTTAGCAAAGTACAAATACTCCTGCTAAAGAGGAATTCTCTTAGGAATTTCAACATAGGAAGAATGTGGAACCAACAAACGTTGCTCAAATAAACTCTATTCTCTTTACAGGCATTAACAGCCAGGAGAATACCAGGTATAAGCACTGTAATTTATATGCTGATACGTGCTTCTGTGAAGAAACACCTGCACACGCAGAGGTTTTGATGACCATTTTCCCCCAATTTAAAGTGCAAAATCAAGATATTTTCCTGAACCGTAACACAGAAATGTCAGCCTTGAAGACATCACTGTGGTTTATCAAGCACCGTGACGCAACAGTAATTCTGAACTTGGATCTTTCCAAAATACCTGCTCTTGCGTGAAATCGCAGATGAGGAGGGAAGGCTGAAGATGGATGGGTAACGAAATAAAATCACCCCTTTTAAAATGAAAGATGCCTGCTGTAGCTGAGATTGAGCAAGGAGGTTTGACTAGGTGACGTCTAGAGGTCCCCTTCCAAACTCGGGGATTATGTGAAATTTTCAAAATTGCAGGAATGAGAAAAATGGCCACCTGATAGGAGAACCACCAAGAAATTCAAAACTACTGAAAGCTTCGTGCAAAGTTTTAAAAATTGCTTTTTTGGTGAGAAACAAAGTTATGTCCACCCTGACAGACATGTCTTTTTTTCCCTTACAAATTTGCAGTCATTTCCTTCAAGGACAACTTTATCAGCAACACAGATGAGCGGGCTACACTGAGCTTGAAGTTTGGGTGTCTGTACGTAGAGGGCAATGTGCATCCCTCAGAAGTGTGAGGGTTTTTCTCCAAATTTTTTATACCCTTAAGTGTTTTGTTTTTTCTTATAGCGGCAAGCCTTTCATGGACTCCAACCTAGAAGATTTCTTTATCGCTACAGAAATTGTGACTCATATTTGGGTCACGTTTGCTCTAGAGACAGCCTCCAGAAAAGTTCTCGTTACAACCTGAGGCTTCCTTATTGCTTTCTTTTGCAGTAAAAGGAGGAAAAAAAGGAAAAAAAAAAAGCTGAACCCCAAATACTGAGTGCAGGTGAATAAAAGCGTATGTAGCCAGGGCAGCTTAGTCATTTGAAACCCTGATACACAGAGTGATACGCAAGAGCTGTTCTTGACAGTAAGTTTTGAGTTCTCCAGTTCCTTACTACAGATGCGCCTCCTGTCTTTGACAAAATCTGTCCTCAGGGAATACTGGCACCCCAGAATTCAGTCTTGGAAGTTTCACACCAACTATCCACCAGGTGGTATCTGGCAACACTGCATGCTTTGAATTAAAAGGAGGGGAAAAAGCAGTCTGTGATGTCTGTGACAAGTTCCCATTTATTGCCACAGACCAGCAGCCTCTGTGCTTCCTTTCAGACCATTGGAAATTAAATATGCACCAAAAGAACCACACAGAGAATAAATGTAACACACTCCAGCAGCACTGAAAGACCTTGCAATTGTTGGGTGTTATAAAGAGAATCCATTGCTTTGAAATGTGCAAAGTGGCCAGCTTATGCACACTACACACACAAATGCAAAAATGCAACTATGTCTACAGATAACAGCTTAAAATAACACCCTTCTACTCTAGACTTCCCACAAAATACTAACGGATTGATGCTGTTCCTAAGGTAAACGTTGTTACACATGCAACTTGGTACAATTTAGTCAGAAGACCATTCATCAGTAATAGCTTCCTCCATGATTTAATGCAGATTTCTTCCCTATATAACTTGCAGTATCATATTTGCGTGGTCTCTAAAACTCAGTAAGTCACAAGATGACAAAAAAACGGCGCTTCTTTTAAAAACAAATATAGGTACATTTTCTGACTACGAAACAGGTAACAGGATTCCTTAATTGCCAAAATCAGGACTTAAGAGCTTTTGAGACCTTTTCTTCCCTTTCAGGCCTCAGTTTCATGGCATCTTTACTCAAATAGCAACTATTTTCAGTTTTTCCTAATGGAATTGTAACTCACTACACCTTTTAGCAGCACATACATTGAGTATGGAACATACGACTCTTTGAAAACCAAATCAAAATTTCTATCTCAATTTGTAAACATCTCATGAAGCAGCTTTCCCCTCTCCTTGTTATTCAAGATAATGCTTCCAAGACTCACCACTACAGATGACAATCTTGTCTTTTACATTTATTTCCGCATTTTTAAAGCCAATCTATCCCCAAACCTTTTATGAATTCCTCAAAGCATTTTTAAAACTATTCTGTTTTTTTACGATTCTTAAGTAAAATGTTTTATCTCTCTAGTCACATTAAAAAAAGACTAATTTTTATGCTAAATTGTTTTTACTACAGCAGAGGCAAGAAAAATTTTTAACTGAATTTGTCTTTTTGTCTTTTCCTTCTAATTTTTTTTCTTAACTGTTGGGAAAGGAAAATCATCTGTGTTACTGAAACAAATGGTGCACATCAACCATGGACTACTGGAGTCCTGCTACTGTAAAGTAAGTACAGAATTACAATGCTTTAGATCTAAGAGGGTTTTTTTTAATTATTTCTTAAAATATTTTTAACACATAATTCCAAAATAATTACATTCTACAAACTCCAGATCCTTTTTACTTGCTGCTCTCTGGAGAGGAACCTGCAAAGGAGTGGAGAAAGAAGACCCAAAGTGTACGAACGCAGAACAGCAGCTGACTGACAAGGCACACATGGAAAACTACACGTGGGAATGGTCCTGAATCATTCAGCTTGAAGCAAAAAACCGAGGGCAGCTAGCAAAACGCATGAGCATTAACTTCTTTAAAGCATTAAATCCTCACTATTAACCCCTAAGTCAAATTTCAGGTATAACTAACAGAAGAATTACGTGGTAGGAAATAATGAAGTATATTTGTTAACTTCACGTTATTATAGCACTAAACTTTTTATGTTTCTAACTAAGAGAGAAACATTGAGTGGATTTTTGCTGATTTCTTTTAATCAGTTATCTGAAA
Source organism: Larus michahellis (assembly GCF_964199755.1). Taxonomy (NCBI): domain Eukaryota; kingdom Metazoa; phylum Chordata; class Aves; order Charadriiformes; family Laridae; genus Larus; species Larus michahellis. The sequence continues at coordinate 16,082,126 of NC_133907.1, read as the reverse complement.
AGTTTCAGTGGAATTTACTCAGGCCATTGTATTTGTGAGAGTGTTCAAGACTACCACATCTGTATAACGTCTAGGTAGATTTATTAAAAAAGAGCAAAAATGAAATGCAAGATGCTGTGCAGAATATTCAATGAAGGCTTTTGCATTATCACATTATCTAATTATTATCTATTAGTTACCTAAAAATACAGTAAAACTCCAGTACTGCTCTGCAATTGAAATATTATACTTTCCAGCAGGGCTTTTAGTAATAAATTTACATCTAATTCCTGGCATATGAGAAAATCAAAAACCTCGTATAGCTATTTCAAGAACAAAATCAAGTCAAACTCACTTTACCCAGATGAGAGAGTTGTAAAACTCTGGATCAACAGATTCTAAATCCTTGAGTCCTACTGGCTTGTTTAGGATACGTTTATAGAACGGCAGAGAGAAACCAGTGTCAATGAATTTCCCATGGAACAAAGCCTAAAGGAACATGAAAACAGACAAAATAATGCAAAGGATGATTGAATACTTAATATGACAACATTCTACATTCTGTACCAATGAAATCTGACAGTCAAAGAATTGAAACAACCTAGAATATCATGCCTGCTAATACGCTCAATTAACTTATACCAACAGTAGTTATAACCAAACCCGGTAATAGTTTCAACTCAAAAAATAATTGTTTAATTATCCATCTGACAGTACAATATTTATTTGTAGGAAAATGACACGAGAACACCGCTTTCTACTCTTGAGCTTACCATGGCAATGAATCTTCCAATAAATCGGAAGTATTTCAGATGGTCTGGATTAATATAAGAGGCTGGGTTTATCTGTAAGCAGTAGTTATCTTTCCCTGCATATTCAAACAGGCAATACATTGGGTTCAAAACTTCATGTGACAATAGAAAGAACCATTCCCTGAAATCACACAAACAACAAAAACACATTTCAAAATAAATTAAATCAGCAATTACTTTCGCTAACTCACGTTGAGTTTGGCACACAGGTAGGCAATGTGACTTCTTCACCAGAAACTATGCTAGGCCAAACTGAAACCCAATTGAAACCAACACAAACAATGAATTAATATGCAAAGTTACAATGCTATACAACTGGCAGTGGTTTGGATAAAAAACACCCTTATCTAAATGAGCAGATTAAAAGTCTAGCACTGATTTAAACTTCAGGGGTTTAGGGAATCCTAATTAATATATGCACTTCTCGGTTACATTCTAGTACAGACTTTTGACTCAAAAGGAGATTTCTATTAACTTTTTCAATAAACTGTGATATTAAGAGTTGTGCCAAAGGTTTACTGTAGTTCAGTAAACTGCATCTCTCTAATCACTGAGATGATTAAAGTAATTCCTAACGTGAATTGAAAATAGTTTTACACAGTTTTAAGACATGAATACATCTTAATATGTCTTCCTCAGATATTCCAAGGAAAGATAGGGAATAAACTTCACTAATATTTTGCAAGCACTGCAGTTTAAGTATCTGATTTGGGGAATTCTTCACACCAACAACTTGCAAAAAAAAGAAATTCTTTGCCATTTCAGTTTCGTTTACCTTGCAACACCTCCATAATCTAAGCCTTCTTCACCAGGGAAAATAACCCATAAACGTCTCCGTAGATCCTGAGGGCTGAAGCTCATTATCTTAGTAAAAGAAAAACAACCAATTCTTTTTAAGAAAACAGCTACAAGCACCGGCTAGACTTATTACTATTTGCTATCAAGCAATGTAGTATTTAATAATTCAGACCATAAAATGAACTATGAGTACGTGAAGTACCCGCTTACGGAATGTTCATGGAATTTGAAGCGTTAGTGCAAACCCATTTCCATAGATTAAAAAGATGTAAAAGAAAAGGAAATAATAATTCTTAAAGACTTGGGATACTTCGGCCAGCATCCTGTCTGTAAGTATATGACAGAAATCCAGCCAATAAATAAGTGGGCCCAAAGTGAGTAAATTTGGTGTTTGTTAAATACCATAATGAATGATATTCCCGGTTACACGTAATGAAGACACATGACCAAGGACTCAAAAAAAAATTAGAAACAAAACAATAATAAACATACATTATATATTTTTTAATTTTACAGCTTCATCTCCCAAAGAGGATAACAAAAACCTAGCTGGTTGGTTTGTTTGATTTTTAAAAGTTAGGAAGAATGATAGATGCAAAGGAACTTGACTAATGCTGGTTTTAATACAATGACCGAAATTTGTAATTATGCCGATTTGGTCAATTGTTGGAGGTTTCCATAAAGAGATGTCACATAACACTTGTGTGTGTCCAAGAACCTTAAGTTTTTGTTTGCAATGACAGGCACGGAATTTGGGTCAGGATTTGCATTTTAAAATCTCTTCTGGATGTCTGCAGTAACCATCACAAAACATTTTATAACCCCAACAAAGACATCTGCAACTGATGAATGACTAATAAGTATAAAACATTAACACAGGTCTTTGTGATTATGTCATCTGAGTTATCGATAAGGCCCCCTGTTTTCCTAAGGAAAGCCAGGTTTGCTGGCGTTTACGCAATGACATAATCTATCCCTTGATTCTTTCCAGTACAGTATAATTTTGTTACCGCTACGGTTACTGGAAAAGGACCAAGTGCAATTTTAGAAATAAGGCTGTAGCTAACCTTCAGTTACAGCATTTATTTTGTCCGCTTCTAACCCCTTTTATCTGAAGACATCACTGTTCCAAAAGCCAACTGCACCATTTGTTGCTTCTACTGAGCCAGTTTACAGCAGTTTGAACAAGAAAGCATTGATCTTCATTTAAGAACTTATTTGTCTCAAAACATACTATTCTATTTGTTCAAATTCCCTGGCTTGACACATCTGTGATAATTCCTACGAGAAACGAAGCCTGAAGATATATGGGAAGATTTAAACAAAAAATTCAGCTAGGGACAGAGGAAGCTAAAAGTTCCTCCTTCTTAGAGAAGTTCTGCGTTTTCTTAAGTTACTTTTAAGTCAGAAAAATAGAGAAGTGGCCAAGAGGAGTATGTGCCAAGAGGAATTGTTGCATGCACTTCCAAGTCTGTTTTCTATGTATCTTCTTAAAGCGACAAATAGCTGCTTTTGTCTTCAAAGCAATAGGAGTGATTTATTGCCATAATGAACATTCAAAAAGTAAAAGTCAAATTCAAAAGCACTTGAAAATATCGCATAGGAACAAATTTTAATCACAGTTTAGGTCTATAGACATTAACAAGAATTTTGGTGCTAATAATTTAAATAGAATTAATAATTTTTGTTTTCTTTTAAACATTTCATTACTCATTTAAAGACCCACAACACCCAGACTAAAAGCAACTTAATGTATTTTGGTGCCAACAAATGTAAACCAAACATGAAAACTTCCTAAGAACGGGGAGCTGCTCTGCCACAGCGCTTCCCTCAAAATTAACTCAGATTTTAAAGAATTATGAGGAAAAATAAAAAATAAAAAATCACCTTCTCTGTCAGATGAATCAGTCTTCAGAGCCAGAATTTCATGTTTTAGCATGAATTTTTAATATATAAATATGGATGTATCCCAACTATTAAACTGGTCTTTTTTGTTAGTCTCACTTAAAGTAACATTAGCAAGATGTCAAAGGATCAGGAATGCCATGTGACAATAAATCTAATCAACTCAACTTTCCACGTCCACGACTAACATGTTTTAATACAATACCTGTTGAAATGAGTCTTCAAATAACGTTTTTCTGCTCACTGTAATCTTTATGTGCTGTGGCAGTGCCAGTTGCTGAAATGAAATTTTTTAGAGGTGCAATCACTTAAAAGTTTCTAATACCGAGCTTTGACTGTTATTTATTGTATATACTATTTTAAGAGCTACAGTTGAATTTCAATAATACATATAAAACAAACCCAGCAATCAAGATATCTGAATTGTAATTTGCTCCAAGAACAAAATGCTTCCACTACTGCTATCTGCAGTGCGGTACACATGCCTCCAGATCTAGCTCAGAACAGGTTCAAACACCATACTCTTACAAGACATTGGAAAAAATTAAGATCAACAACATATTGCAAGTCACCAAGGCTTTCTACCTCACAATTTAATAAAAAATTAGAAAATTTAGGTTATTCTGCACAAAATTCAAAGTGAAAAATTAGGCTAGGCTCTCTGCTATTTTTCAAAGGACAATTCAATGACTCTTGAAAACTGGAACATTTAAACCAGTTTTAAGAGTTTTAAAGAGTTTTTCCTAAACACCAAGTTGCTTACTCTTTTGAGATACAAAATGTTTAGAGGACCAAGACTGAGGCTGGAATTTGATACCTTGCTAGAGCACGTTAAGGTGCAACACAGTATATTCCTCAATGGTTAGACAAGCACCTTCTTTGTCCAATGCCCTGCATTTTCTTCCAGAAGTATGCATTCGAGCAGAAAGTAGATCTCGTCTTAAATATAAAAATACTGTGCCTCCATATCTTCCTTTATTAACAGCAGAAGGAAAACACTATTCTGAAATCCAGAAAGGTAGCGAAATTGATGTTTTCCTTTATTCTAAAGAGTCTGAAAGCCATAGCCTACCCAGCTTTAAAGCTTACGTGAGTTCATAAGAGTCCTGCAGTCACTCCCTCTTAATTTAACTCACCTTTAACCCTGAAGTAGTTTGATTACCTTTACTTGCAAGGCATCGAAGAGTTCATTTAAAGCATGTAAGCAAAACCCCAAAATGCAAACAACTATTCCCAAGAAATGAATCCATACCTGACACCAGAATCTGAAATAATGGACCTTTGCCTTGAAGTCACGCACATAAGCGATCTGGGGTCCATTGTCTCTGGAACCAAAAGGAGGAAAAAAAAAAAAAAAGACGTTCAAAAGTGTTTTTGTAATTTAAGTAAAAGCCTGCAAATTTATTAGTTACATAGTTGTATGGTTCAGTTGGCTATCTAGTTGGAAGACTCTTACTCACATTTTTTTTGATTTGGGAGTGTAATTTTTTTTTTAAAACTAAAAAAAAAAAATCTTCCTGTGTAAATTGTGGAGTGCATACACAGTACATTTTAAACAGCATCTGATTATTAATTGTGAAAAAGATTCTAAGAATAAGGATGGGATGATATTCAGTTCATTAAAGTTGAGAGTTAAATTCTGGTTTTAACTCCATTCTGGTTCCTAAAAATCCAAGAAAGAAAGGGTTGATTGTAACTGGAAGGAAAGGATCTGGTCATCAACAGTACCGATGAAGCTCCTCCATTACCCTCAAGTCTTATGTACTCCTTGGCAAGAAGGATTCTGACGTGTTCAAAACACTGCCTTCTTCAGGAAGAGTTACCAGCGGACGAAAAAAACCCACAAAATTAAGAAGTATTATTACATGTAAAACTTTCTGCATAAAAAAAAAGCATACAAAGAGAACAAAACCTTCAAAACCGATGCATGCTAAAGTTCACTTTTGAAAGCAGTATAATGTTAAAAACACTTACAGAGCAGACTTGCCCGTTCGAGGATCTATATATGTAGTGGTTCTTCTATTGTGATCCACAAAATATGGAATACCATCCACAGTAAATCGCATTTCCCAGCCCTCTGGTAAGGGTTTCTCATTTAATTGGCTAAAGATACAAGCGTATATACAGTAACTGATCAACTTAATACATTAAGTCAATTGAACAATACCTGAGACGGTAAAAATTTTGTCAGATCTAGAAAAACTACGGATTGAGAAGCTTTCTGTTCAATACTTATTCTGCCTTTTTTTCCCCTCTTAAATTTTCATTTCAGCTCTCAATTAGACTGTTTAAATAAACATTAGCTCATTTGGTTGCACTACCTGGAATAACAGAAAACAGAAATTTAAGGAAAAAATGTAAGCAAGGTTTTCAATATTTCCTCCACATCATTTTCTCTTCTAACTATTAGGATTTTACTTGAAAACTGACATAATTTTAATAAATAGCTTTTGGTACCTGATGTATAATCACAGTAGCCAAAAAGTTAGAGAGTTTCAGAATGACAACAATAAAAGCAAATGCAATTACTAATCTTGTATAATTTTTCAACAACTTCCAATTCGATGTTGGTATACACAAAACCAGACCTCAGTGTATCTGGAAGACCTGAGTAGCGTCGCTCCAAAGTGCTCTCAGAGTGACTTCCCTCTGCAGAACTGCACTGCAGGACCATGTGTCTAACTGTGAAGCCAGCACATGTGGTTGTTGGGTTTAGAGTAATGGTGTTCTCCCCAGAGACAGCTGCTGCAGCTGTGACCGGGATGGAAAAATCGCAATCTCTGGCTACAGCTACTACCCCCGGACACATAGTGGGCTATTCCGCTCCCCCTCCCCTTACTCTTTCACTAGAGAGGACAGATGAAGTTGCTTCACCAAATGGAAATTTTCAGCTCAGATGGGAGGAGTTGGGATTGAACACCCTTCACCCTCCATTTCCTGCCAACATTCCCCACCTCAAAGAGTCAGAGTGACCAGAGCCTGAAAGTAACAGTACTCCGTTACTTCTAGTAGTACCTCCAGTTCTCTTTCAGTCTTTTTTAATTTTTTTTTTTTTTTTTTTTTTTTTTTTTTTTTAAGGTGTGAGAAGAGGTGCTGCAGTTTTTCAAGTTTGTCTTCTTTCTGCCTCTTACCTATTGACTGTCTAGGAAATAACCAAATTCTTATTCAGGATCCTCTGCACTATCCCATCACCGTATGAAAGAAATCCCTCCCTCCTCCAGCGATACAAACATTTAGACACGTGTGTCTTATTTATAAAAAGAGTAGGAGCTGTTCCGGGGAATTAACTTACTGCTGTTGACCAAGACTCTCCTGGTAATTGTACTATTACTGAGTAATACTTTGACGGTTTCCATTTTGGCTAGTACCTTTTCATATTTTAAGGGGTTGTCTGAAGTTTGTGCAGGACAGTCTGTGTTTCAGCTGTGGCAACATTTCCTAGCTCTCAGTCTCACTACTTAGTTACGTTTTCTTTCCAGACTTAAATGAAGCTGCAACTGATTCCTTACCCTTGACTCCTGGGATCTTCCCACTGCGTGATTCGCGTGTTGTGGTTGACAAAATACACTCTGCCATTGCTGTCAGTTCTCTTTTCTGAAAAGATGACAAAAGGAAAACAAATTTCAACACCTGCTTACGATATCGCTGAGACTGTATCAAATAAAATCAATCAATCAACAGACCCTGCCACAGCCTCTTCTGTCTTTAGGTTTCTTTACATCCTTTGACTCAACATCTTTTCACTCTCATCAACATTATTCCTTAATGGCCTTCTCACAAACAGGAACATGCCTTAATACTACTGACCGCTAACGGTTATACGCAACTATGCTCTGTTATACATATATACATCTCCGAAATACAGAATATAGAGTACAAATTATAAAATCAGGCCAAAATCTGACTACCACAGGTAAAATGCTTCAGTTTACAAGAGCAGTCTGGAAGCAGACGCTTGTCTATGACAGCAGAATTCAACATGATGCAGAAACTCAGTTTTGTTGTTCCCTGGGCAACGCCAGCCAGAACTTTCTTTGCAATGTTGTATATGTCATGCAACAAAGCACGAGTGAGGGGAACAATTATTCTACGGCATGAAATTGCATCAATACCAGAACTAAAAATCCCAATAGTTACGTGTGAAAAACAGACGAGCCAAAAACCCAGGTCTAACTCCGCCAATTAATTACTTGCTTTAAAATGACACAATTTTGAGAACTTTGCTTTTGACACACTTTGAGAACTTTATTATGAAACCTGAATTCTCGTATCTGCTTGACAGTCACACCAGAAATAAGTTTTACACTTACATTTTTGTACACCCCCCAATTATATTAATTGTAAATTGTTAACCCTGTAAAGTACAAAACCAAAATTATTCCAGGGGGAGGGGCAAGAAGCAATAAGTTGTCATTAAAAAAAAAAAACCACAAACATTTTCAGACCAACAAAACTCTCCAAGAATTGGCTTGGGGAGGGAATTTGGCTGTCTGAGTTAGAGGGGATGTGGAGGCTGATTTGGCAGGAATAGGATTGTGGGGGGGAATCCTATGTAATGAAAGCGGTAAAAAAAAAGAATGACATTGTGAAAGAAGCTATCATAATAGTTACAGGGAGTAAACCAGAATACTTTATAGTTTCTAATCTACTTTGAAACCACACATCTTTGTCAGAACTCTGTTTTAACAGCATATTTGATTAGATTTTAAAAGATTTTTTGATCCAGATTTTAATTTTAAAAAACTAGCTTAGAAAGCTGACAAAATAATCTGGCAGAAGTATTCTGTAATGTTTAATTATCTTGCATTACAAAACACTTTCGAGCCAGTCTTACCCCATCCATGTGGCAGAGGGCCAAGAGGATCAAACTCTTTGTTCTGCGTGGATGAAAAGTCCTGGTTCTGCAAGTCACACAAACAAATGGTGCATTAATGACTAGTCATTTGCTTTCCAGATGCTCTACCGTAGCCATCATGAATTATTGAAGTAAATGCATTTTTGTTAATGTTACATATAAGCAAAGATGCCAACAATTTATTTTTCTCCACAGAGAAGGCCTATTTTACAGACCTTGGCATGCTTAATTAACTACAGTGCCCAGAAAATAATTATTCTTTGTTTAGTGTCCCTGCCTACGCAGAAGGGAAATTAGTACAGTAGCACCCGAAGCAACCAGAAAGCAAACCACCTCATTCCTGCATTCAGTATAGTTCTCCCTACCACCATTTACGAGGTCCATTTTTATTCTCTACACATACAGCAAATTTAGAATCTACACCCTTCTTGAGAAACCAGCAGCGTGAGCTGGAGTTTTCTAAAGTTTACTAGTGATCAGAGGTAAACAATGGATTTAAAATTCTGGAAGGATTATTTTCAATTTCCCTGCTTTCATAACAGTCATTGTGTGTATTTCATTTTACCCAAAGCAGAAGCATTTGTCCTGTGAGCTTGCTTACCTTCCAGGTCTTTGGCAAAGCCAACACAAAACACAATACAAATAAACCAGCTTATTACGAAGCTGTAGTTTGTTTTGAACCAATGGCTTTTATCAGTATTGTACATACATTTTATCAAAGAATATCACTTATGTTCAGCTGATAAACAAAAAAACATTATACAGCATGCGCTGCCTGCAGTCATTGTACGGACATGAACTAAGGTCACCAATTATTACTGCTTGCCATGTTACACACACAAAGATACTATATTATCATAAAAAACAAACCATAACAAAGTCTAGTGTCTTTATGGGGAAAAGCGACCGTTGGGTTGCTTGCATGCCCCAAACCCAAATACATACCTACTTTCAATGTGCAGGAAAGAGACTAATGCGTTGAAAATCCGAAAAAGATAACTCTCTTACTTAACCTTTATAGTCATCGCTAAATTCCTTACCCCATATATAAATCTCTGATTAAATTGCTGCATAGCTCCTTGAAGCTGACTGCGCTGAAGCTGCCACTGCTCATAATTTCGGACAGACTCTAGTGTTGGTCTCTGCCACGTTGTTGTTCTAGTGAAGTGGTCAACATAATAAATTCTTCCCATGTTGTCAACTCGTCGTTCCCAGCTTTTAGAAAAAATTACAAACAACAGTTCTCAATAGCAGACAACGTTAAGAGCTCAGAAGCACTTTTAGGCAAACAGGCAGTATGGTGGCAGTGGACAGAACGCAGGGGCTCATCAGACTTTTTTTCTCCTTTTACCCTCCAATAAAACTATGTAAGAGCTAATATCATTTGAGGAGAATTACTTTGTTGCTTACTATACCAAGTCAGATTAATTCCATTTACTCTCCTTTCAGGATTTTTTGAAATAATTTTCAAGAGCTACACAAACCAGTCAATTCTATCACTGCCTTTATCCTGCCCAACCTGTACGACAATAGTCTGCTGGTTTCTTCTCAAAAGACAGCAAACCCCCTGGCAGTTTGGGCTGTACAATGCAAGATTTCCCCACACGCTAATTTGGCAGAAAAGGAAGGTATTGGCATTGGGTTTTGGTTTGGTTTTTTTATTGTTATTATTTTGAGTTCAGACGGAATCAGTACTATTTACAGAACTTGAGTGAAAACACTACCATTCTGAATAAGTTCAAGTAACACACTAGTCAGTCCTCTGAAGGAGTGCAAAACAAACTGAGTATGACAGGTGGGTTCCTTCTATGAGCCTGTCTTCCAGTTTTTGTTCTTTAATATCAACTTCTCTTTACTATCCCATGCTTCCACTTTGTAATTCTGTATAGCCTGTGAACCACTTGAGTATGCATGAAGTGTAACAGAATAACTCTTATGGTTTTCTTACATTTTATAAAAAATAAGAAACACAGAACAAATGTGAACGCTGCTTCCACGCAGAGACTAACATCGCTGGCTGTTCTGATGCCAACAGTTGGAAAAGCCCAATAAGCAAAGCTGGTTTATATGAGCATAGTAAATTAGCAGCTGGGAACCCTGAGAGAAGATCAAAGGGCTGCAAACAGTAACCTCGGGACGAAGAGCTAACCACGGGCATTCTTGCTCAAGCTGATAGTTACCTCAATCCCAAAATACTTTTCCGTGGTTTTGGTTCTCTTTTCCAGTTGGGGGTGTCTGCTGTCTTTAACTTAAAACTGCTCCTCAGTGCTTCATCTTCGGCACGAAATCCAGATTCTGTTATTTTTGACATTCAACTCTCTTCCATACTATGCATTTTTACAGAACTCTTTGGAGACAACCTGGCACAATTGTCTGCCCTGGGTTCACATTTCTATTTACAAACATGCTTTCTAGTTTTAGTAAAATGTCAGTCAATTAATTTCTAAAAATCCAGACATGTCCTGGCTCACCTTGGAGGAAGAGGCTCTGGTCGATCCCACGTCGTTCTTTTTTCAACGTGATCTACATAGTATACTCGACCATGTTGGTCTACTCTTTGCTCCCAACTGAAAATAAAACAATATTTTTATCTTCCTCCGGATCAAACTACTCCAACCATTTTCATCTACAGTATAAAGATGAGAAATGTTTGTTTCCATAAAATACTTATTTCTAAATAAAATGCTTGAAACTAACACTTAGTTCATGAGATGCACAAAAATGCTGTACAATGTACACTGTTCATATTAACACTAATTCTATGTCAACTAGAATACAAAAAGCATTCTACTTGATCACCTTTCCTAGTTTCTGGGAAACTGGAGTAAAATTCATCCCTATGCCTACAATTTTAGCAAGCAATGAAGCAAAAGTTTTGCATTCAACATCAAGTGTACCAATAACCTGTTGAACAGAACAATCTGTAGAGCATAATCCCCTTTAAGAGTTAACATTAATTCAATTTAAATCCTCAAAATATGCAAATTTTGCACAGGTCATGTATACGCAGAGTTCATCATAAGGGCACTGGTCACGTATTTTCTGCATACGCAGCATTTGGGAGACTGACTTACCACTATATTTGCATCAAACATAACACTGATGAGAAAAAAGCATGCTAATTTGCCATTTCTGTTGAAATCAAAATGGTAAAGCAACAACTGATGTTTTCAAGACTGCTTTTATATTTCAGGTACCCTGTGAGTAAATGAAGTCATTCAGACCTCTCCTACCTTTCGGTTCACCTGCCTGCCAATTAAGGCAGGTATTTCACCAATTACACCATTCACATTGGGAAGCTTTTGCTTTCCTTCACTCAAAGAGTCCAGAAATTTATTATTTTTTTTTTTTCTAAAGTTTAGATTCTAAATGAGAGCTCTGAGGCAACACACCAACCATCTGGACAGGTTCTACATGTGCCTGAAACACAACAGCATGCCCACGCTACTCCCAGGAGCTGCAGTATGAAGTCCAAACCTTTTGATTATGTACTGCAATAGCAGCGTTTCGTTATTATCTACACCAATATTTTACTACCTGGCTTCATCGTAATTTGAAGACAGCAAGCTGTCACACTATTTAAAGTTTCTATGTTTCACTGACACGGGAACATACGACATGTGTCAAAAATATCTGAAAGATTAATTTTTTTCTTGAATAAACCGTGCTTGAAGGCCTCCGTAACAAAACAGTTATGAAAACCTCCAAATTAATATGGGGGGGATTTTTGTTATGCAGCAAAAGGCAGATGTTACGAATGCTTTGTTATACCTACTGTAAGTAAAATAAAGTAAAAGCAGAAGTTTCAGCACAAAAAAAAATAAAATAAAAAAAAAATCACGAAGCTCGTACCCAGGTGGAAGAGGACCTTGACTGACTGTAGTAAGCGCCTGAGGTGGAGGATTTACTGGCTGGACTTGTCTGGACACCGGAGGTGTGGTGAGAGCAGGAGTTGCAGGAGCCGTTGTTGTGGCCGCGGCCCCCTCCGGACTCTGCTCTGCAGAGGTATTCCCAGCTGCACCCGTCAGGGACCCCGCACTGGCCCCGTCACTTTCTGTGGACGTGGACGAAGGACCATTTACACTTGCTACAATGTCAAAGATATCAAAGACAGAAGAAAAAAAGTCTTTAACTGATTTTTATCGCCAATCGATTTCAGAAGTCGTAAATCACAAAAGTAAAACGCACAAGAACTGGTATTTCAAAGCACACACAGCCAGATTTTACAGCTTACACAAAAACTAAAAAGCAATTTTGTTTCACTTCATAAAAATCCTGTAATCCAAGAACTGCCATCAATGGCACAATTTTGATATATTTGATGGAATAAATCATATTTACCAAAGCAAGCTTTCTGCATTCTGGAAACACTAAGCAATTATAAAGAAAAAAGTACTTTCTTGCATTGGTGAGTTGATTATTTTCCACTTATTATTTGGAATAATAATTTCAGAGATAACAAGCATAAAATTTTCAAGAAGAGATTTGACATTGCATGGAAATAAATTACTGGTATGGGAAGGGAATACACACATTCTTTAAACGTTTTCTGTTTTTTCTGAATGCCAATTGGTGGGTGGGATTAAAAGTTGTAGACAAATCAGGCTTTATCACTGAACTACAATGGATTAATCTTTTAAAGTTATTACTGTAACGCAGTTTTCCATCCAGACTCATCATTTATCAACTGTAATAATGAGACTACTGAAGCAGATTGCAGTGTATGGGGGCGAAGGAGGTTTTTAAGTAATCAGATAAAATAAAAAAAATAATCTATTCATTTCAGTGCAAAAGAGTAATAAATGTTTTAAGTGCTTCTATTTCACAGAATTTAACTAGAACTGCAGAAACAAATAACGAGTATTTCAAAACCCAATATTATCAGCTTGAGATAGTTCTGCAAGTCCTTTGGTAGATTTCATCTCAAGACTCAATCTCAGCAGATGCCTTGGTGCGGCAGCAGCATTCAATTGTGTTCTTTTGGTCCCAGCTCCACTACACGGAGCAGTATCTCTGCAGTCATTACTTAGCAGACAAGGAAGCAAGACATTTCTAACAATAGGAACGACGATCAAGCAACATGTACTGAATGCAAGCTAAATAATGGTCCTTTGGAAGTTCTCTGCCAAAGAACTTAACGTGAAAAAATGTAGTTAAAAATCAGCATCACAAACAACTACGCTGATTGAAAGAGTGTGCAGCCTTGGAGTGAACCCCTGCCCTAGAATACGTACCAGCTACCGACGTGGGTCTGCGGGGAGTGGGCGGAGGGGGTCTAGAAGGCCTGGGAGGTCTAGAAGGTTTGCAGTTTCCATTTGTGAGTAATGGAGAATCGCTGCCATTAACAGTCTTGTTTTCATTGGGAGCAGCATCTTCACAGCTTTCAAGGCCATTTGAGTTAGTCCTTCAGCAGGAAAAGACAGAAAGGAGAACTGTTCTAAGAGTGTGTGGAGGACATTAAACTTTATGAAGACACTAGAATGTAATAGCTATGACTAGGTGAGATTCTTACATTCATAATAATTCTAAAAACCTGTACCTCTGTATAGATGTACTAAGAGTTTATCTCCTGAGGTATGTGAAACCTCAGCTAACGAAAAGGTTGGGAAATAGGTATAATGTGTGTCACTGAAATCTCCTCTTTCATTTCCCAACTCGATACACCTGCCTTTAGGCCCAGGCTCTGGATTTTGCAGCTCAGCTATTTCCACCACTTGTCTCTAATGAGATGAGAAGCTGACTAAGATCTGAGAACAGCCCATGTGCGTTTACTCCACAGGGCTAGCATGTTCTCAGAACACACAGAATGCTTCAAATTTTTAGAAAACACCATATATTTTTAGAAATACACCAATTTTCCCCCTAAACTCAATTCTGGAAAGGGCTGCAGAATTTAGGACTAAGCATTAAAGTTTTGACCAACAGCTATGAATATAAGCTTCTCAACTCTACAAGAATTAAGAAATTAAATAGGAGCACTCACCCTTTCTGTACTGTTCAGTTACACCGAGCAGTGTATTAGTCTGATGTATCTGTAGCTCCTTAAGCAGAGTTACAGGTATCTACACCTTTACCTCTAAAGCATTTTACTTTCAGAATATGTTGAGCAAAATAAAAGGATTGTTAACTAAAGTTATAGTGGATTGACAGGTCAAGTACTTAGGCCATCAGTAATTAAACCATAGATTATTGTTTCATCCCAGTACCTCTAAAATTACATTCCTCTACATGTACACAAAATAAAAAGCAGTAGGTAAGCCTAAGTAAATAACAAGTCTCGGAGGAACAAGTAGAATCACATACATTTGATTGAAATACCATTGTCAAACACACTTTTGCTCTATACCAGGTATGGTGCACGTAATTCATACCATACCACGTGAACCGCTAAGTAAATGACTATGAAAGCGTGTACAAATCATTAGTGATCTGCAATTTCTAAGAGCTGTAGCTGAGGTTTCCCTCAGCCCCAGACAGCACACTGATGTTGTTTGAACATTAAAGGCAAAAGTGTAACCTCTTATCTTTAGTGTATTTGACCAGTTGGCTTAAGGTATAACAATGTATATCAAAACATTATTATACATGCAGCAATAACCACTGCTAGACATGTTCCAGGTCATTTACATGATCCTCAAAATGGACCTTTAATGAACACCAAAAACCCCACTGGTTGATACTAAAACCAAATCGGCTACTATTACTATTACTGTTGTTGTTATACTATTCCACACTCGGACGCTGCGAATACCCAAGCATGGAAACGTTCTCTGAGCATGAAAAGGAAACAGAACAAAAAATACCTTTCACGGGAAGACTTTAGGTGACATAGCTAAGAGTTACAATCTATTAAAAAAAAAAATCAGTGAAATTTAACTTAGCTACTCCAGATGTCATCCAAGAGTGTTGTGTATTATACAGATTAGTACTGGAAACTAATTAAAGTGGCATGGTGCTCATTGCAGGTTAATCCACCATCAAGTATGGTCACACTTCTATCCTACCAAGCAGCAGGGCATATAATCCGATATCGACCTTAAAACACTGCAACTGCTAGACAGCTTTTCGTATCTTCTTAACAAAGCTAAATATAATTCTGATACCTCCATGCTATAAAGCAAAACAGTGTAAAAATAACCAGCGCCATTTACTCACCAGTGGGATTTTTTTTTATTTTTTTTTTTTAACATTTTACTTTGGTTAATCACTGGGAGGAGGGTGAGGAACACGAAGGAAAAAATCCAAAAGATCAGTCAGGTATGGAGACAAACTGAAGCCAGAAGACAGGGCTCATATGGAAAACAATTTAATATGTGAATGTACAACAGCACAGTATCTTCGTTTAGGACACGCTCAGATCTTAACAGATCTGCCTGTTGCAGGGCATACTCAGAAGTCTTTCAATTGTCTTTATAAAACATACAATTCCACTTTCAAAACTGCAAACACTAAGAGACAGTATAAAAAAAAAGAGGAAAAAAAAGTCTTACCGTGTATCACTCCTTACTTTGGAGCTATCATTCTGTGTAGGACCTTATATATCAGAAAGAAAAAGACAACAGCAGTATAAGCAACATCCTGAATCATTTCCAAGAAAAGAAGCAGTCTTTAACACTCACATTTCTTTCAAATGTGGAGGTTATACACTATGTGCTGCTTATCTGCTGTCTTATTTCAAAATGGTATACATTTTGCATGTCTCTCTATATGTGCGTGTATACATTTTTTTAAAACCACTGCCACTGTGAGTAATATTTTCAACTTATGAAAGACATAACAGGATATCATTAGACTGTATGAATATTCCCAAACACACACAGTTTGATAACATTGTCTCCTGTCTTTGTAGCAGCATCAAGCAGCATTCTCCATTCTTCAGGTAGAACCGGCTTTTCATGTTCTCTCCCTTTTGAACGATGACAGGCAGAGCAGGAAAGACAACAACTTCTCTAAAATCTCTCTGGTTGGCTTGCAAGCAACCACGGGGGCTTTGTTTTCTGGGGCTCTCTAGCCTGGACCCTCCCCTTTCTCTGTAAATTATTTAGCATAAAGGCATTCAGGCAGGTACCAAATCTGGCTGCGCTCCAAACAGAGTTACGGCAGCTCCGCCTAGATTTGCAAACGTTTTGCAACCACTTATTCAGCCAGCTTGGAAATATCTGCCTTTTGTGCCAGCCTTTGCAACACTTGACTGTGCAGCACAGAACTGCTCATTCAGGTAGACAGTACAAATACTTTATTTCCATAGAATTAAACAAATGTCATTAACAAAGAAATCGGTTATCAATTCTGACGGGAACTCTGTACAGATCTAAGCCAAAGCCAAGGATGTGGCCATGGAAAGGACGTAGTCATGTAGTCGTGACAAGAATGTAGCCACAGTAAAGGCTTATGGTAACGTGCTGTTAGTGGGCTGGGCACAGAAGTGATTTTAATCCCAGAAAAGGAAATCTTAACTTAAAAAGCTACTGAGTGAACAACGTATTTCCCTGTAAGTACCTTTAGCCTGTACAATAAAAATGTATTAGACTAAGATTTAACTCTCCTCATGTGCTCCCGTCCCCTGATCATCGGAGAACCTTCTGCTGAACTTCTGGCTTGGTATGTCAACATCTGTCTTCACTGTGAGCCCAAACCCGTGTCTAGCACTCACTGCCACGACCTGAATGCCTTTCGCTACTTGCTAGCGCCTTGTTCTCAGTAGGTGAACGTCAGGAAACGGAAGAAAGCACAAATGAAACCCGAGTATTGCCTAAGAGGAAGGTTGTTACTTTCAGCAGGTATTTCTCCGGACACTCCCCAGCCCTGCTCTACAAGCCTCAGGCGACCCCAGCATTTGGCTTTCATTTACAAAAATATCCCTCACCATCAGATCATGTGAACAATCCTTTTAACAAGAGGTAAAGAAAAATGAACTAAAAGCTTTAAGAAGTAATGGTTACAAAGCTAGGGCGTTAATTACATTTTCCTATGACTTAAATGGAATTTCAACACAACTTCCTCTAGCCCTTTTTAAAAAAAAAACAAAAACAAAAAAACAACAGAAGCCTAACAATTTCCAATTAATTACCTGCCTAGTCTCTCCAATGCTCCCTTCTGGAGAAATAACCTCTTACCTGTTTCTATTTTGCAATGTACAATACCCTCAAAAATGCTCCATTGCCTGACCTGCAGCTATGGAATTAAAACCCCTTACTTTTTATTTTAGTGTAATTACACATTTTACATGTATTCAAGATTTTTAGTTAAAAATAATATAGTTATCAGAAACTGATGATACCAACTAAAAAGAACAGTGAAACTCTCTCTGCAGCATTCCACAGGGAACAAAATCTATGAAAGCTCTTATTTAAATGAGGGATTTCAAGAAAAACTAATATAAACTCATGTCTTCTAGTGAGCAGAACACTTATTATGATGAAATCAAAATAACTTATTTTACATTCTTTTCTGTTTATGATGTTATTAAAAATTCAGGGAAGCTAGAGGCTTTCATTAAAGTTTGAGATTGCTAGATACAAGTTAGCAAAGTCCAGGAAATAAAGATGCTGATCTTATTGTCATTACAGTAAGGCTGAAGAGCTTCACTGCGGACGACGACTCCACCTGAAAATAAAAATGCGTAACCGTCCTGGTCTCTATGAACAGAAGTTATAGAAACTGCCGTTATTAAAATTATTAAAACACTGTGTTAAAGTTTCCATTAAAAAAAAAAAGGCAGCTTTGTGTACCAAATATACACAGAGGGTAAATTTCAATTGAAAGTTACTTACTTCTTGTACTCGAGGCATCACCATTGGTTAGGAGCTCAGGATCCACCTGCATCCCGTCTAGACAGACGGACAAATCTCCTACCACCTCTGCTGGTTCTCGGTCACCAACAAGATGCAACGTCACCACTACCTGCTCAACTGAAAAAGTACAGAAATAATAGGAGTTTATCTTACTACCTGACACAAAAAAAAGTGCATTTTGTTCAAGAAGCCAAAAATACTTCTAAATATTTCCAGATGTCAGTAAAAAAATTATTTCTACAAAAAGGGGAAAACTGGAGCATAACCTTATTGCTGCCTAAAGAAAGGATTATCATTACAGCAGAGACCGAGTCTCACGTTTCTGCCCACATTTCTAAAGCAATTAGTACACCCGTCCTCAAAAACCTATTGTTAGGAAATGTAATTCACCTTATTCTTCCTCCAGAGCAGATAACAATTTTATCTTCCGATTGAAGTATTTCACACTTATCTAATGACATCAAGATTCACATTCAGAGTGCGAAGATTTTACATCATATCCCCAAACCAAAAATATTTTCAGGGTAAATAACTGTTTTTCAGTGAAACAGAACTGTAAAAACATTCTGAATTAAATGGTTTGAAACGAAACCCAATGAATTACAATTTACTGAAAAAGCAGGAGGAAGCTCATAAATGCAATCCGTAGTAACAAAAGGAATTCTCAAGGCCATCTACAGAGTTGCACACAGACTCATTAACAGACAATTCCTGACAAATCCTGCAGCATTCCAAGGTCTTATTAATCTTATACTTACGTTTCATACTGTTTGATTTCAGTGTCTCATGAATATCCAGAGCAGCGCTTCCCAGAAGGACATCTGATTTTAACGTTTGATGGCTCCAGACTCGAAAGTTTAATTTACTTACAGGAGTGACAATTCTGAAAAGAGAAAGTTGAGCGCTGTGTCAGGGCACTTGCTGGCAGGGGAAGCGGGCGAACCGAGCAATCTACTTCAACTGTCACTTAAAATTATTTAAAAACAAAGAAATAACAGTGGTAACATCAAACCATTTCTAATTACCACATTCTAGTATGTCATGTTTATATGTCATGTAAATCAAGACTGTTGCAAGACTGTTCAGACTGAATACATTTTTTTATTATTACTACCTTAAGGGAGGCATCTATAGAAAAAACTACCAGCTCACAACTGGCATCCGAGTGTAACCAGGATTAGAAAAAAGGACTGATTGCTGCAGGTTCACATTTCGTGAGTGTTCAGCATTTACGTACCTTGATGTGAGAATTTTTCACACAGAGAGGGAAGACATCTAATGTGCTTTCTGAAGAGGTTATCAGAAAATTTCAGGACATCCCATAAAAAGGGAAATACTCGAAAATACTAAAAATTATTTCAAGTGTTTTTAGAAGATGACTGTTCCCCTAATAAGCTGGGACATACTTACATCACACTATGACAAAGAAGCAGGAAGACATATAAAATTATTTAACAGTTTACTAGTATACTTCTGGCCTCGCAATGCATTTACTAAGAACAGAAGAACACGCTACATCATCTTAACAATTCAAAAACTTCCCTTACCACTTCGAGGAGTAGATGTATTACTTCTACAGTGTGCTAATTTGATTATGTCCTTGGAGAAACGGTCCCAGGTTTACTACCAGAAAAGACCTTTATGGACCCAACTATCACAACAGTTTCTCTTCATTCCAAAGCAAGTAATTCAAAGAAGAATTCAATCATTTATTCCTACCCCCCCCTTCCACCTCCCTGAGGCTTTTCTAAAATTTTTACTTGTTTCAGTAACACAAAAATCTGAACTTCATTCTAAGCATGGTGCCACAACCTGGAAGGATGCCCTCAGAGAGCACAGTACCAACACGGCCACGTCAGCCTCTACACAGTCCAAACAAGAGCCAAAGCTCTCTTGGAACATCTTGGAGAATAAAGGAACACTTCCAATCATCAGAAAAACCAAAAAGCCTAGATTTTTCTTTTTCCTTCTTAAAAGTATTCTGACAACAGCAGAAAGATGAGCATCACAAAATAGCTGATACTACAATCAAGAATGGACTCAGAAATTTTTTTTTCCCCAGAAAGTTGCTCTTAGAGGTAAAATAGTCACCTGCCCCTCACACTCCCTTGAGTTTTGAGAAGCCTTACAAGAGAAAAACAAATTTACATTCCTATCAGCTGCTGATACTGTATGAACATGTTTCTTTTTTGGTTGGTTGGGGTTTTTTTTGTTTTTTTTTTTGTTTTTGTTTTTTTTTTTGTTTTTTTTTTTAAATCCCTAACAGGAACTTCAAAGTAATTTTTAATACTAATATTCTTTTTCTATAAGGAACATTCTAACATTTATATATTTTAAAATTATTTTAATTTTAAGAAACATGTATTACAAATGACTGTTCATTTTCTTCGTAGAGAATTTCACTTGTATATGGTTGATAAATCCAGACTTTTGACAGTCAGACAATCCCTTCGGAATATGCAACTCCACCTAACAGGCTGCCTCCCAGGGGAGGAACCCATGGGCCATACCATCTGCAGGAGCCATTACAACTTTTCCTTTTTATTCTGGACCTGAATGTAAGCAGCTGTGTCAAAATATTTCCTAAAAAAGAATTAATTTACTAAGTTCCATGTAGCATTAGTGTAATCTTCAATGAAGGTGATGTGCATTGGGTGTCTCTGACACTGAACAACAGCAAAAATTGCCCAGGTATTATTATGTGGACTTGCACAGCTCAAGCCACAAACATTTCAATTAAAAAAAAAAAAAGAAAAAAGGCAGCTTTTAAAAGCTAAAAGAAAATTCTGCTCTTTCACATTGATACACATGTAAAGCACAAGGTTTTCTTCTTAAATTACTTTTTTGCAGTGGAAAGTAAAGGTAAACAGTAGTAACTAAAACTTTGTAATAATCTGAATTACAAGAAAAGAGCAGCCATAAAAAAGGTTTTCATCAGGCAGGAATGTTCAAGGTGCCTTAAGAATAATAATCTAGAATTTAAGCATAAACAAACGTGCAAGCACAAGACTGACCTTTATCCCAGATTTCCATGTGACACATTCGTAAGAGAAAACTAAACTTTATAGAAGCTGTAGATCTTTTTTTTTTTTTCTGTGCTTTACCTCAAAACACAAATACTGGGCCAAGCAAACGTCAACAGCTGTGTTCACCTTGAATCTAATGTTAGTTATGTACTCTGAAGGCACATATTAACCGGGAATTTTGTGCTTGTGATTGAATTTAGATGCGCGCAAGACTGAGCAAACTGGGTGTTCTACAGCACGGTACACAACAAAGTGGCACACAAAGAACAGCTACACTTTTCATGGTATTTCTGAAACACCAGAACCTTAAACGTGACAACAAAAACGTGCATGGGACCGTCAGTTTTGGTAAAAAATTACCTTACTTTCCTTACTACTCACAGAATTAAAGCTCCTTTGATATGCCATATACATTAATACAGAATATATTCCTTCATAAGCACTGGGTCCCTTCCATAGGGCATAATGCAATAGTTTGTAAATATATATCCCAGACTGTACCACCTTTGCTCCAAAAATTACACAAATATCTTCATATCACGTAACATTGAATGCCTTGCTTAAAATAAAACCGCAACCCCTTAAGTCCACTGTCAATTGCACTAACTTATCTCAAACTGGAAAACAAAACCATGAAACTTACACTGTAAGATGCTGTTTCCACTTCGGACTATTTGTATTGTTGCATTTTTCTGTCTTCTTTGACTGTCCATCTACTGAGACTTCCACGTAAGGGCTTGGTCCAAACCATTTATTTTTTTCTTTTAGTTTTGCTGAAATAACTGTTAAGAGAGAGAAAAATTTCAAATAATATTTTTCAGTTGTGTGCTTCAGTGTTCAAGTATCAGGTCATTCATGCCTGACAATAACGCTCAAGAAAAAAAAATACATTATATTGACAAAAATGCTCTTGCATTCCAGACCATTTTATACAATGCTATAGCTCACACAAATGTCTAAAACATGCAACAGTACTTCTATAACATCAGGTACTATAGTTAATAATCAGTATAAGGTCCACAAAAACGCTTCGGTGTTTGAAAGTAGAAAACACCCTCTACAACCTCCTCCTGTCTATCACCAGCCAAGAGAATTCCTGGAGTTTATTATACTTGCTTGTTAAAAAGCTCAGAACATGATCTGTCTCTCTCATTAAGGAATCATGGAAAACTGCCAACACTTCTGGTGAAAAGAACATCATTAAGAAAAAGAACTTTGTGTTAAGTTTTCTGTATCAAAGCAAACTAACAACAAACTGCGTTCCAACAACTACCTATTGTTCTAGAAACAACAAAACCTGGACAGGCCTTGCAGCTCTAAAGCTTTAATTTGTGGGTGGGGTAGGGTGGCTGTTTTGTTTGGTTAGTTGGTTTTCATGTTGTTTTTTTTTTGTTTTGTTTTGTTTTTTTAAACATTGAACATCATTGACTGCAACACTCCTGCCTTTCCAAACACTACATTACCTGCATTTACCCAGAGCAGCACGTGTCTGCCCCCGACTCTTAGATTACGAGTGTTCTTGGATTCCTTGACAACACTAAACTCACAAAACAGTACTTAAGACAAAAAATTATCATTTTTAATTGCCATGAACCCCACTTGATTCTACCAAAAACCAACTTGGTCTCCTGTGTTTTCAGCACCCACCTCAGCTGCACTACATCCTTAAAAAAAAGGGTGACTAATTCAAGCCCATATGGCTAATCTACCTAGATTCCCTTTATAGTCTATGCTCCTTTAGAGATTTAGAGAAGTAGCTTAGTATAAACTGCTCTCAACTGCTCCCAAGGGAAACTCTTTATATATTACAGACAACCTACAGAAATTAACTTGTTAGCTAACATTAATTTTCAAATAGTTCCCCTTCCCTTCACATCTCCGGTAGGTCTATACCGCAGCATCCCATGCCTCATCACAAGCTAACTCAAAGGCATCAAGACCTACTTTGAGGCAGCCCAAATCATCTGTCTTGCAACTGCTTTCAAGGTTCTTACACAGACAACCTGGAAGTTCATTTAAAACTAAAGAAGACAGCAGAGGGGGGAGGTGAGGGTAGGGCAGGTGGGGGGGCTCCATTTAAAGAAATGTCTTCAAAAAAGTAACACCTGCTTGAGCAGGAAATAGTCTGCTTGCAGACTGTGGCTGAACTTCTACAGAAATTCTGTTCAAACATATTAATAGTCTCAGTTCTAAATACTGAGACATTTCTTCAGCTTCGCTTTCTTTACGCGAGTCACAGGCCTTCAACAGAGCAAGCCTTAGAGAGCAATCACCACTTCAATCTGTAGCTCTGCTCTCCACAGCTATGTGGAGGATGCACCTCCTTCCAAACCTCTTCAATTTTTCTCTCCAACATCAACCTGTAGGGACAAGATTTCTCCTAAAGTCTCACGGCCTGTTCAAAAAAACCAAGCCTGTGACCTTAGTGTGACAGCTAGAGCCAGTGTAACTATTCAGTTACAACCTCCTTTCTAGTCCAAAGCTTTCCCATTTATTTTTGACAATTTTATTCATCCCCACAATATCAACTTTGTGAAACTTCTGCATATACCCACAGATTTCCACACTGAGGGTGCAAAATTTACTCTTGATGCTTTCAAACGTAGACCTGCGTACCTACACAGATCTCCCACCCCCAGGCTTTGGCTTTTACACTTCAGTAAAAATTGGCAGAGAGTAAAAGTAACGAAACCGTAGTAACTAAATTTCAGCTGCTGCTCTGTTCGTGGAGCACTGCAAAAGCAAAGCACGTCATGTAAATCTATTCCTCTGCAGTCTACAGATGCTCAATTACAGTAATATTCTCACCAACATTTTTCTTAAAGCTCCTTTACAACGATGGCCATAAAAACACGTAACAAGGGAGAGGCAATAAGTCAAATTTAATCAACAGCAGTTCGGATTCACTTAGCCTGAGATGTAAAAAGACTGTTAGGAGAAAGCGTTAGATTTGGTATTATGTCAAGTGTTAGTAACAGAAAGCAGTACCGTATTACATTATTAAATTTCAAAGAGGACTGTTCTGTACAATTTAACAGCATTCAAAAAGAATTATTCCTCTTTTTTTTTTAAACACAGAAATGTATCACTTCAAAATGCATTTTAGATAAAATCCTGAATAAAATAGACAAGTAATGATGGCATAACACCATCAATTTTATTGTATGACTTCTCTTAAGTTTTGTACAACTCAAAACTTCCTGAAATGCACCATACCAGTAACTTCCCTTTAATAGCGGGAAAAACTTTCACATTTCTAACCAAAAAAGATACATCCTTTCAAAAGGCTTACCAGTGATTTGAAGCTGTGATTTCATGGAAAACCCACTGGATGGTCCTGATTTGGATCCACTGCCAGCCATAATATGGGCTGGATCTTGAATCTGGATGAAGAGACAACGTAAACATTTTAATCCTCAGAAACACAAAACTGAAGCCATCTGGTTTTTGACACATAGATGCATTACCCTGCAAACAAACACACCACACTTTGTTTTCTTCCTAGTTCCTTCCCATTTTCCCAAAGTACAGAAAATAGTTTACAAAGGGCTTGGTCTCAACTATTGCATGATCTGTAAATATTCATGTTCTAGGCAAAAGATGGCTTTTGATTTTGTCCCTTCAATTTGCCAATTAACTGAGAGTGAATGATGTTCTAACTGCAAAGTTTGCCATACCCCTTATGTCTGAAAATACCTGCCTACTTTGATGTCGTAAGTCCTGGGTAAGAAGTTTATCTTCCCATGTCAAGTACTGGTTTAAAAAAAAAAAAAGAAAAAGAAAACGACAGTCCGCAAGCATAGGAAAGGCTGAAAGTAACTTATTACATTCAAAAGTGAATTTCAAATTTAGAGCTACCTGCTTCTGTATGTCTTTTGTTTTCATTTGGTCAGATCAAGTCTACAGACAAGGGCTATAATTCTACAAAGCACTTGGCTAGAAGAGGAAATCCATCACTTCTGAAAAAGGGTAAAACAATCTTCATCTACAGCCCAGCCTTCCTCTTCCCAGGCCCAACCCTCACACCTGCGCTAGCCTCGTCCTCCCAGCGCCAACCAAAGCAAGCAGGCATTCCTACTATTCTTTGAATTTAATTCCATTCAGTATTCAGTTTGGGGGGGCAGGGGCGAGAAAATGGACAAACAGTGTGCTATTTAATTAAACACAGACATCACTTTGGAAATATCCAGATATCCTGGTCTCCTATCCAGTTTTAAAACACATTTTCAGCTCAGCCTCCCCTACCGACTAAACTAGATATGTACCAGTAAATCCTCTACAGCAGATTACTCACTGGAAAATGGACGGGTTACTGAAGACTCCAAATTACCCGCTGGATACAACTTCCAGACTACTTACTGCATCCCCCTCAAGCCGTGTTCCCTCCTTTGTGCTATTTCCTCACTGTCTCCTGTGGTCATGGAATCATCGAATGGTTTGGGTTGGAAAAGACCTTAAAGACCACCCAGGGACACCTCCCACTAGACCAGGTTGCTCCAAGCCCCGTCCAGCCTGGCCTTGAACCCCTCCAGGGATGGGGCAGCCACAGCTTCTCTGGGCAACCTGGGCCAGGGGCTCACCACCCTCACAGCAAAGAATTTCTTCCTGATACCTCATCTAAATCTCCCCTCTTCCAGTTTGAAACTGTTCCCCCTCATCTTATGGCTCCACCCCCCGATCAAGAGTCCCCTCCATCTCTCCTGGAGCCCCTTTAGGGACTGGAAGGGGCTCTAAGGTCTCCCTGGAGCCTTCTCTTCCCCAGGCTGAACCCCCCCAGCTCTCCCAGCCTGTCCTCACAGCAGAGGGGCTCCAGCCCTCCCAGCATCTCTGGGGCCTCCTCTGGCCCCGCTCCAACAGCTCCGTGTCCTTCTGCTGTTGGTGGCCCCAGAGCTGGAGGCAGCACTGCAGGGGGGTCTCCCCCGAGTGGAGCAGAGGGGCAGAATCCCCTCCCTCGCCCTGCTGGCCACGCTGCTGAGGATGCAGCCCAGGATGCCGGGGCCTTTCCGGGCTGTGAGTGCATGTTGCCAGCTCATGTTGAGCTTCTCGTCCACCAGCACCCCCAAGTCCTTCTGCTCAGGGCTGCTCTCAAGCCATTCTCTGCCCAGCCTGTGTTTGTGCTTGGGATTGCCCCGACCCAAGTGCAGGACCTTGCACTTGGCCTTGTTGAACTTCATGAGGTTGGAACAGGATCACCCTCTAGAGCCTGTCCAGGTCCCTCTGGATGGCATCCCTTCCCTCCAGCATGTCAACCGCACCAGACAGCTTGGTGACATCTGCAAACTTGCTGAGGGCGCACTCATAACCTACTGCAAAACCATTCATCCACCTATCTATGTCTGACCTCTCTCTCTGGGCTCCCGTCTGGGGGGGGGCTCAGCTGCTCTGGCCAAGGGTCTGGCTAATCAGCCCCCGCAAATCTCCCAGCCCACTGCTGCACATCTTTGGTCAGCCACCAAATCTGACTCCCAAAGCAGATCAAATATCACATGCCATCTCTCAGGTCGTTTTCTGCACACAACATTATTTCCAACAAGGAAAGTAACATGTTATCTTAAGCTGCTGATATCAGTATCTTGAGTACAAAATGCTGTATGTATGAATTACCAACTGATAACAGCACGAGAGTCTAAACAAGCACGTGTCTTGCCCTCTGCATGCCATGCAAAACAGAATTTGAGAAAGAGAGCTGATCTGAATATTGCAGCTTTTTTTTTTTGGAGGCTGCAATCTGAAGAAAAAGTCTGTATACCGTGACACTGGTAATTCCACAGGTATTTCAAAAGTGGTAAAATGAGAAGTCCTTGCATCCTACAGCTCGCTGATGCTAGTCTTAACTACTGCAGAATATGACACCACACAAAAAACGTACTAATGACTTGCTTAAATAGTATATAGTGTTATTAGTGGAGTTCCGTACTGTTAATTGCTAGATTCTAGATATGAATCACACATCTAAATCCTGCTACAGTAAAAAAGCTTTTAATACACATATTTCAAAAGTAGCCTAATTTTAAAAGATTTAGAGGACAATTCTTAATTCCGATCCTGTGATTAGTTCTATCAAACTCACTAGGTATCCATTACGCTTTAAGAAAGCGTATGAACAGCAACTAGACAGAGACAGACATACTGGATAGCCTAAAGGAGGTTGCATTTACAGAAGAGCTGCTCTTTTCCACCTGGAGAAACAACACTGTACATAACACAAACGCGATTACCAAAGGTGATAATTTTCAATTGAAGTCATACAGTAATCACATACAGCACACAACATTCATTCAGAAGCACATGTTAAAGCTAACTTTCATTTCTAAGTCTGCAAAATACACTCATTAAAATTATTTTATTAATATTTGGTCATTTTCATTGAGAATACACCGAAAAACTTCTAGCAGCTTAATCGCATCTGAAGTGACTGTCCTGCAAACATTTGTTGAGTTAGCACGTATGTGCCGGTGTGTACTTGGCAAGCCACAGTTTTCACTAACAACTAGCTTAAGTAAAGTGTCAAGAATCTACTGCCTCCTGATACTTCTAAAAAAAAAAAACCACCACCAAACTACACTGCACATTGCCTAGTTCTCTCAGCTGCCAAGCTGCCATAAGTTTCTAATTATTTTTGAACAATAAAATTGAGGAGTCTTACTTTATTGCACGCTAAAATCCAGAGGCTCTTCACTTAAAGCAAGCTCCACTAGTTAACCAGGAAAAAGAAGAGTTCCAGAGGAAGAAGCAACAATTTACCTGTGCCCTGCACGTAAATAGCCCTACTTCTCTTTTCATATTTTCGAATACCTTGACCCCAACAATTCTTCTGTCCCCCTGAACCAGCAGCTGAAAAAGACCCAGTGAGCAGAACAGCTGGTTCCAAGCCAGGCATCCAGCAAGGAATAATCACTGAACTCTCACTGCAGCTTCTTTCTCAGCTGGGCATTGATTTAAGTCAATTCCCTACCATACATGTAGGTACTCTATCCAGATTTTTCATACCTCATATAAATTTAATCAACTTTGATACCTCCATGTCCACCGATTTTTAGCTGGAATGGATCAGCAATTATGAAAGTTTACAGTGCAACACACAGAAAAAAGGGGAGAAGAGAACAGAACAGGATTGGCAGGTGGAACTGTATACACCTAGTTTTCTTAGGAAACAAAGCTAAAATACATTAACTCATCAAATAAGAATCCATTATGATTGATGTACTGCACTTTGAAGAAGCACAAAGAGACTGCAAAAGACAATAACCCCACAAGTCACACACATTCAGCTGATTTCTACTTTTAAACTTAATTTTTAGCATTTAACTCCTCTTAATTTATATAACAAACACACACACAAATTAAATGTTTGTTAAGAAACCACTGTATTAACAGCTATTTTTAATGGTAACACTGCGTATGATTTCAATTCAAAAGCAGCCTAGGGCTACTTGAAGCTTAATCACAAAGTAGACAACATACACTCTTCAATCATTATTAAAATATTTCCATTTAGTTTTATTACAATAGAAATAATAGTTAGGATTCTGTGAAAAGCAAATGTCTTAAAGACAAGCAGTTCTGTCAGCAACTGGATGTGAACAGGCTGTCGCATGTGAACACCAACAAGCATTTCAACTGCACTAGACCTCTGGACCCCTCGCCAGTGGAAAGGAGTATAATGACTGCTTGCAAACTATGTTGTAAATAATCATTTTAAGACCAAAAATATAATTTGCGAAATCATTATAAACTAGGTATGTCTGCTTTATAAATTCATTGCAATGCAGCAAGTATTTCCACAAGTTGAAACTGTCATTCCAAAGCACTGAGAATGCATGCTCAAGGGGTTTTTCTGCAGCAGAAAAGTACACACATCTTCATAAATATTTAGGAATTTGGTTTGTTTTGGGCTTCTTTTTTTCTTCTAGTTTTGCTTTAAATTATAGTAAGGTCATATTGCTATTTTTTCCATCAGAGGATGCTACCCACTTCCAAGAAACCTGCCAGAATTTGAAATTCAGGAACACTCATTGAAAGGTTTGAAAGCTGTGTCAGAGAGCAGGGGCAGCGTAACAGATACTCAGAGGATGATCGTGTGAGTATAATTTTCTTAGAAATGCACAAGGCAAATTATGTAGCATATAAAAAGATACAATGCAAAATAATACAGAATTAATATCTTGTCATTAAAAATAAACCATTCAAACGCTTGCCCGAATTTCTTCAGTGGCTGCATACCTACTCCCAGGCAGGTTTGTTTGTTTTTATAACGTGCTACCATAACATGTAGATGATGAGATAAATTATGCTCAGCTTCATAATTGCATAGGCCATTGTCTGTACTTGGGCGGGTTTGAACAAACACTGCTTAAAATAAATCCGCCTCGCAGTAGGAAACTCAGGCCACGCATCCTTTTGGGATTAGGTTCTTTGAATTCCCCCCTAACCGAGCATCTTCTCAGGCGCCCCCCCTGTGCCATGACCTGATGCTGTTAGGCCAAACTGCTGCATCTTCAGCGCCATTTTAATCCAAGACAGTAAACTTCAGCACCAGATTTTTTTCGTGTGAGTGGTGTAGAAGACGGAAGAAATTCTAGAGTAGTGCAGCCCAGATGCTACAAACACTTTGAGAAAAAGAAAGGCAGAACGGGAGGATCCTCAGTTATTTTTCTTTTAACAAGTCATGAGAGAGCGGGGAGAAAAGCAGCTTTAAGTGCTTCTTGGTTAAAGCAAAGTGAGGAGGGAAGGAGCTTCTTACCCAACAAAATCAGGGAGTATAAACATAAGAAAAATGCTATCAAAGGCTTGAGAGATCTTTAGAACATCACACCAATTTAACTTCAGGTGATTTATTCAGCAATGGGATTCATCTGTTAAATGTTAGACTTACCGCAGAAGGTAATTTTGTTTCGTATTAATTTGAAAGAATAGAAGACAACTAGGTCTGAATGAAATTGTGACTGTATATTATACATGCATAGCTTTGAAAATATGTTGGCACATGCTCTTTATAATTTAAAAAATACTGAAATAATTGCACATTGTTGGCTGCTGTAAGCCTTATGTTTAGTAATTAATTTTAAGAACAGGCTAAACTGCTCTTTACAGGTGAACCAATTCAAAGTGTATTTGCTGTTTCAATAATGCAGCAAAAAAAAAATAATCACATAATGAAAATTTTCTTTAACATACCTAATAATTTTAACAATAGTTTTGAAAAACCTTGCTGTGTAACACAGGAACATGGACTTTTGGAAAAAGTGTAAAATATACAAAGTTTTGATTAAAAAACTGCATGGAAGGTGTAACATGACCCCTTTACAACAGGGTTTTTTTGGTGGTTTTTTTTGTTTGGTTGGTTGTTTTTTTTAATCAACAGGTACATGAGTTACAGACAATTAAGAAGGGCTTAAACTAGGTATTTCAGAGAAAGTGCAAAGTCACCTGTTTACATTAACACCACGCTTTTTTGTGTCTGAGAAATTAAATATAAATGCTTCTTCTCCTTCCCCCAAAACACGGAAGCCTCTTTTTAATTGAAGGCATGCATATTGTAGAAACGTTATTTTGTCTTAAATGTTAGATATAATTACCCAGTAAGCCCAGGCAGAGGCAGCTAGTTTGGCAACTTACTTAAGCAAATTTGCAGGAACTTTAACTGTTCAAGTTTCATCTTTAAAGTCAACGTGGTTTGACAAAGCTGTTTTTATTGGTTTACATTTTTATCATTTTTTCCCTAAAATACGTTTTAAGGACATGGTCAGTTTTGCCCAAACAAGTAAGAAGACATCCAGAAAGAAAGAAACTGCTGAGTAATCAACCAGGAAGAAAAGAATAGACACAGATTATAAGAGTGTTCAGTACACGTTGGAAAGGGAAGCAATTATGAGGTTTGCATCAAGGGATATTTATATAAGGAATGGGAACAAAGAGGGTTTTAACAGCAGAAGGCAGCTTAGCTCCCTCGGCCATTACTGCATGTAAGCAGCACTACACCTATTTACTGAAAATGCAGTAAAATCAAAGTACTCTCTGCCATAATACATCTGTTGAAGTTTAAAATCCAGCTGCCTAAGTTGTTTTTTTGAACAAAGGCGAAGTATAGCGCATACTGGGTCCAAAACCAGGCTGCAGGTTGAATTACTGAGCTGCTGTTGCCGCACCTCCACTGCTATCGGTCACCGCACTGCCCCGACGCCTGCACGGCCCCCTGCGCTGGGCGCTCGCTCCCGTTAGCTGTCCACAAAGCTAACGTGCAGGTGGCTGCTCTGCTAAGAATGACTGAGATGCAGACTCAAAGACAACACTTGAGCCAATTCAATACACCAGCTAAAAATATATTTGTGGGAAACACACTTTAATCAGTCTGGGAAGCAACCCAAGTGACATGACCTTCAGAGGCTGCAATGAGGGAAAAGCAAGATACAGAAACCACAAAACACAGGAGAAGAGCTGCCCAACTTCTGTCCTGTCCCTACTACAGACTTGCTAATGAGAAATCCTTGACATTGAAGTAGACACTTCATCCATTATGCTCTCTTAAAAATACACATTTTACATTTGTCCCTAATTCATGTATAAAATATATATGATCCATTGTACTTTTGGCTCAACACAAGAACCACTTTCTCATTATCTCTCCTTACGAACTATCATTTCTACACCCTTTCAAAGTACAACGGTATATCAGAGTCAGAAGCCACATTTCCTTTAAATAAACAGATCTAATTATGAGTGAGATTATTTGAATTTATTCTAGATAAGGACTATCCTGAATATTTCTATTGGATGTTCTTCTGCTACAGGTAAACATACCTCATAGAGAATTGCAATGGAGATGTTAAGATTGGTATGAACAAAGAAGGAACAGAAAGATGCATGTATAAAGCAGGAAAAAAAACCCCAAAGGTTAAAAGAATGGCTTTTCTTGCTAACAAAGAACACTTCTTGCAGCAGTAAAACTGAGGCATGTTTGTGGGAGAGCAGGATGCCTTCACTCCGATGAGACTACAGTCCAGACGACTGAAAGAGCCAACAGAAAGAGCCTGTGCTTTAACGGGAGGGTTACGGCACATCACTCACATATGTCGTTCCTTTTCCTGTTCGCCCAACAGGAAAACTTACTGCAGCTATAAAGATATGGATATTCCAAATCAGGAAAAAACAACTAGCATTAGCCTTCATTTAAGATTTATGGAGGCTGAATAAGACAGATTCTAAAGCAAAGGATAAGCGTAAAACAAGTCTTGACTCCCAAGGGATATAAAATATCCGTCTATAAAGCAGTTTGTTGTCACTAAAAGGAACCCGAAGCATGCTAAGCAGCTGACGGATACCATTAGTTCCATCCTTCGTGTTGCACATAAGAGATACTGACTATTCTACTTCAACACACAAAAACGTCCTGGTGCTTGTGAGTACACCAGAGTGAGAGAAAGAGTAAAGTAAGTGTATCAGAGGCTCACTGTGAGGGGTAAAATTAATTTGAGACTTTAAAAGTAAATACCACTTTCCCTTCCTGTAAAGTCTCACACTGAGTTTAGTTATACTAATTTCCTGCAGCCTCATACACAACATGAATGACACCGTACTGATATCCTACAATATCAACAAACGGCTCTCTTTTGTGTCATGAACAAATTTAAAATTAACGTAGCAAAGACTAAGAGACTGCAAACTAACACCCTTAAACACCTTTCCTAAAAACACTTGGTCAAATTATTTATGCAACACTAACCCTCAGTGCTGATTCCTTGTTTTTCCTAAACATTTACCACTTCCAAAAGGAGGACTGATCATGGGAAACTCTTCTGAATCCAAAGTTTCTAAGTCAGAAAAGCTGAAAAACATTGAACCTGACTATCAAAACAAAGAGATTGCCCAAGGAAAGCCAGAATAACTCTGGAAACATTGTGGCCAGACACCCAGTGACATTCATGCCGTAACTTTTATCTCAACACTAAGGATCACCAGCGTTCCTTATGCAAACTGCGCAGATTAGAAAAACTGGTCCATCAACTTCTACCTGCAGAGAAAAATGCTTCCAACAACACTGCTTGCAATCCAAATTAAACTATGTCTTCAGGCCTCCCAAACCAAAGACTTAAATCAAAATTACAGAGAATTCATTCATTAGCATTTCTATGCACCAAGAAGCCTGTTGTATAACCTGCACCTCAGCAGAAATATTTCATATGACTCTCTTCTACATACATGTAGTACCTGATACTGATTAAAAGAATTGGAAAAAAAAAAAGAGAGATGTAAAGAAACAGTACTGCGATATAAAAATTTCAAAGAAAAAAGTAATTTGACATTTTTTTCCCCTTTCAGTAGTACATCAGTAATTCCCCAGCCACAAGCTGTTCTTAGACTAAAGCTGTGGCAGGCAGAACAAAAGGGACAAAACAGGCTTTGCCACCAACTCAGATAACTTGCCAATGAACTTCCTTCCTAACTAAGAGGATGTTCGCTTTTACTAACTTTTACGAAATGCTCAAAAAGGGGAAAAAGGACAGAAGTGTACATGAACATCATATGCCTTTTGCTTGATTCCAAAAAGCCTGGCAAGAAAAGCCACTGCAGAGAGCTGCACGAGATAATTAAAACCATTTGTGAAAACAAAGAGATAGTCTATTTTTATTTCAGCCATTTCCTTCTCATGGTACAATCCATTTCAAAGAGGACAACAATTCATATATGCAAACCACTAAGCTAAAACTGGTTCACTGCTGTAATCTTAGAAATAGAGCAATACTTAAAATGGCTGGTTCTTAAATACCACCACTGGAAAACAAGATACATGAAACCTGGCATGCATGTTAAACCACAGTAGAGAGAATTACACTGGGACTGGGAAGACAGAGGAGAAACTGGCATCGTTGTAACTATCACAAACTTAAACAGATTTTTCTAAACTGCTGGATTTACTGGCATTAACCAGACATTAACTGGATCAACTCCTGCATTTTCTAAACTACTGCTTTCAGAAATTCATTTTGGCCTTTTAAGCTGTTTTTTAAAAATCTTTTGTAATAATACAGTTTCAACACAATACTGCATTGACTCAGAACTATGCTTCATCTTAATACTTCTGTGATGAGGCTTCAGGAAAATTTTTCAGTGGAAGTGCACAACCAGAACAACGTTACCATCCGCAGACCGGCAGGTAAGCAGTTATCTCGCTACTCACAAAGCAAGACAAACTGCTTTTCATACAAGAAACCAGACATTCAAGCCTATTCCTTTTACGGCTGAAAGTACCCAGGTGTTATCATGGGCTGACAATACACTCGCAAAGTAAAAGGTTTTTTTATAAGGGTTTGTGCGCTTTTATCTATTTCATGAATTATTTTCTTGGGTCCCCTCTTCTGGAAGCTTACCCTACAGGTCAAGATTTTTAAATCGCTTTTGGTTGCCTTTTCTTGATGGAATAACAAATCCCTAAGCGTAAGAGTAGAGAATATTTTTACTTGACTTATCAAAGACAACTAAACAAATTTATCCCCAAACCTGTCTCCACAGTAGGTGGCTGTATTGGATTTAGGTGGCAAGGCTTTGGTAGCAGGGGGGCTGCAGGGGTGGCCGCAGTGAAAAGACACCTTGGGCTGTGCCCACGTTGGACAAAGCTGGCTCCAAACAAGGCCCACAAATGTCAAAAGCTGAGCCCGTCAGTGATGCTGGCAGCGTCCTGTGATAACATGTTTAAGAAAAGGTGAAAAACACTGTGCAGCAGCTGTGTGAGAAAGGAGTGAGAAAACGTGAGCGAAACAACTACGCAAACACCCAGGTCAGTGGAGAAGGAGGGGGAGGAGATGCTTCAGGCAACAGAGCAGAGATTCTCCTGCAGCTTGTTGTGAAGTGCCCTGACGAGGTTCTAGAACCGGGGGTGATTGACTATCTAGTGAAACAACTTCTCAGGATGAGCAATATTCTTCTTTCATAGGAAAATATCTTTTTAGCACCTCCAAATACTAAAGTTCCTCTGACCTTACGCAAGTCCTGTTATTGGGACTGTTAGACTGTTATTATAGATCTCTAACAAAAAAGTATTGAGTTCTAGCAATTAGAACTCTCACATCTTGTAGAAATTAATTACAGCTTTCCCTCTTCATTCTTCCACTTCCTTGCACTGTGAACCATGTCCCGTATGGAGCTCTGTGGAAATACAGCTTGAAAAAAGAATAACCTGTGCTGTAACTTCAGGGATATCCTTCCTCAGAGAGGAAGGACAGACAGTTACATAGGCTCAAGCAATGTAATCGACAGACATGTATTGACAGAGCCCTAACAGGCAGAAAGCCTTTTCATGTTTCATTTTTAAAAACCAACATTGTTTTATTTCCAGGTTTCTAAACAGAAAGTACCTAGAAAGTATAAACAACATTGTCCAGTGGTAACCTTGGAGGAGAATTTTCTCAAGGGAAAAGCAGTGTGGACAGATAGTTACAAACAATCACTGTTAAACTGTGCACTAACAGTAAGCTGATCGAGTATCCAAAAGCATTGGTGCTTTCTTTGAATTCCAGCCATTTCATAAACACAATATTCTACAGCATGGAGCCTTGGTTACGGTTTGCCTAAGTAGGATTGTACCCTAACTGTAGAAATAAATGCATTTCTTTTGTAATTCGGAGACTGTATTTCTCAACACTACTCAAACTTTATCACAAAGGACAACTTTGGGCACAAAGAATCACTGAAAAGAAGTCCAAGTCAGTTATAAAACACAGAGTTACCAAAAGCAGCAGTATTTTTTGTTCTGTCTGCCCTATAAAATCTCATTTAACCCTATAGCTACGTCTACGCTTCAGCCAGCTCTGAGGCCAAGAGGTTCCTACAACGCAAAAGTCCCAGTTTAGAGCATCGCAGTCCAATATTAATGCCGGTGTAAGCAACAGGTTATTTTGGACCTTACCATGAAAGCATGAAAAAGAAATCTTCTGAAGAACTTCACCCAAAGTCTCCTCCTGCCTGTTGCTATGGGAAGGGGAAGGAAAGAATTTATCTGGAGGCCTCCACTTATCACTGCTTTAGCTATGTGACACAGTAATGAGAAGACACGGTCACACAAATCCACAAGCCATAAGCTACTTATTCATGCTATTCAATTAATTTTTAATTACGGCAATGAAATAATCTTAATGTGTTCACCATCAACGCAAATATTAAGTCAAAATTCCAAGTAATTTTTCTCCTTTTAAGCAATATTCTTACTTGTGATCTATTAACTGATGATTGCCTGGAAGTGATGTTCCAAATCACCTCCCTTTTACCCATCTTTTTGCAGTTTTAACAGCTTTCCTGAAATGCAAGATGTTAGTAGAAATAGTCAGGAAAAACACAAATTAACCTTTCCACTTTTAAAACAAAGATATTCAAGGATTAAAAGTTATTTCACAGAAATTATTGGAAGATAAAAACCACACCATAAAAACCAAAATTTTGCCTGTTATGACATGCCTAGAAAATTAAGGACAGGGAGAGTCAGTGACTTTACAGCCGTGGTACAAAGCCCTGTGAGAACTTTCACACAGGATGAGAGGTTTGCTTGGTTTTACTCTCAGATGCCTCTGAACATAGTCTAAACAACTGTCAAGCAGCATTTATATCTTATCTCTCAGAACCTTCCTATATATATTTTTATTCTCCCTTATGCTGTGCATTAAAAAAACACTATCAAAAACGAACCTGAAAATAAAATAAATGAAAATGTGTTACTGAAAGAGCATATAAGGAAACAAGGGTATCTTAAAATCAGAACACACTTCTATGAATTATTTTCTAATTTCCTCCCAAAAGTTTGAGTTTTTTTAATAGAACCACACAATAATTTAGGCTGGAAAGGAGCTCTGGAGGTCATCCTGTCCAACACCCTCCCAGAGCAGGGCCAACTTCAAAGTTAGACCAAGCTGCTCAGAATCTCACAGAAACGTTCAGTTGTTCAGTACGCTAAACTAGTAGCAAGATACAAGTTGTAATAAAGGTATCTCAATAGATACTCAAGTTTCCAGATACTATAACAACAAGCGAGTGGCTCTGTGGCTTTACACAAATGCATATCCTATTTTCCTAACGCACAGATGTGCACAAATGCCTTACAGCCTTAACGTTTCAGGCCTTTCACATATCCCTTGCCATACTCCTGCTAAAACTTATCAAAAGAAACAAAGCATATTTAACATGAAAGTTAAAATACTAAGTTACCTAAAAATGCATTCCTTAGAAATTATATTGTTTTTGCAATAATGTGGAGAAATAGAGTGAATAAAGTGAAACAGGCGAACTCCAAAGACAAACTGCCTCTTCTACCCTAAGCAGTCACCTTTCAATCAAGCTGAATTACAAGCCAGCTTTCATTCCAGAAGAGATTTCTCACAGTCAAGATAATGTACTACTTTCAGGACTTCATGCCCACTGTAAATCAAACTGCTTTACTAAAACCAGTGGGCAAATCTAATAGTTCTAAAAAACCCATTTTATATTGCAAGATTTATTTTGTTACATGATTTAATTCTTAGAACTGTAATAATTTTTCCAGTGTATGTTTATACACTCATTTCATATGGTTCTCAATTGAAAGAGTGAGAAGAGCTTCTAAGCTAACTCCTCCTGAAGCATTCTCCATCTCACTGTTCTCCAAAAATAACTCTGGGTTTAGTGAATGTAACAGCTATTCCTTTAACATCGTAGGATGTGTGTTTCCCTGCACCTTTTATCAATTAAAATCCATATAAGTGCTTCCCCTTCTATCAATCTAGGTTTTGTTTTTCTTCTTGAAGACTTTTACTGCTTCTTCTACACTTGTTCACATTGTACACATTCAAGGAAAATTCAAATAATTCCTTTCTAAAAGTTGTATTTGAAAACAGGCCTGTTCCCTTTCAGCTTGTATTAGCTTATTGAGTTGTCTTATAGCTTCTAAGCTTCACTGAGGGAAATACTTGCCAAAACAGATCCCTATTTTGTAACAGACCCATTTCTCACCTCCTGTATGCTAATCTCTCTAAAAACTCCTTGCACACGCATTTCATAAACACAGTAGTCGACCCATCTCTTTTTCATTATGGCATCTTTTAGCATGCCAACAGCCTCTCCCCAGCAATGACAGTCTTTGAACTCTCACTGCGCCTTCATTAACCTGATTTGCTGTACTGTGTCCACATTGGCAATCAGAGCAGTGTGACAGACATGGAGCTAGGAAGTCAGACAGGTCTGTAGTCCCCATACCCACATTGTACATGTTTCTGGAATTTTATTTTGGAACGGCTCCCCTCTGATCCCACAGCCCCACACCAGTTGGACTGCAGCTTCCAGTTTAGTTTCATCCAAAAGTAATTCAGCTTCCTCGATCCAAGCTTATTTCACAAATCAAAGTGCAGTCTGTGAGAACGATCAGGGGATTCATTTCCAAAGTGCACTCCTTGTCCAAATTAAAACAATTAAAACCCCAATGCAGATGCACTCCCTGTTTCCCCTTCCCCTGTTCCTCTCTGGTTCGCATTCTGGCCATATGGAAGACCTCCACAGGTCTACATTATGGTCACTCAAGCTCATTCTTTTGCACTCTTTCTTTAGTTGTGTGAATGTGGGTATAGGTATTTTCATGCATGAGTATGCTCAAGTCACCTTGTTTCAAGACTTCTACCTTTCACTCTGTTTTGATAGTTTCAGAGGAGATTCTTTCACAGAACATTTTCCTTTATAAAAAATATAAAAAGGAAACCCCGACGTTTCCCACTATCCATCATTGAGGCAGATCTGCTTTTGGGACAGATGTGCTTTCTTCTACACAAACTCTAGACTAGAAAAATTTTCTGCAAAACTACTGGAATTACCACAGCAGTTAAAATTAGGTAAATAATAAGGATCTTTTTAGTCAAATAGATTAAGATTGAATTTAAAGCATATAACTATTTAACTTGAATGATTAATGCTGTAGGTTAAAAAAAAGCTTTGCTGTAAAGCACAAAGTATTTGTGTCTTCAAATAGGATAACAGATTGTGTTTCTCTGAGGCCTATGCAATGAGCTCATGTGGAAGGAAGACAAGTGACTGAGTACCACTATCTGTGTAAATACAAATGTTTCTTTTTACAAGGAGGATAAATTTCAAGAAGTCGTGAGCATCCACAGAGATGCTGAAAAACTGGTTTCTTTTCCCATTTTTTCTATGTGCTAGAGAAAATCATTCATCAAAACTAAAATTTCTGATAAATCTATGAAGTCATGTTTGATCTCAGTGAAGCCCACACTGTGCCATGTAAAAGTGGGAAGGTCACTCGGCTCCTTTGAGTGACTCTCCACATTGCTGGCTACAGAAAAAGCAAATGCACGCCTTTCTGAAGAAAGAGCATGGAGGAAGATCCAAGAAACTACAGACTGGTCAGTCTCATCTCAATGCCAGGGAAGGTCAGGGAGCAAATTGTCATAGGAGCCGTTTACAAACATATTATGGACAAGAAGGTGATTTTTTTGATTAGTCGGCATGGATGCATGAAGGGGAAATCATGTTTGACCAACCTGAGTGTTTTCTACAACAAGATGACTTGGTAGTTGAGAAGACAGCAGGGGATGCTGATTATCTTTGACAGTGCCTCCTATAATATCCTCAGAGACAAGATGAAGCAGTACAGGCCAGACAGAGGACTCTGGAGTGGACTGAAAACCTGGCAGATGAGTGAGGCTCAAAGGGCTGTGATCGGTGGTACCCAACCCAGTTAGAAGCCAGTCATTAGTGCTGTACCCTAGAGGTGGATACTTTGCCAATACCGTTTAACTTCTTCATTTATGACCTGGACAATGGGACCAAGCTCACTCTCAGCAAATATGCTGATGACACAAAAGTTCCACAACGGGAAGTGCAAAGTTCTGCACCTGGGGAAGAATAAACCCATGCACCAGTAAAGGCTGAGGGGCAGCTGGACAGAAAGCAACTTTGCAGAAAACACTGGTCCTGTTGAAGATAAACTAGCAATGCTTCCTTGCAGCAAAAAAGTAGTGTCACCAACATCCTGGGCTACATCAGGGAAAGCATCACTAGCAGGATGAAGAAGGTGGTCCTTCCCCTCTACTCAACATTGCTGAGACCACAGCTGGTGCACTAGTCTGGCTAGTTCCGGGCTCCCCAGATCAAAAGTCAAACAGACGTACTGGAGTGACACCAGCAAAGGGTCACAGAGATGATATAGGGATTGGAACATGGCATATCGGAGAGAGAGAATTGTTAAACCTGGAAGAGAGAATGCTCAGGAGGATCCTACCAGTGTGTATAAATACCTGAAGGGGATATAAAGGGTTACAAAAGATGAAGCCAGACTCTCCCCAGCAGTGCGCAGTGACGGGACAATAGTCTGTGGGTACAAATTAAAATACAGGAAATTCCACTTAAAAACAGAGGATTTAGTTATTTATTTTACTATGAGGTGGTTGAAAAGTGGAGAAGCTTGCCAAGAGAGGTTAAGTCACCATCCTCGGAGATATTCCAAACCTGACTGCACACGTCACGTTACTGACCGCTTTGACTGGCCTTGCTTTAAACAGATGTTCACAAGTCCCTTATAACCTCAGTTATTCCATGATTCTTTAACTCGCTGAAAACAAACTCAATAATTCCTGTTGTACCTGTCTCATTCTTCCTGCTTGTTCTCTTTAGGCCTCCATTTTGTAGCAGATTCCTCCTCTAGAGAGACATCTATCAAGTTGGTTATATAGAATTATTTTTTTTTCAAACTGAGGTTTCCTTTCAGTGCCCAGTTATTGATTACAGTTTAAGTTTTACTAGTTTGAATAGGAAGGCACAGACTGCATAAGCCAGCATGCACCTTCTTCAGGTTCAGTAATCTTCATCTTGAGTGTCAAGTCTTTAATTTCTACAGCTTTTCCGAAGTCCTATATTAAAATTCAATGCACAAGCCTCCACTAGGTATTTTTTCTCACTTTTAAAAACTACTTCCGTTTACCTTATTGCTGCTCTCTATTATAAGAGCAACACAATACTGCTTGAGTTAATCTTCTACAGACATAAATACAGACTGTAAATACCAAACTGTTAGCTTGCTTCAATTAATGGCAACCAGGTAATGTGAAACTGAAAAACATGCAAAAATAAAGGCCAAGTTCAACCGTCCCAACAGAAAGAATGCTATTGTACACTGCATATGCACACTGCTTTCCTGGCTTACTTTAATTTTCTTTTGCCCTGATAATAAACCTCATAAAACATTCACATATCACTGCCTTGGAACCTGTGGTATCCCTTCATTATTTATGTTAAACATCAGAGATGGGGAAGTCATTGAATATCATGGTTAACACTCTGGTTATTCAAAAAGATGTTTTACTTTGCTATTGGCAGGTGTCCAACTGTTCATACTTTTAAGAATTTCCTTCATTTTAACTCATATGGTGATAACTTGATAACTTTCCAGAGCAAATCTGAACAGTTACCCATATGTTGCTCCGTATCTCTCCCATGCATCTATAAAGCCTCTGTCCCTATCTCTGCACTACTTTCAATCAAACTAATTACTCTATTTTACATTAAAAATATCCTATGCATGACAAATTTGGTCTGGAGTGTCACTTAAAGGATGTTGATCCTCTAACAGTTTCTAAAAGTTTCTCCTCAGTATCTATATAAATTAACCCAAATCTCAGTGGGAGAGAATGGCAATGGAGTTTCATTGATGATACTAAAACCAAATAAAAATGACGCTGCCAAAAATACCAATGATATATCCAGGCAACTTGATTGTGGAGGCATAATATAGTTGCATACCAAGATGATAAATTCACATCAGGGTGCTGTTCTACCACTTTAGCCTTATGGTTTTAACATATACACTAATTTCACTCATTTCACAGTTCCCAGTGCATACATTTACCCCCCCATCTCATTATTAAAGAAATATCCACATCACATCACAGTTCAAGATTACAGTGTTATGTTATTTTCCAATTAAAAAGGCGGAAATCATTAACCTTCATGAGCAAATTTCAGAAACTGCAGAACTTAATTTGGTGCTCATGGGAAGAGAGATAAAAGGCTGGTATTAGTACACTGGAGAACCACTTGAGCTTTAACTGACTGGTTATTTTGTGATTTGGCATCAGAAGAAAACTAATGTTTTTGTATTACAGCTATTTTTAAATGTTTCAAATGCATTACTTATGAAGTCTCAATAAAAAACAATCTCTATAACATA
Source organism: Larus michahellis (assembly GCF_964199755.1). Lineage (NCBI taxonomy): Eukaryota > Metazoa > Chordata > Aves > Charadriiformes > Laridae > Larus > Larus michahellis. The sequence goes on along the minus strand of NC_133907.1, from coordinate 16,039,767 downwards.
AACTCTCACGGTAAAATGAAATACAAGGCCAACACCTTCTGTTTCACCATCCACCTTGCAGCTTTTAAGCATGTCACTTTAGACACAGTTATATAATCAGTTATGAACAGAGGACAGCATCTACAGAGGATTTTGTAATCTCCAGCCATTAGTTTTCCTTCTTGTTTACAGCTCAATGCTTGCTTCAGCTTATTTCCCCCTTCCATTCTCAGTGCTACATTTCATTATCAATGCTTCACACACACCCTTATTCAAAGAAACCTACATAGAGTTTTTAACTCTGGGGGGAATGGAAAAAAAAACCAAAAAGCTTGACCATTAAAGTACACTGTGTTCATTACTAAGAATGACAACTTCACCCACTATTACAGTTGTTTTAAAGAATGTTTTTAAAAGTAGCCTTTTGAAAGGCTGCTGTTTACTAGCAGTCTATAAACCCAGAACCAAAACCAGACTCTGCCACCTAGAAGACTCAAATCTAGCAGATAGGTTTTCCAAAAGCATAATAAAGCTGATATCTACATTAACCTAAACATGATTCTTTAGTATGTTCTGTACAAAACAGCACACAATGCACCTTGTTTTACGAGTGTCCAATAGCACTGATGGAGGTTCACAGGTGTACAAAGGTACCTCCCCCTCTGGGGGGGAACAATGAAAGAGCTCCGGGTACTCCTCCGCCTCTTTGCTCCCACGAACACAGCCAGCGAGGGCCAGGGAGGTGTCAGGAGAAAGGTTCTGGCAAGTCGTATCGCCTGACAAAAACCATCTTGCTAAACAGATTGTGACCGTTGGTATCTGAGCAATAAACCAAATCAAAACAGGCTGCACAGAGCTGCAATTCAACCTGGCAAGGCTCATCTAAGACATGATGAATCATCCTCTAGGACCAGTGACAACCACAACTCTGAAAATTGCTGATCATTTGAAATCTCTTGAAAAAGAAAGTTCTTTGTCACTTGCTGCTTGTACTTGCCTTAGCAAATTTGATGGTGTAAGGCACAGTTCCTCTTGATTAACTTTTACTCAGCTGTAAGAACTACTGTAGCCAATGCACTGAAATTCTTACAGTTAACTAGTTATTAAAGTATGAATAGACATACATTGCCCCACAAGAAAAATAAACTGCTTCTCTGAATACTCTTAAGCATTACAAAAAAAAAAAGAAATTAAAACTGGAAATCTAGTATTTGCAACAAAATGAAGTAATATTCCTGTGTGCTAAACTGAATGCCAGCCAGAAATAAAGGTTGCATCTTTGCAACCTAAATTATGCATGTCTAAAGTAAAGAACACAAATCCAAAAGATGCAATGAAAATGAGATTTTTTTTTTTTTTGGGGGGGGTGAGGGGAATAAAATTGAGATTATTTAAGTAAGCAGTGAGGTATCTGAAAGTCTACTATGAGTCACTCTCATTTTCAAAACTGCAAACTGCTGCCAGCAAAATCTTGATTTCCAGAAGAATCACCTTCATGTTTTCTAATTGCAAAAGAAGTTCATTATCTGCTTCCTAGGAATCTTTTGCGAGTGACCAGCTGGGAATGTGAAAGCATAGCCAGGAGTGGACAACACCACTATCCCAACCCTGCAAAGTACAACTGCCTGCTACATTCCAGCTCATGCCTCTCCGAAAAAAAAACCAGAAACTATAGGAAAAAGATGGGTTAAAACTGCATCACTATTTCAATATTCTCAGCACTCCCATTTAACTTGTTTTTTTGTGGGGCTACCCTAAAACCCTTTCCCTGTTATCAGAAGATAGTGGAGACTACTTTTCTGAAACGCTGGGTCACCCAAGACTTCCAACTGTAGTAATAAATAAAATCCCCGAACAAAAGTTTCAGTGTTTACATCCTAGATCTTCTATATCAAGAACTGACAATTGCACATTTGAAAAAAAGAACAGGATTATCTGCTAACAACAAACACTAATTGCATCTTTCAATTTCAAGGGAATCACCATATTGCAGGGACACAACTTAAAGCCCACGGGTCTGTGAAGAAGCTTAGAACTGTCCCCTAAACTAAAACTCAGCAGTGAGCCAGAGGTAACTGCACGGTAAGAATGGCAGCAATAGTGCTGCCGCAGCTATCGGGGAGCGCAGATGGCAGGCTCTGCTCTGGCAGCTTGAGATTGCTGAAGGAGTGGTCCCACTCTCCTCTTTACGTTCCTCTCAGTCACACAGACCTTCCCTACCTTTGTGCTAATTCTAGTGCTAAACTGACACTCTCTGACCTGTTTAAATTCAGTAAATCTTCAGGAAAAAAAAAGCCCAGGGCCCCTGTTTGTTTTTAATAAAATAGGAATAATTTGCATGCCCTGGCAAAGCATTCTGTACAAGGAATGTGATTCAGTGTGAACACACTGATTACACCATACATAAACCTCTTCACAGCTTACTTGTGCATGCATTATGTGGCAGACCAAAAAGGTACTCACATACTGGAGTAAAAGTATAGGTCCACAGGGTTATAATGCTACGTAATGACCTCCTTAATCAGCAAAGCATTCTTCCAGATACAAACCCTGAGTCTGAGTCACATCAGGAGTTCTGACAACTGTTGTTCTAAATTTCCTTCAGACACTTTTTATTTCATTTGTAATGCATAAGCACCTTACTGCCTTTGATTGTAAGTCATGAAGGCAGGATTACAAATTACAAAGACAGAGTTTATTGTACTTTGGAAAAATAGGAAGTGAAATTCCAAAAAGCAAGGAAATCCCAGCTGTGGCACAGGCTTTCTCTCACACTAGATCTATTATTACTGTCTACTAAGTCCCTCTCCTCTCAACTCCCACATCATCCACCCGTAACCATGAATTTCATTTTATTGGTGTCTTCTACTCTCAAAACGCACAGTTCACTGGGAAGTGCACAGCTTCGAAGTGAACACACATCAGTCTGAAAGCATTTTCAACTCCATTATCGCCATCAGGACAGTACTACTTTGTTCAGACATTCACATCCCAGACGAAAGCAAGACATTTCTTAAATGTTATCTTTAATAACTCAAATTGTTACTAATGCCACAACAGTCTTGTTCTGATGGCCTGAAGAGGGGGGAAAGAAAAGGGAAGGAAAAAAGTAATGAATGATATGCCACACCTCACAGGACTATGTTTAAAACCTTTAAACCATTGAGAATAGCTAACTAAACCACGAGCAATGACAACAGGTTTCCACACAGAGCAAATCCACTTGCTCAAATGAGATTTCAGAACAGGGGTTAAATTCACTGAGTCGACGGGTGCACAAAAAGAACAACAAGGAGAACACTGTTGCCTTGTGATAGCTTATTCATTGACCTGAACTAGATTTGGTTCAGGCAAATGTTTAACAAATTGGTCATTTTAATATCCAGCACATGCTGCGCTTGCAAAAGACAAAAAAGATATTCCAATGTCTTACTGGTAAATACAATTTAACAAGCAGAAAATGGAGTATGCCAATTATGTGCAGAAGTACTGCCCATTGATCCTGAGTTTTCCTCTGTATCTTTAGGCGATGAGGACTTTTAAATGGAATTCAAAATGTTACACAATGAAAAAAAACCCAACCCTGCAAACACAGGTTTGGATAGCTATAGAAACTTTTTAAATGTAGAGTAAGGTGGTCAGAGTGTTTTCCGAAACCTTCAGCATTTCCCTCCTCTTTCGTGTTATTATACACATTATTCCCCTTCAAATAGCTGGAATAAGAAGCTGCTTTGAAGACTGCATCATTGATGGCAACACACACACTGGATGAATCACACACATTTAAGAACAGAAGCAGACTTGCATATCCTTATACAAAAAACAAATTAGTGTCACACTGTTACTTTTTATATTTTAAGTTTCTGTATTTTCTTTTTTCTCACTCCCTTTATAGACTTAAGTGTCTTTCATATGCAGGATCACCCCAGAAGGTCGATCTGGCACAGCAAAACTTAAGGTGTCAGAAAAGTACAAATGCAGTATTTGGAGCAACAGGTCTTAACCCATTCAAATGTTTATTAAATCAGCAGTGGAGAAATGAGAATTTGGATATCTGACCACTCTAACTGTCAAGCAAAAGTAATGATTATTAATATATAATTAAAAGACAGCTAGCACTGGGGACAGGAGCAGGCACTAGGGATGGATACTGACCAAAAGCATGTTAAAAATGAACACAGTCCACTCTTCTGTGTCTCAGTACATACCCCAACTTGCTCAGCACCTAGACTTCCTTAGCTTTCTTCACTGTACTGGATGAGGAAAAGCTAAAAAGGGCAGTAACCACTTAGGAATGACTTGCACAGGCAAAAGTTCCATCACAATCACATGAAACTGAAGGAATCAAAGAGCCCATTTTATTTTTAAGTAAACGAACATGCTCCCAGTCACAAATTTTATATTCTTGATGGATATTTCACTGCAAATGGCTATTCATTAGATGAATTAATTAATAAATCAGAACCAGATTATAGACCTGACTTTACTATATCGTTTTTTCATTCAAGGCTGCTTTAAACCATACCTGACCTTTCTTTTCCTTAGTATCACACTTTAAAAAAATTACCAGGTATCTAGCTAACACTAAGAGAGAAAAAGTATGTCTAAAGGGTACCCCGGACAAAAAGCCAGACCTATAAAGAACAGAAAACAGAGAGCATAAATATTTTATAGAGGCTGATATTAACACCCTCTTCTTGAAAGCTCCAGCTTCCATATCATGACCTACCCAATCCAGAACCCGAGATCTGCACATTTCAGGTAAAAGGTAAGGCACTGAACTTTCACTTCTTGATTAGAAACAGGGTTCCATGCAATAAAACTTTAACAATTCACCTGAACAGAATAGGCCTTTTCCTGCTCAACAACAATACCACTTGAGTCTAAGCTCTGAACTTCAAAATCAATGATCTAAATGCAAACACGTAAGCAGTTCTGTTCATGACTGAAACAACAAGCCTCTCCTACCAGCACAGTTTAGAATAGCTCAGGCAGGTGGGTGGAAGGCAGGCATTATCAGTTTCTAAATGAGAGGACTGTAATAAAACATTAAAAAAACCCAACAGAACAGCATATTAACATACTGCCAAGTTTTAAAAAATGATTTGAATAACCAGCATAACAAGATCTAGTATCATGCTTCCTTGGAGGGAAAAAAAAATCTGCCCTTGATGTTTTAACAGAAGTTTGTTCTATGCCCCAGTATAGTAAAAGTAGAAATTCCAGGCATAACTTAAGAGCTGGTCATACGAAACAGGGCCTTGGTTCCCTTAAAATACTCTTTCCCAGTTTGTTATAGTACCTTCATTTCTATTAAGTGTAATTTGCATTTCTCGTATAGGAAAAGATCAATCCTTCACCTGCAGCAACTCTGAACTACAGCAAGTAAAACCTGCATGCCAGTCACTTACAGAAAACACTGAAGTCCTTATTGCTTTATTCTTCAGATGAGAGGGATGAAGAAGAAAAACTACCTTTCCCTCTCCAAAATGTGGACACAGAATTAGCTCAGGTAACAGTCAAACCAAGCCCAAGAAGGATTGCCTGAAACCTTTAAAAATACTCAATTTATGAGACAGTAGAAAGTAAATATATAGAAAAACAGAATACTCCCAAGCTAGACTATAATCATGGCTTGTCTACTTCCTCTTCTGAAGCAAGCACACACTTCAAAGTGCTTCTATAGTTGGACAAAGTACGGTTACAGTAAGCAACTGAGGCAAATATTCTCCTCTAGGTTATGCACACGTATTCACTTTCCTTAGGTGTACAGGCACAAAGCAGTTCCTTCAATTACATATAAGTACGGCAGACTGACAAAAATTAGAACATTACATGCAGATAACTGGACAGACAAACAGAAAGGCTTAAAAATAAACAGAATCAGTCACAGCACTCCCAGAAGTTTCATCATTCCCATTTGCAAGGAATTTTTCCTCTGCTCTAACGCTATAGACTCTTTTCCTTGCTTTTAAGCAGAAATCAAATTGTTTTTGCTGTAATGTGAAAAGCACTTTGCTATGGTTCAGTAAGTTTACCACTTTGTTTAAACAGCTTAAGTTTACAAAAGAAGTTTGTTTAGAAGCTATCATTGACAGATACTGACAATGCTGTTGAGAAGTGACTATCTATTGCATATGCTGTAAAATAGAAGAAAATTAATCTCACAAAACATATTTTTCAAGCAGTTCTAAGGTAAGCTCTCTTAGGAAGTGATTAATTTAGACTCTACAAGGGAAACATTATGCTACTTTACTACCTGTCTTCCTATCAGCTTATTTATTCTGTAGTTAACTTCCCCTAACCATTTTGAAACTTGGAAACAAAGAAACAAAATAACTTCAGATTTCAGGTGTCTTTCACCACAGACGAAACAAAACTTTAAGAAGGGAGAAAAAATTGAGGGAGGAAAACAAGGTGATGTTGCTTAACTAATAAATTGATATAAATAATCTTCTCTCAATCTCTCTTAAACCCCAAAATAACTGTTTAATCTGTAAGAAGCTTTCAAAGTTAGCACTCAGGAGTCTCAGTTATTTTCCACTGCAACATCATCTTTCACATGCACTGTATCAGTTCTTTGTTTTAAAGACATGAAAATTCACTTTGGATCAGAATGCTACCTATTATTTCAATGATCACTTGGAGATGAATGCATTCAGTGTAGTGATTAAAACTGTCAGGCAAGCCACAACTAAGAATGCACACTAGACCAAGTTCAGATTTAAACGGCTGTACCAGCGAGCAATGTAACTATAATTAAATTAGAACCGCTTTGGACTTTCTCTGTAAGAAGAGAGATAAGAATTTAAATTTGTTTTTTCAAACAAGATTTTTTTTTTAAGCATTAAAATCCTCAGAATGAAAGACAGCTTTCAGATCATGTTTCATTCTTAAACATCTATGCCTTTTTTTCAGGTAAACACAAGCAAGCAATAGGTCGATCTACTGTAATTCTCTCAACACGGGCGGTCTTCTTACAAATACCAGTCCAGATTTCTCTCCTTTTCTCTTCGAAAAGGATGAGTGGCAGGGTAGCAGAGACCAAGCAAATAAAATGAGAAACTCACTAAAGTAAGTAATAATACATTGGGAAAAGAGGGTCTAAAATACCCTGGTTTCTGATTTCTTCAACTCTATCTAAGCTATAAAGGTAAGTTTTGCTGGGGATATGTTCTGAAGCTTCAAGGGTAAAGGATGGCACACAAATGAAAACGGATATCACAAATGCTACACCCCCTTTCTCTCTGCATCACACACAGATCTTAAGTTCTTTTGCCAGTTTAATATCACAAATTACAGCTATTAAAACAAGCTGAATTCTTGGATATCAGCGCCAATTAGATATAGGCATCCCCAAACACCCTAGTCTGCCTTTATCTCGACACCACTGCCACACAAGGTCAAAGACACCCTGTTTGGAAGCGGGAGGGTTAACAGCTAGAACTTGTCCGTGTTTCCAAAATAAAGCGGCGGCACCGGCGTTGCCGTTCTGCTGTGTTTACAACAGGGAACGCAGTTCAGTATAAACCTCCAGCCACAGTCGTGCTTTATCGCCGGGAAACATTACTTCCAGGCACGGCTGTCCCCTGACAAGACAAAGGCAGCGAAGCCCCGTAAAGCGGCGGAGGCCCCATCTGGCCGGGGACCCCGTGGCCGCGCTCCTCGGAGGGGGCTGAACACAAAGGCTGTGCCGCGGAAGGGCTGCCGGAAAGCCAAGCCCCTGACGGGAGCGAATCCCCAAGGCCCGGAGAGAGCGAACGTTTAGAGGCTGATCTCAGCGACGAGGAGCCTGGAAAGGATGGCGGGGTCCGGCCGGGGAGGGGGGAGCAAATACCGCTGGGGACAGCTGGAGAAAGCGACGCAGAGTCAGGGGAAAGGGGCACCCCGGCCCGGGCTCCGGGCAGGTGTCCCCACCAGACAGAGCGGAGAAAGGGCTCCGCAGCGCAGAGAAGAGGCGGCGGGCTCAGGCAGCCCTGACAAGGGAGCGCCGGGGTCCCGGCACTGCCGCCCCGGGGAAGTAGCGATGCTGCCGTCCCAGCCCGGCCCCCGGCCCAGGAGCTGTCCCCGCCGGGGCCCAGGCGGACAGCGCGGCGGGGATGAAGGGGTTCCCTCAGCCAGGCCCTCCCGGGGCCAAGAAGCCCCTCAAGAAACCGGGCCTACGCCCGCCGGGGTCCCCCGCACCCCCGTCTCTGCCGCCGCGCCGCGGCCGCCCAGAGCCAGGAGGGCGGCGAGGCCGCTGAGCCGCGCCGCACCCCGCAGAGTCCCATCCCCACCGCTACCGTCACCTCCACCCTCCCCGCCCTGCCCGCAGCGCGGAGCCCCGCTCCCCTCACCGGGCACGGCAGCCTCGCAGCTCCTCCGTCCCTCGGCCAAGATGGCAGCCGCTGCGAGCCCAACCTGAGGCAGCGACTTTACAAAGTCGGGCGGGAGCTGCGCAGGCGCCGAGTCGCGGTGCGGCCGCGGGCGGGCGCTGAATACAACTCCCGGCGTGCGCTGAGCCGCGCGTGCTCATGGCGGCCTGAGGGAGGGGACGTGCCGGGCCCCGGCGGGGCAGCGCCGTGTGGGGGGCCTCGGCGGTGAGCTCGGCGGAACGCTTCGCAACAGCATGCGGTTCCTCGGCCGCAGGCTGGGTTTCTCCGTGCGCTGGTGAGGCTGCCCGGACCAGCAGGGAGCCACTTACGCCCGGTCGTCCCCTCACCTCCTGTAGCGACCTTCAGGGCCAGGGCCTTGAAGAGAATTGTGTCTATATACGCGCACACACAAGAGTATACGTATACGTGTGTGTATATATATATACACATATACACACACACAGAGTATATGTGTGTGTATGTGTATATACGTGTATGTACACACGCACTACAGTAAAAATCATTGGGCATCAAAGTAACCGTGCAGGCCAACCTAACGCTCCTCTGAAATTACAAGAATACCTTGATGAACCTCTGGCCATCCACTGCGCTGGATTTTCACAGTAGCACTGATAACTGGAAATTTCTGATAGCACAAAGGGACGTACTGGGTAATCCGAGTTTCTACCAGTCGAGCAAGTGGGACATCACAAGAAAGCAGTGCGGGCTTTGTGCCACGCGGTTACGGTTTTGTGGTTTTAATGTATCCACTGCAGATACTTAACACATCTATATTATTTAACCTTTACATAAAACCTTTCTTGTTTCAACTGTATTTTTTCTTAACCAGAATGCACTGTTGCATAAGTGACTATGTAGAAATTACAATACACCTCCTCTTTTGGCAGTGAGGAATGAGAGAGTTCAGTTTCCATGCTGAAATCAGAGAAAAGACTCGTTAATTTTCAAAGAGTAGGAAAAGATCCTCACTAATTTTTCAGGAAAATCACATACTTTGCAAAGTTTAGCATTTTCTTACAACTGGTAGGGATGCGAAAATTCATCTTGTCTTCCCTACTTCACACATAAACTCTAATAAGGAAGGTCCCACGGCTACAACTGAGTGAGCGTTTCTGTTGATGAGCAAGAAAACAACTCAGATTGTTTTTCCCTAACAGAATAACAGACATGTTTCAGTGCCAGTTATCTGCAGTTACTATTGACCAAGGCGCATATGCATACAACTTCAAGCACCCGAATCACTTTACTTCCAGCACAGAACAAGAGATGCTGCTCAGTCAGAGCCTGTGAGTACTGAAGTCAGAACTGTGTGGCTTTGTCAGAAAGGTGCATCCCTGGGAAGCAAGTTTGAAGCCAAGGTTACAGCCCAATATAAGAACCAAACACACTGAAGAGCTGGAATAAGTTCTGGAAGTTTTTGCTTTTCTTTTTCTCCTCTAAAGCATTTCTATGCACCTTTAAGTCTTTATCTTCCTTTACAGATACTTGACCACATATACATATATTTACAGTTCTGTATTTAAATGGTCCATCCAAGTTATTAACAATAAAAATGAGTTCTGCAAGCTTTACTTCACAGAAACTTCTCTCTCATGCATCACCTGCATAAACAGTTACCTCTCATCCGTTGTTGTGGTACAGGTTCCTGTCCTGGCACTTGAAGTTCCACACCTGCATAGCCGTGTTTCCTTTACAGCTTATTTGTTCTGTCTCCCAGCTCATACATAACATTGGGCTTGTTTTTGCAGATTGCCTGTGGTTTGATTCACAAAACTGTAGGAACATCGCAGCTAGGAGTACTATGACCTTTAACCCCAGCTGTCTGAATTAATTTTAACTTTAGTAGGAGCTTGGTGTTTGCAGGAAGAAGCTGAATGCTACCCCAAGTACACGTACGTGTGACTCCTATTGAATTCAACAGATGTGCATATATCCCTAGGGCAGTGTGGCCATTTGCAGTCTCTGTTTTTATCTCACTGGTTTTTAGGTTTCCAAGGTAAAGGTTGCTAAAGCAAATGTGAATTAATAAATTCAGTGTCTCTTTTCAAGGACACCACATAAGTTGTCCTCTGTGTTATCATTTTTTCCTCCTTTTGTAACTCGCATTTTGGAAAAGTCATTGTTGTTCAACGCCAGCAACCCTAATCTCTTTATTTTTCAGCTTCTGATGTCTCAAGTCAAGTTCCACTGGTGCTATCTGCTCTGCAAAATTCATGAGAAAAAGAATGCATTCCAGGTGCACAGACTACTGATTAGTTTATGCTTGCCAGGACAAGATGAACAAATTCACACTCTTTCAGGGATCACTTTCCCTTTTACAAATCATGGCCTATCAGTGAACTGGAACAACAAGTAATGAATTAACGCCAGAACAACATGGCAGACACAGATGAATACAAGTGAGTGGCAGAAGAGAAAAGTATCCAAGATTTTACCTTTCTTTTGTTTACTTATGTAGGGAAAGGAGGAGACTACTTGATTATTTTTTTTTCCCTTTACTTTCTGTAGCTAGAAGACACTCAGGCAGGATGGAATTTTCTTGCTATTCCATGTCATAACTTTCTTTTGACTAGGAAGAACCCCAACAGATCAGGAATGTTTGCTACAACTGTGCAGGATGATCTTGTACAAAGGCTTTTTTGGAAAACTGTGTGTACTTTATAGCTTTTCAGATTTTGTAGGTTTGATATGGCGAAGCAGTGCTTCCGGGAGTTAATTTCTGAGAGATAATATTTAATATTATTATTAATTTTTTCCCATTCTTTCTCAGTCCAATCCAGATTTCAAAGTCACTGGGACATAGATTGTTTCTTGCGGCAAAACATGTATAGCATTTATTCTCGGTCGGGCTATTGTAAATAGCAATATTCAAATCACTAACGCAGTCTTCACTGTGGTGTTAACAGCCGGAACTGGTACGCTAAGTTAGTGCTGTTGGTGCTGGGAGTTGACTGGGAAACGACTGAGGGTAAGGGTCTGTGTGGCAGAGTTGTCTAAATCACTTCCATGTTTGACTCTTTGTCCAAAACCATGACACTCTTTCATGTGGTAATAAAAAAATCTTGCAGGATCATTAAAATATTGCGATTCTATTAGATTTTTGAGCAGGAGTCTGTGAATGAGGATTGCTCTCTGAGACCTCGAAGCCCTAGGCTCCCTCAGCTCTAGGAGCTTCTGCGTAACAGAACACCCTTCTTATTCTGCTGTCCCTAGAGTATGGTATCGCCTCTCCTGAAACAGACCCTGTCTTCATTCACTCCCATTTTCCACTCTCAACCAACAGATCCCCATTGACTTCACATATGACAAACCCATTCTTTCCAAGATCACATAATTTACTAAAAGTTGCACAGCAAGTTGCTGTCACAGTTGGAAACAGAGCTGGGTTTCTTAACTCCTTGACAAGTGTTTAATGACTTTTTATTATTATTATTATTTTAGTGAAGCACATAAAAAATCCGTACGGAATCACATAAACACCAAAAAATTTAAGTAGGTATTTAGGCCTCTGGAGGCCTGCAGGACCAACCCCTGCTTGAACCAGGACCAACTTAGGTAAGGTTGCACAGGGCCTTGTCCAGTTAAGAGGTAAATATCTTCAAGGATGGAGATCCACAGCCTCTTCATGCCCTGGTTGAGTGTTTGATGACCCACATAGTGAATAATTTTTTCTTTATATCACATTGGAATTTTGCATGCAGGAACTTTTGCTTGTCCCTCTTCCTGTCCCTGTCACTTCTGGAAAGAGTATGGCTCCATCTTATTGGCACCCTCCCATCTGGCAATTGTAGACAGCAGTAAGATTCCCCTTTGCCTTCTCTTCTCCAGGCTGAACAGAACCAGCTCTCTCAGCATCTCCTCATTGGTCCTGTGCTCCACCCCCATCATCTTGGTGGCCCGCCCTGGACTCTGGTACATCAGCGCTTGTCTTATACCAGAGAGCTCAAACTGGACCTGGCACTAGCAGATGGGTTCTTGCCACTGCAGAGTAAAGGGCAAGGTTCCCTTATCTCGCCCTGCTGGCCGCACTTTTGATGACACAGCCCTGGTCACAGCCAGAAAGTTGCCCTTCTTTGTCACAGGGCCACTCGGTAGACTCCTACTCAACTTGTTTACCAGGACCCCAGCACCTCGTCCACCAAATTGCTCTCTAAGCGGTCAACCCCTCGTAGTGCTGCCTTGGGGCTGCTCCCTCCCAGACACATCTTTGACCACCCGCATTTGTCTTAGTTGAGTTTCCTGAGGTTTTTGTCCAGTCTGCTAATACTATATAGGTTGACAACATAAAGCTGGTCCTGGTACTGAAGAGACCACAGTGACCATCTCTCCATGGAAGCAATTTTTATAGTGTGAATGCTTACCTACTTTGGGCTAGACACAGCCCCGAGCAAATGTCACACAATGACTGTTGAATAGTCAGCAGATGTCATCAGCACCCATTAGCTGCTAAGCTATTTTAAATCCTTAACAGTGGCTTAATGCTTCTGTCTGATTTAAGGCTTTGTAAAGTTGGTGATTTATAAATGCAGGAATATTTTGTTTTCACATCATTTTTCATTACTGGATTTCAAAGCACTTTATCAAAAACTATAAAGCACTTTATCAAAAACCATGAACTTCTTGTCTATGTCTTGCAGAGCTTTTTGTTAACTAGTTAACAAAACTAGTTAACAAAAAGCAATAACCAGACTTATTATCTTGAAATTGTCACCCTTAAAAAGAGAATATTTGTTGTGCTGCCTTGTTATCAGTCTGAATTAATGATTTCACTCATGAAGATAACAGTGAGGTGTCAGTGTATCTATTTCTAATTGACTTTAAAATCAGAATTGATTAATTTTATTTGGGATGTAGAAAAGTATCCGTAGGAAAAGATAAATTACTTCCTGTTATCTGGAGAAGGCACGAACGAAACCCTCAGGTTGGCGAGAAACTATTATTATTTCCGAGTAATCTAATTAAAGGGTAAAACAAAGACATGTGGCTATTTAATTAAGTATTTTATTACTCAATTGGTCTACAGTGCATAATCAGAGAAATGGGAGGAGTGATTAGGTGTCTTGAGAACGGAAATGACACAACCAAGACATGTAGGTGTTAAGGAAGGACAAGATACTGTTCCTCTCTTCCCCACGCAAAAGGCTGAGCATTATTTTTCCCTGGGACTGAAGAACATGATACCGTAAATCTGCTGGGGAGTTTTCAGAAAAAGGCTTGACATGCTGGTGCTGGGATACGTGAAATGCACCATTTTTAACTGACGGCTCTGCCCAGCTCTTGTCTACACAGAGACCTTGCAATCAGCCTTTGGGTCAGCTGGGCTGCTGGTGAGACAGTGCGGCAGATACACAGGGTACCCACAGGCACCTCTTGGATCCCAGTTACGGCGTTGCTCTCTGGATGCTGCCGCCAGGACTCTTAAAGGACAGGAAGACGTGTTTTCTTAGTGTTAGTGTGAGTTGGGTGCCTACTTCTGCCGGGCTTTTTGAGAAGAGTTTTTGGAATGGAGATGCTAGTAGAGAGGGAGTCTTTTATCTTGTTTAGACCCAGGTTTATTCCTGTCCCACCCTGATAACCTCCCTCATTTATACAGTTGTAAATTATCTACATCAGAAAGGCTGACTCATCCCCTGAGTGGTTTGCCTCCTTGCAAATTGCCCTGGTTTAAATCAGCTTGCATTTCAGAGCAGAACAGATGCTGATAAAAAGCTATGTAATGTCAAAACTAATATAAAGGGAGAAGGTATGATTTAAATACCTGAGGCTTGATCCAAATCCAAACAAAGCTAATGAACTGGTTTCCATTGTGAATTCTTTAAAAGTCTTTATCAGTTTCAGTGGTCCGTACCTTCTTTACTTATGTAGTCCCTCGTACCAGGATGCCTCAATGCCCTCCACTAAAAAGAACAGATGCACCCATGCTATCAATCCTGTTGAGTAAGAGGTCAAGTTGTGTGTTTCACTAAGTCCATCTGGCCCTTGGAGCTGCAGCATTACACTTCTGAACCAAACCTCCGGCCTTGGACGGCAAGGAAGCTAACAGGGCCAGGCTTTGAATCTCCCTTGATGAGTAGTAATCTTGCTCTTTCCCTCTATTTTATCCAGCCTTTCATACACTTAGTGTGCAGTAAGTAACTGGGCAGCTGAATTGCAAACTTAAGGTGAGTAACAGCAAGGGACAGGGAGGTTGCTGTACCAGTCCTATCGCATGCCATCAACGTACCAGGTGCAGTGCTCATAATTTCCCAGACTGGATTAAGGGAGAATTTACTTGGTTAAACTGGCTCTACAAGGCTCAGGGCTTGGTCGTCAGTTCGTGTTATGCTCATGCATGCTACAACTGCGAGAGGGAGGAGAAGATGATGCTGTACTGACTTAACCACCAACCCAGAGCCTCGGGCTCTCAGGGACTCAGTGTCTTGTGTAACAGGCTGGCCCCAGGGTTCCTCTAAGAAACAAAACCTGGTGGTTTTTCTCTTGTTGGGGATAAAAGGAAAATAAGAGGCAAGAGGTAAAATTAGTCCAAACTTCCCTTCACACTGGTTCATTTATTGTCTTCTAGCTCTTCCTTCAGTTCGTGCTTGCACTGGGTGTACAGACAGCATGTTCACAAGTAAATAATTTCTAGTGTTCTTGCAATAGAAACGTAGCCTCCTTGTAACCCTTGGCCCAACCGTACTCCTCCCAAAAGACACCACCTTGATCACACCAAACTCTTATTTAAATGTTGGAAGTCCTCATTTGCAGGGAAATCAAAACAAGGGGCTCCCTGCCCTCTGTTGGGCAGTTAACGATAGAAAGTGGTTGGTACCGTAAACACAAAATCAGGAGTTGGTAAAGTGCAGAAGTCTTTACTGAGCTCCGGTGAATCTGGAATGTGTTGAATTTAACATCACTGGGGCAAATGGCATTTATCGTCATAATGCTGGTGCTTGCTACCGTAATATAAATGTTGCTGTGGACTGAGATAGTATTAAAGGAACTAGATCCCCAGTGGTGTTATTCTCTACTGCTGCATGAGATGATAGCATGTGGGAAATCACGTTGTGAAGGACTTTGTGCAAACACACGAGGCAATACATGTCTCGGAGGTTATGCTTGAGGCAGGGAGGGAGAGTTTACTTGCGGCATGAGCTGTGACACGTTTGTGAGTGCTGTAAGTGTATATTGATGATACCCATAACAGCACTATATGAAAAGCCAATTTAAGGCATGAACAACAAGGACTCTAGTCCACGTGGGACCCCTGCTAAGCTAAATTAGCAGTGTGAGTCATCCAGCGTGCCTGTAAGAAGGCTGCTGCAGCCTTCAGCTGCTGGCTGGGGCCCTCACCAGCAGTAAGGCTACAGAGCAAACACTGCACTTCCAAGATGCCAGTGATGGCATCACTGTTACAACCTTCATTAGGCACCTTGTGACATTTACCGTGATACGATCTAACTGGAATATCAAAGACTGCGCATGCCTCCCTGCACAGAATGGCTTGTGCTAGCTGGAACGGTGGTTATGCAGCACTTCTTCCATCTGCATCGCTCACTACGGTGATTCTTCTTCACTCCTCATCAAACCTCGATGCAGGGTAAGACAACATTAGTTTCCTAATTCAGGATGCTCCTGAATGCTGCCACCACAATATTGTAGTGCTTCACAGGCAGAAATGAATTTATTTTTGCAACGTGTATGTAAGTTTGTGGGCAAGTGAAATCATTGTCCGCAGTTTATGGGTATGGGTGAACTGAGGTACAGAATATAACATCAAATGTTTTCCTTGTTTGTGGGTGCCACTTTGAGACATGCAGGGTTTATTTTGTCAGAGTATTTGGCATTGTGCTGCATTTTCTAAGGTCAGTGATGTACTCTGGACTTCACACAGCCTGGCAGAACATTGGTCAAAGAATAGGAAGGCGCAGAGGATGCTTGTCATGGGCACCTAGAAAATGAGTATGCAATTAATGATCACTCATGGAAAGCCTGTCCTGAGGGACTGAGCCAACACAAGGGGATGAGGTGCTATGGTAGGGATAGAACCCAGTTCTCCATGCTCCCACAGCGCTGCATTAATTTTCAGACCATTCTTGTCACTCTGATACCCATCTTCTACCTGCTGTGACAAATGAAGTCTTGTGAACAGCCACCTCCTTTAGTTGCTAATTCACACTTAGCACAGATACTCCCAGTGCACTGTCAAGTGAGAATCTTGTTGAACAAATCACGGGTGTTCTTTTTATAAAGAAATGTATCAGATTACACAAAATCCTTCTTCTAATATATAAATTGTCCCAGTCAAGCAACTAACTGGCTTTGTATGGAGTCACCTGCATTATACAGCACCTTAGACTGATGTTTTCTCCTAGTCTTGAAACCGCAGTATTTCCTACCCACGGCAGTAAGCCTAATCTTTTTCTAAATATAGTTCTGAAGAAATGTCATCTCATTTTTTTTTTAAAAGTGTTTTTTTTTCCCCTGAGTTTCGCAGCTTTTCAGTGACTGTGAAATACTTAAATTTACAAGCCAGAACTTCCCTACTTGAACTACTACAGTAAATGAAACCGTCACAGGATGTATAACATGAATAACATCCTGTTATTGTTTCATGTACTCTGTTAGGTAGCAGATTTCTGTACTCTTGTGTTCTTTTGCCTGTGCCTTTTTCTGCATTACATCCTATTCTCTCCATTTCGTGCCTATCTTGTGCCATCTGGTGTCTCAAATCCGCCAGTGACAGCAACAACGAAAGGACCAGGGTGTGTATGAGTAGCCAAGGCATGGAGTACATACACATTAAGATGTAGTATAATACAGAGCTATGAGATATTAATCTCCTAAATGAGAGGGTCAGGGCAAATCATGCCGCTAGCACGACTCGGCTTTAAGCACGCCTTATGCAGTTCTAAACAACTGAGGATATTTTGACAAGCGTTGGAGCACCTTCACGCTAGGTGGAGCTGATCTGTCCTCAATTAATAAATATTGTCAGCTCCTGCCAGCCACTCCCTGGCTTAGCTGCACTCCAGTGCAGCTGCACTTCCAGCCTTCACAGGGCAGTATGCCTCCAGATGAAATCAGTGGGAGTTATATGAAATCATGTCTTTGTTCCGGCCTTGCTGATTAATTTAGGAAGGACATTTCATGTGTAGGGGTTGCTGTGGGTTAGTGCATAAAGACGTTGACTGTAATTGACAAACTGCGGATCAGCTTTGCGAGGGAGGCTGCGGGCTGAACGAAGGCACATTTGGAGCATTTTGCTGCCCTTAGGTCACCCTGGGTAAGGTAGGGCTGTTGGAAGCCTCCTGTTCGCCTGTCAGCAGAGGTGGGAGTGTGGGAGCACGCAGAAACTGCAGTCTGCCAGCGATATAGCCTTGGTGTCTTGGGCGAGTGGGTGGGGAACTGCCAGAGCCTCAACTCCCGTCCTGCTGCTGCGAGGCAGCGCATTCGAGCTGCGACAAAAAGGTTGTTGGTGATGTAAACTGAGAAAAGACCGGCTTAGATGAACCTGTCCCAGGGGAATGGACATGCCACTCCTTTGGGCACCTCTTGATTTACAGAACTGCTTGGTGTGGTATCAGGTATGTCTGCGATGTCAAAAGAGTATGGTTAAAAAGTTACATAAGCGCTTTGTATAAAATTGCAATAGAACTTTGATTGAACTTTAGCTGAACTCCTGAAATTAAAACTTAATTGGGCCTTTTGCACCTTGACTAGATGTAGAAACAATTAAACCTGTGTCCTTGCACATCCACTTGGGATAGATGTAGAAACAATTAACCGAAACACAGATCAAAGAAATCGAATTGTTGAAGAATTACCATCTTGACAGCTTACTGAAGGCGAACAAGGCCCATGGAAGGAGTGCACTCCTGGTCTCTGATCTAAGTGTAGGGTGACAAGATGCATCGTCTTTGGAGTGGAGTTGAGATAAGAGTGTGTCCGAGAGGAGCCTGAGGAGTTTCTAATACTAAAATAATGAACATGCTAATTCGGAGAATCTCCCAAAACGTTCAAAACATGGACTCAAATGCATATGTATGATGAGGGATGGTAAGGGAACTGTAGCTCACCCATTGGCTGTATCTTATCACTATAAAGCTGTGACTGTCCGAAATGTGTGGTGTGCTGGCTGTTGTTAGATGCCTGGCACCTGATTCTGCAGAACCGAAATAAAGACAAATATCTTGACTGAGCGTGTTGATTAGTTTTTGCACAGTGGGTGAAGAACCCTGATTTAGGGACAGCACCGATGCGCATACAGCACTTCAAATATCAAACGCTACCACTTGCACGTGCGCCGTCTGCAGGACTGCAGGTTTCCTACTGGGATGACTGTCCCCGCTGTAGGATCGGCCACCGCAGATCAGTGGCTGCTCAGGTAACAAATACTGAACCTCATTTACAGGGAGCACTGCAAGTCGGGGTGTCGGGGTGAACTCTGCCCTGAGAATTATTTCAAACTTTGCAAAATAGTTCAGTGAGAATGTGTGGGTAAGTATGAGGAAATCTTCACTTTTAAATATTTCAGATAAAACAAAAGGTATATGACACCCCGGTTGCAAAGTTTGCCCAAGTTTATGACAGAGGCTTATGAAAAACGCATTTCAGACGAGCAAACGTGACCCGCAGACAAGGCTGGTGCAGGGCTCTGCCTCCTGCGCGTGCAGCGGGCATTGGCTGTGGCTGGGGGCAGCTCCTGCCCTGCACCTGGCAAACCGCTTCCAGGCCGGATAGCGAACAGGCCACAGCCAAGTCCAAGGTCCAGGCTGACAAAGCGCTCAGGCACCGCGCCTGGGCTCTGCCCGACTGGCGCCTGCCCGCCCTGCCCCACAGGCCTGCCTGGGCCGCACGCTGTCCTCGGCCCTGCTGTGGCCAGGGGCCCGCACGCCACAATCGCCACTGACAGTAATGAACGCAGGGGATGGTTCAGGGAACCTCCAGTAGCTTGGGCTGCCTGCTCGGTGCCACAGCAGCTCCACGGTCCTGGGGACCGGGGCCTGCAATGGCCCCGGCGGTGCTGGGCAGCAGGGCCACGCCAGGTACCCGTAGGCGCCACGGCCTGCCCTGGGGCCCATTCTAGAGGCCTCCGGGGCCCACTGTCGTACCGGGGAGGCCTCTGGGGCCTGCTGGGGTCCCGGGGGAAGCCTCCGCGGCCTGATGTGGTACCGAGGAAGTCTCCAGGGCCCGCTCCCATCCTGGGGAGGTCTCCGGGGCCCGCTCTGATCCCGGGGAGGCAGCTCCTGGGGGGCTCTGGTGACGGGAGGCGAACCCGCGGCCCACCCGACCCCAGTGTCAACCGGAGGAGGCGGCGCCGACGGCCAGGCCCCGGCGCGGCGCGGCCCCGTCCCGCCCCGCCCCACGCAGGCGGCGGCGCCGCCTCTACTTAAAGCGCGCTCGGGGGTGCTGCTGCCTCCTCCTGTTCTGCCGGTCGCTTGCACGCCTGTACGTTGCCAGCATGTCGGACAGGCTGCCGTACAAAGTGGGTGAGTGCGAGCCGCGGGCCTGGCCCGCCTTCCGCGGCTGGGGGCTCTGG
This sequence comes from Larus michahellis, assembly GCF_964199755.1. Classification (NCBI taxonomy): domain Eukaryota; kingdom Metazoa; phylum Chordata; class Aves; order Charadriiformes; family Laridae; genus Larus; species Larus michahellis. Next base: position 16,019,892 of record NC_133907.1, on the reverse strand, counting down.
CGGCTCCCCTGCCGGCGGGGCGAGCGCGGTGCGCCGGGGCCGTGCCAGGGAGCCCCGGTGCCGCGGCTGGATGCGGCGGCGGCGAGGGGGAAGATGGCAGCTGCCCGTTGGCCGCGAGGAGCGCGGGCAGGGGGAATCCGAGCCTGACCCCCTCTGCGGTGGGGCAGCGCCGTGGGTCATCCGTGCGGCTCTAACACCCGCCGAGAAGGGGGGCGGCCGCCCTTGGGGGGCTGCTCCGCCTCGCTGCAGCCGCCGCCGCGCTCGGCAGCGCGGTACGAGGCGGGCTCCCGGCGCGGGTTTGCCGCTCGTCAGCCTCGGGGCCCGCCCGCGGGCGAGCCCCGCTGCCCACCGGCAGCCCCTGACTGGGGACGGGCTTCCACCGCGAATGTGAAAGTGGCTTTAAATTTGGGACCCGCGTTACGCGTTTCCTTACAGATTTTGGCGGGTATTTTTGTAGACCTGGAATGCCACAAAACCCCTACCGTTTCTAAAGTGTTGTGTGTTCTTTGAAGGCTAAGTTCAAAGAGAACAGTAATCTATAAGGCTCAGATTCATAAGTAATTTGTATTGAAGGCTACCAATGTAAAATACTACGGGATACATTTTTAAGCAGCCCTGGTGAGACTACTGAGCCCATAAGAGGGGTAAGATTCAAGAACCCCCCTCTTGATACAGTTGTTTCCATGGTCCTTCCATCACCTGGGCTTTTTTCAGTCCCCATTGGTACAAAGCCTGCACACCAGTCACCTAAAGCCTGGGCAATAGCTTTAGTGTCCCAGGGGCTTCGTTTTGGAGCAAAAGGCAATTATCTTGTCTTTATGAAACAGCAGACTCTAGAGATCCTAGTGCTTCCCGATGCTTTAAACACCTGATGTTCACTAGGTGGGTGAAAAAAAAGTGTTTGACCATGTTCTTCAGTGAAATGGTAAGTGTCTGAAGTCTCGTCTGAAAGAGCCAACCACTGAGTAAGGGGGACACGTGGTGTTGGCCAGTGGCACACCTAGGCATTAGCCTTCTTGAGGCTGGAGTTAAAGTGGTGAGTGTGGTATTTTCTACCCTGAGCTAGCCTGTCAGAAGTCTCTCTTGTTCGGTTCTTGCTGAACTTTTCTGCTACAGATCCTTTTTACAAAGGCAGAAGCAGACTTGTAACTAAGGTAGTTATGGTGCCTTGAAAATATTCCTTGTGGATCCGAGGGGAGCTTAGTGCTGACGAGGGGGAGCTGGGCTGGGCTCAGCTCCTGGTGCACTTGAGAGGGACCATGCCATATGTGTTCTCATGGGGGAAAGCTAGTGCCATAGAGGCATCCCCCTGTGCCAGTCTTAATACTGTGGGAGTAAATCTCAATAGGAAGTGTCAAACCCTTGGGCAGTGTCTGTAAGGAGGAGCGCTTACTGAATTAATGGGCCTCAGGATGTATGCACACTGGTCAGAGGTGATTAATATGCTCATACAGGAGCATGGTTTTTTTTTTCAGAGGGGCTGTGGGGTTTGGTCTAAACTTGTTTGAAAGCCTGTGTACTGTAGTAAAAAAGCAGGGAGTAACTGGAATAGGGTCCCTTCCCCCCCCCCCAACTCTCTCCCAGCTGTTGCTGGGTGTTCAGTTCAGCTGCTGTGGCCGATGCCTATCCACAAGTGTGTGAACAGATACCAAGGTCTCAGCTATTTAAACTCTGACACCTGTCCTCCTTCCCTTGCAGCTGACATCAGCCTTGCGGACTGGGGTCGCAAGGCCATCGAGATTGCGGAGAATGAGATGCCAGGGCTGATGAAGATGCGGGAGATGTATGCTGCATCAAAGCCGCTGAAAGGTGCACGGATTGCCGGTTGCCTTCATATGACTGTGCAGACGGCAGTTCTCATAGAGACCCTCATAGCGCTGGGAGCTGAGGTAAAGTGTCCCTGAGTTTCTCCTTCCGTGTGCTCTTAGGTAATGCTCTGCTGGGGCGCTGCTGCTGCTTACACAACTACCTTAGGGGATCCTGGCAAATGTCTGTGGTTTTTGGAAGAGACTGTGCTGCAGTCTCCAGGTGGATAAATTATGTCGTCTTTCCTTAAGCAAAAAGCTTGTCAGCTGTACTGCATGCACCTCTGGGATGTGTGTCTTCCCTCTGGATAAGCTGCATCTTTAAGAGTGCCTGTTTTGGACTGGGTTGCTGGCTTCAGTGGCTCCGTCAGCTGTGTGTACGGCACCCTGAGCAGCGGTGCCGAAAGCTGCTCCCACGCAATCGTGTTGTGCTCAGACATGCAGTGCTGTTGCTGGTAATACTGAAGCTCTAGTGACTGCCTCCAGCACAGATTAGCCTGTATTAAGAACTGCACAGTGCCCTGGTAAAGTCAGCAAAAACTAATGAAGCTTTCTGAGAGCTCATGCTGGCCCTTCAGCTGTGCTGGAAAACAACAGGGAGACAGGTGGTTCAGTGACCAAGGGCTGGGCACTCTACTGACTTTGAATTTATTGTGTGACTAGGGACTGGTTACCCTGGTCCATATTAAAGACTTAAAAGTCATTTACTGCATTGTACTCGCTGCCTGGGTTGCTGAATGAAACCCAAACATCACGGCTGAGTGTTCGTTGTACAGGGCATGAGGAGACCCAGGCATCTGAGCGCAATCCACATAGCTTGCGTGCTGAGCAGGGAGCTGACTGGAACTTGATGATGGATTATGTTAAGTACGTATGTGATCTGAAATTCCTTCTTCCTGAAGTTTAGCTGCCTGAGCTCAGGCTGCCCAGAGGTGCCCTATATGGGATCCCTCCCTGGGAATAGTTAAGAGTTGAGCAGTGTCATGCTGATCAAAAGGCACTGGGAGAAGGGGAAGCTCTACCTCTGTAGCAGCTAAGGCATTCCCTCAAAAAGTGGAGGGGGTAGAGACCTACCAGGTCTCTCCAGTGTGCCAGGTCAGCCTGGGCAAGGTGCATGCAGTTGTGGGTGTTTTTCAGCCTGTTCAGAGCTGTTCCATGGTTACAAATGGTGCAGTGCTGAAGTGAAGCTTTGATGTGGAGGTACAGTCCTGGTTTTATTCCAGCTACTCTGTGTACGAAACTCTTGTTCCTTCACAGGATTTAGCAGTAGCCACTGAAATTTGGGAAGCTTTTGCTGCTCCTGTTGGTTGCTGTATCCCAGTATGGCTGCCCTAGGCCGCAGCTGTGTGCTTACTTAAACATTGCCAAGCTGCACAACCCCAAATCAGTGTTGTATCGGATTGATCCAAGTCATTCAGGGAGGTACCTGCAGAGGTTTGGTTCCTCTAAACATAAGTTACGGCTGTGCCTTTAGGAGGTGTGCTGTTGCGTTAGCTCCTTCCTTGTCCTTATACCTGCATGTTGGTTTAGACTTGACTTGAGTTTGGATTCAGCCCTGGCTCATCTCTTCCACCAGAACTTTGGTGCCTGGGAGGGAGGAGTGAAACTCTGATGAAACCAGACCCTACACAACAAGGATGCAGTGTGGTAGTCTTGGTATCCCTTTTTTGACTAGGTTAACAAAGACAGAATAAATACTCTGCCTCAGATTATAAATTATAAAATTGTAATAAAATTGTATCCTCTTCATAACCAGTGATGTAAATATTAGGCTCTAAGCCAATCAGATATGCCAGTTATTCCAGGGTCTGTGCCTTTATCACAAACTGGTGTTACAGATCTGAGGATGCAGAGTTGAAGTGGCCTATGTCTTGTATCAAGTGTAAACAATATATAGGTATTCCTTATACTTTGAATTTCATGACACCTCATGATGTCAGCTGTACTGATATAGAGGGAGCTTAGAAAAACCTAGGTGAGGAGGTGCTGTGCTTAAGGTCATGAATTCAGTTTTCCTGTGCTCCTTCCAGGTGCGTTTTCATTAACAAGTGTTGGTTGTGTAGGCTTAGATGAGGTGCTTCCTACTGCAGCCCTTACTTTGAAGTGTCAATTCTTGATAAAGTGGGATGAGTATCTGCAAACAGGCTGAAGGATTATGCCTTATGACCTTTCCTCGAGGTCTGTTACAAATAAGCATGCAAATACCTGTCAGTCAGCCCTGCAGGGAGCAGAGTGAGAACTCCTGTGTGGTGCTGGGCTGTGGTGGTTTCTGTGCCTGCTGGGGAGCTGCGATGGGCATGCAGGTACTGTTCAATGCAACTCAGCAACACGCTGTTGCTTTTCTAGGTGCCTAGTTATGAAATGTGTGGAAAACACTTAGCTGGAAAAGCTTCCATGACTGGAGCACAGAGTGGGAGTTGGGTGGGCGTAATCTTGGAGAATGCTGGTTGATGGAGTGTAGCATTTCAGCTGCATTTCTGACTCTTAAGTGCCAGCAGGTGTGTTGCTGCATGTCCATATCCCTCAGTGGACACTCTCAGATTTTCAGAACAGCCACGTAGAACTTTATTGACCAAAGCTTTCCAAACCCACCCTACTGTGCACTTCCTGAAAACTTATAGCTGAATATATGCTCTGGCTGTCTGGCAGAAGCTCTCATGAGTAAGGATATGGCTGAATATGTCGCACAGCTAAAGCTTTGTTACATTCTCTCCCAAAGTGACGTTATTTTCCTTGGCCTAGTCAGATACTTAGTTTTCACTTTGCAGAGTTACTGAGAAAGGCAGGAATCTGCACTAAATGTCTTTCTGCTCTTGCTCCCTTTTTAACTCCTGTGTCTGGAAGAGAGTGCCTGGTATCGCAGAACTTTGTTCAGCAAACAAAACTTGGGTTGTTTTCCAGGTACAATGGTCAAGCTGCAACATTTTCTCCACTCAGGACCACGCTGCAGCTGCTATTGCAAAAGCTGGTATCCCTGGTAAGTTTTCCATGTTCTAATTTGGCTCTGAGTTGGGGTTTGCTCCCTGTTCAAGCTAAATCAAACTTTATCCAAATCCAGCTCTTCTGCACAAGCTTCAGGATAGAAATAGCCCATCAAAAGCAGTGATTGTTACAAAACAGGACATTTGATTCAAGCTGCATTGCATCAGCCTGTGTGCAGCACTCCTGACAATGCCTGGTGTTAGGCTATGAAAGAGCCTGGCTCAGTGCTACCAGCTTTAAGCCTGGTCATTAAGATGATTGAAAGGGCTGGGTAATTAAATGGATTGGTGTGTATGTGTGTGTAGATGGAGGTGTTTTAGTGCTTTCCAGAAAGCTTGGTGCTAAATGAGGGTTGGGAAAGGGGGGTTAACTGTGGTGTGTCCTGTTACAGTGACAGGGTCAGTATTCAAGATATTTTAAGGCTAAAGCTAAGCCAGCTGTGTTGCTGCCTAATACCCCTGAAGTGCTTTATCTGGATGCTGCTGTTCTGTTGCTGTTGCCTTCCAATAACGAATGGTATGAACACATTAAGCCGTCTGCTGTGTTACTTGGCTTAAGGACACACAGACCTCGTGGTTCTGTGCTGGGAACCGTGTGGCCTGAGCCTGGATATTGGCTAAAATCTGGTTTCTGGCAGCCTGGTTCTTTGTTTTGGGGGTGGGGTGGGTGGGTAGTGTCTTTTGTTTCTTATAATTAGCTATTGCTACCAGTCTTTCCCCAGGTGTAGTCCTTCTAAGGTAACAGAAGAAAGTGGTCCCTTCATCAGCTCCTTTGGCATCACTTGTCCCAGGCGTGTGATTTCAAAGGACCAGATGGGACTCTCTAGATCCTAGATTGCCTCTGATGTTCATGACCTCTTGCCTTCCTCACTGTTCTCGACACCCAAAGCTCAACTGAAGAGCAGTTTTACAGGTGGAGCGTTTGTCTAAGTTTTTGACCGCTGCCCTTGGTATCCTTGTTTTGTGGAACTTGCTCTTTTTGTTAATATTGCACTACACATACTGAATTTACAAGACCTCGGAGGAATGCTGATCCTCTGGATACAGCATGAGATACTGTTGCACACTTCTCCAGAAGGGGTGATTGCATGATTGGTTCTTTGGGGCTTGAGAGATAGTTTTCTGTGTAAACAGTGAAAACATGACAATTTTGCTGAATGTTGAGTTATGTCAATCATGTGCCTAATATATGTTTGAATAGCTGAGTGCCACTGAGGCTCAAGTACAGCATGAAGCCAGCACAAATGCCTGGAAAGGCAAAAATGCTGCTAGATACAACATGCTAGTGGTTGTAGCATGTTGCTGGTGGTAGATGTACAGATGTACTGATACAGAAATATGACCTAATAAGAGCAGACAGGCAGGGCAGCTTGGATTTTAGTGCTGTGCTGGAGATGAGAATTTAAACTCAAAGTCGCTGAAGAGTTTGTAGTTTGGTGGTTAGCTCATGCTAAAGTCTAGTCCCTCTTTCCTGCTGTGCTAGAAAATGCTGTAGTTGTGTTTTCATTTGTCTGTATCAATATATCCAGTGGATGTTTCTAATTTCTGGTAATGTAGGGTGTATTAGGGGAGCAAGTGGGGTGTTGTGGGTGTGAGTCTGCTTCAGCTTGCTCTGCCTTCTCTCTCGTAACAGGAAAGGAGAATAAGGAGAGCAGTGAAGCCTCAAAATTTTGACCAATTTCATGGATTGTAACAGAGGGCAAAGTGATTTCACTTCTGCTCATTCTGAGATGTTTTTTTCAATGCAAATGTCTTTTCTGGCCTGCAGGCACAGATAATCATCTGTCTGTTGGCTCTGCTACTGAGAGCTGCTGATGAAATCTTCCTTTGGCTGCTTTACTACATGCTGAGCAAGAAACTGCCTAATTGTGTGTGTTTGTTCCCCTGCAGTGTTTGCCTGGAAAGGGGAGACTGACGAGGAATACTTATGGTGCATTGAACAGACCCTGTACTTCAAGGATGGGCAGCCCCTCAACATGATTTTGGATGATGGCGGAGACCTTACCAACCTGGTTCATACCAAATACCCACAGCTCTTGAAAGGTGACTTGTATTTTGTTTTGTCTGCCTGGGAGGCTGTTTAGGCGGTCTGTTTCTGTGGGAATTCCCTGCTTGTGTAGAAGGGGTGGGGGAAGAGGGAAAGGCATGTGCAAACAGGTGTCTATGAAAGTCGCTTACAGTCCAAGACCAGAATCTCTTACCTGCAGGAGCTGTTTCCATCTCTGCTCTGTGGTATATAAGCTACAGTGACCTGTCCTTCTGGCTATCCTTCACAGTGCCCATTATCTGAGAATTACCAGTGGTACTACTGACTTCCCAAAAGCTTTCTGGGAACGCGCTGTGTTTTAGAATTGCTTAATGTCTGCCTGCAATTAATATTTTTAACGTAAATGCTTTTTCTTCCCCATCCTCTTAATGCATGTCTGAATGCTTTAAGAGGAATCTATGGGGCAAAAATCTGGAGCTGGCAGGCCATGGACAGGGCTCTGTGAGGGGAGGAGTTGGAGGCTGTTCCCCATCCATGTGCTTGTGTGGGTAGGGGCACAAGGAAGAGAGGAAGCTTCTGTGTGACAGGCCTCACTTTCTCCTTCATCCTGGTATCACCAGCAATCCCACAGTCAACATCTTTGTGTTATTTAGCTGCAATGAGTGGTTTTCACTGGTGTTCACTCAGCCATGCTGAGATCCCCTCTCTTCCATCAAAGGTCTCTCTCATCCTAGATTGCCTCTGTCTGGTGTTCATGACCTCTTGCTTTCCTGCCATCTGATGCCAAGGGATACCATGATTGATCATGCCTCCCTGTCTTCCTGGCATTGTCAGAGACCAAAAACTGCACTTTTCCATGTTCATACTTTGTTTCGCAGGGTTGTTTCCCTGCCATATGCACATACAATGCCTTCATTGCTGTCCCTGTTCCTGGGGTTCCTCATGCTGACCTCCTTTCATGCTTCCAGCCCTCCTGCTGTCTGCTCCTTTCCTGCCTCCAGCCCTTTGCTCCCTCCTACTTGTCTTATGCTCCTGGTGTGAAGGGACTGGTATAGTACAGTGCAGTTGGGCAATGTCTGTTGAACTGTCTCCTGTCTTGGCGTATCCATCTCTAGTCTGCCACTGATAAAACACATCCCTACTGCCTGGGGTTGCTTCCTAAATTCCCAGGAATTGCTCTTCCACTGGGTTTTTAAAGAGTCTGGACAGGATGCCATACCTGTCAACATCGCCCTTGCGATGTGTGTGCTATCTGTACTGACCGTAGTTGAAAAGCCTCCCTGCAGCAGGTCAGTAAGCTAATTAAGACTGACCTCTGTGGAGGGCGACAGAACTTGACCTGTTTTACCTTCCATTCCACTGCTTTTTGGAAGCAGCAAAACTTCTAGCATGGGACTCACTGAGTAGAGTCTTGAGCTCATTTAACTGAGCTCTGCGCTTAGCCCCTTGCTGCAAAGACTGCTTAGATGAAGCTGCGTACCATCCATTTTCTTTTTTTTCTCTTGATGGTAATAGAGGCTAATATATTCTAAGGGCTTGTGGTGATCTTTGACCTTTTTGGGGGAGAGGTAGGACAAGAGTAACATGGTAGAGCGTGCACAGGGTGTGGGAAGACTGGATTGCATTTTGGTATGCAGCATCTGAAAGTGCCATTTGCCATTTAAAGGCTGGACAAGTTTTCTGGGGTAACTTCAGAGGGAACTGTCTGTCTTCCATGCTTCAGCTGCTTCCAATTTAAGCAGAAGTTAGTTCGTTGCAGGGGAGGTTGGACTAGGTGACCTTTAAAGGCCCTTTGCAATCCAAATTGTTCTATGATTCTGTGATTCAGTCCTGGTGTGCAACTCTGAGTTGAAAGGAGGACTCATTCAAGTCTACTTCAACCAGGAGGTGTGTGAAATAGCTGTGTGGAAGTCCTCAGCAAGCTTCCCCTCCCCATAATGGCGACTGCTGTTAGAGGGCAGAATGGCCTTTGTACTACTGGCTTATTCCACTAAACTAAATGCCCTTAAACCAAGATAGATAAAGGTAGGAGGGGGAAAACTAGAACTGAACAAAGGAGAAGGTCATTTGAACTTATGCAAGGGAGGTCTCTGGCATCTGTGCAGAATAATACTGTTGAGAAAGGACGGAGAAGATTGGATCATTTGTCATCCATTGATGTAGACTTGCTCATTGACCAGGTAAGAAATACCAGGGGAGCAAAGCAGGTCTGACTGTTTAGCGAGGCTTTTTTGATTTAATTCAGCCTTTTCCTTGCTGTAGGCCCTTTGCTGTTCTCCAGTCACTTAAGTCACTTGGGCATTGGAGTGGTGTGGGCAGCACTTCTTTTAGTGGGGATGTGGAGTGGTTCAGACCAGCTGTAAATGTCACCTGGGGGCAGCAGGGAGGTGGCCTTTGGGGAAGGGAAGCTGCTGGCATACCTGATGTGATGCTTAGTGTGGTTTTAAAGACAACCTGCTATGCTTAGAAATGTCACCCTGGAGAGCTTTTGAAGGATGATGTGTGTCTCCTGCTTGCCAGATAGACCAGAAGAGAGAGGGCAGGCTTGAACTGGAGGTTTCTGCCATGACCGCCCACAGATTTCCTTCACAAGGGGTTGATTGCACTTGATCTAGGCATTTGTGGTAAAAATCTATACTTCTGGGAGACTTGCTACAGACACTGTATTTCACTGTGCACCAGACAATGTTCTTTAAACTGGCCTGTCCCCTCCAAGCAAGCCCTTGATATGCTAAAGCCTGAACTGGTTCTTCTCTGCAGGTGACCATGTGGGGACCATGTGGGGAGTGCAGTTCCCTGAGGCTCTGTGTGAGGTCTGTGATGAGGCACACCTCTGTGGGGCCAAATCAGCCTAATCAAGCTCCGTTTCCTTCTGGCATCGTTCTCGTTTCCTTCTGGCATCGTTCTCGTTTCCTTCTGGCATCGTTCTCGTTTCCTTCTGGCATCGTTCTCGTTTCCTTCTGGCATCGTTCTCGTTTCCTTCTGGCATCGTTCTCGTTTCCTTCTGGCATCGTTCTCGTTTCCTTCTGGCATCGTTCTCGTTTCCTTCTGGCATCGTTCTCGTTTCCTTCTGGCATCGTTCTCGTTTCCTTTCTGTGACACAGTGACAACGCTTTTTCCTGGTGGTCTGGGAAGCAAAAGGGAGGTCTAATGGCTCTGTCTTAGACTCCACTGAGACATCGGTAAAAATTCTGGTTTGAAAACCTCTTTGGATCGCACTTGGAGACTTTAAACCAAAGTTGTAATGGCTTTAAACTGAAAGAGGGGAGATTTGGATGAGATATCAGTAAGAAATTCTTGGCTGTGAGGGTGGTGAGCCCCTGGCCCAGGTTGCCCAGAGAAGCTGTGGCTGCCCCATCCCTGGAGGGGTTCAAGGCCAGGTTGGACGGGGCTGGGAGCAGCCTGGGCTGGTGGGAGGTGTCCCTGCCCAGGGCAGGGGGCTGGAACTGGGTGGTCTTTAAGGTCCCTTCCAACCCAAACCGTTCCATGATCCAGCGATTCCTGCCTCATCCAGGCCTGCACCAGCTCGCCGCTTGTTTCGGCGGTAGGGGCGGCTCGGACCGGGGGAGTTGGGGTGCGGGGTTGTTGGTCCCGGCGTGGGGCGGGTTCTGCGGGGAGGCGCTAGGGGGCGCTGTTGCTCCGCGGCACGGGCGGGGGACGTGTCTCGTGCCGGGGCACGTGTGTGCCAGACGGGGCTGAGGGAGGGGGCGCGAGCAGCGCGGGCCTGGGCTCGAGCGCCGGGCTTTGGAGGTGGCTTGAACGAGCTTTATTCTTCTTCGCTTGACTGAGCTCTGGGACAAAACTGGGGTTCCCTCTTTCTCCCTTTCGCCCCCGTTCCCCCTTCCTGGGGTGGTGACCTGAGTCCCTGTGTTCCTGGCGGCTGTCTCTGTGGCTCTTGCTTCAGCTGGGCGGACGGAACCCAAAGGGTCTGGGCAAAGCACCTGCCTGCCTTCTCCTGGGAGCCGTGCCCGGGAGGCACGGCACCCTTGGGTGCCCGGAGGATGCAGGTATCTGCTGGGGATCCCTGCCCAGGAGGCACGGCACCCCGGCGTGCCTGGAGGGTGCAGGTACCTGTGGGTCTGAAACACATACTCCGGCCTTCGTGCTCTTGCAGGGTCCTGCTCTGGCCCCAGGGAGCCTCCTTGGAGCCTGCAGGCCTCTCAGGTGGGTGACCTCTGTTTGTCCTCTGTGGGCAAAGCCATCTGCTCATCTGGAGATGCTGATCTTGTTTGCTTTGTTCCTGTTGCCACCTTGGGCTGTGCTGATGCTGTGGCTCCCAGCAGCAAAGGCTGTTCTGCAGGCCGTTCAGAGAGGGGATTTTCCAGTTATTCATCCTGTCCTATACACCTCTCACAGGTCTTAGTGGCTGGGGATGTGGTGACATTTGGACACTTCTCTCAGCCAGAATTAATGGACTACATAAATAATTTGGAGGATTTTGCTGGGGGTTGTTGTTGGCTCCCATTTGCCTGTCCCTAAAGTAATATTGGCTACTGAGGAGGTGCGTGGGCTGTGGGTGAGGAGCCCTGCCGTAGCTGCTGGCTGGTGGTCTTGGAGTAGTCCTTTGGCCCCTCTGCTTTTGCTATTTGTGAGATAGGAAGGCTAATGCTCAGCTCTTTGAAATGTTAGAAGGGCTGTGGATAAAAAGTAAAATGGATGTAGCAATGGGGAGTGATTATATGTTGTACAGTCAGGGAGAGAAATTAAGAAAAATGACATGAAAAGGAGCAATATTTCTGTCCATGCGCACTAACATAGGATAACTTGGGCTGTCACCTGCTTCGTCAGTAAAAGGGTCGGAACAGAACAATTTATGAATGTTGTTTACTTCTCAGAGTTTTTCTACCAAAATGATAGTAAAATTATTTTGCTTATGAGCATCCTTTCAATTTTATTCTGGGGTTGATGTGAGAGGTCACTTGCCTGGAGGGGCAGTATCTTCTCTGCATAAATCTCTGGTGTGTGTGTGTAATTTGGTATTAATTGTTTTCATATTTTCTCTTTTCTTGGGAATCTGAATTAGCTCCAAGTGCCACATGGATCTCTTTGTAGAGTTGTTGCTTGTGTTGGTGGTTTCAGCCTGATTTAACAGAATTCCTCTATTTTCCCCCAGTAGTTCATACTTCAACAAAATAATTGTGTTGCAGTATGCCTCCAGTCCTTAAAGAACAAACATAATTACCATTAACCTCTACAGTGGAAATTCATCCAGACTGGATAGTTTAGTTTCTGATTTATTCTGATTGTCATAAATTGCATGCTTCTTTTTGCAGCTAAGCTTTCTAAGTAATCAGGTATTATCAATGAGGTATTACCGAGACATTAGAGAGGAGAGATATCCACAAGTCATGGGCAGCGGTGCCACTTCTGAACAACTGGCTGCTGTTGAAAGGTCCACAAAGAGTCAGGACCCTTAAAGCAGAGGGTGCCTTTACAGCTTTGGCTTTTTAGTGTGATGTGGAGCCAGGTAACCCTGTGACAGTTCCTGTGTTATCAGCATCTTAGTCCATTATATGATGTTGGTGTTTCTGGACTGTCCTTTGTCTCTGGTCTCTGCCTCCTGGACTGTTTTCAAACAGGATATATTTGAAATAGTGTTTTTTGATTGTGCTAGTACTGAAGCTTCATGTAGCTACTATCCAGACTTAGGGGGCATGTTGGCTGTTTAGTCAGAGCTGAAGTTGATTACAACAGGAGAATTGGGAATAGTGAACTGTGTACTTGATTTTTTTTTACTTTTTTCAGTTGATTCAAGTGCTTTAAGTTTAAGTGTGGTTATCTAGGTATCGTCTTCTTTCAAGCCACCTTGCAAGAATGGACTGGGCTATAGAAATATCACTGAGGTAACATCTTGCCTCTTTTTTTTGCAGAAGATTTTTTTGATCATTTTGTGAGAAAAGAGTGGGGTCTTTCCTGATTCCCTGGTCTAGAGTTTGTCCCTTCCATTTTTGCAAAGAATATTTTCTCCTGCTTTTTTAATTGCCTTGTTGGGGAAGAGACTGGTTTGGAGTTTCAAACTACTATTTGAGGATCCAAATGAGGGTTCTCATTTCTTTTTTGCTTACTGCAAAGGGTTTGTTTAACTTAGGCCTCTGGAGGATGCTCCCTGCAGCTGGATGTGTTGGCTTGCAGCAGCGTTAACTCCAACTGGGGCAAATCCTTTTACTCTCCCCACAGGAATTAGAGGTATTTCAGAAGAGACAACCACTGGAGTTCACAACCTGTACAAGATGAAGGCCAACGGGACACTGAAAGTGCCAGCTATCAATGTTAACGACTCTGTCACCAAGGTAATGCAGCTAGAGTCCTTCTGCTGTCTACTGCTGTCTGACCTGTTTGGTATTGGGATGTTGTCATTCCCATGCAAGTATTCCTTCTCTTGCTGAAATATTCTTGACCTGGTACTGAACAGATTTTCACCATATCCTTGAAGTGAGCCCTTGATGTCTCTAATGGGACGTACCCTGTGTCCAGAACATCAAGGGCTTTTTTTGTTTGTAAGGACATGCATTCTTCTGCATTTTAGTCATGTGAAAACACCTTTGGAAATTGTGGCTCCTGGGGCACAGTCAACCCCTGTGGCAAGGGGCATGTCCTCGTTCTGGGTAGCTTAAAGCCCACAGGTAGGTGACAGGCACCAGCTGGAAAAGTGTGGCTTGTGGCTACATGAGCTTGTGGCTGTAAAGGTCAGTTGATCTGACAAGGCATCTCTGTAAGCAGCAGTTGCAGACGATAGGGCAGAAGGAACTTATTCCTTGCTTAGCTGTAATACTGCTTCCTGAGAGTCTGATGAATGGAGGGATGGGGGGGAATGGTGTTTAAAGGGTGCTGATGCTTTTTGGATGCAGATGAATTATAGTGGGGATTTCAGGTGTACTTAAGGTTTATGCATCTAGATGTTTTTTAAATCTAGTTGCTAAATTTATTTCAAGTTACCATACTAACATTATCCTATTGGACATGGCAGTTCTCACTGTTTGGCCTGCTTTCTCAGCAGTTTGCTCTCTGAACAGTATCTCCTTTCTGCTCACAAAGATGCATCTGGCATTTTTATTTCATAGCTAGTGGGCTGGAATCCAGCTGATCTTGGAAGTAATTTGTTTCTCTGTATCCTTTTCACCTAGATTTGTGCTTCCTGCATAATAACTATTAATACTGCTTAGTAGACTTGGAAATTCAGATGTTTCTAAAAAAGACTCTTGAGTGGATTTGGGTTGAGCTCACTTTATTCTAGTGCCAAACAAATGCTTATTTTCAAGCACTGCTTGGTATTTATGTAGTAAAACATTTGTACTAACCACAGTTACAGATCTCCAGGAAGATGTGCTACTGAGCTGACAAATTCTGCTCTCCTGGCTTGGTATTTTCCCTTGGTGCCAGGTTCCTGTACTAGTATTTGGAGAGAGAAGGCAGGCAGCATCCAGTGTTGTTCTTCCCTCCTGCCACTCAAATGTATTTTTAGGTAGGACAGATGTCTGTATCTGGCACTCTGCTACCTTGCCTGCGTGGGAATGCACAAGCACCTGGAAGGCTTTGCTTGCAATTGGGGGACTTGGTGATGAGGAATCAAATCTGACCATGCTGTTTTCCTCTGTAAGAAGGCTTATACTGCAAGGAAAATCTGCCGGAGGACTAGAAAAGACAATTACCAACTGGCACTAGCTTTGGAATTTGAAGAACTGGTAACACAAATTTTGTGAAATATTGATGTTAGATGTTCCTGTGACAAGACTTACAGGCACTGAGTCAGGAACCTCTGGATCTGAAGTATAACTTCTTACACATTAGTCCTCGGCCAGCTTCTGAGGCTGGGAGCAATATGCTACTATACCTCGTAATTTGCTCAGGTAATGTGTTGGAGTCATAGCTGCAACATTTTTATATGTGGGCTTTGCGTTCTTGTGTTATAAAAAAAATTTACAGTTGTGAGCTGTAGACTGAAAACCAAACTGTAACATCTTGCACATGCTAGATGGCACCAGCCATAGCTTCAAGGTGGGTCCCATTTGAAGGATCGGTGCCTCTACTTGCATCTAGGTATGCAGTCTTAAGATTGCTTATAGCAGAGTGCTACCTGTGTCAAGTGAAAGCAAGAATGGTTGGTGACCTAAGGCTCTAGAAAGCACAGGGCAGGCTTTGAGACCAGAATTTTGCTGTGAATGGTGAGTTCTTTATACCCCTGCTTTGGGAAGCATAGCACAACTTTGGTAGACAGATTTTTTTAAAGTTCTTGGCTTCTGTAGCTCTTCAGATAATCAAATCTGTTTATACAGCCCATCTTTCTGGTGAAAACAAAGGACCCAAGGAGAAAAAGGAGGAGCATTACAAAAATTAGTACAGCAATATAAGTGTCTGAGTTTAGGAAGATGTTCAAGTGGAGTACTATTTGACATCTGACTTAGCAAGGGAATTTTGATTTGGAGGTCTGGCTGTTAAGCTCATGTGTTAGTGTGACAGTAGGAGGATGTTGTGCAATGGAGCATTAGGAGATGAAATCCAGGGGTTCCTGGTTGCAGTGACTGGTATTGTGAATGGCTACCTGCTGAATTTTTCTAGATGTGAGCATTGGTGAGGTCTGGCAGTGTTAGTGTAACTCCTCCTGGGGGAAGAAGCAATTTTGATCTTCCTGGGAACCAATTTTTTATGGTTGATGTCGACAACTTGCTGCTTCTGCAGGGTGCATGTGTCTTGCAAAGATAAGAGTATGTGCTAACCAGCTAGCTAGATATTCTGATGGTGTGTTTTGCCTACCTGTGGCACTTAGTTCAGTTCGTTGTCTGATAAACAGCAGAGAACTGGTGAACGTATGGTTAAAGAACTTGGACCTACCTCTGTACATGAGAATTGTTAGTGCTTTTACTAAATTCAGGTTACCTCTGATAAGCTTTTAACATGTCCAAGCCCTAGTCAGTAGACACAACATATTTATGAAATGCATCTCACCAGGGATGTGCTGAAGCCTGTATCCAGTATAACTCTATAGACTGAAACTGAATAAATAAAAACATTGAACCAGGTTATCTTCTTCCCATCCCTTGCTGTGGTTAAACTACTTAGCTGACTATCAGCCTCTTGGTTTGTAGTACTTGCATATAAGTCCATTTTGTTTCTCTAAGGGATTTTTACTTGAATGACTTTCATCTGTTCTGAAACTGCTTCTTTTTCTTCCTCAGAGCAAGTTTGATAACCTTTATGGTTGCAGAGAGTCGCTCATCGATGGCATCAAACGTGCTACAGATGTCATGATTGCTGGAAAAGTAGCAGTCGTGGCCGGTTATGGTGATGTGGGCAAAGGCTGTGCTCAGGCCCTGCGGAGCTTTGGAGCCAGAGTCATCATCACTGAAATTGATCCCATCAATGCACTGCAGGCAGCCATGGAAGGTGAGAACTGGAGGAGATGCAGAAATTAATGCATGTGGTGGAGGTCTCTGCATGTCAGTGTAGAGCAATAAATGATAGATGGCCAAGAAAGTTTCAGTGTGTTTCAGCCTTGTCCCTGTTGAGGTAGAGGTGATTCCAGTTTAACTGTAGGAATTCTCCCCTTACAGTTAAGGAAGCAGTTTATTATAGGCTTTGAAGATGTGTTTGGAGTCAAGGATATAGATACCATAGTGGGATAAGCTTCCCCCATCTCATAATGCTGTAAGCCTGGTTTGGAATGGATTCGTTATCTTCAAGTTGTGCAACTCTAACCTTCAGTGTGGGTTAAAACTTCACTAGAATGTCTCCACAGTAAAACACCAGGTGATTTTGGAGAGCAGTGCCATGCTGTCTACCTCTTTAGCTGTGCTCACGGCATGCTCTGGGAGCTGTGCTCCTCTTCTGTGGGTGCCTCCTGTAACTATGCTGCTTAGTACCAGTTTATCCCATTTCTGTTCGTACCTGGCTAGAGCCTGCAGGTGTTGTGGGTGCACTTTCCTTTGCAAACCTGACCCCCTGAATCCAGTTGGAGTGCTGTGCCAGGTACTAGACCCAGGGACATAAGACATTGAGTGTATAGATCTACAGATTGGAAATGGGTGAGGGATAGATATTTTTGTGTATTGGTGTTTAGGAAGACAAGTGTGCCTGCTACCTGGCATCCTCCATAGGTCATGTGTTGGCACAGACTTCTCTTATTCTTTCTCCATACTTTTCTATTTGTAATATTGTAGCCCATTTTTTTAATAAGTGCTGATGATTGGGTAGAGGAATAACTTTTTTCATTTCAGGTTATGAAGTTACAACCATGGAGGAGGCCTGCAAAGAAGGCAATATCTTTGTTACCACCACTGGCTGCACTGACATTGTTCAGGGCAGGTATGGTCTAGCCATGTGCTTTAGTGAAAGCATACCTATACAGTTATATTTTTTATATACAATCATAACTTCTCAGCAGTATGGTGAGAGTTAGCACACAGTCGCATTTCTAGGCATCAGGATTTAGCATCAATTTAGTGAGAAAATAGGGGTTTTGGTCTCTTCAGTTTTGTTGCATGTTGCCACGTTGCAGTTGTTTCTGCCTTACAGCATGTAATGATGGAGAAACAAAAGGTGTAGAGGGGATAAACAGACTTCTGGAGATGAGAGCATTAGGGCTAAATTCTGTGTTAGGACAGTTAAATGTGAACAGACGAGGAGGCAGGTAAAGGTTGAAAGCTATTCTATTTGTGAGTACACATAGCAGACTTGAAACTAGCCTGTTCTCAAACTACCCTGCAGTCTTTGTTATCACTTCTTAGGTCTCAATTTATAGCGCCTCCACTCTACACAAACTCCTTCCTGTCTTTGCTGTTAATGATTGTACATGTTGTAGTGGAAGATCAGATGAAGTGGGAGGAGGTAAGGCTGTTAGTCTCTAGAGATGTAAAACTGCTGGAAACTAAAGTCATGAAGAAAATTATTTATTCCGTGTAGGAAAGAGAATACTGTGGGTATTTAATTTGGTTTTCATGACTTAAACAGAATAGTTTTACTTTCCATACTGGGAAAATATTTTCTCTCTCATAATCTCTTATATCCTTGGGAAGTATCCTTCCCTAGAAGCTTGAGAGTGTTTTCCAGTAGACTTCACGTGCCTGGAAGATTACCAGACCCACACATCTTGTGAGTCAAATGCAGTCAGTGAGCCAGGTGATTTTCATTTCTCCATGAGCAGAGTTGTAGACCAGAGCATCTTCTTGTGCTGAAGAAAAACTTCTTTGTGCATTAACTTTTGATTTAACTTTTCTTTTTGCAGGCACTTTGAGCAGATGAAGGATGATGCCATAGTGTGTAATATTGGCCATTTTGATGTGGAAGTTGATGCAAAGTGGCTGAATGAAAATGCAGTAGAGGCAGTGAATGTTAAACCTCAGGTGAGAGTCCCTGCACAAGCTCTCTTGCTAGGAAGAAGCAATAGCTATTTGGTGTCTGTTTCCAGAAAGGGGGGTATTTCTCTTCATGTT
Organism: Larus michahellis; assembly: GCF_964199755.1. NCBI lineage: Eukaryota > Metazoa > Chordata > Aves > Charadriiformes > Laridae > Larus > Larus michahellis. Next base: position 16,001,693 of record NC_133907.1, on the reverse strand, counting down.
CTTTGTGTTTCTGGCTTTCTTGAAAGCCAGTGTTGTTCTGGGCTGATCAGAATGGATATTAACATGGAACAAGCTGCATGTCATATTCTTGTGTTGATATTAAAGCAATTGGTTCCAGCCAGTGCCCAAGTGTACAGTGTGGTCTCTGGCGAGAGGTGCCTGGTATGGATGCATCTTTCTCCATGTGTTCTCACTTCCTTGACAAACAGGAGTTTACTCCTTAGTGGTGGTTATGAAGACAATTAATTGCACCAAGTTTATTACATACAGGAAGTCAGCTTTGATGTTTGGGGTATTGTGAGGAGGTGTGGAAATGTGATATTTTTGATAGCCCTCTGAAAGCAGTGTCATAACTCAGTTTCAAAAAGCAAGTTAGATGATGAATATAGAACAGACCACTGGAGACCGTATAAAACTCTTTAAGAACACAGCCCATAGATTGGCTGGTGGCTGGTCTGAATTTCCTCTCGGGAAGCTGCTTGCTTATGTACTGCTCTGCACCAGAACAGTCTTGGTCCTGAAGTGCCAGAACTAGAGAGAATTTCGAGGGAATGTCTTCTGGGATTCTGTCAAGGTTTGAAAAAAATTCACACCCCTGTTTTCAAAGCTTTTTTTTTTTACTCGGAGATTGAAGCCTCAGGAAAGCCTATGTGGAGCTCCACCAAACTCAGACTTCTCTTCCAGACTTAGTGGCTTCATTTTAGAAACCTTTGTAGACCAGAAGTCTATATGTGGGCAGACAAGGCGAGATGTTTTATCCTTGCTCAGCTTTCATTCCCACCATGTATTTACTTCAAGCTATGGCTGGAGCTACACAGGGAAACAGGGATCTAAAACAGCTATGTGTCTTAAAGCAGAGAAACAAAACTAAATAAATCAAAACCGCATTGTGGGAGAACATAAAGCAAACAGGCTTTGTCTGACTTGGCTTGGGACTTCTAACTACTTACCTTCTAAAGAGAGGGAGTGTGCATGCTGATAGCAGGATTCTGGGACAGGTTTTCTTAAAAACACCACACCTTAGTAGATCTCAATCTGCCCTTCCAATTTTCATAATTCCCCTGTGGCTTCTTGGCTTCCCACATCAAACTCCTGCTAAGCAGTCTTGAGAGTCTTTTCAGTGTCCTGTTTGTTGGGACGCTCCATCTGAGCTTGACTAGGTATGAAGTTATACCCTCAACTGTTCACTACATTCGAGTCTGTTCTTGCCTATGACCTTAGCGTGGAGCTGACTTTGCTCAACAGTTCTTGTCCCAGAAGAGCCCACAGCTACCTGCTTGCTTTCTGCTAGCTGGGGTTTTAAAACTAAAACTGGGACTGCTCAAAAAGTAAACATTGTTGCAGGCTAAATTGGATGTTAATACTGTAACATACAAACTACCTGCACATGGCCATTCAATGTGGCTCTTAAAGTCCATGTGAAAAATTGTGTTGCTGTTGGCAGAGGTAATAGTCCCTTTTTCTTTGTGCTCTGTATTGAAGGAGCAAGTCTCACAGATGCATTAGGTGCAATGAGATGCAGCCTACTCCAAGGTATGAAAACTGTAACAAGTTTCTGGTTAAAAACAGAATATTACCCTTCCAAAAGGATGGAATTAGGGTCAAGGTCATCCATATGGTTTAATGCTGAAGACCTACATCCTGACCTGAATCTCTCTGGTCTGTTATTTAAACTGCTGCTGTCGCAAGTAGGATGTTCAGGGTGATGCAAAGGAGATACCTGCTCACAGAGCAGAAGCTGTGAGAGTAGCTGCCCAGCATGCTGTGGGTGCCACAAGGGTGTTTGCTTAAAAGTTGTTAGCTAAAGTTTGTAAAAGGTGTTCCTGACAGCCCCCCGTGGACACCTCTATCTCTGCTTGATGCACAGATAGCTGAGCTGAGAGGATTTCCTGATGGAAATACCACTTTACCCTTGGGCTGTTCTTGTACTTTTCTTTACCCATCTACTGGTTACCACTGGAGATGGGATGTACCTAGAGGTAAATCTCATCTGATATGGCCATCCACATGTTTGAAGCTTTGCTGAAGTGAGGATGCCTTATAGATGTGTATGTTGCCAAGCCCAATAAAAGCTGGTCTCTGACTCAAGTTAGTACTTGGGTTTTGTTGACTTCTAGCAGGGATTCTGAAGCACTGTTAACTAGTGTGAATCTCCAGTTGGACTCTGTTATTGGTGTATTTAATGCTATATGTAGCTACACTGTGCTAATGGTGTACCCCTATGCTCTATCTTGTGTCTGTTTGGATTTATTGTCCCTAAAGACTTTCAGGCCTGCGTGACAAAGGAAGGAGGTACCTGCTGAGCAGGTGCTACGTGAACAAGTTCTGCTGTGTAAAAGCTTTGTTATTCTTCATTTTCATTCTGTGCTGATTGCCATTAGGGATAGGCAATTGAGCAAGAGTGGACTAATACACATCCTAAAAGCTTACTCATTTCAAAAGGGGGAGAGGCAGGACTGGGAGGCAAAATGTGACTTTTCAACCACAGAATCTAGGGCTCTGTAATAAATTGAAAGCTGCAATTGCTTAACTTCCAGGGCAACCATTAACTTTATGATTAGAGACAAGCTCCCAGGAGGTATCTTGCAGCTTCTGTCCCTCACTGCTTTCATGGGAATTTTTCTGCATGTGTTTGGGACCTTTCTTAGGGCAGCAGTTATGAGTCATTACAGTAATTGATAAAATTGCTGTAATTGATAGAATTGCCCTTCCCATCTGGGAAGGAAATGATCAGTTTGCCACTTAAGCCATTGCTGGTTTCTCCGGTTTGTTGCTCAGATTCGTCAGGGATGCTTCTGTGGTCATCTCCCCAGTGTTTTGGGGGCCTCAAGGGGAGGTCAGTCCTGTGTTAAAGGTGTGAGATCTTGCACTTATCCTTAGAATAACACACGTTTTTTCATATCAAAGCTCTGGGTGAGGTATCCTATGTTTTATAATACCAATTACTAACTCTATAAATATTCAGATTTTTACTAATACCTGTATCTTTTTGTACAGGAGCAGAAATCTCTAACCTCCTATGAAGACAGCTGTCTCTTGATTAGGGGATTAATACCAGAGCTGAGGGTTGCTAGACTTCAGATAGAGGTAGAGAGTAATTGTGAAGGTGTCCAATGTGGTAGTTTTCTGTACCATATGGTCCCCATTTACAAGTGGTGAGCTTGTGTAAGAAATGTGTAATGGAAAGGAAAATGTCTTATTGTGCCGTTCTGACTCATCTGTTGCTTTCAAAGTGCAGTTAAGGAGGTGATAGGCGTATGACTGAAAAGCTGGCGGGTTGTTTTGACTATGGGTTTGCACCGCAGCCCTGCTCGGCTCCGTTCTGGTATTAGAGACTGATGTGTAGCACAAGCTCGACTCCAGGAAGGAAAGGTCAGGGTATGATCAATGAAGTTTTGGCTCTGAAAATAAATTATTATGATGTGGAGGGAAGTGCAAAGCAGCCAGAAAGTCCAGAGCAAGCTAAATACTGATGGGGAAAGGGAGGAGGCATTTGTATATGTGTGGAGGTGAACTTAGTGCTTAGGTAACTTAAATTCTACTTCTGTAACAATTTTTTGAGCTTATGAATCAGGCTGTTTATCTGCTCGTAGACGAGATGAGTTTCCACAGTACTGACTTAAGTCTCTGCTGGTACCACTACTATTTTGTATTTATTTCTGTGCAAAGACATAAATTTATATTTTCTGGGTTACCCTGTGCATTGGATGACTCATGTCAGCAGATTGCCGAAGGTATGTGATTCCATGCATGAGCCAGCAGCTGTCCAGGTGGAAGTTGTGTGAATAAGATATGGATATAATATTTTGACACCTAAACCACTTGATTCAGACTTCCAAACTGAAATGCTACCTAACTGCTGCCTTGTAGTAGCTTAATCTGTAAATATGCTGTTTAGTATAAGTAATACTGTAGCTATTCTCAAAGTTTTTAGTGTTTTGCTTTCTGGCTGCTTCCTTATTTGTTTCATTACTTCCTCCCATAATCTTGTGAGAGCCCATGTGATATTTTTTGGGTGGACTGAGCACTGTTGCTGGTGGTGCACAATAGAGAATCAGCATCCATAAGAAGTATTGCAGCTGCTCAGTGGAGAGTGTTGTTACTAACCCTACCTTGCTGTATTGCTCTTGGACAGGAGAAATTAACAATGTTATTTAGGGCTTCTGTTTGAGGTGGGTACAGCTGTGTATGTTGTGCTGAAAACAGAATAATCTGTTACATGAACCCAAGAAGTAGAAAATAGTGCTGCGATGGAAGCATAGCTGGGGAAGGCTGGTGGAGACACAGACCTGCTCTGAAGGCAAAATACCCGTTCTAATAAAATGGTTTCTGTTGATTTACTTATTACATCTGTACTTCAAAACCTGCACAAAGATGTTTTTTTCAGAAGATGGTATTGTTACAATTAAAGCCTCATCCCGTATGAGTTTTAACTTACAGGCCAAAGCTTTAAGAATAAAATTGGAACGGATGTGTTTTGCTTTATACTAAATAACTCTTGAGACAGAAAGTATAAATACAGCTGTGGGGAGGGATCCTTTTAGGTCCTTCACAGTTGCTGTGTTATGACAGTGTAAGATAAATGGCCTTTTCTAAAGCATTAATCTTTGTCAAAGTTGGTTGTTGATTATTTTTTTTAAGTCTTTTCAAAGACTTGCTCTAGTCCCACAAGCTGGGTGTGACAGGAGCAATAAATACCAGTGAATACTGAATACTTAATACTGAAACTGGCATTTCATTCTGTGCTTTAGTATTGTAAGCCCCTACAGGGGTGAAGGCAGGGAGAGAAGAGCTACTGGCTGGTGCAAAGGAGAAGCAGAGTTAACTTTGACATTGCAGGACCCCAGTCTGGCCCAGACAGTTGAGGTGCATGTTAAGTGACGTTATCTTAATTGCTTGGGACTCTCTCATATAGATGAAGACCTGTCTCCTTTAGCCCCTCAGAGGCTTGATTCTGTGTGCAGAGTCCTGTTGTCCCCAGTGTTGCTTGGAAATCAGTCTGAGTGGAGGACCACATCTTTGTACCCTCACGAGAGCTGAGGAGGGTACACGAGAAGCTAGGACAGCTGTTTATTATGCCTTATGGAAGTGTGAAGAGTCACAAAGAAGCAGTTTCAGCATGCTGAGAACTCTGGCCCTTACCTCTGTGCTAGGTGCGAAGGCTGTGGACTGTTGCATGCAGAGGTGTTCCCTCTCCTGTCCTGTCTGTCCATACCCATCCTTACAATTAGGCATGTATGAACTGCATTTTGCTGCTGGCAGCACACTCCCCACCACAGCCACCTGAGCGAACATGCATGTGGAAAAACCAGAAGAACTGGTTAACTGGTTAAATATGAAGCAGATGCTGAGATTCATGTTGTGTGATGTCCAGAATAGCTATGGGCTTTGCAACCACTGGTTGGGAATTGAGGGAAGGGTCTCAGTTGTAATCAAAGTCTGCGTTGCAAGCCCACTGCTGAATTGTTGATGTGGAAAGAAAGCCCGCTAAGCTTTGCATGATCTAAAATGCTGTCATTACCTTGACTTTGCACTGCTCTTCCTTTTTCCCACCCAGGTGGATCGCTATACACTGAGGAATGGCCGTCATATTATACTGCTAGCAGAGGGACGGCTGGTCAACTTGGGCTGTGCCATGGGTCACCCGAGCTTTGTTATGAGCAACTCCTTCACCAACCAGGTGCTGGCACAGATCGAGCTGTGGACCAATAGTGACAAATACTCTGTCGGAGTCCATTTCCTGCCAAAGAAGGTGAGTTAGAATAGCAGAAAGACGCAAGCTTGTAAGGAAGCCAACTTCGGGTGTGATCATGTAGATTTACTTCATTTGTGCTTGAGTTCGTTTTCCTACTGAATGTTGTTGCAAGGAGCTTCTGCCCCTCAGTGAATGCTTGTCTTTGGTCATGCTGAGTCTGAAGTGGGCTGTCTTTTGTGGCTAACCTGTTGTGCAGAACTGGGACTTGTCTGTCACGTGCGATAGGAATGTCCAGTCGCTCTTTGGTGTGACCTGGGGCTCTTCCCTGAGGTGATGGGAAGCCTGTGTTGCCTCAGGGTAGTCAGGGAGCTTCTCCAAACCAACTTGTTCCTCCTTCTGTGTGTCAGCGTTCGCAGCAAGCTTTCACATGCCTATCCAGCAGCAAAATCTAGTGGGGGCAGAGTTGAAGCTGGAGTGAAACTAGGAATTGCATTTACAGTGACTGGTAGAGTCTGGGTGCTGTTTGCACCTGAGCAGAGCTTATCACAATCTGGTCATAATAGCTTCCCAAAATATTAATGACAGATTCCCTTGGGTTTCCCTTTAAACTTATCTCTGCATTCTTTGTTCTTGGAAAAATCTGGATCATGTCACAACTCACAAATTCCTTTTATAAAACTAGCCTGGTTTTAATTTTCCAAAACAAGCCTGAGAATTTGAGATGATTGTTGAAAAAGATGCTGGAGTTAAATCCCACTGCCTTTGGAATGCAACCAGGTGTGAGACTAAATGTGAAAATACTTTTCATTTGAGAGGCAGAGTGTGTATGTTTGGACTTACTTATGAAGCGTTTGCTGAAGGACTTAAGCTTCCAAAACCATCCGTTAATGATCAAGCGAAGCATACCAGAAATACAATGTAGAAGTTGATCAGCAAGCTGACACATAATCATCTTCAAAGGAAAAGCTTCGTTGACAACTCTCTTGAAAATTATAGTCCAATGTTGCTAATAAAATGTGGCTTCATCCTTTTCCTGAATAACAATTTTTAGTAAATGTGTTTGAACTGGAAATGAAGTAATGCCCAGATCAATTACTTACAAACGAAGTTGTATGCTAGTGGAGCACATGGCAGCGATCTTTTCAGGTTCATACACTGTGACAAGATGCTTTTTTTTATCCTTTGCCCTCCATAGAGAATTCAAAGAATGGAGCAGCTGCCTTGTCAGAACCGACAAAAGATGGGCAGAAGAGCTTTCTCTGATAATTTTCTGGCTAGTATCTTTCCTTGTTCTGTGTAGTAGCTTTGAGGTCCAAATGTAAAGTTTAAGAATTACCAAGTACCTTACACTTGCACTTTGACTGCAAGAACATTGCTTTGATGATCAGATACTACAAACATGCACACACTTCTGCAATGTATATTCCTGGAAATCTAGGAAAACTGTTGTGTACATGTTCTTGGCATCAAATCTGTCCATCCTTATGCTCAGCTGTCTCATTTTAAGGTAAGAATGTCAGCTTACTGTCATGTAAATTTGTGTACCTTTTTATCTAAATCTTGAACTCTCCAAGCTGAAGCAGCTGTGAAACAACTCATCTCTGCTGCAGTTTGAGAACCTGATCTGGGAAATGTCAGGGACTCAGCTCCTTTTCAAGTGGGTATAATCTGTCTTAAACTTGCTGGAAATGCACCTATCAGGTTTTCATGTGTCAGTCTAGTCAACCAGATATTCATTCAATTTTCAACTCTCTTTTTTTTCCTGTCAGGATCTACTAGGTTTAAAAACTTGTTTCCCTTCTAAACACAGTCCTTCCAGTTAGCTCTTTTTTTCATTTGTAATTTTCATGACTCTTATGTAGTCTTCAGTAGTTCACTGGTTCACTTCCACATTCTTCAACCACTTCAATTATGTTTTTAATTTTGTCTTGTACCTCGCTGGCTGTGTTGGTTCTCAAGAGATTTTTGACAGTTCCATTTTCTCAAGAGCTGTTGGTGGTTCTGCTCTGTGCAGGTTGAGCTGCAGTGAATTATACTCTGTATGGGTGTAGCTTTTTACCTGGTTCATTACAATGGGATTACTTCAGAGTAGTTGCTTGTTACCATGCTCCCTTTGAGTGGGAAATCTAGGATTAGTTATTGAATCATTTAGGACATGCTGGTTCACACAAGCTGAAGATCTGACCCTTGATTGTTTTGTTGATTTATTGCCCTTGAAGTATTGCAGCCTTTCACATCTATTTAACTAGTATGGGGGAAATACTGCCAGTCTTTCCTGTGCTGCTGGAATTTAGATGTACCTTATATCTGTTTCCTTAGCAATGGATAGCTTGTATTTTGCAGGAATTACAAATTGTGGTCAAACTTGTCCTGTTGTAACTCAGCCAGCACCTGACTTTTCTTAGTGCTGTTGCTTCTGTCTTTGAATATCCTTTATGGCTGTACATTCCCCTCTGATGTAGTTTGCTTCTTTACTGTTTGTTTTCTGACTCTTCTGTACCTATCTCCTGTAGCACTTAACTGTCTTGTAACTTTATACGTTTTTTGATCCCTTGAGTTTGCACGTCTGCCTGACACCTCTGGGGTAAAGATATCAACATTTCTGAGCCTATGTCCCACAGCCCACCTTGGCTTTATTCTTCATGAAGACAACACCAATAGATAGTATTCTTGTTGAATTACTGATTCTGGAATGAATTTCTTAATACATGTATGCCTAAGATGGGACATCTGTAAAGGAGATAAAGGAGATGTAGTCTTTTTCCATTATTAAACTGATCTAAAATTGTAAGGTGATAGTCTAGTATGTCCAGGTGTCTTTGTAGTGGAAACATGGCTGGGGCTTTACCATTCTACCAAACTGGCTATTCTTATCTATGAATAGTTTGATCTCTGTTCTTTACTTGTTGGATGGATGTGAACGTGTAAATGAAATTGAAATGGGCTTGATTATATAAAATTGCCTGTCTCACTTAAGCTTAACTTGACTCCCTCAAAAGTATGGGTTTTTTCCATCTAAATGCAGTTCTGTGCTCAAAGCGAATGCCTCTGCACTCAAGCAGGTGAGGTATGTTGTCAGGAAAAGAGCTGTCTGACACTCCGTCTGTGTCAGTCTGTTAGGCCCTCCTCGGGGATATTCATTTCTCACTGTTGACCATGACTTCCTGAACTAATAGGACTCTCTTCCACTAATATTCTTGTCTCAATGTTTTGTTTTCCAGCTGGATGAAGCTGTGGCTGCTGCTCATCTGGATAAACTGTGTGTGAAGCTGACAAAGCTGAGTGACAAGCAGGCCAAATACCTTGGCTTATCGAGAGATGGGCCATTCAAGCCAGACCACTACAGATACTGAGCAGGTGGCACTACCCGAAGACCAAAGTGCAGAGATACAACCTTCCAAAGCTCTTGTGTGTGTGCTGGGCTTCTGAGAACAAACCCTTTGCCATGCTCTTCTCAGTGCTGCAGAACCCCTTCCCTTAAGCAAGGGAGCTTCAGGGCCTTATTTGTTAGTGAAAGGATCACTCTGACTCTGGGAATTAGAACCGGTTACTTAGCTAATGTCATGTTAGCTATGCACCTTTTATTGGCTTCTGATGTCCCAATAAGGGGAGCAGGACAGAAGATTGCTACATGAAAGTGCATAGTCTCGTCAAACATATGGCTCACAGCCTCTCTGAAGAGACTACCCAATAAGATGGGGAACGGTTTCTACAGGGAGATGCTTTCTGCTCTGCCCCGATCAAATTAGATGAGTTTGGAGGCTGGCAGTGTCAGGCTCCTCTCCACAAAGGTGCCCTAGCTGAAGTGCACATTGTGAAACTGGAGGAAGGCGTGAGGACTATAGGTTGCTTGGTGTCCGTAGTATAAAATCAACTTAATCTCCTACTCAGAGATTAGAGTTGGAGTGTTTTTCTGGGTTAATTTACTCTATCAGTTTTGGTGACAACAAAGACCCTTCTATGCTTCTTCCATACCAACTTGAGGAGGGATGAGCCAAGAGTGACTCTTTCTAGCAGCCTTCTAGTGTTTTGTGAATGGCTGAGAAGCCACTGAGGGGCTGGTTAGGTTTAGGGACCTTGTTCTATTCCCTGAAAACACCAGCAGCACACCTCTACCCCCAACTTGATTTTCGTGAGTTGTCATGTCTGCTGTATCTTGTTTGTTACTGACTCAAAGTGCTTTTATTAAAGATCTGACTGTGGCCTGACTTGCTTTGTATAGTGAGATGCTTTGGGTTTTGCCATGGATTTGTTTACTCTTGTGTGATCCTTAAACTACGGAAAATATTTAATGTAGCCACATGGGGTTTCCTCAAGGCAGAAGGCAGTGCTGTGGCTAGCCTGTGTCATGTCTTTGAGTTGGGAGAAGCAGATCCTTGGGTTATTTAAATATTCATAGGGCTGGATCTTACAGGAAAAAACACTCTTCCCCTCTGCCTGCTGAGATTTATTTCCATATGTCATGGAAGTCCTCTTTTGCCACTGTCCTCTTCAGTCAACACTATACAGCAGGCCACCTCTGTTTCTGGATGTAAGGAGGTGAAAGGTTTGGTATGATGTTAAACCATGCTTGAAGTGCCCTGAGATTCATGTCCGAGCACCTGATGTGATGTCAGTGAGCATTTAAAACAGATGGTGTAGAGTGTGAACTGTTGGAGAAGGGGGGAAAAAAGGGGATAAGTAAACAAGGTGTTGCTCAGTATGCAACTCTTGTCACTGTTTTGTTTTGCGTTGATGTCTAAAAAGCACCAATTCTAACTGAATTTGGGTCCCACAAATCCCAAAGGGGATTATCCTTTAAATTTACGTATATACACTGAGCCCTACACAGACACAGTTGCAGTGCACACCTAAGTGTAGGTGATGGTAACCTTGTGTTGTAGGGAGCTGCACGTGGCAGAGAATTATGATGACAGAAAATGTTATTGTAGTAGAACAAATGCAATAGAACAAGAAGGACTGGGTGTTGTCCTTCTTCTTCATTAGTTTTCTCTAGCTGGGCTTTGGCTTCTCTAAACCCATTTCTCAGCTGAACATCTGTCCTGAAGTACAGGGTTGTAATTCTGCTGTTGGACTTGGATCATGGATTCATAGAATAATGTAGTTAGGAAAGGCCACCTGGAGGTCTCTGGTTCATCCCTGTCCTCATACCAGAGCCAATTAGATTGGGTTGGAGATAAGCTTGCCCAGGTGAGTGTCAGTTGTCTCTGGGGACAGAGATGACATAACCTCCTTAGACTTGTCTCTCAGTATTTGACCACCCTCTAGATTAAAATATTTTTCTGTATGTTTAACTGGAATTTTCTGTGTTGCAGCCTACATTCATTGCTTCTCATTTTATCCCTCTGCACCTTTGAGAAGGGTATAGCTCCATACTCACTGCATGCTTGTGTTAAGTAGTAATAGGCAGCAGTAAATGTCCTGTCACCTTCTCCAGGTTGAAGAAACTCAGGTCTTAGTCTCTGTGTGTCCTGTGCTTCAGCCCACTGATCATCTTGGTGGCCCTCTGTACTCAGATGCTCTCAGGTATGTCAATGTTGTTGTCATAGTGGGGAGCCAAAACTGGTTGCAGGTGTCTTTAAAGTGCCAAACAGGGGAGAAGGATTCCTCTTGACCTGCTGGCTCTGCTTTTGTTTTGTTGGGACAGCTCCGGATAAACTTTGGCTGCTTTACTGCATGGGCAGTCAAGGACCTTACGCTGAGGACTGGAGGAAAGCCAATGTCACTCCAGTCTTCACAAAGGGCAAGAAGGAGGAGAAGGGAACTGCAGGCCGGTCAGCCTCACCTCCATCCCTGGAAAGATGATGGAACAGCTCGTTCTGGGCCTCATCTCAAGGCAAGTGGAGGAAAAGAAAGCTATCAGAAGTACTCAACATGGATTCACCAAGGGGAAATCATGGCTGACTAATCTGATAGCCTTCTATGTTGACATGACTGGATGGATAGATGAGGGGAGGGCGGTAGATGTCGTCTGCCTTGACTTCAACAAGGCTTTTGACACTGTCTCCCACAGCATCCTCATAGGGAAGCTTAGGAAGAGTGGGCTAGATGAATGGACAGTAAGGTGGATAGATAACTGGTTGAAAGACAGAGCTCAGAGGGTCGTGATTAGGGGCACAGAGTCTAGTTGGAGGTCAGTGACGAGTGGTGTTCCCCAGGGGTCAGGGGTCAGTTCTGGGTCCAGTCCCGTTCACTATATTCATCAATGACCTGGATGAGGGGATAGGGATAGAGTGCACCTTCAGCAAGTTCACCGATGACACAAAGCTGGGGGGGGTGGCTGACACACCGGCAGGCTGTGCCACCATCCAGAGAGACCTGGACAGGGTGGAGAGTTGGGCAAAGAGGAACCTTATGAAATTCAACAAGGGCAAGTGCAGGGTGCTGCACCTGGGGAGGAATAACCCCCTGCACCAGGACAGGTTGGGGCTGACCTGCTGGAGAGCAGCTCGGTGGAAAGAGACCTGGGAGTCCTGGTGGACAACAGGATGACCATGAGCCAGCCATGTGCCCTCGTGGCCAAGAAGGCCAATGGCATCCTGGGGTTTATCAAGAAGAGTGTGGCCAGCAGGTGGAGGGAGGCCATCCTCCCCCTCTACTCTGCCCTGGTGAGGCCACGCCTGGAGTGCCGGGTCCAGTTCTGGGCTCCCTGGTTCAAGAAGGACAGGGAACTGCTGGAGAGCCCCTCACTATGGGAAAGACATTGAGGTGCTGGAAAGTGTCCAGAGAAGGGTGATGGAGCTGGTGAGGGGTCTGGAGTGCAAGTGTTATGAGGAGCAACTGAGGGAGTTGGGGGTGTTCAGCCTGGAGAAAAGGAGGCTGAGGGGAGACCTTCTCACTCTCTGCAACTCCCTGAAAGGAGGGTGTAGTAAGGGGGGGTTGGTCTCTTCTCCCAAGGAACAGGTGATAGGACACAAGGAAACAGCCTTAAGTTGCACCAGGGGAGGTTTAGATTGGATATTAGGAAAAAATTCTTCACTGAAAGTCTTGATCAAGCATTGGAACAGACTGCCCAGGGAAGTGGTTGAGTCACGGTCCCTGGAGGTATTTAAAAGATGAGTAGACGTGGTGCTGAGGGACATGGTTTAGTGGTAACTTGGTAGTGCTGGGTCGATGGTTCAACTCTTTGATCTTAAGTGCCTCTTCCAAACTAAAGGATTCTATTAAATGACTCAGCCTTGTTGCTTGCTTGCTTTTTTGTTGGCAAGAGCACATCTGTCACTGAGAGTTCACTAAATCGTTTACAACTAATTTTTTAGCTGTTTTATCTTTTTTTTTTAATCTACATCCGATTAATTCAGTATTCAGTCTTGCTCGAAGCTGAGCATCTTGGTTCCCTGAATACGGACTGTCAGTCCCAGAGCGATTACCTCATGATGGTTTTAGCAGGAGCTAATGAACGAAGAGCAATCGCACCGAAGAGAGCCCAGCATCTGTAAGGATCGAGGCTTGCGGGTGCCCCCTTCCCGGCGCTGAACCCCCCTGCATCAGCCCACATGGCATCCCACATCTGGCGCCATGAGTCACAGAACAGTGACAGACCACAGCTTTTCTCACTTGTGCGACTCTGCTGAGCAGATGTCACCCAGGCAGGGTGAGATGTGAGCCGCACGCTCCCTGGGTCTGACACAGGGTCCCGGAGAGGGGGGAGATGGGTCATTGTGCTGTATTGCGACTACAGAGAGCTTCGCACAGGCAGAGATGGGGGGTGAAGTGGGGAGAAAAAAAAAAGATATGCAAGTTTCATACTCAAATTTGTGAAACTTGGCAGGTCTGGTGTACGGACCAGCAGGGTGATGCGCTTCACCGTAAGCTGGTGGATGTTCTCTGTGGAAGGTACAGTGAGGAGGCTGTCCCGAGCGCTTCTCCCCTCTGGCGTTCGTCTGGCTCGCATCCTCAGCCAGGCGGAGCAAATGTAGTTAAGGCTTAGAGCAGCCCGGTTCATCAGCCTCTCCCTCCAGTCTTGTTTGCAGGCTGGTTTTGAAAGGCAAAAATCAAAGTGAGAATTCCACCTTATGCATAAATGAGGTCCAGTTTGGGAAAGTGCGGACGGTATGTCAGAGGGATGTGGAGAGGCGCTGTCTGCTCTCCTTCATAAAATAGGAATTGACTCAGATTGACGGCTTCCTCTCTGCCCCACTATTCCCCAAATACTGGCAACCACTGGCTGAGAACTGGGAAATGCCAAAGTCTACTCTAGTTAATAGGTGTTCCTCAAATTTAGTCATTCCTAGCTCTTAAGTTAACAGCGATTTTTAAGTAGATCAGGAAAAAATACCCTACAGTAATACAGAAGTGCTAAAACAGACTTGGTTTCCACACTGGGAAAAGGTCTTGTTTAATGCTGTGATGAATTTCATGTTGTCTTTTAACATCTTAAGTAGTTTCCACTGGCCCACTGCCTTTAGTGTGGCTGTGCGGTCCCAGGATGGTGATGAGCACCGTCGTCTTGGGCAGTCTGCCCCCGCAAAATGATTGAACCTGGTGTACAGGGAAATAAATGAAGGATTGTACTCCTAGGCGTTAGGCAGGTCTCTGATTTGGACAAGAAGAATAGTCACGTATTTATTCAAATCTTTCAGATTCATTTTCTGTTAATACTTTCCTTATTGTTACCGGTGAAAATACTATTCTGTTACCAGTGAAATACTATTCTCTTTAACATACAGCAACTCTTGCCGCTGTTTTTCCTCCACTGTTGAGTTGGAAGTGATAAATGGAAAAGTGTACAGCCTGTAGTTTATTTCAACCAGATACACTAGTTTCCATGATTTTTAAAAAACGACTCATTTGCAATACAATTTTGCTAAGTTCTCCTCTTTTTGGTGTTGTTTGGGGTTTTTTTTGCACAGCTGGATGCTCTGAGTAATGGAGATTGATGGAGGTATAAAGATAGCCTTGGGAAATAGGGATCACTGTGAGTGGAGAACAAAGGACGGGTGAATGAATGTTCCGCTGATGAGACTGTGATTCATGACCGGGCTTGTTTTCATGGCGATGGTTCTTTTTGAAGATGATACAAAGTTTCTCAGAAGCCAATTGTGGTTTTGAGCCTTTGGAGCTTTTTTTGTTGAGATAAATCAAATGTAGTTAACGTACAAAGCCTCAGTAGTTTTCGCAGTAGCATTGTTTGCCACTGGACAACTCTGCACAACTATAAGAAACATCAATTACAACTGAGTACTCTTTTCCTTTTTTTCTTTAAATCGCTAGCCGTCATGAGTGCTTGTGGTTTGTTTGCATGCCAACTTAGAAAAAGGAAAACCAAACAGACTGAAAGAAGAAGAAGGGGGGAAAAAAAAAAGTCCTGTGGAAAACTACTTCCAGGAGTTAAATAGGATGAAAACAAAAAGCGTTTAAGGTTCTGCAGCATCCTTTTTGAACTGGATGGGGACTGAGGTGCCTTCTGCTTGTCTGATTTCCCTGAAATTCCACAGCAGAGAGATTAAAATTGTTAGGATGTTTAGAAAGTCTATAGCAAAGTTTTTACTACTTGTTCCATCCATAGAGTCCAGAGACAGTTTCCAGCGAAGCTGTTACTTTTCCGTAGCACTCCGGTTCTGGTTTCATCGTCTGGGAAATCATTTCCTTCAGGGAATATTAAATGGGCCACATTCACAGGCATGTGCTCCTTTTTCCTGACGGAAGAGCAGCCCTTTAGAAGTAAACTGAACAGCATCTTCGTTGCAATATTGCAGATGTTGGAAGCACCTTTAAATGCTTAGTAATCAGGCTGACACTCAGATTTTGTTTGGAGCCAGTGCTTATTGTAGGTATCTGCTTTGCGTTATTGACTGGATTTCCAGTCAGAACAAACATTTGGTGGTCCTGTTTTTCTTCCCCTCCAAAAATTGCTTCCTACGTGTATTTTATTAACTTCGTATAAACTCCGTTTGACCTTTTTTGGCAGTGAACGCCTTTTGCTGTTGTCTGACCTGCCACCGAGATGCCATTTTGTAGGTAAAGAACAACACGTCTGCCCAAACCCTCGCGCGTAGCAGAAAGCAGCAGTGATGGAGCGATGTTCAACAAACTGAAGAGAATAAAGCGAAGTCAACCACCTGGCGTGCTCTTTTAGTGCTCCAAATATTTACTTCCCAAATGGACAAATTATTATGAATTGAATCACAGCAAGGAGGTCTTTTAAATACTAAAACCTTCTAGTTCTGTGCCAGGTTGTTCTGAGGCCTTTTCAGAGTGAGGGACCCCTGGCTGTTGAATTACTTTAAATGCATCCGCTCCCATTTCCAGTCTAGAAGACTTAAAGAATTGCTCTCTTTGACCAACAGGTTGAAAGACCCTTAGCCTTTAATGAATTTATATATTTTTTTTTTAATGCCACACTTGTTTATTATGGAACACAGGGGTAAGTGAGAATCTTTATTCTCATGGTTGATTTCTGGCTGTTACTGTTTTAAGCTGTATAATACTGTCATTTACCTATTTGAGGCAGCTGCGCAGCGTGAAGGGAAACCCATATGAGATCCCAAATGACATTTTAGCTGAGGAAACTGCCAAAAATAGCAAGGGTACCACGAGAACACTGTCACTGGCTAAATCCACCTGATGGCAGAGAGTGAGTGATGAAGGTGCTTATTAAAGAATATTAAAGTCAATAGAAAATTTCCACTGATTCAAAGGGGGCTGAACTGGATCACCAGGGAAGGGTATATTTTTGTCTTTGCCTGCCTTTATATTTATTAAATGAATGCCACATGTGAATTGTGTTATGACACTCTTACAGCCGTTTTAGGGCTCCCATATTTCAGGCCAGGATTTAATCTCAAAGGATTTCTGGATAGAAATACGTGAGCATATGTCATGCAGCAATTGTAATGTTTTTTCCATTTCACTGAAAAATCTTGCACAAATGACTAAAGCCTTTTTTTTTTTTTTTTCCCTGAGAGAGGTGGGAGAGGGACTTAGCCATATGTTGGCCATCTGCATATCATCTGAGAAGTTTGCCAGTAAAATCTTTGTATTACCTCAGAGAGTAATCTGCAGACACCATGAATTTAAGAAGGGCACTTTGTGAGCGATTGACGTCTCTTGCAGGGAGCCCCGTGTGTCTCTGGCCTTGTGAGGCTGCTCCAGATGGGGATGGTTTCTTAGAGGTCCCATGTCATATCTGCCAGCCTTGCATGGGTGTTCCTGTTGGATGGAAGGTGGCACTCGGTGCTTGCACTGATGCTGCTGAACTGGTCCTTTTGTGGAAGTCTGTTACGGGGGGGGGAAGGGGGTGTGCGAAAAATTTTTATATTCTTCTCCTTAGCTTCTTCAGATATAACTGTGCAAGAAGCAGAAAATACCCAAGCATGTTCTGGAGGACCAGAAGAACCTAAACTAGCCCAGTATGCCAGACTGACATTTGGGTGTCTTGGCCCTCAGATCAGGGTAATTTACTGGGGAAAGGGGAAGAAAATTCCATCAAATCCTCCCTAGGTATAAAACTTCTCCCACTATTGTTCAATGTACTGGAAATAGCTAATCAAAAACAGAGCTCTGAACTCCTGCTCACTTCAGGTTCCTCGATATATTAGAATCATAGAATGTGTTGGGTTGGAAGGGACCTTTAAAGGCCATCTAGTCCAACCCCCCTGCAGTGAGCAGGGACATCTTCAACTCAATCAGGTTGCTCAGAGCCTCATCCAGCCTGGCCTTGAATGTCTCCAGGGATGGGGCCTCCACCACCTCTCTGGGCAACCTGGGCCAGTGTCTCACCACCCTCAGTGTAAAGAACTTCTTCCTAATGTCTGATCTAACCCTGCCCTGCTCGAGTTTAAACCATTGTCCCTCATCCTATCACTACATGCCCTTGCAAACAGCCCCTCCCCAGCTTTCTTGTAGGTCCCCTTTAGGGGCTGAAAGGCTGCTATAAGGTCTCCCCAGAGCCTTCTCTTCTCCAGGCTGAACCCCCCCAACTCTCTCAGCCTGCTCTCGTAGGAGATGTGCTCCTCTATGTTGTTGGATCTGAAGAAATCAGGAGCGTTGTTAAAGCTTGTTAGATAACTTACCAGCAGAACATGTCTAAGCTGGAGCTTTCTGGAGCAGGTGGTGGTGATGTGTTCGAGAATGGCATTGAGCATGTTATGAGTGCTGGGATATTAGAACAGGTCCTGTAGCTGTCTGTGTAATTAGGGTGAGGAGCCACAAGACTTTGCTTCCACTTTACACGCTTAAGGAGCTACTAAGAGTGAGGAAATGCCTCGTGGGTCTCGTGTGTGTGTTCCTGTGCTTTATGTGTTGATGGGAGCTAATGATGCCATTGAAAAATACGTAGTGAAGTCCAGATACTGGCAAAATGAAAGCTGAAACAGCTCAGAGTGGAGATTGTATGAACGGAGACAGAAGGAACCGCTCATGGTGGGCCAAGATTCAGCACTGCCCATGCGTGGGCACACCCGTGATGCCCCCAGTGTGTTATTATGACCGTTATGCGTTATTGTGACTTGCTAACTGTAGCCTTTAGCAGGCTGGGAGACTTCACTCCCTGCCTTTGGTGGGGTCCCCATCAAAAGTGACATTGGACTTTGTCTCATCCCGACGGTTAGAAAAGCATGCAGTGATTGAGGTGGTTTGCATCTGACGCAGGAAGCAATTATATTGACTATCAAACGTATTGCAAAAATCTAAGATTATGTTGTTTTTTCAGAAATGAGTAGCTGTTTGTTGCGCACTTTGAGTTTTGGAAATTTACTGTCTGTGACTGATCTGTTCCAGGTATGGCAGTGGCAGTTGGGATTTTGCAAGGCAGTAGCCATAGCAGGCTGTCCCACGTGTTTCCTTCTGTATGCTGGAGATCGCTGTGTGGAGAAGGCTGCCCAGAAGGGCAGCAGTTCAGAGCTCAGAGGTACACAGAAAAAAATGTGAAGTGCTCACGTGTTTGGTAAGGGAGGCCGTCTTTAATTATTTTCTTTTTCAGCACTGATTCTGCAACTCAGTCCTGTCTGAGTTAAATGGGATGCCGGATGTGAGCAAATGCTGAATTGGTCTATTTAGTGTGTTTATAGAGTCATTTCTGGCCATAGAACCATCTAATTCAACTTGAAATGCTCTAATGAAAAATGTTGTGCTTTCATGCTTTTTTGCATTGGCCTTGGATGTCATTTTTAATGTCTACACCCACGCAGTGAGTGACCTCAAGACTGCTGTATGTCATGAATAGCGTGTCCCACAATACTCAGAGAAGCGTGTTTGCCGTACGGTTATGATAATGTAATTTTTGCACTGTAAAATAGAGCTCCCGCAGAGTTGGCTTTGGGCACGGCATGTACAAGTTCTTCCTTGGCTCCTCAGTTTGGCTATACACATCTCCATCTGGTTCTCCTGTAATGCATTTCATCATGAGGTTTTCACTCTCTCTGCATCCTAAAGGGACTCTTTTGAATCTTTTGTCACCATCATCCCAAGCAGCATCACAGATGCTGTTGACTCCTCTATAGAAGTCAGGAAAAATTGTTCTACCTTCCATCAAATCTTTCCTTGAGCAAGAAGATCCTAAAGATTGACATGGAGACTTCTTTGTTTTCCTTCTGGGGTCTCCCAGAGTTTCAACAATTAGTTTGGAAAACTATGAGGTGTTTAGAGCTAGTTTGGTATAGTCATCAAGATGGTAATTCTACCGTTTGTTTTATCGATCAGGATAAACTTGGATTTTTATGGTCTTTGAGTGTGACAATAAGCAATCAGGTCAGGACTTTGGATGGGAAAATACAGTGTCTGTTTTAAATTCACACAAGATAGGCAACATTTGGAAAAGCTAATAGTGATTTATTTGTGCTTAATCCTACTAAGCTGTAATTAGGGTAAACTTTCCATTAGTCACTAGGAGCCAAATGACTCTGTCCTGGAACATTACTGGGTCTGTCTCTAAGCTTGAATTCCCGTAATTTCAACATGTGACAACTGAAAATTAAACGCTCCATCTTTGTCCCATGTATGTTTTATCATCTGTGTGCTGATGACGTTTCAGATAGGTCCCTTAGGGAACTCTTACACTTGCAAACAACTCCTCAATATAAATATCCGTTCAAACTAAATACAGGAAGCAAATATTAGGTGTACATGTTTTACTCATTTCTGTATGCTATCAATACCTCATGCAACGTGATCTTTACCCAGAAAAGTAAAGTCACTAAGGCTAATAACAATTCCAGAGTACTTGAATATATATATTCTTTGGTGTGATAGATGAATGGCAAAGAAAGCGTAACCTCTTTCTAATCAATTCCAGTTACAAAAAAGGCTTATTAATAAATCAAATTTGTCAAAAGGCACTACATATAAATGCTATGTTAAAAAATATGTGCATATGTGTTGAAAACCAAATCCTCTTGTCCTCATATGAAAGGATCTTTCCTTTTCCTTCATCGCATACGTGCACCATCCTGTACTTCGCCGGTTCAGCTTCCTTGTCTCTGCCTCCTCGTAGCGAGTCTTGATGCTTTCCGCTTCCTTTCCTGACGGCCATAAGCTCTGGCTGACATCTTCATTAACGACTGGGGTGATGGGGCAGAGTGTACCCGGAGTGTACCTCAGCAAGTCTGCGTGTGACAAACCTGTGAGGAGTGGCTGATACGCCGCAGGGTCCTGCTGTTCTCCAGAGGGACCTTGCCAGGCTTGAGAAATGGGCCTGGCAGGAACCTCATGAGGTTCAACAAGGAGAAAACACCCGCCGGGGAACAAGCCCAGCCATGGGTACGTGCTGGGAGCCACCCAGCTGGAAAGCAGCTTTGCAGAAAAGGACCCCAGGCTCCTGGCGAACATCAAGTTGGAGACGAGCCAGCAACGTGCCCTTGCAGCTAAAGGGATCCTGGACTGCGTTAGGAGGACTGTTGCCAGCAGGTCAAGGAGGTGATCCTTCCCCTCTGCTCAGCACTGGTAAGGCCACACCGTGGGTACTGTGTCCGGTTTGGGGCTCCCCAGTACAAGAGAGGCATGGACATACTGGAGAGAGTCAAATATCAGGAAAAACCAAACACCTACCTTTTTTTTTGTGTGTGGTGAGGGTGACTGAGCACTGGCCCAGGGAGGCTGTGGAGTCTCCCTCCTTGGAGATATTCAGAAGCTGTCTAGACACAATCCTGGGCAACCAGTTCTAGGTGACCCTGCTTGAGCAGGGGTTGGGCCAGATGAGTTCCAGAGGTCCCTGCCAACCTCAACCGTTCTGTGATTCCGCAAAGCTGGAATGGGAGCTGCTGTCTAGAGAACAGCTGTTTTCTTTGGTTTCTGGCTCTTCTTCCTTCCCTTTCCTCTCTTCTTGCCCCCCTCCACCCTGATAAAATATAATTTTCCTGACCAACTGGATATTCCGGTAAGAAAATGAGATTGTTGCCACAAAAGAAGTTGTTGTGTGATTATTGATAAGATTTTTGCATCAACCAAGGACAATTTCTTATAGTTATGAGAATTTTGAAATAACTTGATAGGAACCTACATCTTTACCTAGTAAAGGGAGGGGCCAAATTCTGTTTCCTGAGCCCATTGCAACGTATCATTCTTCCTTCCCATCCTTTTTATTGTAGGTGAATGGCTTACAGATTGCTGAGCCAGGATATCTGAATAAAGACATACTTATGTATATTTAAAAAAATTCAACCTTGCCTCATACGTGACAGCTGATGCATTTTATAAAAGACCAGGAACACAATAACATCCAGTCATCGCTTGGGCTCTTTCCTAGGTTAGTCTCTGCCATCTATACATATCTCTAAGACAAACAAACATTTCTGTTAACATCTGACCTGTGTTTTGGCTTTGGGTTGATTGTCAGAAGAAAAAAGTTCATAGGCCTTGAACCCCTTTATAGTGTCATCCGTATCATCTTTCCCTGCCTGGCAGTTTTTTGTAGCCCTCAGCTATGCTTAGAAATAAATCAGGAAGGAAATTGCCTCTTACTTAGACCTGCACAGAGCATTAGAAAACGCAGTGTTTGGATTAGAAATTCAAGGTTAGAAAATATCTGATTGCGAAAGTTAAAGAGCACTGGCAGGGGCAGCGGTGCGGTCCGCCAGCAGGCAGGCGGAGTGAACACGGAAGGCACGGTTTTAGCCCTGGGCGTGCACGTGGCTCCTGTGGTGACTGGCAATAGCAGTGGGCCGAAGGGAAAATACTAAAATCAAGAAAGGCCAGCAGAAGAAAAAATTGCGTACAGGAGTCGGGGGAAGGAACGTTGTAGACACAGAACAGAGGAGGTAAAAAGCAAGAGCTGGAGTCTGGTAGACGAAGAGTCTTCGATGTTGGGGACAGCTTCTGGGTCCGCTCCCTTCTTGCTCCCTGTGACCTACCACATCTCTCCTAGTACTTAAACTAAGGGCTTTCTTCCTGTGCCATCGTGGATACCTCAAGATTAAGGCAAAGAGCTTCAAGGACAGGAGAAATATGTCTTCTGGACACCTGTTTGCTGCTGCCTTGAGCTTCATCCGTATCTTCAGAGCTGTTACCGAGCCTTTAAGGGTTGATACAGCATTTGATAATGTTTTTCCTCCCTGTGGCCACTGGTCGGGTGCAGAACATAGAGACTGCCCCCTAAATTCATGCCTGGGGGAGGTGCTGGGAGTTGCCCATAGTAAGGCTGGGCAAAGAAAGAGACTGATTGCTTGTAATGGTTTTCTTCAAGATGTACGTATGGGATACACATTCATTTTTTGCTGTCCTTTCCTTTCTTCCTCAAAGTCTTGGAAATGTGTTCCTGCTTTTGGGGTCTTTATGCGTTGTGTCCTTGGCAGCAGGAGAAGAAGGACTGAGGACTCTATTCCTATGGATGCAGCTGGGGAAAAAATTCTGACTTTTAAGTCATGAGGCACAGATACATTCTGGGTTCAAATACACGTGTATTACACACCTTGGCGATACTGGTTACTGGCAGAATGACTAAAAACCCTGGAGGTGGATGTACCGATGCTCAGCTGGGGATGATTAAAAAAACTGCCTTATTGATTTGGGTCTGTCTGTTCAGGTAGAATAATCTATATACATTCTTGTCCTGATTTTTGCTGAGTGTGTGAAAAGGGAGTTAACCCTGAAACCTGCATTTTCAACATGGTATTTTGGCTGTGCTGGCAGCTGGTGCTGTGCTGCCCTTGTGGGCAAACCCAGGCTTTGGTCCCTCACTGGATTAACTGGTCCTGGTTTAGCGTGGCTGTTTGTGTGCCGTTGGTGCAGGCTTGATGGTGCCAGTTAGACAAAACTGCAGTCTCTGGTTAATATGACCCTTCAAAGAACAAACAAAAAAAACCCCAAACACACGAGAAAACCCCAAACCAACAAGAACCCAGAATTCTTCCTAAAAGGTGGGTCAGTTTTGCTAAAAATAGCTATTCAATGTCAGTCTCCCCGGTTGTCTGCTCCCTGAAAAATCATCCTGTTTTGATAGCATTCACTCCATGGAAAAAAAACTCCCATTGTCCATTTAATTTTAAGAAGGGCAAATCCAAGCTGTTTGCTTCAAAGCTCTCTACTTTGATTGCTATACACATGGGGCAGTTTGTAAATATACGCTTGAGAAGCTAATGAAAGACAGAAGCCTTATTGTGTTCCCAGTTTGGCTTAGCACTTTGGGTTTAACATTAGACATTGGCAGATGGTCTGAAAAATTCGGCATTTGCACAAAGCACAGTAGTGACAACATGAATTCAAGTGTGGTTTGCAGGTTTTGAAGTTTGGCACACAGTCAGCAGCTGGTGTGGGCCTTGGTTTTGGAGATGTCTTCGGTTCAGCATTTTTCTAGAAGGAAAAAACCCATGAAAATTCATATAAATATAAAATGAGTCTGGGTCAGAAGAAAGCATAGGTGGAAAGAAAGTGAACCGAGGGAGCTTCTGGTTTGAGATGAGCATGCGGCTGTTAGCAGTATACAGATGTGGTGGGACTGGATTGTGGGAAATGCTGCTTGAGACCAACGTACTGAGTAAAACGTCATGAGCCCCCTATTTTGAGCAATTAGAAACACGACTGAACAGAGCGAGCGTTGGAAAATGCTCTGTAGGGAAAAATGAGGCAGCAGCACAGAAAGGGACGCAAGGATCTGCAAAGTCACCAATGTTATCAGGAAAATAAAGTAAGGAATTACTCTGGGATCCCCAAACTTTTCAAATGAAAGAGTGAAACCTTTCATGGGGCTTGTTCCCACTTTATTTCCCAAGCTGTGAGCCTGAGAGAGGGGAGGTGACTTGGCGATGCTGTGCTTCGCGTGGCTTGTCAAGCTGCCTTTGGGGCTCGGGAATCCTTTGTGCATCACATTTGTGCATGGGAATCCTTAACTGCAGGCACGGGTGAGAGAGCTGAAAGAGATCTCTCGGCCTCCCCAAGGAGTGCCGCTTCTGTCTGGGATTTTGAAAAGTGGAAAACTTTGGGTTGGTCAGCACGTGCCCGGGACCTGGGAGAGATTCTCTGGAGCCCAGCGGCTAGAGGCACCCAATGTTCTTCTTTAACTTGGTAGTTTCTCAGAAGTTCCAATTTTAAGGTAAGGTGTTCAGTGGTCTTTGGCAAATACTTTGACAAAGTTTGATGGCAAGAATGTTCTGCTTTGAACCGGAGGGGTGGAACTAAGTGACATCCTGAGGCCCCTTTCAACCTGGGTCATCCTGCGAATTTAGGAAGCGTTTCAAGGAAGGTTAACCACACAAGACTTCCATTAGAAAGGAAAAGGAGCTCTAAATGTTTCTGGTTGCAGCAATGACTGATTTGGCTATAAGTGTCTATCAAGATATACAAAAAATAAAGTAAAAATGCTATTTTCTACTCTTCTAGACAATTTTTGTAAGATCGGAGCCCAGCCCATGTAATACTTCACATTTAAGACCTATGGGTAACATCACATTAAGGAAATCTATCAATCTGAATCTATTGATCTGATAAAATTGCTAGGTTAACCCTTTCAACTGAATACCAACTTCTTTGTATGCCTCTGCTTTAATTATTTTTGGCAGCTGTGGTTAAAGATCAGCAGATATCGAGTTTGTGCCCCCGGGCTGCAGAGCCTGTGCAGTTTATCCACTCGGTGTGACTGGGAATGATACCGCTTTATGGTGGATGCCTAAAGAATCTCACAAATATTTCAGCCAGCTCAAGGTTAAAGTACCTTTTGTGTAATAAAGGACTGTAAAAAAAACAAAAGCAAAAGCAAATCCCGCGAGACCCACCCCCCAACCCAAACAATAACCTCTGACTAATCTAAGATGACATAGTTTTCATTCCACCATTAATGTTTTGCATCGGCTTTATTTAGAACTTCAAACTGCATGTCAATTATTTAAATTGGGGAATGGCTGTAAAAGCCTTGCAAATGAACGCACAGAGGAAAACTGTAGAAGTCACAAACCATTCAAATTCAACAATGTTTTCTGAACTGCCACTTACCTTGGAAGATTTCTTGTTCTCTGCTTCTTTCCTGCTGACTTTCTGGGATCTTTTAGTTAAATCTTCAAAGAGAACAGCACAACATAACATTAAATCAATTAAATGTCAATTAATTGAGACGCTTAATAGCGCTTTTGTGGGACAGAAGGCAGATAAGCTGCACTGCCACCTCGTCGCTGCGTGTTTTGCCGCGAAGCCGTTTGGCCACGTGGTGTGGCCGAACCCCTGCCACCCACGTGAGACAGAAGCGCTTGTGTTTGAATAATTTCAGAGAAACAAAATTAAAGGACTCTGTGTAAAAGGTGGGGGTACTTCTGCACATTAGTCGCGTGAACAAAAATAGGAAAAAACTTTAGAATTCCCTTTTTTTTTTTTTTCTATTAAAAGGTGGGGTTACCTGCGTAATTTAGGCAGGAACTAACACACGTATGCTGGTTTTCACAAGCAAAAAACCTCTTTGCTGATTTGGCGTGAACTTCATCTATATGATGCCACCTTTCGTTCTTCAGTTCTTTGTTCCTTCTTCGCTCGCCATCTTGTTTTATGAAACGTTACTTGCAAAGGCGTTTCGTTAATGTACCTGTAGCTCTGAGAGGTTTGTGAATATTTGTAGAGTCGAAGCTTGGATCTGGTAAATTTTGGGGGGGTACTGAGACTATGCCTGATGTAACTCTTTTTTTTTTTCTTTTTTTTTCCTTTAGATCAAATCACTAGTATTTGTGAACTTCCTCACACTGTCCCTTGAGGACTAATAGCATTTACTGTACTTGTTGTTATTATCATATCAGCTATAATGCTATTTATTACTCTATATAGTATATTACTGTATACTATATAATGCTATTTATTACTATATATATTACTATATATAATATATATATTTATTACTATATATAAGCTCCATGACTAAGGCTTGTCTTGGGATCTAACACAGTGAGACTGTTAAAGCATGAGACGCTTCCCAGCTCACTAATCTCTTACGGTATTTTTGCTGCCTTTATTCCGTGTGTGTGAGGTTTGTAACAAGCACCACCTGTATTTAATGAATGATTGGGATAAAAAATTTATATATGCCTACTGACGAATGGTGGTTCCTTGGCTTTTCCGGTATTTGCTATCCATCTCTTCTTGAATATTTAATAGTTACCAGGATTTACAGAATGAAGAAAAGACATTTTGGGTGGGCTGGGGGGGGTGTGTGTTCATTTATTATCCTTGCATCATTGTAGTTAGGGTTATACATCTCTAAGAAACAGTGGGAAGGAAAACTATACTTCAAGCATGTGAAGTTATTGTCACTGAATAAGAGCACGTCTTAAAAAAGGCATTGCACTCACCAGGATTAGCGGTTTACATCCAGTTCCAGCTGGCAGATTAAGTTGGGTTTGCTGTGCTGCCCTTTGAAACTCTCTGATGGTAACCGAGATGCTTGTAAGCCGTTTAAACCTACATTACTTTAACTTTTCTATTTGTACAGGATTGTCTGTATTGCTTCGCCTAGAAAATTTTTTCGATAACGTTCAGTTAAAGAGTACGTGATGACATTACACAGAGATTTACCCGTTGGTGTGGTGTAAATGTGCTTGAATTATTCCAAGGGATTCGGTAAAGAAATGATGCCCAACGGGTAGATGATAGGGAAACGTAGGGTTTATTTTGGGAGTTCAGTGCTGTAATTGTCTCTTCTATGGTTCCTCTGGGTTGGGTAAAACACCTGCTTTTCCCAGCTGGCCTCTAATCTCATATTCCTCATGCTCTACCTACTGTGTTCCCAACAGCTGCCCAGGTGACCAGCTCCTTGCACATCTCATCTGTGGCGACACGGGAAAATGTAATACAGGCTTGGGAAAATATTGATAACACACACCTCTAACCCCTGTTGATAAAATGTGATTTGAAGTGCTACGAAAAGCATGTATTAATTAGATGATGGCACATTTTACTAGTTGATGCTAGCAAATCTGCTTACCTTTTAGGATGTGATTCAACTCCAGCCTCGGGTTTTATTGAATTTGACCCAGACATAACATCTTTTGACACCGTGAGCACTGTGATTGATTGACGGGTGTATAATCAGCTGATTGCAAATGAGTTTTATTACGTATGGCTACAGCAACACTTAAAAACTGGGCTGTAACATGAGTGCCTTCATCCCTGCTCCACGTGGCCAACCAGAAGGAACAGGACCTTGTATAAGAAAATACCACTGAGACAGGAAGCTCTATCGAAAATGTTGAAACCAAGCTGACAAGAAATTTTTCTGTTAGATTGTACAAAAATAGGTTGTACGTGTCAGCATGACAAATTATAGCTGATAAATCATAAAGAAATTGACGGTATTGGAAGAGGAGAGGAGGCTGTGGTTATTTAAACACTCTCTTAATATTTACTCTAAATTAGTTGTTTCTGTGGCGGTGACGGGACAGACCAGCCTGTCAGCCTTTTGCCATGACGCTGTTGTTATAATAAATATTACTATTTGTGGCACCATTGTCCCCCCTGGGTGCTGCAGGGTTTCTCTGGGGCTGGAGGAGCCCGAATTTATATGTAGGTTATCAAGTTATAATTCAATTATTTTAGCTAATAAGTGCTAGAGGTGATGTGGCTTCTGGTTGTCTGAAATAAAACCCAGAAAGGTTTGAGCACGTGCCACATCAGCTCCAAAATGAACTATTTCAAAACCTAGGTCAGATTCTATTGAATGAGAAAAAGGTGAATGATTCGTCTCAGTTTTATTACTCACTTTGTATTTTTTCAATTTTCTTTTGGCATGGGGCAGTGGAGGATCAGACTGGCCTCTCACCTTTGAATGAATGGGCTGCAGGAAGGCCTTGGGATACCTCTGGAAATGCCTTGTGCCCCGAGAAAGTGGGAGCAGCCCTGGCCAACGGTGTTACAGGGGGTTTTGCATCCGTATTTTCCTTTTTGGAACAGTCAGCAAGGACAAGCAGGACTACGGAAGAGGTGAGCGTTATGCCAAGATCTACTCTTTTGAATTACTCTTGCGTTTTCAGCGTCAAATAGTCATTCTGTTTGTATGCATGCAGGAGAAGAACGGGTGGAAGGGTGAGCCAGAGGTTACGCTGTTCAGCCCCTTGGTCTGCTGTGGATTTCTTTCCTTACCTTGGCTAATTATGTCGTCTCTCTGTTGACTATGAAATGGGAAAGCGGCGCAGCCAGGCTTCACCACGGAGCGGTGAGGCTACAGGGATGCTCTTGCAGGTCACCAAAGGGGGCAGAGAGGAAGGATGGGTTTTTGTGAGGCATCGCAGTAGCATCCAAAGCATGAGAACCTGTCAGCATTAAGGGGGTTTTGCTGTCTTGGGTGTCTGTTGGCAAAGCAAGATGGGATGATGTAGCTTATCTGCCATGTTTACGGCACGGGTGCGTGCGAGAAGATAAACAAGTTGAAGGGAATGTGTTTTATGTCTCTGATTTTAATTGGAATAAAAAAAATCATTGGAAACGTGAGACTGAAGGCATCTAGGATTGCAAGGACCATGAAATGATATGGCTTGGGAGGCTGCAGAACAGCACAAGCTTTAATAAACTTGTGGTCAAACAACCTTGAGTTAACTCAAGATTCAGCGGTTCAGATTTCATTGGAAATGCACGTGTGGGGGAATGGTTTCTCCTTCAAGAAACACTCTCCTGAGCAAGAGTGCAGAGAAAATGCAGGAAACAAGGTAAGAAACCAACCTGCTTTAAGCAAAAGCCCTGAAAGCCTACAGAAAGGAGCTAAAAAAGAGAAGCTTTGTTTTTTTGAATTATTAAAATTTTGACACAGTTATGAATGACAATCTGCAGCTAATTGTCCCCAAATACCTGTAAGTTTCTTGAAAGAAAAAAGTTGGCCTAAATTATGTTGCAAGGCTCAGGGCAGACACTAGGAAAAAAGTTTGTGAAGAAAAGAGTTAAGCGTTGCCCCAACATGGTTCTTCTCTAACAGGGCAGATGGTCACCTGCTGGTAATGGAAGGGACAAGCTGGTCCTGTCTTGGATAAAGGGGTGACCTCTGGCTCTCCCTTGCAGTGCTCTTTTCTCCCCCTGGTTGAAGATTGCTTGGCACACAGGTAAATCGAGGTTATATTAATACCTTAGAGAACTGCTGATTTCTCTGCCACAAGAGCGGATCCTAAAAACCCAGAAAGTCATGTTCACTTTTTCTATTTGCACTAGTCTTTCAAAGGAAGATGAATGCCCATATTAACAGAAAAACACTTATCTTCAATATAAAAAGCCTTACAGTATGATAGGACCTGAAGTGAAATCTGTAAAACTAAAGTAAGTTGCCTGATGTTTGGTTTTTTTAATACTCTGATCTGTGGTTTCCCACATTGTCATTCTCGGATGCTGTGGCTGCATTGCCGCTACTAAATCATTTGTATTAAATTGCAATGTTGCAGTAAGCTATCAAAATAACCCATATCAATCAATAATTGTATTTTCTGCAAATCTTGTTAATTTGGCACCGAATGGCAGCTTTTACTAACCTACTATGGAGATCGGTGGGAGATCTTGGAGGCTCATTTTGTTGCTCCTTGGCAGGGTGCATTCCGTCTTCTCTTCTATTACCATGTGAGAACCGGCAGCTCTGAGCAAACTGTAGCAGAGCAATAGGCTTAGGAAGAGGTTCTTACTTTCCATCCTGGGGAGGAAAAATTCCATTGTCATGAAAACCAAAGTCGGTCAAAACCTGCATGTAGAAGAGATGCAAGGATAGGAATCTCAACAATGGCTTTCCGTCATGTGGTGCAGCTTTAGCAACATACTTTCAACGATTCTTTTGTTTCCAGCACTTTGCCTCTGATACCAGAATATGTAAGATTGCAGATGCCTGAGTGGAGAAACGCTATCTCAAGAATAACTCTTTTAGATGGTCTTTGTTTCTCGATTCTGTTCTCAAAAGGCTTGTTTTCCCAAAAGCTGTGAGTTCCCCCCACTGAGCTTTACAGTGCTGTCAATTGTACGACCAAGGGGAAGAGAACTGCTGTCACATTTGACAGCTCAGTCACATCATCACATTTTTCCCAGAAAATCTTGTTTACAATTTTATGCTAGAAAACCTAGAAAAATAATGATAATTTAAAAAAAAACACACACACAAATTATGTTTCCTAATAGTTTTTTCCATTTAAAAATAAGTCGTGAAGAAATACCTTCTTTTATTATACCCTGACGTGGCTGCTCTGTGATCCCATAGTGAATCACAGCGGTAACTCAAGCATATTATAGACGGCTCAGCATTGTAAAGCATTTATGGGCCTTAGGGCTTAGTTTGTACTTGATAACTTCTAAGATGCAACCAAGTCTATGGGATTTGAGCATACTTATGGAGAAAACTGAGCTTTGTGGAGTGTTGGCCATATACCTTGGAAGAAGGCCATTGGTCGTGGCCAACCCTGCTGTGACGCAGTGCAGCCACCCAGGGTACACAGAGCGTAGCACCATCCCAGGCTCCTTTTCTTGTAGATCCTTAATACTGTTGAAGTTCAAAGTTGATTTTTATTTCCATGGGCATTAGTTTCACGCTGTGTCAGAGTTATGGGAGCCTTCCCCCAGAGGCACTGCCAGCCTCCTGATTTATTGGTGGCTTTTTGTCAGCGAAAAGCTACTAGTAGCAGTAAGAAGAGGGAGTGAAACCAAATATTTGGAGCAATTAATCTGGTTGTAGTGACTTAATTACTGGAGAGTTAAAAGATGAAGAATTTCTGCATCGGAAGAGCTTCAATCTAATCACTGAAAACTGAGACTGTGTTACACTTGCTTTTTAGATAACCATTTAGGTCATAATCATAACCATTCAGGTCAAAATTAGAGCTTCTTTTTCTGTAATTTTACTAACCTGAGTATTCCTGGTGATGTTCATATTCTAGGTGTATGCTTAAAATTCAAAAAAAAGAGATGAATAATGGCTTGCGTCCCCCAAAGCTTGTCTACATTTTCCAAATATGCAGTTGGTCAAACAAAATGTATCACTTAAAAATCTTAGCTTGCTTGACACTTAGTATACTAATTTTTGCAGGATCTAGGCCTATAGGGAAGGAAGAAATTTTTTACGCTGAGGGTGGTGAGCCCCTGGCCCAGGTTGCCCAGAGAAGCTGTGGCTGCCCCATCCCTGGAGGGGTTCAAGGCCAGGTTGGGCGGCGCTTGGAGCAACCTGGTGTGGTGGGAGGTGTCCCTGCCCAGGGCAGGGGGGTGGAACGAGATGGCCTTTAAAAGTCCCTTCCAACCCCCAAACCATTCTGTGATTCTATGATACAGGGAATGCCTATGACAGGTAGATATAGACGTTAGGGCTCTAATTCTTTCCATGCTCTGAGCTGGAGTGACGAGAGCAAGCTGTGAGCCGTAAGCTGTTTAGATTTGCACATAGAGGTGTTCACACTGTAGACTTTGCTTTTTTAAGCAGCTTTTTAGCCCAGTTGCAGAATATGCTCTACAACATACCTACGATCTTCAGATCAGTGTGTGCTGCCCATCTGGAGTATTGGCGTAGCTGGCACATAAACTGTCTGCTGGAGACAATGTCAACATGCCCCCAAAGTACTGTTTAAATAAAATTCTTCTGGACCAAAATGTTATTTCCACTGTATTTCCTTGTCCTTATCTCAGCAAAACTGCCAATGAATGCAATTGCGCCTGTGCAAATGTAATAAAATAGTAGTTTGACAACTTGCATCTGTTCACTTCAAACAGAGTGACATCTGAGTGACATCTGGATGGCCGTGCCCAGAGAGTTGTGATTAATGGGGTGAAATCCTCTTGGCGGCCGGTCACCAGTGGTGTCCCTCAAGGATCAGTTTTGGGGTCAGTTTTGTTTAATATTTTTATTGATGATCTGGATGAGGGGATTGAGTGCACCCTCAGTAAGATTGCAGATGACACCAAACCAGGTGGGAGTGTTGATCTGCTTGAGGGTAGGAAGGCTCTACAGAGGGAGCTGGACAGGCCGGATCCATGGGCCAAGGCCAACTGTATGAGGTTTAATAAGGCCAAGTGCCGGGTCCTGCATTTTGGTCACAACAACCCCGGGCAACGCTACAGGCTTGGGGCAGAGTGGCTGGAAAGCTGCCCAGCAGAAAAGGAGCTGGGGGTGCTGGTGGACGGCCAGCTTAACATGAGCCAGCAGTGTGCCCAGGTGGCCAAGAAGGCCAACAGCATTCTGGCTTGTACCAGGAATAGCGTGGCCAGCAGGAGCAGGGAAGGGATGGTGCCTCTGTACTGGGCACTGGTGAGGCCTCACCTCGAGTGCTGTGTTCAGTTCTGGGCCCCTCTGTACAAGAGGGACATTGAGGTGCTGGAGCGTGTCCAGAGGAGAGCTACCAGGCTGGTGAGGGCTCTGGAGACCAGGGCATGTGAGGAGAGGCTGAGGGAGCTGGGCATGGAGAAGAGGAGGCTGAGGGGAGACCTCATTGCCCTCTACAACTCCCTGAAAGGAGGTTGGAGAGAGGTGGGGGTTGGCCTCTTCTCCCAGGTGAATAATGACAGGACCAGAGGAAATGGTCCGAAGCTGCGGCAGGGGAGGTTTAGGTTAGATATTAGGAAGAATTACTTTACTGCAAGAGTGGTCAGGCACTGGAACAGCCTGCCCAGGGAGGGGGTTGAGTCACCATCCCTAGAGGGATTTAAGAAACGTCTAGATGTGGCACTTCGGGGCATGCTCTAGCGGCAGAGATTGTAGGTTGTTTGGTTGGACTCGGTGATCTCAAAGGTCCTTTCCAACCGTGAAGATTCTATGATTCTATGAACACGCTCTAGTGTTAAAATGCAAACCTAGCTGCAGGTGTTCATTTCAATTCTTATGCACGTGTGTTCTTTTTTTGCCAAAAGCACTGAAGTGGTAGGAATTTTACAGCCTTTGAGCGACTGCTTGAACCTGGAAAATGCATATACTGGTGAATATGCTTTTCATCTGAAAACTATACCAACTGGTTAGGA
The DNA here is from genome assembly GCF_964199755.1 of Larus michahellis. Lineage (NCBI taxonomy): Eukaryota > Metazoa > Chordata > Aves > Charadriiformes > Laridae > Larus > Larus michahellis. The sequence goes on along the minus strand of NC_133907.1, from coordinate 15,968,698 downwards.
AGGTAACACTCCGCAGAGCAACAGAGTCTGCTAGATGTGTGCAGCAGAGCCCATGAAAAGGTGAGAGAGGTGGAAAGTGGAACTGGAAGTGAAGATGAGAAAAAGGTGCGTGTAATCTTGAGTTTCATCTTTTGCATCGTATCACGAAACTCTTGCCCATGTTTGCTTTGTTGGTTATTCTGGCATTAAAGAGATGTTTACTTTCCAATTTTGACCATTATTTTCCTAATTTTCTTTCTGTGACTCATCAGAGGCTGTTTAAGGCAATCAAACTGTGTTCCTTGGCTCCAGCATGCTTCACATTTGCTTTGGAACAAACACTTCATTTTAAAAGAGTTTATTTTCCTATTGACCTCCTAACAACGTAGAGGTAAATTGCTTAAATAGTAGTATCTTTAGAGGGTTCCCATTTATTGCTTTAATGAAGCTAAAATGTACTAGGAGAACTTTAACACTTTTTTTTAATTGTTTATGGGGACTTAGTCTCGCACAGCGCTGAAATCCCGCTGAATGTTAGTGCTGACCCTTAGCTGCAGTTCAGCAAATTGTGTAAGTAAATGGTTAACGTGTGGCAGTGCCCTGTATTGTCAAGGGAATGACAGAAGTACATTTAAAAACAAAACCAACCGTTTAAAAGTTTGCTGACTGTCATCAGAGATGGCAGTACCCTTTTCCGTGCCATTTCCTCTGTGCTTTGGCCTGTTATGTTTGATATGTAAATAAAGTATTTTAATACTTACCCCAATTGTTAGCTCTCACGAGCCTTTTTCCTGGATGTACATTTGGAAAATGACAGATGATGTGAAACAGCTTTTGTCTCTTTTTAATCTATTTTCCATAGTGTCATGTTAAAAGCTTTCATGAAGAAATTTGATTTCCCCTGAAATACCCCGTACGTTCAACACTTTTGAGGGGAACTCATTTCCTGTCACAGATGATTTCACTCTATTTGGAGATTTATCCTCATACAACAACAGAGTGAACAGTTTGAGACATTCATACATAAAGTCTGCCATAAACACTGGAAGGGACAAGTTGAAATTTTCTTAGGAGGTCTGACAAATCTGGACCGACTCATAAACAAACCTGCATCATTATAAAAAGCTGAAAACAGCTGCTTAGAATAAGAAAACATTAAAGTACATGAACAAAGGAATATAAAGTACTGAAAACTGTGTTACACTGCTCAGTAACTGGCTGACAAATCTTCACTTACGCTCTGCTGCCGTGCTCCTGTTTTGAAAAGGATAGGACAGAAAAAGAGGGAACGCAAGGGAAAAGGCAAGAATCAGTGGATGCCTTGAAAGATGTTGAGATGTCTGGTGCGGCTTGATATAATGGAAAGATGTATACATGCAACAACCATAAGAGCTGTTTTAATTCCTGGCACAATTCCCTAAGATAGCTACAAAAATTTAAAAGCTATTCAGGCAATCAGGTTGGTCAGGAATGGTTTGCCTTTGGTATATCCATGCTTACTCTTCGCAATTCCTTTTTTGTCCTTCCCGTGGCTGGAAATGACTTCAAGGAGTATTTCCTCTACCCTCTTCCCAAGGACTCATGTCAGCCCGGCTGACCTGTAGTCCTGTGGATCCTCTTCTTGCCCTTTTTGAAGATGGCTGTGATGTTTCCTTTTTCCGGGCATGAGGAGCCTCCCACAATTGCCATGACCTCTCAAAGTGAGCAGCCTGGCAGTGGCATCAACCAGCATCTCAGCACCCTGGGACGCACTCTGCTTGGTCCCATGGACTTTTCTGTGTCCAGCCAGTTTAAGGGCTCTCTGCGCTGTACCTTTCCCTGCAGTGGGTAACAGCAAGTTCCCAGAGGCTCTGCCTCCAGGCTCAGGCCAAAAGCAGACCTGACCAGTCTGGGGAAGACATCAAGTACTTCATCTTTTTATATACCTCTGATCCACTGACTGCTTGATCACTCTGGATATGCCCAAAGCCTCCCTTGGCTGTGTTTTTGTTGGCTGTGTGGTTGGGCAGTGACAGGTATAGCATGAGGGTCCAGAGGAGCCTTGGCAGTATCTCTGCCACTTCCCAAATTTCAGCCCCCAGCGAGCAACAGACCTTTGGAGTTTGGCAGACAGGGACCTCCATGTCCAGGAGGTGTCTCTGGTGACTGTCTCCTTGTCCTTCTGGATGCTACTGAGTCTGCTAACCCACTGCTGCAGATCCTTCACCGGTGAGGTAGCATCCCAACCAGTGTGCTCCGCACAGAGGTGTGAAGCTCGAGGGGACGCCCAGGACACCCCCTGCGGCTGAGACCCAATGGCCGTATTCTCCTTGTAGGTGGTGCAACGTGGCAGTGCCAGCAGCGTGCCAGCAGCACCACTGTCCTCATGCTGTCCAGTGTAGTCTCGGGTGGCCTCAAGCAGTGCCTCCAGGGTGTCTTCGCATCGAGAGTTCAGTGCTGTGATTCACACTGGTCAGCTGCTGAACTCCAGTGTGTCTCCGCCGATCCCAGTTCCCCCATGTATGTGATGCTGAATGGGCTACTTTCACCTAAACATACTCATAACCTCACCACCGACCCATAATCACCAGAGCAAAAGTACTTTTATGGTCACTACCCTGGCAAAGACGAATGACAGTGGGCCCCCTCATGCGCACATCCACCCCCTCCCTTTCACCTTAAGTGCAGGGTCAGTATAAAAGGCTTTTTCCTATGGGAAATACACCTTATACCACCATCTGCTACTCATCCTAATACGAAATCCTCAAAATACTCTATAAGTTTTCCTCTTTTCTTCAGGACAGCTAGATGTAGGATAATAAATACCACCACATTCCCTGGAGAGAACTTCCCTCGCTACTGCCAGCCCTACTGTTTGCATCTGTTTTCACAGGCATATCTTGGCAGGGTTTGTTTTTCACCCATTCAAATCACTTGCATTTATAATTACCACAGCATTTGAGTTCTGCCAAACTCGGCTGTTCTGGAAGCCATGAGAGCAACGTTAATTCCACTTACCAACAAGGTTTGACATTGAATCAGGAATTCAGATTTACGTTTATGTGGATCCCTCATTTATAACTGTGAAAAACATTGCGCAAATGCATTTTACACAAACCATAACAGCCATTGTGTTTTTCTGAACATGATTACATATTTATAAAAGCCAACAATTGTTGACTTTTTTTATTTTTATTTTTTCAAACTATCTATTTCGTGTTAGTCAAGGGCCAGGGGAATTATCGCTATTTGATTGTCCCATTTGTCTAGTTTTTTCTGGGCATCTTCCATTCTAACTTAACTTTTCTGATTAGCTTTTAAAAAATTGCCTGCGATCGTAGAAAACCAGCTCCATGTTTAAAGAATCTGTTCCAGTCTGCTACCTCGTTTGTTATTTGATCTTCTACCTTTGCATTTTGGCTGGTTGAAAAAAACGCAAAGCGCGTAGTTGAGGTGCTTGGGTCTAACCTCAGTGTGGTTAAAAAATGATCTGTGCGCTGTCTATGAAGATAGACATGTCTGCAGCTGAAAAGCAACCTTTTCCACGCTTCAGACAAATTTAGATCCAAGCCTTCTCTATTTTAAGAGTAGTCGTTGAGACTGTTTTTATAGTTCTCCTCTAATACCTCTACTTAATGCTACCACCTGGATTTCTCCTCCAGCCTAAATCATAGAATCATAGAATGGTTTGGGTTGCAAGGGACGTTAGAGCTCATCTAGTTCCAACCTCCCTTTCATGGGCAGGGACACCTGCCACTAGACCAGGTTGCCCAAAGCCCCGTCCAACCTGGCCTTGGAAAGCCCGGAGCCCCTTTAGGGACCGGAAGGGGCTCTAATGTCTCCCCCGAGCCTTCTCTTCTCCAGGCTGAACAACCTTCATAGGAGAGGTGCTCCAGCAGGCTTTCTAGAAATTACCCTGGAGCCAGAATTGCATGTGAAGCTCAGTGCTTCCATACCCTTTGCTTAGGGATTTCATCGATCTGCCCAACCTGCTGCCAGAAAAGCACGTGCTCCTGCTTTTCAGGACCCTCGCGTGGAGCATGGTGTGATGGCAGGACACCCAGTTCCCCTCTGCTGTGGACAGGTGGTCGCAAGAGCTCACCTTTCTCTTTCTGTAAAATCGGTTTAAATCCTTATTTACCTGTATAAAATCATAGAATCATCTAGGTTGGAAAGGACCTTTAAGACCATCAAGTCCGACCACCAACTTAACACTGCCAAAACAACAGTGCAATCTTATGGCATTTTTAAACAAAAAAATGATATGACATGACACGAGTAAAATTTTTATGGGATGCCAGCGTGTTACATCAAAATTTCTGCTTCTTTTCTCCTTTAAATTGAAAACAAGCTATAAAATACTATTGACCAAAGACAAACTGGCAAGTGTCATTGGAGGGCTTCTCTCAATTCATTCTCATTCCTTTTGTTCTTTCTTCCAGACTCTTTTCTCTGGTCTTTTGTGTAATTATTTTTTCATTCCCAACTATAGGGGCTGAGCACAAGGGGCACTGTCTTTTCTCTAGTTTCTCTGTACCAAACCCACCATCAGTTTACTACGATGAATTGTATGTGTTTACGGAGATAAGTGCACCAGAGAGATTTCTGTAGTGTTTGATGCAGTTTGTTAAGTTTCTGTGCAATTTTAACTTTAACATTTTTTTTAAGTTAATGAACTCAGTCTACCCTTCTTGCTCCCCTACTCCTTTCATTTCCGTTTTCTGGTTCTGCCTTTGGGGTGGCATTTTTTTTTTCATTTTCAGTGATCCACTGTGCCCTGTTGCTTTTGACACGAAGTTTCCTTTAGAAAAATTTCTCTTGCCTTTTGTGCATTTAGTTCTTTTTCCTTTTGCACTCTCTCATGGTTTCCCTACCTTGTCCTCCTCATCTGCAGCTGGGTAATGCTGAGGAACGAAGCAGTGAAACTGGATGAGATGCAACAGTGCAGAGGCCAAGTTCAAACAGTGAAGCTTGAGAGCAAAAAAAATTTCTGAAGTTAATGACTTCTGAGTTTCAAATGATAGAAGGGGAAGAACTGGGTGTATTGCTTACAGCATGACCAAGAGTGAAAATGTGATGCAGCTGTGAAAAAAGCAAACTAGTAAATTCAATTCGAGGGTGTATCAAGAGAAGTATTTGTAACAGAAATATGAAAGCATTTAATATTGCGTGCGGGATACCAATCTTCATTTAGAGTATTGTGTCCAATTTTGGTTACCCATGTGGAGCAAAAATGCATTTAAATTAGAATGGATGCCAGCAAAGAATAACACAATGATTACAAACTGCTTGACATATCATGTGATCTAGCAATATCTCCAATGACACTGTCCCATACGCCCAATTTCTTCATACTCCACCTGACATGACTTAACAAGGAAATTGGTGTGGGCCTCCATTCCCTCATACATGTTCATGAAAAATGTGAGAACATTTTATTTACGCTTGTGATAAGCCTAAAAATTATCAGGCAAAAGGATCTTTTTCTATGTCTAAAAACAATGCTTATTACATCTAACTGCACAGTTTTAAAAGCATCTTACTAACATATATCATTATGGACCTGTTGGAGCGGGTCCAGCAGAGGCCACGGAGCTGCTGGGAGGGCTGGAGCCCCTCTGCTGTGAGGACAGGCTGGGAGAGCTGGAGGGGTTCAGCCTGGAGAAGAGAAGGCTCCGGGGAGACCTTAGAGCCCTTTCCGGTCCTTAAAGAGGCTCCAGGAGAGATGGGGACAAACTTTTTAGGAGGGTCTGTTGCAATAAGACAAGGGCTAATGGCTTTAGACTAAAAAAGGGTAGATTTAGACTAGATATAAGGAAGAAATTTTTTACTGTGAGGGTGGTGAGACAATGGCCCAGGTTGCTCAGAGAGGTGGTAGATGCTCCATCCCTGGAAAGATTCCAGGTCAGATTGGACAGGGATTTGAGCCACCTGCTTTAGTTGAAGATGCCCCTGCGGATGGCAGGGGGTTGGACTAGACGGCCTTTGAAGGTCCCTTCCAACCCAAACTATTCTGTGATTCTATGATTCCCTCATTTTCTTGGTTGCATTTAACTGTTTAATTGTATTTTCAATAAAAGTAAAATAAGCTGCTGTGAAAATGGTTTCAAACTTCCCTCTTTACTTTGAAAAAGGAAGGCAATTCTTAGAGTATCTGAGACATGTTCCATCTCTGCAGTAAACTCAGTTGTACTGACTTTGAGCTTTATTCTTCTCGTGCCTAATGTTACCTGTCCCTTCATTAAACAAAGAATAACATAACAGTCCCTTACGTCCCTTCAAGTCCCTAAATCCTGGAGGCCTGCAGTGCTCCAATTCTGGATGGGTGGTGGTCTCAAAGTCTGGGGCAACACGCATTTCATTAACTGAAGCAGGAGGCTTTACGGCTTTCATGCCTTTGGGTATCTCTCATCATGCATATATATTACAAAAGCATCAGTATGAATGCTCTTCCTGTTAAGAATATTCATATAGTCTATTCCTGTTAAGAATAGTCATAATTTGATCAACGGAAGAACGTGGGCTCTTTATCTGCGCCTGATAACCATACACACAGATGCAGTTGCAAAAGTCGTACAGTCTGCATTGTCCCTTCTTAGGACCTCAAACTGCTTGGGGCTCCTTGACAACTACTGAGCAGTTAAGAAAGACAAACAAGTCACACAGACTATCTAAAAAGATTTGCCATGTGCAGGAATATGGAATGGCAGGGATAATTGGGCTTGTATATATTGAAAATCCCTGATTTACAGATGCTGTGTGTATTATTTTTGTAGATATATACAAATTCAGTAATTTTTTACTCTCTCTCTGTGTCTGTAAGGGAGGGGATAGCTTGGCACAGACTCTTTCAAACCACCCTGGATGTGTTTTTCTCTCTGCAGCTACACTCATCTATCAAAGTCCCTGTAATTAGGCCACATATCACGCTGTTTAGACCAAAACCATTTGTGCTCAGTTGGGCTGAAAAGGAAGAAAATAAATTTCCATCTTGAGGATATTTAGCTAAGTCCACTGTGCCATCATAGTTCGAATATGTGGGTGGTAAAAAGGGTGAGAATCACTCTTTCTGGCAGCTAGAAGCCAAGACTCACTGGGCTTCGGAGGTCAACTATGTTTGGACTAAAAAGGAAGAGTCTTATTAGAAGAAAAGCTTGTCCATCACAGTTCCTATAACTCCCTATAAATTACGCTGCGTGCTCTCCTCCCTTCTGTCGCTCATTCAGAGCCACCCCCATTGGCTCAGATGCTGCATTCCTTGTTGAGGATGGACATGGCAATAAGCGGCGGCTGGAATTACAGGAGGAAAGGTTGAGATGAGACATAAGGAAAACCTTTCTGATGTTCAGGATATGGAAGCACTGAGACAGCTCGCCTGAAGATAATTATTCATTGTCCAAGGTAGAGATGTTTAGGAATGAATTAGACATATGTCTGTCAGTCAAGTCTGCTATGTTACTTCTCATATTCAAAACTAACGCAGATTAAAAAAACACCCCCAAACCCAGACAAAACTACACTCTCTTAAAAACTACCCAGTGTGATGGTGCATATAAATCAAAGGTTTGGGTCCTTGTCTCACTTTGCATACAGACGCTAGATGCCACAATTGAGGATGGAGTGAATTTTAAAACTAAAAATAGACTGAAATAATAGAAATACGTAGACACAACTAATGTCAAAAAAAGCAACTCTGAATGACAGGAGCTGTTGTTCTACCCAAGTGGAAAAGGCACAGGGAATCAATAATTTTTATGCCTGTTTGTAGTGACCAGTACGAACGACGTGGTTCTTGTAAATTGTTCCATGGATACTGCCTGTAACAGAGCTGCTGTGCTCGTTACTATACGTTTACAACGGATTTAGAAGTGACTGTTGAACTGACGATTTAGAAGAGCTCTTGGGAAAGTAGCCAGAAGCCCCTGGATAAACAACGTGCTGCCAAATATCTAGGAGAGAGCAAAGCTGTAATGAAGCTACAGGCTTACAACAGCAAAAAGGACCATTGTGATCATATGGTCTGACTCCTTCTGTGGCAGGCTACAGACCCTGCCTTCACTGCTTAATTCTAAATTAAACCAAGTGATAAAGTGTCTGGTAACTTGTTACCTTAAATTTATCTTGTTTCAGTTTCTAGGAACCAAATCTGTCTAAACCTTCCTCTTCGCTGTGAAAAATGCCTTTGTTTTATTTTTCTTTCCCCCTCCCAAGAGGTGCTTGGATGAGCAGGTAGCTTTCTAATAGTCTCCCAGCCAGGTGAACAGGTTGAGCCCATGGAATTACTAAGTATAAATTACTTTTCTCCCAGTTCTTCTGTTAATCACATGGCTCTTTTGTTCAGTTTTCTAACTTTTCATTAGAAGCAGAGGCGGTGTTCCTCTAGAGACAAATAATTTCCCAAATATTTCCCAAAATATTTCCCAAATTATTCTCCCAAATAATTTCCTTACTCCACTCTAGTTATTTTTAAACAAGTTCTCTGTTTTCTACTCCAAAATTTTTCTAGGGTCTGAGTCAAGCTAATGCACATATAATGGCCTTATTGTCCACCTAGTCATTTAAGTTATTGAAATGGAGCTTCCCACCCAGCTTCACCAGCTTAAGAGTTAGCACCTACTTTAAACTGATTATCTAGCCTTCCTTCAAGGATTCCACCAGTATGGGATGAAACCCTGGGGCTGTGGTTGGTTGGTTGGATGGATCAATCGATCAATCAATCAATAAACTTATTACAGAAGGAATCCTGATTCCTGCCTTAAGAACTGCATGTGGAAGGAGTACTCCTTTTACTCAACGCTGGATGTGCATCTCAGTCACGAGAAGCTCCCTGTTCAACAACCAGCACGTTAAATTCTTTGTAGCAAGTTATTTAGACCACTTGACTGGTGGAAGGTAAAGTGTTTTTAATATCTGGTTTTACTCCAAGAGTGAATGGAATAATTTTTTTGGGAAACTTTTCCTTTTTCTGTGTTATTTTGCTTTATGTTCAAGTCGTATGCTATTGTGTAATAGCATTTTTAGGGTGGCTTATGCCCCGTGCACTCTACAGGCCCTACTTGGAACTTAATCTGCCTGCCACAGATTATAATTTTGCTTCTTGTCGCTAAATAATTCTAGTATTCTGATCTATTTTTACTAACATCAACATCTTATAATTTTTATCCTTTTAAAATTTCTTTAGAGCAGCATTCTCCTGGTCCTCAGGCTGTTTGGAGCTCAGGGACAGGACTCTCTGATTGTTTGAAAAGGTACTCCCACCTTTGTACTGGGATTTAGGGCACTTTATAAAGCATTCTATAAGTGTTCTGGGCTGTCCCTCATTTCCTGCATGTTTAAATCTTTCTCCTAGATCATTTGGAAGAAATATAAGTTAAAATTCTTTCCGTCTCTATGGAACTGCCTCTAGGAGGATAGGCGTGTTCTCAGAAGACGGGAAGCTGGCAAAGCGTCTCTCTTTGAAGACTGTAGGAAAGAGGAAGCTGTGAAACTATTGCTGCTCTGTATTCACTTTCCAGAGAAAATACTACATGAAATACTTATGCCTCTATTACCCTGTAAGTGTAAGAGCTTACATAGTGTTTTGATTAGGAGGCATTACATTTTTGACACTTCCTTCTACTCTCTTCTGAGGCATGACTAGATACAGGCTTCACAGACGCGGGTACGTGAGATTTACTATTTGTATTCACTACAAAGCTTCTATTGTCTTAAGTTTTGTTCTATTTGTACATTCAGGAACAAATTGGTTTTTATGTTACAACCAAGACATTTAAAAGGTGAAGTTTTTTTGTGTTGGTTTGTTTTTTTTTTTTAATAGGAGGCAATTTATGAGATATTTGCTCTATGACTGGTGGAGGCTGATGGTGGATTAGCTTCAGAAATCATTTGGGCAAAAATAATCCCTCAGGCAATGATGGCAATGTGATAAATAAGTACAATCGTTGATATATATACATCTGATGGTAAAACCAAATAAAATCACTCTCTGGCTTTTCCTGCTTATTAATTTTAATCGACTTGCTTGAAAGTCAGAGGACAGGGAGTTTCCTCGGTGAAGGTAATGGAACAAGAAGAAATGCCGAGTGCCATATGATACCTATTTGCAGTGGATGGAAAGCGAAGAGTAATAGATGTAGTGATGGTAGAGGTTCCCACTGTGTAGTACATACATCGAAGATGGGGTACAGCTGTGGTGATCAGACTTGGTGATCAATCCAGGATGTTATATCTGAGAGGCTGTTGGGGCCCTGAGCGCACCAGCCAGGTCTGCAGCCTCTTCCCACTGCTGGTGGTTTTCCTGCCAGTGTCCGAGGATGCTCTGATACAGAGCAGCTGTAGCCTGGGCTCGGGGTGCTGGGGAAGGGCTGGGAGATACCCCCTCAGGGGGTCCCCCCTTCCCTTGGGTGCCATGGAGAAGGCAGGAATTCCTCCTTAGCTGATGGCAGTAGGACCTGCAAAAGGGAAACTTGAAAGGGCTATGAGTAAAGGGCTACGTTTAAAGAAAAATGATCAAAGTTTTTTATTTGTTTTCCATGCATAATGGAACTTATAAACATCCTACTCTTCTGCTTGCCCATATCCTTGACATCCTAAAGTAGAGGGTTCTGACTCGTGTTAATCTTTGTCTGGTAATAAGCATAATTTCTGCTTGAAGGTACCACTTGCATATTGGTGACGCGTGTTGGCCTGTCACAGCCAGCAAAGTGCTGAATGGGGGGGAGGGGAGACCTTTCTGGTGTGGTCACTGATGACCATGGGGAGAAATGGAGGTTTCTGGACATTCCTTCCAGAATCTCCCAATTCTGGCTTGTGTTATCCTGACTGTGACGTGGACTAATAATAACAGGTAGAGCCATAAAGGTTTGCAGCTACTTAATGCAAAATCAATTTGTTGCACTTATGTGCCCTTTCAGAAATGAGGAAACAGAAAATAATACTGGTTGCATTGTCTGTGTGTGGAAAAACCTGGCATCGGTGACTCAGGCATCGTGTACCATATGCAAAAAAGATGTCGGAGCAGTATTGGGTATCTGCACAAGATCAATGAGAGAGCTGGACTACCTCTACACAGTCCTGCGAGGCACAGCTTCCTTCATGGAAGAAGGGAAACGCATGTGTGGGCCATAAGTGGGAAATAAGGATGAAGACAAATGTCTGGAAGATATGTGTTAATTGATAAACTACCCATAGGAAAACAACGTGCATTCTAAGAATGAAAAAGTTATGGACAGACATCTAAGAAAGAAATGAATATTGTACATTCAGGATGGGAAATACTGTTCTGGAATGCAATGACCCAAAAGGGTTTGGGAGTTGTGATGGAGATGAGCTCACAGTGTAACACTTGTCAAAAGTGCTAATGTAGCTCTTGAATGAGGAAATAGGACCAACTTCAATAGGAGAGAGAATATTTATTTGCGATTGGTATGGCTATGTCTGGAAGACGCTCCAAGAACACCACTAATTGAGCAGAAAGAGTTTGGATAAACCATAAAAATGATCAAAGGAATGGAAAAGTATGTCTAAAAAGAGCTCTCAAAGCTCAATCTCCTTAATATCAAAGAGAAACTGTAGAGCGTGTCAGCTCCTGGACGTACCCGCCAGGGTTGGAGGGAGGATGGGGTGACAAAGGGTTTTCAAGCAAGATGACAAAGGTTAATGAGATGAAGTCACCAGAGGTAGAAAAAGATTTCCAAGATCTGGACTATTCTGGCTGACTTAACAATTACGTTTTAGAACATCCGTGAGGGGCTGATTTACGTTTTCTACTATAGAAACTTAATATATATTATCTCTTTTTTATTTTTAACTGAGAAATACAAATTCTAAGCCAAACTGGTGGAAGTTACACTGTTGTCTGTGTTATGTGCTAACTAGTGATTAGACCTTCAGTTTTGTTTATGATATTACAAGTCTCCGAATCTGTGCCAGGAGCGTGGATGCTCACTTCAGCGAGGGCATGCTGGGGACAGGCTTCTCGCCGATAATCCCGGAGGCAAAGACGTTGCTTTTACAGTTATGGCACTACAGTTTTCTTACCAACTTGACTTACCTCTCCACATAATTATTTCGAAATGTGTTATTTCTTTTCTTTTTTTTTTTTTTCCTTCTTTTTTTAAAACCCTGAGATCTCTGAAACCTCTTTAGCTCTAGGGAAATAAATCATACTTGTCTCCAGAGCATCTGGCTTTGAGTCAGACCTACTGAAGCAGCCCATTTAAAAAATCAAATAAACAAAAAACCACCAAAAATAAAAAGCTTAGGGTGAGTCCCTAAATAATATCAATGTGGATATTATTTATGGATATATATATGTGTGTGTATATATATATGTATCTATCTATACATATAATATGTAGTAACTGAAATGTACTTTTTTTTTCATGCATTGTGTCCCCTTGAAGTTACTTCTCTGCCACTTTGTGTTTAAAAAAAAAAAAAAAGTGACAGGAAATACTAACTCATGTTTTTAATCGATCACAGGAGTGAACCAGATCTGCTCAGCACAAAGCTTTATTTCATTCTATCATGTGTCACAACCGATGATTCATTGTGGGTCACTGTGGATGGTTCCCCACAGTGGCATTGGTCACCTTCCTAATTTTTCTTTTAAGCCAACACATTATCACCACCAAGAAACAAGAAACACAGGTGTCGCTACCAGCGGCAGCCTTCCCAGAGGGGCTTCCCTAAAAGAACATACCTGCTGCCATCAGCAGCTGGATGCTGGGCCTGCAGCTGCTCCGAGCAGAGCTGTTTCGGGGTTGCTTTACACTGGTACAGGAAATAGCCCTGTTACAGACACCTCCGAAAAGTACATGGCAAAATTCAGTAAAAACTCCACTCTGCAGGTAGAATAGAAACAGGCTTCTATGCGTGCACTGAGCTTAGTCATTTTTAACTAAGATAATTCTATTGACAGAATGAAAGCATACTTAATGTTTTGCTAAACGGTTAAAATTATTATGTTGGCGCTGGTCAGTGCTGCCTTCTACCTCCTTATAACTCAAATTGAATTAATTAAATAAAATTTTAACCACCCGGGTCAAAGATTGAAGAGAAACGGCGTGATTTGAAAAAACAAATTTCATAAGCAAACGCTATTCAAAAGGTCGGTGGGTTTTTCTGTTAAAGTTGCTGTTTTTAAGAAATGCTAAAACTTAAAAAAAAAAAAAAGTTATACAATATTTCTTCTATGAAAATAGGTATACCACAGGAGCATGCACACTTAATCAACAAGATGTTAACTACCTAGTCAAGGATTTTAGTAGGTCTTTACCCTGTAAAATACTGGGGGCAAATTCATGCCCGTAGCTCTACTTATGAGTCTCTTTGTGCCTAATACGTTAAAGGGAATACTGAAGATAAAAACCTGTACTGAAGCTGGCAAAATCCTTCCTCAGTTTTCGGTGAGTTGTTTTTTTCCATATATAAGAAAAAAATAACCTATTTCCCTAGTTATCATCCGTCTCTGTGATGATTTGTGTGTTTTTGCAGTTAGGCTACAATGCTCATGAAAGCTCCCTGGGTCTGCGTCAACGGAGGGGAAAAAAAATAGCTTTTCTGTAAAGTGGAAGGTGCACAGAGAAGTGCAACTTCAGCATTCGGAAAGTCAAACAAGAGACGTGTTCTTTAAAAAAACAAACAAATAAAACCAAAAAACCCCAAGCAACAAACCAACCAAAAAAGGCCCAAACAACCGCCAAAAACAAGCCATGGAAATCCACCCCCTAAAACCCTAATAGCCTCAAAAGACCTTTTTGAGAGTGACCGTAACTAAAACTGCCCAAAACATAGACCAGAGAGACATCAAACTCTCCAAATAAAATTCGCGTAACCATAAACGGGGGGGAGGGTGGAGCAGACCCTACCGTCAAATAATGCCTCCAGAGAACCCTTCCTGTCTCTATCAGAAGTGTTTCTGATATTAAGAAGATGGCCCAGAAACTACGAAAACGCCAACAGAGCAACAAAGGCGCTTCTGAACAGGATGAGCTGTCTTTCGCTTTCATCTTATGGCTGAAAGTCAAAAGAAACACAGCTGTATAATATACACGGAGAAATAAAGCAGGGGGGGGGGAAAAAAGTAGACAAAACCAGGGAAAACAGTTGGAAATGCATCCATTTAGGAAAATAACAAATGTAATAAAACGAACAATCTTATTGTAAATTTTCCAGTGACTGAAGTCATTAGAAAATTGATAGAAGTGCTGTAGAAATTTAGGCTAAAAGGAAAAACATTAGAATTGCAAATGGCAATCATAAATTCTCTCTCTCAATTTCTTACCTTGCTAACTACGTACAGCAACCGTTGCTTGCTAAACTTGCACAAAATTGTAGAATGTTATGAATACTGGTAGAGAATGAGACACTTGGATATGTGTAGCGTACAATTACTTTTTTTGTGACACCCTATAGAGAGAACTTACAGGGCAGATTAGAAAAGAATTACAGTCTTTACAGAATTACAGAAGTTTGAAGAGAAATATTACTACTTCCAAAACAAATAATCTAAACCCTTAAAATCTTTCAAGAGTCATAAAAGCTTCAGGAAAATAAGGATTTTATGACAATATTATATAGTCATTTTATTTACCTCACTTGGAAATAATTTAGCCAACCAATTGACGCAGTGTAAAAACACAGGATAGGAAATGCACTTCATTAACATTAAAATCACACAGTAAAAGAGCGTAGAGAGATACTACAACGTTTAAAATAATTTCAGGATAAAACTCAGATGCAAGTAGACGGAACTAAAATTTGCAACAAAAAAAAAAAAAGAGAAGAGCCAGATACAACAAACAGAATCAAAACAGTCTAAATCATGGGCAGCGCTGAAAAAGAAGTATTTGAAGTTGGACAGAAAACTGGAGCGAATAAATGCAGAAGAGCAAAAAGGTAAAATATCAAAGTAAAGAGAGTTTGAAAACTTTACTGCTTCCCAGACCGGTGAGATAGATTTACAGCACTGATTCGAGCGCAAAGGAAGACAAATCTCTGCAGTGCCATGTAGCAGTAAAACACGATCTTTTTAAGTTCAAGCAACACGGGGGAAGTTAAATGCCCCGTAGAAGAGGTTAAATGTTTTGGTCCTACCGAAACAGTAAGCTGTTCTCCTATTCATCAGGCTCTAACGAAATGCATCTGGTCTCCCTTGGTTGGCTGATCTGCAGATAATATAGGCAAAGCTTTTGGAGCTGTTTGTGCTCCCATTTGATGGCTGAGCAGCCTGCTTTTAAATATCACCTCCTCCCGAAAGCAAGGCAGAAGCATTTACTAAACTTTAGCTGACAAAATTATAACGAGGACGGACAGTCTATTCTTTCGTACTTCAATTTCAATTTCTGATTTTTCTCAGTGCAGTTTTTTTGGGTTTGTTTTTTTTTTTTGGGTTTTTTTTTTGTTATTTTTTTTTTTCCCCGCCCCCTTCTCTCTTTCACTGTTGCTCTGAAAAAAAATCTGGTGGGAAGTTGACTGTCAGCCCCTCCTTTTTCTCCCCATTTGAAAACTGTAGGGACCATCCCAATCCAGAACTCTTCAGGCAGGGATATTTTGAGCTGATGGTAGCTAGTTTTTTCTGTTGCTCAGGTGGAAAAAGGTACGTAACGGGGGAACGACTGGAAAGACCTGCTGATTAAAAATAAATAGATAAATGAAAAAGAAATAAAAACAAAATTAAAAAAAAAAATAAATTGTTGTGCTCTTTAGTGCTTGTTTAGGGCTCATTACTGTGAGTTCCCGTATCTGGCAAGCTCGTTCCCGAGAAGGATCATTAGAAATGCTGGGCATGTGAACAAGCAGCTCCTCAGCGGTTCCGAAGCAAGGGAATAGCGGAGTTTTCCATTGATTAACTCCACCACAATGAGATACCTTTGTGGAGTAGCTAAAAGTAAACACATAGAGGAGGAAAGGCTTTTTTTCTTAAGCTTGGTCACAGCGTGTACGAAAACCAGATGAGTTTACCAGAATGTGGACACAATTACTCAAAACTTCTCAAAAGTCCCTTTATAATTTCAAGGGTTTAATTATACATTTCACTGGTACATTAATAACTTTTGTTGGCTGTTTTACAGCCATGTGCGTGTCATGTGTGCCATGAGGTGTGTTGTTTTTTTTTTTTTTTTTTTAATGCCTACTTGGTAACGTTGTGTGCAAGGGGATAGATAGAAATAAGGAACCGTTGAGCTATTCAGCTGCTGACAAGGTGGCTCCTGTTTGCAGCCTGGGGCACCGCGAATTTCGGATTGGAATAAACGACAGAGCGTCAGTGGGTTTTTAGAAGCTGAATGATCAGATTTGAATTAACGGCCTCAAGAGTGCTGATATGATAAAAGATGATGGGGGGTGGGGTGGAGGGGGAGGGGGAAGGCCCCACTACGAAACAAAACTGCAGCCCCTTTGCATTTCTCTGCGTGATTCCAAGTCTATTTTTATAAAGGCAGTTTTTTAGTGTTCTCTCAGGATCTCATCGGGACCGCCCTCAGGTTGGAAAAAATACCTCTTTTGGGAGGTCTTTTTATTATTTTGTGTTTCTTGGTAGGCCTCCCAAAACGCGGTAGTTTAGGTGAGAATGACGATACTGAGGTAACATGAGCTGACTTTGTAGGACTTGAAACATTTGCAAAAAACATGGGGCAATGGGAACCGCTGCGTTGGGAGTTGGAACCGCTCCTCACAAACCACATACTGCAAAATTTTGTAAACATCATAAGTTTAGAAATTAATTTGTTTCACTACTTCTGATTTAAGGCACTAACAGATTGTGAAGTTGCATTTCTTTTTTTTTTTTTTTTTTGAGGGCTGTCTAGAACATAGCATACTTTTTGCCATATTTGAAGTCTTTCAGTTTCCATGTATTTAATTGCAGATCTCTTCTGAGAGAGAGCTAAGACACTGCAGACTCTTTCTTTCAAGTAAATTATCCCAACTCTTCACTGACTGCAGCTGTTTCTTTGCTTTGTTTTAAAATACTGTGCTCTTGTGATTGTCCTGAATATCCGTCATGACCGATTTCCTAGGCAGCTCCTGTTGCTAGCAGCGTTGTGTGTATATTCCACAAGCAGGCTGAATTTATTTATTTATTTTTTTCTTTTCTCCATTTTTGTGCCAGGGTTTTACTTTTCCAGTGTTACAGCTTCAGTTCTCTTTTTCCATAGTGAAACAGCAGAATGAACAGACCACGGTGGTGCAATTTAAAAAAGGATTTTAAAAATCCTTTATTTTTTAAAATAAAGGATTATAAAGTAAGACTCCGAGGGGACGAAACCCCACGTAACTATGTGCTTTAGAGTACGTAGGTAAGCTATTAAAATGAGGGAAGTTATTCAAGCACTTAAAAGTGAGCGTGGGCTTGTACACTTTCCTGATCTGGGGGCATTTTTTTGCAGAGACAGAAGTCTTAAAGTAGTTTTAATTAAGTCATAATGCAACAAGTCCAGATTTATACAGAGGTGATTAGAGCTGGAGAATAAAATTTGACTAAAAATCAGCTTTTCACCGAAGACTTATACAACCATATTATATCACTTTACGAATACAAAGCTAAGGAGCATTACCACTGCAGTAAGCTGATAGCACTAATGTAGTCTTTCAGCATTTAAATTAAACCCCGCCAGAGTGAAAAAGGTCTGTTAAAACCTTTTTGCTTCAAACTGAATAACTTCACCAATCAAAGAAAATCTTCTGCAGCCAAGGCGTCTCTTTTTGCAATGAAGTTTGAAGAAATGTGTTTTTCCAGTCTCTGCCCTGATAGTCAAATGAAAATCTATAAGCGCCTTCAAAAAGGTAGTAATTCAGAATTTAATATTTACATCAGTACGCAATAAAAGAGGTAACTAAGCCGCACGTTTGTGACACTCTTTCAATGTTCTATACTGAGGTATGTGCTGTTGTGTGTGACAGTGACAGTGAAAAGATGGGATCAGGAGCTAAGTTTTTAATGGGGAAACCAGCCATTTGTGGCCAAGCCTCTGGGCTTTGCCAGCCAGCAAAAAGGTACAAGGACTCAGCCAGGTGATACACAGAGGATGAGTTATTTGTCAAGCGTGCATATAGTGAAGTGACTTGTACCCTGGAAGACTGGGATACTCGGGGCACTCGCGCGTGCGTAGGCCGTTTTGCTTGTAATCCTTCGGACGTCTAACTGAAAGTTAGTTTCCCCATTTGATTTGAAATGCGTGTAGATAATCTTGCCTAAATTTTCTGACGTCCATTTAAGTCACTAAATCCAGTTTGAGCGTTGCTCGGCTGTTACAGAAAAATACAGCAAATCCGAAAGGTTTTCACAAACTGTCATGTTTCCGCGAAAATGTCTACGAGCAAAATGATACTGCAGAACACCTGGGGATTTCTGTTCCTACTAAAGGGCATGCACAGTGATAAACCTCGGCTTTCCAAAAAGCATCCATGCATTAGCTTGGATCCTGGAGTGCTTAGGGATTTCCCCACAACTGAGTTCTCACACGAAGGAAAGTTGTGTCCAGCAACCAGAAATGTGGGCAAAAAAAAAAAAGTGTCTTCTCTGAGTTACCTGAAGGTGCTTAAGATGCTTGAGGAGCAATGTTTGAGGGACCAGATGGAGACGAACACGGTGAGCAAAAATAACTGCATGGTGCTCTGAGTACATTCTCGGAATAGCTCTGAGAAGAATCCTAGAACAGCGGGAGGAAGACAGGCTTGCAGAAACATAAAATATTTCCGAGGCTTTTGAAAGGACAGATGTGTTTTCCCTCGTTGTTCTCTGCTTCCATTGCTTCACTTTCGCTGTGTGACAAACACGAAGCGGCGCACTTAGCGGTAGAGCTGGTTGAATTTTGGAGGGCTAGAATGTTCTCGGTTGTTAAAATTGACATTTATCACACGAAAACTTTTATCAGCGACCAAATTTTCCAATTGAAAGAATTTAAATTAAAAAGCTTTATGTGCTGATATCTGCAGGGGAATTTACAGGATCAGCAATTTCCTTACTTTATTCAGGTTCAAAATGTTCTGATTGTATCTTTTTTTTTTCCATTTGAAATAAAAAATAACTTAGTCAAAATTTCCCATAACGGAAAACCTATTTTTCAGTCACTGCTGCTATGTGAATTAGGGCCAAATTCTGCTCTTAGCTTCTAGCGCTGAGGCACCAAATTTACATCTCATTATATTGTAGACATTTATGGGATGTAATTAATTTTCTCATTTAGAAGAGAAAGAAATACTAGGGATTTGTTCTGTGCTGCTTTGAAATGGAACTCAGCTGCCACTCTGGAGAATGTTTTAGGTTGTCAGCCATGGTGCAGGAAGGCAGGTTTGCATTCACAGTACCAGCCATTGTCTCCTTGTGAAAAATGTGGGGTGTGTGCGCACATTTGTGTGTCTGTCTTTTCTCTGGTCTCAGTCAGCGTTTCATTTTCTCCCGGTTTGGCTCATTATATTTTCTATTGTTGTAGGTTTGCCAAAAAAAAAAAAAGAACTTATTTATTTTGCCTTTCCTTTTCCCCCCGCATTTCTTCCTTCTTTCCATAGTTGGCACATCTTGGCTTTTCTTTCTCTCCTGTACTGTCTCATGAACATACTCTTCTGTGACATTTGTTTTTCCACATTTATTTTTCTGTATGACTGTTTCCCTTTCCTCTCTTTGATATGTTTTCAGACTCTCTTTTCCGTCTTTCCTTTATCCACCTGATTTTTTTATTGTCCATGCTTTTTGCTCTGTGTCAATCCCCCTCCCCCCTGGTTTTGTCACCCTCTCAATCTCTTCACAGTTTCTTCCGGCTCCCTCACCGTCCCCTTCATCACAGTTTGGTGTCCCCACCACAGACTGGCGCGTGACACCCTGACTCTTTCACGCCAACCTCCTGCCTGTCCCTGGTACCCTCCTCATGTGCTCGTCTCTCTGCAGATGTCGTCAGCTGCATTAGGACTGGGCTGAGATAAGAGAAGGGCTTTTTCTCCTGTTCCTGTAAGGATCTGCCTACACACGTGGTCTGTTTGCCATTCCGACAGGGATCGGTGTGCATCCACCATCTGCAAAGTCCACGGACTAGCCCGAGGAGAGTTGCAGATCATATTTTTTAACTGCCTCATACCACCTTATAATAGGATTTGATGTCTTTCCTGGGTATATGAGACCCGACTCCTCTTGGCCACGTCTCTTTGATTTTGGAGTTGTGTTTGCGTGGCAGAAAGCACCCTGATCCGCCCTTGTTTTGCTGCATTTATACGATGCAAGGATGTAACACTTCAAATTTCTTTCTTTTTTCTCGGTTACGAATGCTTTTATTGGGAAGCCATTGCTATTCTGAAAACCTTTGCAACTCGGCTTAAACTGTTATTTTCTGTTGTACGAATACAAAAGTTAGAAGCCCAGCTTAAATGAAGTTGCTGTTGTTTACAAGGCTGTCACTAGTTGTCGTAGGAAGAAGGTTCTCTGCTTCCGTGGCATGTTAATATCGGCAGATGATCTGAACAGATTTGCTGGAAGGGCAATCTGAAGGGACAACTACAGAATTCGCATGAACCCACTGCTGCCCTCCTCTAAGAGGAGAAATAACGTGTCTTTGGGCAGCAGTTCATCTTAAGGATGGGAAACTCCGTCTGAGCAAAATCATATTTCCACATTTCCGTACTTTGAAACTCTTCGAGGCTTTCTGAATCACTTTAAGTCAATGACACGTCTAATCAGACATTTTCTGATTAGAAACCTTTATATTTTTCAGATACAATGAGATCTGGGAATGCAAATACGAAATAACTGGCACCTAACAAAAATCTTTTAATAAAAGGAACATAAGAGTGGAAATATGTACCTAATATTTTAAAAAGAGAACATATTATTGCATGCAAATAAATCCTAATCCGTGCATGACAAAATGGATAAAAAGAATTAAAAATAGAGTAATGAAATGCTTGAAACAACATGCTAGGATGAGGTTTGAACGATACGATCTGACATGAAAGAGTTCCTTCGCAGAAGGTGTATCAGTTCTCAGTGAGGCTTCTCATTCTCTTAAATATGAGGTCCTGATACCTCCTGAAAAACAGATCACTTGGTTAAACACCTTATACCTGATCTAGTTCTTGCTTTTGTATGGGAATAGCTGTAATGAAAAAACTCAGAAATACCACTTTACGCGCACCTGGCTTTGCAAACAAGTCAGCGGAAGGCAGTTTAGGAGCATTATTATTTTAGTGGTACATCTCTTGCTGCTGGTTCTGTGGAGCTGAGCAGCTACAAAATTAAGAGGTTTTTTCTGTAATAAGTAATGGAGAAGATGGGCATATTTGGAGAACAGTCAGGGAAACCTAACCTTAATTTGGAGAAGTGACACATGTGAATAGTGCAAGTGAAATCAATCTGATTTCTTCTTCTGAGTAAAATAACGTGAGTAGTTGCATTACATTTTGGTAAAATAATATTACATCAGTTCAGAAGAATGTCTTATCTTTAGGCTTGAGAGGTCTGATGTTGAATGGTTCATCCTCAAATCTGAGGAATCAAAGAATGCTATTTCGCTGGAAGCAGGCAAAAGGAGTAAATTCCCCACATGGCTACAGGTTGGGGCTGGATTTACTGCTGCGTTCATGCAACATGAAAACCCACCACCCATGTTGATGTGCTGTGGTCGTTATTACCACGGCTTCTCTCCTTCCTTTTTGTTGCTAGGAAATCTATAACGTGGGCTGTCTTTCACTTTCATGATGATCTAAAGTCTTTCAGCCAGATTTGACATTATGCCTTTACCCGTTGCCCTAAATTTCAGAATATTGTGGCCAATATGAGATACGAAGTTGCTTTGCAAAGTAAATGCTTTATTTATCGGAGAAGAGAAATATAGAGAGTATGTTGATCATAGGAATATTGAAAAGGTCGAAACTTTTGGATTGGAACAACTCTAGGCAAAGTATTAATTGAAAAACTTAAAAAATTAATCCATGCCATCTTTCATGATGTTTATTTAATAATGGCAACCGCCCATAAGCAGCTAATCCTATATTTTTTTTCTTTCATACTTAATCAGAAAGGGGCTTAACTGAAGGCTAAATATTTCAAATTAGTGTTATAAACTTATCTGGCTTGCTCCCGCTTTCATACAAAGAAGCGGTAGAACATTAGAGGATGTGTCCTCCGTTAAAGGTTTCTTCATTTGCCTGGAGAACAAAGACAGCAAGAGCTAAACAAGAGCAAGAGCAGAGTGTTAGGATAATGCAGGGAAGAAAGAGGCATAAGAAGTGACATAAACTTAAAGGTGGCAGACATATGTTAATTACTGCCCGTACTATTTGCTCGATTTGCTACTCGTCGCATCTGTTCCGGCTCTGATCACGTCTGTGGTAGGTTTTCGGGACTTTAAATTGTAAATGTTTTTAGGGAAGGGATTTTCATTACTCTCTGAAGTACCTGCTGTATTTATGATCCCTGCGAAACTAATATATGGGGCATGACTATGCCTCAAAATGTCAAATATATGCTCTACATACATATGTTCTACATATATAAAATGAGGCTTGGGAAGCGCTTCAATTATTTATGTTGAATTTGTGTATTCTTTGCATTTTAAATTACAAGCTCTAATGACAGTTGTGACCAACCCATGAAAGGAGAAATAGTATTTTGATTAAATAGCTAATTTGCATTCTACATTCGTCGCTCTGTTTATTCATGTTACAGTCGTAACATTTTTCACACCTTAGTGATTTACTGCGCTTTGAGGGATGTATTTAAGCACCAAAACAGGCTGTGCTGTCGCTATCTTGGAACCTCCTAAATGAATTTTAATAGTTCTGCTACACCTACTTTCTAACTAAACACAGAAGAGGATTTTAAGTACCCCATAACATTCCATTAATATTCCCATATTTCTGTCTGTTGCAAAACATTTTGTACTGGACAGTGCTCCGTAGTGCCACTGTATGTTTTCAGATAAATTGGTACATTTTTTGTTGCAAGGGAGTTTGAAAAGGAGGGAAAAAATTCCCTCACAAAACCAGCATTACAATAAATTTTTCTTCCTTTTTTTTTTTGTTTGTTTCATTTTTTTCTTTTCTACCATTTAAAACTTAAAGCTACTAGAAATGATGGTTGTTGATCTAATTGCTCTACAAAAAGTTATCTGAGCTTGCCTTCAAGAAATGGAGTGAACGTTCTCGGAAACTTGCTAGGATTAATCTTAAAGCATAAAACTTCTTTAGCGTTTGTGCGAGAGCCACAAAACTGCACGCACATGAAATCAAGCATCGCATTTAAGGAACTATTCATTAAATTCTTCAAATAGTCAGAACTCCCACCTTCTTATTTTCTGTACAACAAAGGCAGCAGACATCTGATCCTTGTTAATACCATCAGCGTGTTTACAGGTTTCAGAATTTTATGCATATCATAAAAGCGTCTTGTATAAACCTGAACATATTCAATGTATAATGTTTATAAATAAGAGCTGCTAGCACTGGAAGCAGGCAACAAAAAATTTTGGAAATGTCTTAAAAAAACAAACTAACATTCAATGAAATCACTCCTGAAACAGAAAACAAGATTTAACTCTCCACAATGGCAAAACTACTTATTTTTCCACTATAATATACAGAATTTGAGGCCGGTACAAGGCAAAACTCTAAAAGTAGTAAAAGTATGCTTCATATGAAAAGATATTTATAAGTCTTAACTGTTCAATTTCTAAAGGCAAACTGAAAGAAAAAGAAAACACTATCTTGCCCATAAAGGAGAGTTGCAGAAATTCATTTTTTCATTTAACTAAAACTTGTTGTCTCCTTTTTCAATATATTCATTTTTTATTTCACAAAAACTGGTAAGTAGTTATTACCCTTCATGTTTCAACTGACCAGGGCTATTATTTTTAAAGTAGATTATATCTATTAATGTCTGCATACATATAAGCATATTGTTTAAACCATAGATTTCTCTGTCCCTTCTATTTTCATTTCAGCTTGCTAAACAAATCCATATTACACCTACAGTTCTCGTTGGAGCTGTATCTCCCTAAGCTATTTTGTTGTAATTTAGAAAAACAATAAAAAACCCCAACGTATGAATAATTCATGAATAAAAGCTAAGCATGCACTTAAATAACAAATAATTTACTCACCCCAGGCATGTAGCTGAGGAGAATGTACTTCCAGCCAGATTGAAAAGTCATAACCGAAGTGCTGTATGTTGACTGGCAGTTCTGGCTTTTCTCATTGCGAGAAATTTCACTGCAAGTCAAGTGAAGCTAATCCTGCTAAATCCTTTGATTTATCTAGTGCTTCCTAAGTAACTCAGGTTTTAAGGCCTTTCTATAGATCTATTTTTCTTAAAAATAAACCACCGAAGAAAAGGAGGTAGCTCGCATTAAGGCATCCCAGCACTGTCGTATCAGTCTAAGGGCAGCGAGGGACAGCAGGATATGCTCAACACATTTTATTTAGCTGCATCAGAAATGAACCTTCAAACCCATTTACCACGTACCTTTCTTATAGGTCTTCTGCTGTCTGTATTTTTAACGTTCAGGTTCTGCTTCCTTTTCATATAAATCAGAAGTTAACCTTCAATCAGTGAATTAAAGATGTGAGAGATCTTGCTTATATTGAATATCCAAGACCCGTTGGCAGGGGCGGTACTTTGAAAGGGTTATGATTTTTTTCCCTCGCTCTCCAATGAGACGTCAAATGGGACTACTGCTGTCAGTTCTCGTGGTCCTTTGTACTTACACAATAAGAGTTTATATATCAGGTATGTAAGACACAGGAGACCCAGTGTGCACTTCCAGAGGAGCAAGCAACTGATACTATAATTTAGTTCTACGATGTACAGTTATGTTTCTATGGCTGTGACCTCTTGGTTATTTGTTTTGTGCCTTTGGTGTTGGCAGCTGTTAAAAGTTGAAAGCAAAAGCCTAGAGACTATATTCAGTATCGTCTTGATAGAAGGTTATTTCTACAGACCCATCCCAGAAGGAAGTCTACTGGTTTGGTACCTTCCTTTTTGGAGGCATGACGGGGCAGAACGTTTGGTCTAATGGGGTTTCCAGGTTTTCCAAAAAACCACACCCCCCAAAAAAATTAGGTTTTGCTAGATATTTTGCCTCCTCCGGGAGCATGAGGTCTCATGGCCTCCAGAGCCAGAGCCTCTTTTCACCTCAGTAATGGTGGGCAACAGCACTGTAACCTTTGAGCATCCAATGCTAAAATCAAGCCACTGTGTGCTGGGTTTCTGTCAAGTTTGTAGGCGATTAAAACAGGTCAATGAGCTTTGGGGGACTGCAGAGGAGGCAAATGCCTCTTGCTGCCTCCTTTGCTGGGTTCCCTTGTCAGGAGGTTCTGATTTAGCCCCGGGGTTCTTCCACCAAGGATGATGTTGGCTTGTAGTACGATGTGCAGCTGAGGACTTGGGACTGCTTCTCTTTTGCCCCCTTCTACCATTGGAAACCTCTTCCTTCCAGAACAGAAGAGCATTTCCTTCCCTCCTGCCCCTAGGGCACTCGCTGATCCCATATGTACTGCAGCTCTGCTCAAGAAACGGAGGAACACCAATGGCTAGGGGAAGAGGAGGGCAAGTGCAACCTGGCTCCAGCTCCTCTTCTTTTCCCATTCCTAAAGTAGAGAAGGACCACACTTGTGGCACTGTCATGGCCTGGAGACAGAAGATGGGGCAGGCACGCACCAAGGTCAAGTATTGCAGAAGAGAGTCAGCCTTGGCCATGTAGAGCCGCAGGGTGAAGCACAAAGCTACCATAACGAATACTGTGATTGTAATGCACAGTTAGCATCACGCTACTGCCAGGGTGTCGGTGCATCATCCATCCTTACACAGGAAGCGTGGGCTGTACAGCAGCTGGGTACAGTCAAGGCTGTGCCTGGGCACTGCTGACAGGGGTCTTCAGAGATGCGGCCAAAAGCCTCTCATGTTGGGGAGCATGTGGAAGAGCCCATGGCATTTTGTACAGTCCAACTCATGAGGCGTTCAGCTTGTACAAGCCATACTCAAAGATGCAGTTAATATTACAAAAGTTGTACTCCTTTCTCCTGCTGTATTCTCCTTGGTCATCATCCTCCACTGTGTGAGTCAAGGACTGGGAGGGGAGGCTGTTCTTCACAGCAACCAAATGGATCTTGTCTTGATGATGAGAATGCCAGGACAAGGGGAGAGGAAGAAGTCTGGAGCTCCAGCATCCAAACCAATTCCTGCTTCCCCGATGGCTGGGGATGACATTTTGGTGGAGTCCTGCTTCTGCAAGACCAGCTTGACTGGTCCCTCTGCATCTGCTAACAGAGCCCGGGGTAGGTTCTCCTCTTACATTCCCCTTTCTGCAGCTCTGGCTTTTTCATTTATTTGAATGGAAATTTTTATTAAGCAATTACTAAGCGTGAATAAGCGTTGTGCAGTCTTAAAAACCTTATCCTCATTTTGACTGCATGCAAAACTTGTTGATTTTTATTTTTGCTAGCGGCATGACAGCAGTACTGAGCTGAAGGCATTGCACATGGAGAGCTGTGCTTTTTCACAGTCCCGAATGTACCACACACAGGCTGCAAGAGCACGTCAGCCCATGTTAAATAAGGGGATTGGAATTACACATGTAAGCAATCTATTCATTCAAGTTTTCCCAAGAAGGAAATAAGAAAACAGAACAACTTAAAGCAGATAAATGCTTAAAGATTGGAACCTTAAAAAAAAGATGGTGAAATAGTGTCTTGGACATTACAGTTGGATACGAGACATTCAGAGTGAGTTCTGCAAGGTGGAAGGGCACCGTCTGGGTGAAGATACAAATGCACTCCTTCAAACCACAGTGTTTGATGGGTACGTCTTGGACATTATTTCAGTGAGAAGAAATTTCTAGGGTCTTTTTCTTGAGTGTTGGGGCTGTGCAGGCTCTTGGACACATATTATCCTCAATAGCTGGAAGTAAGGCTTTCAGTAGCTGAAAATATTCTCTATTATCTAGTTATGAAATTGGTTTGGAACAACTTTTGTTGTAAGCTGTCAAGACAGAGAACCAAGAACAGTTAATACTGAATTTACACTTTGGGGTTCATTTCGAAATGTAACCGTGTAAAATCCTTATTTCATTTTAAGGGGAAAATATGTAATTTCTCCTCCTTTTCAGAATTTTCCCTGCCTTTTGCTCTTGTTTCAGTTTATCTGGTTTGCATCGGGCTGAACCTGGCCTAACATATGGCTAGCATATAGCCTGCCCAGAACCAGCTGGAGCCTCCTCACAGTTGCCTGAAACCTCTGGCAGTGATTACGCAGGGAATCTCCCCTAGGGAATTCGGTTGTACATTTACCAAACATGCTGCTTAAGTTGTATATTGGAAGAAAATTAAGCCGAGAAGGGCACAGATATGTTTTTGTCACGGGCATTTAAGCAGAACCTCATTTTTTCCCCTAGAATTGTTTTAATTCTGACTGCATGAGATGCAATCTCTCCCCTCTCCACAAGCTATGCGTTTTTTCTACTGTCCCCTTTCACACAACACATTTATATTGTTCAATTTTTCTGTTAGCCTAGAAGTAATAATATTTAGTACTGAGTCAAAATATTTAATATTGAGGACCAGATCTTCAGGCGATTAAAGTTAATCGCTCCAAATGGAGCTGTCATTTTAAACCATCTGTAAATCTTGACATCAAGGTTCTGTGTAGCTGGTGTAGAAACTCCTAACAATACCACGTTGAAAAGCCTCAGTGCATATGGGCCCGCAGGACCAACTTTGAAACAAGCAAATACTAACTTGAAACAAGGAAAAATGTGTCTTTTTTTTTTTCAGGATGGCCTAATTAACTCCACAACCCCATCAAAATCTGCAAGAAGGCTCTTGCCTTTGTGCTCGCTTAAAGACTAAGTGGTAAAATTTTTATGGCCAGGATACCCTATATTGCCTATCCTTTTTGAACACTTCTGCTTGTAGTATTTACCACCTTTAGTTCTCTTTTTAGTTAGAGTGGGATCTCTAAGATAAAAAGATAACATCCTAATAAAACATATATGAGAGGTCTTCCTGAGAATTATGCATTCAGTGAAAGCAGGATATTGCAGAAGAAATTCCAATGCCTTGTCCTTAAACACGTACAGCAATTTGTTTCAGGACCCAACATAGCTCCTGTTGTGGAGTGTGTATTTCTTCTCAACGCCGTAGAGGGAACACCCTTTTTGTCCGAATAATTTCTGCTTTCACAAGCCGGTGATCTCAAGGTGTCCGTATTAGCTCAGCCGGCCGACACCGCAGCTGGATAGTAGGCAGGAGAATGAGACAGAGCGGACACAGAATGAGTTCTGCCAGGTGGAAGGGCACTGTCTGTGTGAGGAGACAAATGCACTCCTTGAAACCGTGATGTTTGACGGGTACAGGTGTGTCTCTCAAATGCTATACCCCGCAGTACTTATCCAGAACCTAACGCAGCATGTTACAGGGGTTTGCATCTGAAGGCAGGCTGATACTTTGCCCAGAGGGCCAGGTAGCTTCTAATGCCAGCAGCTTCTCCCTGCAGCTGCACAGCCCCACCACTGGTCAGGGTTCCTTCCAGGTGAGTGATGCTGGATGTTTTTTTTTTATTGTCCAGATGTAACGTTTCCCAGCAACGTATCTATCCTTGGTGGAGACCAGGCCAGGAGGCCTCCAGGAGCCTTTCAGCTCCTCCTATGGGGTCCTGGGAGTCCGCTGTCAGGAGAGTTTACATGGGTGTGTAAGGCACAAAGCTCATTTGGAGATACATGGCTGTCTGAGTCCCTGCGTATGTGGAAAAAAGAGGTACAAATAAGCTTGCAGTGTCATCAGAACGAATTAAAATCTGCTATAAAGCAAAGGAACATGGATTGTTTTAATCAGCTTAAAGAAGACGTAGAAGTTAAATAAGCGTGTGGGAAGCTAGACAAGAAGGAGATGACGCCCAGTTTCGATCTTTTCTCTAAATAGATGATGACAAGCAACTGGCAGACAATAGTGCTGTTTGCTCCATCTGAGATTGCTGCGGTTGATTGGCACCACAACACCGCCAGGTGGACAAAATAGTTGCATCTTGGAAAGGGAAAATGCATGAAACATTGTAAAATAGTTGTGTAATTGTGAAAATACTATGGGCAGAGTGGGCTGCACAGCCCAGGGACCTCTCCTGCCCCTTGGAGCACACTTTCCTCCCAGTGCGGCAAGTACGATTTAGCACTTACAGCTCTTCTCTCTTTACTGGCCATACTCTCCTTCGTTTTATCTAGGGAGTTAAGAACTATCTTTTTTTCTTTTTTAAACTTTCCAATCATGTAGTACTTCAGCTTACATCAATTTTCCCTCAATAATAAAATATCCCATTCCTCTAGTCTATTAGCTGCCCTTCTAGTATTAGAGCGAAAGTGGCTAAGAAAGCTTTTTTTTTTTTTTTTTCTTTCAAACCTCCTGTCACATCAGGGGCTTTTTACAAGGGCATGTAGTGATAGGATGAGGGGTAACGGCTTCAAACTGGAAGAGGGGAGATTTAGATGAGATATCAGGAAGAAATTTTTCACTCTGAGGGTGGTGAGCCCCTGGCCCAGGTTGCCCAGAGAAGCTGTGGCTGCCCCATCCCTGGAGGGGTTCAAGGCCAGGTTGGACGGGGCTTGGAGCAGCCTGGTCTGGTGGGAGGTGTCCCTGCCCAGGGCAGGGGGTGGACTAGATGGTCTTTAAGGTCCCTTCCAACCCAAACTACTCTATGATTCTATGATCCATTTTAAAACCTGGGATAATTTCAGAGTGTCGGGGTGCCGAGGGCTCCCCAGCCCCAGTGGCCTGGTCAGTGTCCCTGGCTCTGGGAACGGTGGAGACCTTCGAGATGGAAGAAGTGGTAAAGCTTGGGGGAGCCCCACTCCAGTGTGGCTGCGAGGCTGATGGGTCCACACATGTGGTGGTGTTCGCAGAGCGTGGCATGAGCTCCAGCTTGGGTGTTTCTGCCTCACCTGCATCACGCAGTGCTGATACACTGAAGGAATCACCTTTTATCTCTGCAGGACACCAAATAGATGTGTCTCCCAGAAAAAGTAGGCACGAAGGGCCTTTCTGAAGTGTTTCCACATTTATGTCTTCTGGTCATCATCCAGCTCTTCAAAGAACCAGGGGCTTCTGTGAGGCATGTTGTCTGGTTTTAGCTAAACAGGCTCCTCTTTGCCTCCTGACTAAAAGATAACCGGATGCATTCCCATAAGGGTTTTTTGAATGGGATGTGCTTCTCTGGACTTCCAGATGTTTTCTAGGGTTATAAGTCTTATTTATAACTAGTGTCATCTGTAAAGTCAGATTTCATTTACGGAAAGTTTTATATAGGAGAAATGTATGCTCTGTTTCTTTTTTGACTATGGAAAAAATGTTAGCTGTTGCCAAGAAGTTGCAATGCTTATATGGCTGGTGGCAGGTCCTGCCTGCGAGCTTTTTTTGGGAACTGGGAAGAACAAAAGTCTCACCCGAGGTTTGCATGTGCTCAAGCCAGTCAGCTATGAAGTACATTGTTTCCCTTTTCGTAAATGGCTGGAAACTGTAAAATTAATATGACAGATTTCATTGACGGGAGGTTTCTCAGTTTTGCTGAGTGCATAAATTAAAGCTACTGTTCTTCTCTTTTTGTTTAGGGTAGGGTGCCTCTACTCCTGTCCAGAAAGTCCTGGGCAGAAATCTGGGAGTAACACACCGGGAGCAGTGAGATTTGAGCGGGGAGAGGCGGGTTCGCACGGGCACAGCTTTCTCCCTGGTGTCGCGCGCTCGGAGCGGAGATGCTGCTCCTGCTCCAGCAGGGCTGCCCCATGCCTGGGGACACGCTGCTCTTGCCAGTGCTCTGCCACAAATGCGTCTGTGAACAATAGACGACATCATCATCATGCTGGCCCTAAACGGTACATGCACAGCCATTTCCCTGCCTGCGGGCAGTCCCACTGGAAACACTGCTACTGCGCTGAGTGGATTGCCAGCTCCGGGAAATCCACAGCAATTTCCTCATTTCTCCAGCCTCTCTTCCCCTTCTTCCGCTTGAGCTTTCCACTTTCTTTCCACTTTCCAATGGAAAAACAGGGCGTGCAGCCCCGCAGATCTGGAAAAAATAGATTACTTGGCAGAAGTTTCACCGGACCTGGTATTTTCGCCAAACGCTCTGATTTTTATCTAGGTGGAGTTTTACAGCAAAAACTTCAGCGAAGTGTGCTCGGCTGAAATGCCGTTACATGCCGTGGGCGTTGTTATACTGCACTGTGACTTCCCTGCGCAAGCTCTGACAGACTGGGGTAATTGCGGTTGTCTCTTCCTGCTCAGAGAATACACATATTTTTACTGTTTCTCCCGTTGTAGCAATTACGTTTAGTATGATACTGTACTCAAACTATTTGCTAAACAGCAAAATAGTAAAAAAAAAAAAAAAAAAAAGTAGCAAAAAAAGGCTAAAAAGTATACAACTTCTTAGAAATAAAACTTGTATGATACAGTTATTTTTCTTCCTTTTTAACCTTGTGAAAAATTTCCCGTTTCTAGTGAAAATCATTGGTAATTAGGAAAACACATGATTACAGCACTAAATAGATTTTTTTTTTTTTTT
Organism: Larus michahellis; assembly: GCF_964199755.1. NCBI lineage: Eukaryota > Metazoa > Chordata > Aves > Charadriiformes > Laridae > Larus > Larus michahellis. The sequence continues at coordinate 15,937,209 of NC_133907.1, read as the reverse complement.
TGGTTAAAACTTGTTTCATCTCAGTGGTACTTGTGTTTCTGAGGGAGAATATGAAAGTCCAAAAGATATTAATTTCGCCTATAAAGCAGTTGCCTACTAATGTACACAGCCAAAGTATTTGAAGTAAGTGCTGCTTTAGAATGGGAGAATTTGATAATTTCTGTTTATTTTCTATCTGACTTTTGTGTTAGTTCACAAATATGGGCTCTGATGGCACTTAGTGCGGCTTTGTTAATGTCTGCTTAAATAGGGAGGCCATAAATATGGAAGACTACGTATAGGCCAGCTAATAGTCTTCACAGGTAAGGGATTTGCTCAATAATTGAGTTTCTTTGCTCTCCTTTGTTATCTATGCATTTGACATGAAGAAGACTGTTGGGTGTCCCACACAAGCCTGATGGGAATAGGATGTGTTTCATTTTCTTCCTGAATAGCATTGTGCTTACCCTTCCCAAAGTCATGCTTTAAACTCATTGGCAGTAAGTTTATCACTCGGGAAACATGAGGTCAACCTCACAATTTCTAGGTGAAGTCCCCTTGCTTCGAACACAGGGTCTACAAGAGAGTCGCAGGTACTACCCTCTTCATCTGGAGCTTTTAAAGCAATAGGTAGAAATATTTACTATTCAGTCAGAAGGTAATCCATACCCCTTATGGATAGGATTCGTGTAAATAAATGTAGATGTCAACAACTGAGCTAATCAGCACACAACTCTTATCATCAAAAGATAGAAAATGGTGCATTCAGCGTACCTTTTCCTAAAGGCTGAGGGAGCTGGGCATGTTTAGCTTGGAGAAGAGGAGGCTGAGGGGAGACCTCATTGCCCTCTACAACTCCCTGAAAGGAGGTTGGAGAGAGGTGGGGGTTGGCCTCTTCTCCCAGGTGAATAATGACAGGACCAGAGGAAATGGTCTGAAGCTGTGGCAAGGGAGGTTTAGATTAGATATTAGGACGAATTACTTTACTGAAAGAGTGGTCAGGCACTGGAACAGCCTGCCCAGGGAGGGGGTTGAGTCACCATCCCTAGAGGGATTTAAGAAATGTCTAGATGTGGCACTTCAGGGCATGCTCTAGTGACAGAGATTGTAGGTTGTTTGTTTGTGTGTTTTGGTTTGGTTTGGTTTTTTTTGGTGTGTGTATGGTTGGACTCGATGATCTCAAAGGTCCTTTCCAACCACGAAGATTCTATGATTCTAAAAGGAACATCTGATACCAATTGGATGACCCACACCCTGGAAATGTCAGTTTTTCTCCACTGCATAAAAAGATGTATTTGCAGATGTCGTAACTGATATGCAAATAAAAAATAATATTGCATAGACTACTTGCAATTAATAATTTGGGCAAGTCAACTAAAGCAGAAAGCTTTGTTTCAACAGAAAACATTTTGGAAAGCCTAAGTAAATGTATGTTTATTAATGAAGCAGCAAAGAATAAGACTAACAGGAATTTTCCATTAGACAGATGTTGAGCAGTAAGAAGTAATGTTAGAATAGTTCTTTCAGACAACATGTAGCAAATGATTCCTTGTGTATGTTGGTATCTGTGCTTATGGTTTTTCTATGAAAATTATGAGACTTCTAGTAAGTTGGAATTTGGCTGTCTGACAATGTAGATAGTGAGTGAAGTGCAGAAAACCTTCCAAGATAGAGTCTCCAGATACAGAACTAGTGGGTTCGTTGGAACACATGTATTAAGCACTCAGAAAGTGGAATTACCATGTTAATTTCTGGATTCTGTGGTCTTTCTAGGATCCAGAACAACTTTTGCCCCATTTTTTTAATTCTTAAAATGAAAACAATATTCATGTCTTTGAACCAAGTTTTGAAAGGCTTAATTTATCAAGGTTTATTGAAGAACTGAACGCTTGAAAAAGGCAATGGAAGGAAAATACTGTCACGATTTTAGGCTGACTGTAGAAGCCTCTGAGATGTAGGTTGGATAGATTCTGGCGTTTGAAACCCTGCTCTGGTAAGGTCACATTCCCTTCCAGATGCTACATAAAGTTTTTCTTTCAGTTGACTTAGACACAGGAGGTGGCATCTCCGCATAACTTGTCAGTTTGAAATGGTACCGTCTCCGAGTCTGAGGGGAGGGTTTCATGGCAAAAATCTGGCGAGTCCTTGAGAAATAATTCTTAGGCTAAGAATGCCCTTTGTTTTTGTACTTTGGTTCTTTGCAAAGAAGTCAATGCTTTATTGTTGTTCTCTTAATAAGTGACACATTTTTTTTCTTGTTTCTCCTTCCTTAAGGGCTCGACTTTGTTAAATATTGCAGTGCTTTGTCTAGATTTCCTCCCTTGCCCCACGTGGGTGTAGATTTTCTTAAGGATGGGCAAATTAACTGAGGCATATACCACTTACTATAAAACGTACATGGAGCCCAGCACTATTTCTGTATTCAGAATAAACATATTTTAATTAGTGGGGTGGTGTTATTTTGTCATTGTTTGGTTGTTTTTTGGGGGTTTTTTGTTTGTTTGTGGGGTTGTTTTTTTTTCTTTGTTTTCTTTTTTTTTTTTTATGGAGGAGCAGATCTAGAGGCTCACCAGAAAAACATGCAGGTCATGGGGGTTGCTTTCCTTTTTAGAGCAATTCCACTGGTTGAATTGCCCATAGAGCTTCTAAGTAGGTAAATTGCACTGACTGGAAACTCAGGATAATCAGAAATGCGGTCTGAGCAAGTAGATTACCCTATTCCTTGTCTGAAAGATAGAGACAACTTGGCCTAGATTGATGACTGTAAGTATGGAAGGCAAATTAATCAGGTTCGTTACATGTGGAGCAGAGAGAGAACCAAGACATCCGACGTTAGAGGTGTAGCGCAAGATCTGAGCAGGAGGTGGGGGACAGAAGCAGAAATAATCATACTTGGTTGCAGCTGAATGAGAAATGGGAGACAAGTCCAGGATGGAAGTTATCCTGAATGATTGAAAGTACTATTACTGATCTAGTCACAAATCCATGAGAAAAAGGAGAAAAAACAGGGTTTGAACTCTCCACATGCGGTCAAGAAAGTCTCTTCTACTCGGAAGTAGGTGATTTAATTTTTTCTGAATAGAGTCCTAATAAAGTAAACTTCAATTTGATTCATGGTTGCAAAGCAATTACATTTGGTTATCAGTAGACTAGTGGTCTTTCTAGCTTATTGTTCTCCTTTTTAATTACAATTAGAATTATTGTGACTTCTGCTCAAGTTGGCCAGACAAATTAACAAATAAGTCCTCTAGTGACAGATAGGACCGAAGACAGGATTTATTTTCACCAGGAAAATAACAGAGTTTGCTGGGGTTGTTCTTTGCCAGGAAAATATTTTTCAAATGCTGTGGTGTTTTCTCTTTTAAGTGAGACGTTTTGCAGAAATACAGGAATTATGGTAAAATTTCTTTTTGAAGAACAAAAGAGTTTAGTGATATTGAAGTGGTCCACTTTTTAACTTCTCTAGGGTATAACACTTTGCTTTCGCATTTCAAGACAGCATTTCATTTCCAATTGTACCTTTCAGTTTTGTCAAACCAAAGGATTTTTTGCTAACGCAACACTATGTCTATGATACGGAAAATCTGGTTCCTCCCTAGCACCAAAGCTTTTTGTTGGAAATACTGTTATTTGATGTCATGATAAACAAAACTTGGGCCATAAGCCTTTGAGATGTGCTGGGTTGTAATGGTTAGATCTAAAGCTGAACTCAGTTGTTAGGCTGGGTCACTTCAGTGTATGAAATTTATTTAGTTCTTTAAACCACGTAGCCCCCAACCCCCCACCGTTACCTTGGTCAGAGTAATATTTGACTTCTTTTCACAAGGTACTGTAATTGCTTTAGAAACCTGCAAACTACAGCTTGGAATATATTTGGTTTTGTCAGTGTACTCAGGATGCACTAAATTGTTCTGAATTTGCCTTTTGTGGGACTAGCCTTCTAAGCTGAAGTAATAGACAGACTTTCTACAGATTCCCCTCAGAATCCACCAACATGTGCAGAGGTTTTTTCTGCTGGCTGGCTTTGGGCTCTAGGGTCCAAAATGTTCTGTCTTCTAATTATTTTTTTTTTTCCTCTACCTGTTGATGGCAAAGCTGCCTCCTTTATAGAGTATCTCTGGATACTATGTCAAAAACGAAATTGGAGTGCTTGCTACCAGTCTCTTTTATTGGTAAATGCTGTGCCAAAAATGTGATGCATGCTCCATTAGTGTTCCTGTAACAGTCTTGGAAGCCCAAAGGCTTCAGTGCATATATGATCTTCAGAACATTGTCTCCTCACACAACATAGACTCCACAGTCTTGTACTGCCAAGCAAATATCTACCCAGTGATCACATATGCTGATGCCAAACTCATTTTCCAATGTCTTTAGCAGTTCAGCAGAAGAAACTGATGTGGGAGACTTTCTAAGTAAGTGCAGTGTGTGTTGTCCTGGCCCTTCAGGATTAGGATGAGGATTTAAATGCCTCATCCTCCATTTCTGTGAGCACTTCTGGTCTTGAGGAGGTCTTGGTCCTACCTGTTTCTTCTTTTGGGTAAGACCTAAAGCAAAAACTTGCCCAGCACATTTGTTTGGGGAGCTGGAGAGGCTGTACACCTCCTGTCAGCCCTGCTGGGGGGGGGTACATATATACCCTTTCTATTTTTGTGTGTAAGGAGAGGGTAGTCACATGAAAGTGCAGTTCTGTTGTCCAGATCAGGGCCATGGCTATATGTAGATTCTGCCATTGTTGTAAGACTGGTACAGAGCCACGTGGTTTGCAGGCTATGTAAAATTTGCGTATCTTTTTAGGTCTTGAAAGGACCACTGTGATAACAAGAGCCTTATTGTGATAGATGAGCGGGAGAGAAAACACCGAGTGTCAGATGTGCTGTCTGCGCTGTCCCCGTGTCATGTCTAGTCTTTAGAAAGATCTCATCGGATCTTTCTTTTAAGCTAGGAGGAATGCCTTGAGTACACACCACAGCAGGCTTGCGAGCTCAGGGTCCCAGGGAGGGCAAGAACTCTATTTACCTTTGCTGAGTGGCATTGCGACTTGGACCGAGTACAAAACCAGGGAAGTGATGGAGGAAAACCTGCTGTTAGCTCAGAATAGAAAGAGAAACTCAGAAGGGTCTTTGTAATGTGCTGGTCCCGCTGGTAGCGAGGGCTGTGACAGCAGTGTTCCCTTCAGGAGTTCCCTGGAAAAGGTAATCCTCTGGAAGTGGGCTGCAGTTCGATATGTGTTAGAGACGGGTGTGTGTAATTTAAATTTGTAACTTTTTTATATGTTTTGATTTGCTGAAATTGGTTTCAAGGTGTGGGGTTTTTTTCCTCTTTTATTTTTTTTTTCTTTGTCTAGAATAATCTTGCTTTCATTAACATGTTTACTTGCTGATTAATTCAGTTGTCCCCAACAAACCAAGGGTGTCTCAGCTTTCATGAAAATAAATAATCTGAAGAAAGCAATGATAAAGACAAACACATGAAACCAAAGGAAGGTACTTATCTCTGGATATACAATTTGTTTCCCAGCTTGGGGTCTGACGCGATCAATCATCAAGGGAAAGCCCGAACTGTAGATCTTAACTGACATTCCTTTGAAGAGGTGGTCCACAATTTTTAGTTATTCTGTACAGATTCAGTCATGCTGCACTGCTTCTCAGCGGTTTCATAACAGCAGCTTGTCAAATTTTTAAGTCTTTAACGTAAGAAGTTCATGCAAACTCTTCTTCCAGACCTCTGGTCTGGAAGCAGCTTCAGCTTTAGAGAATTCACAGTTGTGATGGTTACGCCGCTAATTTCAGAGAGTTAGTTAGTCAGAGGAGGCTTAGCTGAAAAGTAAAATTACTAAAAAGAAAATTATGTTTTACCTCAAACCAGGACATTATGATGCTCTGAGTTGCTTACAGATATTTGTTTTCTTTTCTCAAAAATCTCTTGGCCAACGCTCAAGCAGCCAGAAAGCCCTATTATACTGAGAATGCTCGAATGCATCTGCAGATTTGTAGGCTTGAACCAATTTAATATCTTTCAAGTGTAGACCGGAACTGAGCTTCTTCAGCTGTGCCAAAGGTTGGACGTGTTTCTTATACTTCCACTGGCTACGTTCAGCTGACTGAGAGGAGAGCATATGCTGATCACTTGCTGAGCTTGCATTGCTGAAAGTTAGGAAAAAACATCTTTAAACAATTAAGCTGCATGCACTTGATAGGGAATAATTGGAGGGTAATAACTTGGAGCACTGCTGAAATGTATTGAAAGAAAAGACGCATATTCTTGCTCCAAGTCCTGTTTCTGACTGCTTTGTTTATTTCTTAGCGGACTGCGTCAGACTCGTATGCCTCACAACCTTTTATGTGTAATTTGATTTTGTATTGCTCTGTGGTGCTCTGGGCTGGATATGGCCAAATCATGGTTCCAGTTGGCTGAATCATGACTCTTCCTAGAATACTTTAATAATCTAAGCCCTGGAAATAGAGTGCTTTTTTTCTTTTTGTTTAAAGGACACTTTATTATGTCCTTTTAAAATCCTTTAGATGACCCAGCTGTGTATATTTTTTAGTCTTTCATAATGTTCTTATGAAATAATGCTGGGAACATTAGTGGTGAATGCAGTGTCTGGAGAAATAAGGTATTACTGAGTAGAAGATTCCAGAAAGGTGGATGGATTTTTGAATGGCTTTGTAATTTTGCGGATGGGATTTGCATATTTAAACTATAAATGTCATGCATGTAGGGAGCAATTTAACAATTTTTTATTACTGCTGCCATTTCTATGGGAAGTGCTGAAACAGAAAATACGTGTTTGTGGAGATTGGTGTTTTTTCTGCTTTCCTCGCTCATTCTTTTATTTGTGGCAAAATGTCCCATTAGTGAGTCTTCTTCAGCCTCTTCCTTTTAGTTTTTCTCATAGGCTAGACTTCAAGGAACACTTCAAGCCCCCTGGTATGGCTACCGCAAGAGGCAACTTCACCTTTCTTCTAGCCCCCAGCAGCTTGTGCCACTTGCTGATGACAGTCTCACCCGGCCACACCAGTGCTCGTGCCAGAGCAAGGGAGGGAGGGCAGAGCTGAGGCAAAAATGAGGAGCTTGTCTGGGAAAACCTTATTCCTGTGGAAATGTTGCTGTGCATGGCTTCAAGCACTAGTGGGATTCCAGCTTCACTTTCTTACCTCCGACTCCTCATTTCCTCTCTTTTGTATGTGTCTGAGAAGGATGTTTAGAAAGAGAGAAAATAGGGGAAAGGAGAGAGAAGAAGAAAAGGGAACTCCCTTCTGGTGAAGGTAGTTTGTCATTTCCTTGCTGGCCAACATTAGGACTTGCCTGGGTATGGCATAATTGGGGGAAACCCCTCAGACCTACATTAATAGGAGCGGGGACTAAAGATGATATGTAAAGTGCAGGTAGGAGCTTTGCTGGTTTGAGGAGAAGAGCGGAGTCACCTGCATATAGAGGCACTTTCATGGCAAAAGACTAACTTGGGACTCCTATAAGATTGGGTGAAACAGGACTCTGGAGATGATAACAGAAGGCGGAGCAAAAAAACTGGTGTTCCTGGTCTTGCTCTCAAGAGAGTGAGCGAGGATATGATGCCACAGGGAAGTTTACTAGGGATTTTTTGACAAAGTGAGGCGTTGTTTCAATGAATTTATTCAGATGAAAAAAAAATTCATAGAGATATAGTACCCCTTTCACCAAGGGTACAGCTTTGCTAGCAAAACAAAGGAATGCTTATGTATACTGTAAAATAGTATCTAATTTAGGAAGAAGGGTATCTGTTCATCATCAAAGTCATCAGATTGGACACTATGATTTTAATGTTCCACTTTCCACAAACAAACATATTCTGCTGAAGCAGTTAGTTCTGAATTTAAATGTGGACAGGCACGACTATGTAACTGGGGGCTCAGGGCCTTTGGCTGGGGATGTGGGAAGCCCCAGTTCAAGTCCTGGCTCAAAAAATATTTATTTGTAACATGAGCAGCTTGAATCTGCATTTGTGCTGCACTTGAGTGGGCGCCGTGTTCTCCTGATATGTGGTGCTGGGAGCTTCCTGTTGTGTAAAAATCTCTGTTTTGAGTTGGGTAGAGCAGAGGTGTGTGCACGGCCATCTCCCACCTCCCAAGTGAAAGCAGATATATGGGTCCTCCTGAGACCACAGAAGATTTAATGGGATAAGATTTGCTGTTTTCTGCCAAATACTTCAACCCTTTGGTGTCAAAGTACGTGCAACTTCAGCCATTTTTGTTGAGTAACAGAAACTTTCCGTTTGGTAGACCTTTAATCTTTTGTTTGAAGTCTATCTCTAATATTAGCTTTTGCCAGGGTCAAAATAAAACCTTATACCGCGCATTTACCTGCTTTTTCAGCTTCTAAAATGCATAGGATAATCTCTTATTTGACAGTTTGGTTTCTTTCAGGATGTTCAAATATTCTGCATATGTTCTAATAACACATTTTCTCTTCCAATGAACCTTTTCTGGCTCCTTTGAAAAAGGTTAGGGAAGAATGTAGTTAGTATATCCAAGTGATTTATTAGAGTCTGCATTCACTTAAGTATTAGTTTATATAGAATTAATCTATATCAGAAGTACTCTTTGACATCATTACTAAACAAATTACCACAGTATATCATAGCCTGTGTAAAATCAGGAAGCATTTTAGCTTTGAGGGTTATTTGATATGGCTCAAATAAGGACTCTATTAGTGTGTCACATTTTTGCAGCACTTAGCACTAAAGTTACCATCCGCTTTTGAAGTCTTATGGGAGTTTCTCAATTTCATAGATTCTAGAATTTCAGAGATAAAGCTCTGCTCTTTTTCTAGCTGAAAAGAAAAACTTCAAGGAAACACTACTCTTTTGACACTTTAAAAATCAGCGTTGATTGATACATGGTAGTCAGCAGTTCATAAAGTAGTGATTGATGGAAGCCTGCTTGAAGACGTTGTATACGAGTAGTGTCTGTGAATTACTGTATGCAATTAATACATTTTGTTTGCAGATCCTTATGTAAAAAGCACGAGAGAGACGCCAGACAGTGAGAACCGAGATACTGTACAAACCAATGACTAGAAAGAAAAAAAATCACAACTTGTGTTCTAATTGGAAACCATTCTGTGTTACCCTGTTACTGATTTGGAGGAAGAGCACTGAAATATTTCATTTAATGTCTTGTGAAACTTTAATATTGTAGTTCTATGTCTGTTGTCTGAGAAGGCTGTGATTGATTTCATGTTCCATTCAGCATCTACCCAGGGCTGGCTGAGAACTTGGACTTAGTCCCTGGCAGGGTTCTGGCATCCTACTTTTCCGTAAACAAAAACTAAATTGAAAAGTCTTCCAGGATGGGTAGCTGGACCTTTTCATATTCCCTGAAAAAACTTAGCGGGGAGGCTGAGATGTGAAGAAAAGCATTAACGTTTTTCCTATAGAGAATTTCGGTTTTATTGAAGGCATTTATTTTTTTTTCTTTTCCCACCTGCAAATCAGTTTGAGTGAACTTTCTAACTGTCTCTGGCTGTGCCTGCCTTCCCCAGTTCATTTGCAAGTAGATGGAAAGAGTTTTGTTTCTTGTATTTCTGTAGTGGTATTATGTTTATATGTTTTTTTTTAATTCCTTTGTCATGACATGACCTATAGATTTTACTGTGCTTTTCAAGTTTACATTTTAGTACCAATGAGATTCCCTGAAACCTTCTTTTCTCCTGGCTCAACAAGTCCAGGTCCCTCAGTGCCCCCTCACAGGGCAAGTGCTTCAGTGCTCTGAGCATCTTTGGTCACTTGCTGCTGAACTCTGGTTTGTCAACGTCTGTCTTGTACTGGGGAGCCATAAACTGGATGAGGGATTCTACGCATGGTCCAGTGAGCGTTGATATGGGGGACAGTGAGGATAGAAGGATAATTGCTTCCCCTTATCTCTGGGCTATGCCCCATGTTCAAACACAGCCTAAGCTGCCTTTCACCTTTGCTGCCAAGGCACGCTGCTTGTCTTCAGCTTATTGCCTGCCGTTGTCTCCAGGTCTTTTCCAGCAGAGCTGCTCCCCAGCCGGTCCGTCCCCAGCCCGTATTGTTGCAAGGGGCTATTCCTTCCCAAGTGCAGGACTTTGCATTTCTCCTTGCTGAATTTCACAAGGTTCTTCTTGGCCCATTTCTCCAATCTACCTAGGTCCCTCTGGATGGCAGCCATGCCCTTGAGTGTACTGGAACAGCAAATGCTGCTGCCTCCTCCAGGTCACTGATAAAGATATTAGAATCATAGAATGGGTTGGGTTGGAAGGGACCTTTAAAGGCCATCTAGTCCAAGCCCCCTGCAGTCAGCAGGGACATCTTCAACTCAATCAGGTTGCTCAGAGCCTCATCCAGCCTGGCCTTGAATGTCTCCAGGGATGGGGCCTCCACCCCCTCTCTGGGCAACCTGGGCCAGTGTCTCACCACCCTCAGTGTAAAGAACTTCTTCCTAATGTCTGATCTAACCCTGCCCTGCTCGAGTTTAAACCATTGTCCCTCGTCCTATCGCTACATGCCCTTGCAAGCAGTCCCTCCCCAGCTTTCCTGTTGGCCCCTTCAGGTACTGGAAGGCTTCTATAAGGTCTCCCCAGAGCCTTCTCTTCTCCAGGCTGAACATTAAAGAGAATAAGTCCCGGAATAGGCTCCTCCAGCACTCCTATTGTCCATGAAGCACTACTCGCTCGGACCAATTGTTCCACTAGTTATTTTACCTATCTCTTTTTTGACCCATCCAGACTAGATTGTCTTAACTTGGACACAAGAATATTGCAGTAGACAGTGTTCTCTGCTCTCCCCCCATCCACAAAAGTCAGCTTCCTGATTTCTACTTAACAAACCTGTGAGTCTCTATTAATAGTTTCAGTGTGACTATCAGAAATTAATCCAACTAAGTTAGTATTAAATAGACTACAGTATTACCCTGATCTGGTGATCAGCAGATAGAAACAAGGGTGAGCAGCCAGGGAAGATAACCCTTTCTGCTCCTGCAGACTTTGGCTATTTAAAGCCATCAGCAATGACGCATATGCTCGCTGCTTATGCTAGAAATATTGAGTTTTGCAGCCTTTCCCTCTGTCTGTTGTAAAAGGCAAGGTAAAAGATCACAGACCAATATTTAAATTTGTCTTGAGACTCTAGACAATGTTCAGCTGGATGAAGGAGTGTTACTGACATATAGAACATGGTATATCTTGCTAGTGTAACCTTTATGCCTGCAAATTCCTGTTCTGTCTTAAGTTTATTGACTTGGCAAGAACACATATCTTTTTCAGACACAAAAACTTTATTTCAGATGGAAGAAAACACAAAACCCTAGAAAAGAGGAGGTCAGAAACGCCATCCAGCAAGGTTGTCAGCATAGACCTGAGCAAGATGCCTATGCAGTGCCGGCTACGCAATACTTCAACTCAAAGAAGCAGAGCTTAAAAAAAGCAACAAACAAGCAAAATCAGAGCAGCGTACTAACTAACAGTATGTTTATATATCAGCATGTTTGTCCTACTGTAGTCCTCTCTTTCAGTCCTCTCTCTAGGTGGAGTTTGTTTTAAAATGCTCTAGGAGCTAATAAAAATTTGTTTTCAGTTTGTTCTCCTCATAGTTATTCCGGTTATGAAACTTACACACTTATTGCCCCAGACTTTATGCCTTTGAAGTTGCTAAGGTTTTTATAACTTTGGTACCAAGAAGACCAACGTGCACCAAAGACCCTTAGAGGAAATGAGAGAAATAAACCCTCTCTTGCTCAGCCCCGCGCAGCGTGAAGCCTGAGGAGCTCTGTGCTGGCAGTGGCACGTGCTCAGCACAGCACTGCCCTTGGGCACGCGTAGAGCAGGCTGGGGAGCTGCTGTGCCATCACTACAGGTGTCCTCTGCCATCTCCTCTCTGCTTGAAGAAAACTGTGCTATTGGAAGGGACAGGAGCATCTCTCCGCTGAGCAAAGGCTGGGAGACCTGGGGCTGTTCAGCCTGGAGAAGAGCAGGCTGAGAGGGGATCTCATCAGTGCCGATCAATATCTACAGGGCGGGTGGCAGGAGGAAGGAGTCAAACTCTTCTCAGTGGTGCCTGGTGGCAGGACAAGGGGCACAAGCTGGAACACGGGAAATTCCATCTCAACATCAGGAAAAACTTTTTTCCTTTGAGGGTGGCAGAGCCCTGGCACAGGCTGCCCAGAGAGGTGGTGGAGTCTCCGTCTCTGGAGATATTAAAAACCCGCCTGGAGGCGTTCCTGTGCCACCTGCTCTGGGTGACCCTGCTCTGGCAGGGGGTTGGACTGGACGATCTCCAGAGGTCCTTTCCGACCTCTGTCATGTTGTGGGACATGTCCAAATAGGATAATGTTTCCAATAGCTGTCCTGGCTTTGTCCCTACTTGCTCTGCGTATTCTCTCCTACTTCAAGGCAAACTGAACATATTCAGAGACATTATAATACAGAAGAATTAGTAAGAATAACTGAAACTTGTAATGACGGATGTCAGGTGGTGAGAGCAGAAAGCTGGTTCCCTGGTTCTGATCTCTTAAATAAACTTTGCTTAGACCTCTAGAGAATAAGCAGTACTTGGGAACAGTCCTCTTAGAAATGTCCTCTTAGAAAGCCTGGAAAAAGCACAGAAGGTGTTCATGGGATGGAAATCCCAGAATGGGGCTTGGAAAAAGATTAAAGTGTCCAGAGGGAAATAGGGGCCTAGGAGCACCTGAGCTCTGCCATGGGATTCAAGTTTGTGTGTGTTTGTGTGGCTTGAAGGGCAGAAATTGAAAACCAAAAGTTGGGCTCTGTTAAATTTTTATAAGATACCTAATAGAGAAGGGATTTGAAGACGGTCTACACAAAAGTCAGCATCTATTTTTATGACCCAGTCCAATTAGTAACATTCTTTTCCTAAGTGGTCTGCAAACAGTTTATGATTTCCTCACATAATCACTTATCTGATTCTTAATTAACTTATTGTGGACATGTGTTTCGGTGCAACACGCAATATCTGAATAATATTGGAGACATTAACCATTTTGGGAGGAAAAATCCTTGTGACTTATCATCTTTCTGATTGCGTGAAACCAGGTCTTTTTAGGTCCCAAAGCAAATGCAGTGACATCCAAGGGGAGTCTCTGGAGGTATTTTTCTGTGTTTCATTCAAAGAAGCCGCCTGTAGGGACTTTAATCTGGTAGTCGTTTATTTCTGTATCTCTGCAGGGACTGGAACCTCAGCTGAACACTTTCAGTATTTGAAGAATTTTATTTTTCTTGTTTGCATAAGCACGACTTTGACTATATGAAATATTGACTTGGTTTTAAGCCTAAGTTTTCAGAATTATCATTTTGCAAAAATGACAGTTTGAGAGCTTGCAATATTTTCCAGAGTATGGAACAAGCATCTGAATATTTAAGAACAGTAAACATCGGTGTTTACAAATAACAGCTAATTCACTCTGCTACAGCTGTTCTCTAAAGTATTTATTGTGTAGATTTTTCTGAGAACAAATAACGAAATAATATGCAAAAAAGAAAAAAAAAAAGAATGGAAATGTTTCATACCATTTATACTTCTGGTGAAATAAAACATATTGTTTTCTTTAAAAATTCTTGCTGAATTCAAAGTGTTTGATCATTATTAACTTCCAAAATAATAGGAATAGTGGGGGGGAAATAGATGAACTTTATACCTGAAGTAAAGCAAGACTTGTTTTTAATCAAATTTTGAAAGAAATAATTTTTCATGGAGATGGGAATATATGGTCCACCTTATAAAGTGGCTTGTGGGATCAAGACGCAGTTACTCCTGTATTATCTAGCTGAGTTTGGGTTCATATAACAGTCCTCTACTGCTTATTCTACGTGCTTATTCAATGAAAAAGAAGTTCAAGGGTTTTTAAACATGTATTTTCAAACTTGATCATTGATTGCAGTTTTATAGAGTGAAAATTTAACCTATCAGTCAGTTTTGTAGTAAGATTCCGTGCCGAGCTGAGGGATAGAAAGAGGGTTGTCTGCGAAGCATGAATCTACGGAGAAATAAACTACGGTTCTCTGCTTCTCCTCAAAGATAGACATACACAAAACTGAAAAAGAAATAAAGCAGTTCTTTGAACTTCAAAAATACTGCTTAAATAGATTTCTGCTGAAGGCAAAATGTTTACAGACTGTAGCATGAAGAGAAACATCTGCTTGTGGATGGCAGCTGAGAACGGAACACGTACCACGGTAGGACAACATCTGAAAGGAACACAGTGCAGGGTCTCCCTGTGGAAAAAAGAGATTTTATGGTACCTGTGCAAGGAACGTATCATTTGAAAACTGTATTCAGTAGTGCGACTGCTGGCAAACCAGCGTTGCTTTTATTGTCCCTTCTTTGTTGGCACATGTGTATGTAAACAAGTAACGCTGAGATCTTGTGATGTTTTCCAGGAGCTTCTCTACTGCAAATTCTCAGTTGAGGAATTCTCAGTTAAAGAATTCTCAGTTGGATTCTCTCTCTCTCTTGGCTTTTGAGAAGTATACTTGGATGAGGCTCATCAAATGGGTTGAAATGAAATACTGGCAGCTGAAATGTGTGGGACTTGCCCCAACAACAACAACAGTGGCTCTGCGAGCCATGCTGCAGCAAATGACCACTTTCTGCTCAAGCCTAACAAATAGCTGCTATTAACCTGCCGATGGAAATACTATTCTCCTTCCCAAAGTCATGTTGCACAGGTACTGAGTTCAGGTTTGCATCCCTTTTAAAGCTTAAGGTCTCTCAGCATCACCTGTGGGACAAATTCTTAGTCTGAATTTTCATTTCGCTTTGACTCCAGCAGTGTGCAAGGAGGGAATATTTACCAAACATCTTAGTCGCCTAGTGCAGGTGCAGAGGATGGTAGAGGTATAGGAGCAGAGAGCTGCCCTGTCTGGCCTTCTCACCCCCACCCATGTTCATTACTCTCTCAAGAAGCTCAAACTTTGATTTCAAAAAGAGAATTTAACTATCAGTGTTTGCTGACTTCCTTAATCCCAGCTTCACATCCATTCTGCTGCCACCAGCCCAATTGTTTGTCAAATTGAAGTGGTTTATACCACTGTGTGTTGGGGATTTTTGGGTTTGTTTGGGTTTTGGGGTTTGTTTTTTTCCCCCCCTTAAGTTGAAACTTGAAATAAACTTTGCTGGAATAAGAACAGTCATTTACAAAAATATGCTTGCCAGGAGGAAAATTGCTCTCCGTTTCTCATGGATACCCCTCTAATGCTGACCAGTATGGGTTGAAATGCTCACAGTCAAGAGAACCGGGCATCAAGTCAAAATCAAAACTCATAATGATGGCACAAGAGATGTGTCAGAAGGGAGCCCTCCGTTATGTCCTGCTCTGGACACTTCAGAGTTGCTTGCAGTGGCACAAATCACTCCTCTTGAAGCATCCTATTTTATGATTACTTGTGGTCGCTTGAGATGTATTTGTTGGGGGGTCCTCGCTTGGCGGCTGTGGCAGGTAGTCTACTTAACTAGAGAGCAGTCCAAACCAAACTGTTGTGCAGTACAGCGGAGAGGTTGTTGCTCTTCCTTATTTAGCCAAAGCATGAATGTTTGGTGCTTTTAGAAATAGAAAGAAAACTCTGCACATCTGCAAAAGACACTGAGCCAGAATGTTTGAAGCTTTCTTCCTGAGTGGTTCACGCGTCTTGTATTTGAAGGTTTCTAAACGAACAGCTGTCTTTATTTTTCAAAATAGTGAGGAGAGAGTGCTTACACACTTTCGGGCCCCTTTCACTAACTTGGCTTGTGTTCAGGTGATACACACTAGTGTATCCAAGCGATCTCTGTTGACTGATACAGCCAGGTCAGCTATCTTTCATCCACAAAAGCCCCATAGTTTAATATCCTGAATTAGACACAACAGAGGGGTTATATTCCAGCTGTCTGAGTTGAACCTTATCTGGTTTCCTGGAGCAGTCAGAACCCTGAATAGGTCCTGAAGGTTTTTGTGGTGGACTAGCTCTGCAGAAAGTGGAATTCATAACAGATGAGGGGTGAGGCTCATCAATCTTCCACTTCAGATTCTTCAGAGCTGCAGACATTTTACTTAATTGCTTTACTTAACTGATTTAGATACCTGCATAAAGGAAATCTGGACCTGGTCTGGCATGTTCATGGCTAGGACCATGCCCATGGGTGAGAACCACTGGGAAAGACTCTGGGTGGTTTTTTGACGTTATGCCTAAAATATTAAATGCCACTGTTGGCACCTTCCCAGGTTATAATATTGCCCTGAAGACGGTGATTCCAAGTAGCCAAACCAATGATACCTCCGTCAGTACATTTAGAACAAGAGAAGAAAATTGCCTTTCTTCCTTCCAAGGAGCAGCCATAGCAGCTGCCTGTCTGGGATACTTCTAATGTGCTGTGATTGGTATTTCTGGCGTCCTCTGCCTTCAGATACTGCCTGATCTACATATAGAAAAATGTGTCTTTTTTACATGTGATGAAAACTCTAATGTTATCTGAAAATAGCCTGCTTTGAGGCAAGAGGAAATTTTTTTATTGCTAAGTGCTAAAGACAAATTTAATTGGTGCTAAGAGAAGTTACTGGAGATGGCCAGTGAAGAAAGTTGGATAGGACCCATTTTGAGAGTTACCTATAGGCCAAGAAACGGTATCTGGAATCACCATGTCTTTTGTGCCTTCTGTTAAGGCCACAACATTTGGTTCACCATGTGGGTATAGAAAATCTGGCATGCAGTACTGGGCAGAAAGGGCAAGCTTGCCAGGAATACAGCAGTGGGCAATAATTCAGCTGAATTTGTACAGCTTTATATGACACTAATTCCTTGGCCCGTACTCAGATGAGAATAATACCGCATTGCTCTAACTTATTGTAATTCTCCCCTTAATAATACCAAATTAATGCCTATTCAAGACTGCTGACTACAAGCCAAAGCAAGCCATGGCACACATCACTAAAAAACCCATCAGCGGCTGGATGCCTCTCTCAGATGAGCTAATACATTATCTCCTAATACAAATGTTGTGTCTTGACATTTGATTTCTATATATCTATAGAAAAAATTACAGCGGTTTAATGCCCCAATCTCTTCTCTTTCATTGACTCACCGTGATTCAGCCTTTGAATGAATCTTTATTCCAGATTCCCCTTATCTCCATGAAGAAAGTCAGGAGCTCAATCAACTATTCGTGTTTTCATGTCTTTCCAATTAAACGAATCAGTTGCATTTAACAGCATTTGAAGCTTACAAGCTGAAGAACTCCCTCCTAAAGGAATATTTTACAAGAAGCACAGAGGAATCAAGATTTTGTTCACTCTCTGCAGTGAAGTTTTTTGCAGGAAATGGGGAGCCTCTGTTAACTTCACGATCCTGGTCTGATTTTAAAGAACTCGCGTTTTGAAAGTTGAAGGGCTTGAGCTATTAATGGCTATCTTAATGTATTTAGGTTAGATTTGAGGTCTAAAGGTCTTGAACAACATTTTCCAGAAGTATGTGGCTTCAGCAAATAACGTATCTCTTGGATTGAGATAACTGAAGAGTAGTATGCTTCCTCTTTTTTTTCTTTTTTTTGTTTGGCAGCTCTGCCCTTATTAAACTGTTTTATTATTTTTCTCTTCTTCACATACATTTTGCTTTGGGAACCAGTAGTTTTTGTTTGGATCCCCCTTTGCGTCTCTCTCACCTTCCTTCCTGCGTTCAGCCAGGTCTGTACCGGCCCCTTTCAGGAAAAGGGGCTGAGACGGCAGCGGAGGCAAGTGGGCAGAGAAACTACTTACGTACAGCCCAACTCCCAGCCCCTCTCCTAGAAAATTTGAAATTCATAAAGCTACATGAGTAACTTATTTAAAATATTTCCTCTTCCAGATGGCCGTTGTACTCTTTGCTATAAACATCTATCAGTACAAAATTGATAATTTAAGGAGCAGAATTTTCAAAAGCCAGAAGCTTAAGTCTTGGTGAGTTCGATATATTCCTGGCTGGTTTGCATGTTCAAAAGGGCACTTTTTAGTTGTACACTGGAGTGATTTTTTTTCCCAAAGTTTCTAGTCAGTAAGCATTAAACAGATAACAGATATATCAGGGGCTATCATTAAAATGGTACTTTAATTATTTTAACTATCACACTTTTCTATATACTTTCTATAAGTGCTTACAAATTTTTCACCCACTATACTATCAATTAAATAATGTATATGTTCACACAAGGTGTAATTAGAAGCATGGTCTGGAAATTATTGGTTTCTTATTTCATTTGATTTTTTTTTGGACATAAGAATGACATAATAAGGCAAAAAATTTTTTTGAAGCTGGCTAGTGTATTCATTGCATGATCATTAAGTGCATAAATAGTAAAAAACCTGTTTAAGACAAGTCTCTAGATTTTAGATGAGCACCTCCATGTCCATGGACACAAGACAGAATTACCGATAGTCGTTGCCTCTACAAATCAAGACTTTAAGCTAGTGTAGACCTACAGATAGAGACCCTTAACGTTTTCCTACATAAGTTTTGATCCTGTGCAGAGATTTTACTTTTGTAGTCACTGGATGCAGTACGTGCTATAGAGGCAAGGTGTTATTTAGCTCCTTTTCTTGGCCCAGGTTATCTTTTTTCCTGCAGCTTCATAAACGTAGGTGATGGCATCTCTTTCTCCAAAAGTGGCAACATATACTTCTGTTGTTAATATGTCGCTGTTAGCACTCTGCTTTTGAAAAAAATTCCACGGTCTTTCCCTGGGAAATGTTTCATTCTTTAACATCTCTGATTTTAGTTTTAGTCAAGAGTATGGGACTAGAAGCAGCATGTACAGTCCCAAATACTGAATTATTATTAGTCTTTGCAGAAACAAAGATTTTTAAACTATCAGGAAGCTTAAAAGATACTGGACTATTTTCTTCTAGATTCCGAGCCTTTAGTATATGTTTGTCTTGATTTCAGGCTTTTCTGCCCCATTGCTGGCTGACAAGTTTTGTTTGTTCATTTGGTTTGGGTTGTTTGGGTTTTTTTTTTAAGATAAAGAAAAGAGAGGATCTGAATTCCACTTCTTGCTGTAAGTCAAACAAGTGTAATTTAAAGAAGATATCATGCTCCTGAAGACCTACAAACAACACCAGCTATTCATCGCAACCTACAGCTCATCCTGTCTGTTGGGAGGTCAGAACTTAGTACGGCTATAGAACAGCTGTTTGATCCTCAGCCATTTGTGTGCCTAGATGTCTTAAAAACTTCAGGCGATAAAGAATCTATTGCATGTCTAAGAAAATGGCTCTGGTGGCTCCTCTCCAAAGATAGGCTTTTATTTTATTTTATTTTATTTTATTTTATTTTATTTTATTTTATTTTATTTTATTTTATTTTATTTTATTTTATTTTATTTTATATTTTATTTCATTGTATTTCATTATATATTTTTTTATTTATTAACTTGGCAGTCTAGCTTCAACTTACAGACAAGTGTCATCCTATTTCTGGAAAACAAAAAACGCTGTTCATTGTAGGTATGTGCTCCCTAAGTCGTTCTTCTTGATTATAGTGAGGTTGGGCCTTGATTTTTGAAGCCTAGTTTATTATTGAAGGGAAATTACTGAGCATTGGCTCATAAACATGGAGGCACGTGTTGGTGTGTGTTTGCAGGGTTAGGCTCACTCACCTTCTGTGGGGGATGTAGTTATGAGCACCAGGTTCCTGGCGTCTGTCGTTCGTTAGCATCTAATGGAGTTTCACAGAAACCTCTTTTACGTTGTTTGAACGTGTAAGTAGGTAAAAGAAAGTCAGTGGTGAGAATTCAATCGTCTAACTAAAAAAGTAAACCGGAACCTTTAGGTCTGAAAACAGGATGTATAGAATTATTTTGTGAGCTTTTAACTGTAAAATCTCGTGTGATGTGAGCGGTGGATAATATTTAGTTCTGAACGAACCCTCTTTCAAAAATACCACTGCTGATGCGCACAGGGAGGAGGAAGCTGGATATTGGCTTCATCGTTCAGGAGCAGTTCTCTCTGCTGGAGCAGAGATTGCATCCAGCTGCGCGGAAATCAGTTCCTGGCTTCTACTTTCTGGCCGTACTTCTGACCTGATAGTTTCTTTTCTGTCTTCTCTCTATCTTATCTGAGCTAATACAAAGAGACAAGAAAATCTCCCCAAATACCTGATTTATGGCATCAAAACACCCATAGGTTCAAGATTAAAACCAGACAACTTGGGGTGAGGGAGAGGGAAAAGCTGTGGTTACTGCTGTGGAGAGGAAGAGTTACGGGAATACGAACATACATCTGTAGTGATGAACTTGATAAAATTATCCATCTGCAAAGGCTGATACTCTAGGAGAAAACAGCTCAAAATCACAATGAAATCATAGGTTTTTTGAACATTGTTTCAGCAGCAAGTAGATAGGCTTGAAATGACAGTTAATCCTGAAGGCTCTACAATCATCGCAGCAATTTGAAGGCAATCGAGCATCTTAACAGAAGTCATTAACAAAGCTAAAACCTCTGTTTTGGCTGAGAGTAATATAAAATGCAGGCAGGGCAGGCGTGAAGTTCTATGGTGGGTTGCTCTGCAAGTGAGCTTCTTAAGTGGATAGATGTGATCCGCACCTAATACGGGCCGAGACACAACACTGGAAGATGCTACTATTTAAAGTGGTGCTTTTTTGCTGACTCTATTTAAATGCTGCAGCGGCAGGGTGCCGCATTGAAGCTGCTGTTAGAAATCCCAGGACCCCCCACAAGCTTGCAATGCTGATAGTGCTTCAGCAGGCAGATTTTAGGATCCTAAAGTCTGCAAGTGCAATATTTTGTTTGTCATAGTACGATGCGCCAGACTTCTCCCCAGTATATCTGCATCAAAGTTAATTGATTACTATTGGGGCGTTCTTTGGGTCTGTGAGAAGTTAAAGGTTCATAAAAGAAGACAATTGCAAGTGAAAGATAACTGTGATTTAGCGCTTATTTCTTTTACTTCCCTCTGTCTAGGAAAGTAGCTTATTTTGATATTTTAATTTTATTTATTTAACTGAAAAAGTTGGGGGGGGAGAGAAATGCACGAAGCTTATCTTTGCCTTCTGAAAACAGAAAATGTGGAATTTGGTCTGTCACTGGTAATAAAATATTCCATTTGACTTGGCCCTAATATTCGTAAATGTTTCATTTCAAATACTCTAGGAAAAGCAAAGGAAGGAAAAAAGCTTCTTCAGTAACTTGCTGGGGCAGGCATAGAAGAAGAAAGGGATGGGGATTGTACTCGCTTTCATCCAAACAGGCAGCCTGAGAGGAATTTTGTCATTGCACGGCAAAGTTTTGAAAAAGTACTATCCAGATCAGGTTATTTTATAATCATGTGCTTGCCAAATTTAAAGAGAAATAGGTGCGATCTTTAATGCACAAGGATTCAGAGTGTTTCCTGAAAAGGAAATCTGTAGGAAAGCCAATGTCAAGGCTATTTCTATGGCTGTTACCGCCATCTTGCCAAAAAAAAAATCACTTTGCTGGCCTAATCCAGGCACTTAAATAGCTGGTTTTGGCTACTACCTTACCAAAATGATGAGATTACCTGAAGACCATTATTTCAAATTACCCCAAATTAAAAATGTCTTTTGGTTTCTTATAAATCTTCCGCTACTTTTTCTGTCAGCTGTCCTGGTGTTTACGACTCCCCAAGCTCACAGAAAAAATCTGTAATCATTATCACTTTCCACTCCCAGTCTTAAAACACTTTTCTTTTGTATGTTTGCCAGCACATCTTTTTGTCTCCTGATATAATTTTATATTCTGCTACTCTTTTCTAATTCTGTTTTAAAACCAGCATGGTTGGAATTATTATATCATGCAGTAATATCTTAAACAGATTTATGTTCTGCTGCTTGTAATGAAGAATTTTGAGGCATAGAGTTTCCAAGAGCTTGGCTTTTCAAATGCCCTGAAAATGAGGAAGAGAGAAAGATTGTGTCAGTTATGCATAAATCAGAAAATGCTGCCTTGATAAAATGTTTTGCAAAAACATGCTAATTACAATGAACTCTCTACAAAACACTAACAGATTTTGATGACTCCTTGCCTGCTTGTTTGATGACTTCTTCCCTTGGCTTTGTGCTCTTTTTGGAATAGTGACCCTAAATCATAGAATCATAGAATCACTGAGGTTGGAAGGGACCTTTAAGATCATCAAGTCCAACCATTAACCTACCCTGACAAAAGCCACTTCTAAACCATGTCCCTAAGTGCCCCATCTACCCTTTTTTTAAACACCTCCAGGGATGGTGAATCCACCACCTCCCTGGGCAGCCTATTCCAATGTTTAATAACCCTTTCAGTGAAAAAATGTTTCCTAATATCTAATCTAAACCTCCCCTGCCGTAACTTGAACCCGTTTCCTCTCGTCCTATCACTTGTCACCAGGGAGAAGAGGTTAGCCCCCATCTCTCTACAACCTCCTTTCAGGTAGTTGTAGAGGGTGATAAGGTCTCCCCTCAGCCTCCTCTTCTCCAGGCTAAACAACCCCAGCTCCCTCAGTCGTTCCTCATAAGGTTTGTCCTCCAGACCCCTCACCAGCTTTGTAGCCCTTCTCTGGACACGCTCCAACACCTCACTGTCCTTCTTGTAGTGAGGGGCCCAAAACTGAACGCAGTACTCGAGGTGGGGCCTCACCAGTGCCGAGTACAGGGGGATGATCACTTCCCTAGTCCAGCTCACCACACTATTCCTGATACAGGCCAGGATGCTGTTGGCCTTCTTGGCCACCTGGGCACACTGTTGGCTCATATTCAGCCAGCTGTCCACCAACACCCCCAGGTCCTTAAATGCTTGGCTGTTTTTTTGTTGTTGTTGGCTTTGTGGGTTTTTTCCTCCCCCTCCAAATGAAGCTTTCAGGGAAAACGTCTTTTTGCAAGGACGCATCCTTCCCTCTGCGTGGAAAACAGCTTCTCATTGTGAACTGGTGCAGTGCTCTATTCTTAACCTGTGAACAGGTGTCAGCAGCAGCTCAGAATTACTTAAAATAAATCACTGCGACTAACATATTTAAGGTAACAAAAGCTGGTAAGGATGAAAATGGTTCAGAATTTGAACTTCATGTGCACGTACAATAACTGTTTCTTGCGATACAGTTTGTCAGGTCTCTAATGCCACCAGCTTGATTTCTGAGAAGCCCTTATTATTTAATTGTATTCTTTTGGCCTAAAGATCAGACAATGAAATCTAACCTCTATTAAATGGGGAGTGGCAGACAATGCAAGCTCAGAGAACAAGCAAGGGGGCAAGATATAATCTCAACTGCATTCTTACTTGGGTAACAGACAGAAAAGTTGTGAATAAATACTGAGAAAAGAGGAGGAAAAGGACAAAAGCAAGGAAAATTATCTTGGAGCTGCTGCTTCAGGAGCTGTTGTGTGAAAAGGGACAAAGCGGTTTTGGCAGAAGATAACCCCCCTTGCGTTCTGACACTCCTCACCCAGGTGGGAGGCCGGGTGCGGCTGGGTTTAAATTCCGAGTGATGCCCAATTCGCCACCATCAGTCCAGTCGCGTTTAGTATGTATTAAACTGTTACGGTTTGGATACACGAACAGTGGACTGCACCTTCAGTCTAGTCGTGCTCCTGAACCAGCACGGCCACTCTCGAGTCTTTGGTCACGTTCAGCGAGAAACCGAAACGACCGGCTACTTAAACAGTGCAGTTTATTTAAACAACAGATATAGAGGTTCTTAGGATTGCCGGTGATAAATACGCTGTCTGCAAAGCACGTGCAAATAAAGGTGGTGTTAAGTACACAAAACACGCGACCAAGTTATAAACAATACGGCCTGGCTATAAATGCAGGAGAGAGATTCTCTAGAGAGATTTCTAAGTTCCCCGAGGACACACTCGGTATATTCTGAGTCTTACCCAAAGGCGTCCCTGTGGAGGGGAAGAAAGGCCCAGCCCGTCAACTGGTCCCGGACATCACTGATGGAGTTGTCCTTGACTGGTTCGTGATGGTGTCTTCCCCGATATCCCCCCTCTCTCGGGCTATTTTTATACTATTTTTTTATCTTCAAGGTGGAGTTTGAGTGACTTTAGTCATACATACTTTTATTATGATTGGTGTAAAATTCTCTCGCTTCACCTTTAAAGGTATAGTTTACAAAAAATTTAGGGCACAGACTCAAGAATGAGTGGTCGCACCTTGGAGGTGGGTAGCCTTTGGGATGGAGGTGTGTTTTGGTATTATAATGACATTATAATGAGCAAAGCTCGCAAAAAGGACAGCATTTCATCAAATTTTGACAAAATGTTGGCTCAGGGTAGCAAGTAGGCAGCTTATCTGTTCCACAGTAAGATAGTTAGGCAGCTTATCTGTTTCATGGTACCATCTCGCTCCTGTATCTGCATAAGACAAGGCCACAGAATAATTACCTTCCGTTCCATATCTCATGTAGCTTCGCAAGCATCCTCGTACGGGGAACCGCAGATGTTGCATTCTTCGCGTGCCAGCCGCAGCTGTTTCCTGCCTCAGAAGCCTCTTGATTTTATACTTTTCCTTAATTTGTGAACAATGCTGTACTTTTGTATTTTTGGCCAATTCAGTAATTATTCCACAGGGGCAGAGATTGGTCTCCTTTCTTCCTCCTGCTCCTTGCACATAACTTTTGAGATTTTCCTCCAAGAAACAGAGCAGAGATGGGAACTCCTGCTAATGGCATTTCTTTGTTGGTCTCTGCAGCTCTGATGAACCATCAGACAGGAAGGGACACTGAGCAAAGTGTCGACCTCTTTATTCTTCAGGGTGCATTTAGTTTCTTTACTCTTCTTTTCTTCTAATACCACTTAAGCTTTTGTAATTAAGGACTAACCTTTGTGTGATGTCTGCATGTCATTCCCCAGGGCGGGATTCAATACGGTCTCAGTCAAGGTCAGATACTTTTGCCCTCACAGTAAGCAGAGGGAAGCATGGTCTAGCAATCAATTCTCAGTCATTTTCTCATTTTTCCCCCAGCTGTCCACTGAAAAACCTGAATATGTTTTTTTCACGGTACCCCTCTATCTAATCCTCAGGACAAGTGTAATCTAAGTTACTAGCTCATCCATACATCACCCCACTTGTGATCTCCACAAACGCAGTCTTTAAGGCATGTACTCATATATACGTAAACAAAAACTTGAGCGTTACCTTGCTTAAAAAGTGAAGAATAAAAAAGGCAGAGGATTAGCTTCAGAGCTTGGTACTAGCAGACCCAAGTCCCAGAAAGCCAGCCCTTCTCATGGAGCCTTATCCTTGCCACCATCCAAGACATTAAGCTCTACGATGAACATAAGAAACAAAGAAATGCTTACCAGGGAAGACTGGCTGTCTGCCTGCCTAACCCCGTACTCTGTTCCAGCTGTGGCAGGAAGAGATGCTATGCAAGGAAAGCATGGGAACTAAACCGTAAGGGTGGTTTGCCGCCCTGGTACTTTCCCCCCCTCTTCTCATGGCGTTGTAACTGGACCACCCACATGATGGTCCCAGTTTGTTCCAGAGGCTGGACAATGCGAATATCAGAGAATGTGACCCTAGCTATGATGGTGCAACGGGCTCACCATAAGCCTTTCTTCTCAAATGGACTTCAAGTCTGCTGGGAATTTTGCATCTGGAAATCATTTTAAAGGAGCGGTGCTCGCAGGGTAACTTTCACCTGGAAACAGTTAGGTAGAGAGGTATGTAAGTGCTACCAAATGGACATGCAACTATTTGACAGCCGTGTAAAAATATATTTCTGATTACAGAATCACACGTGTCATCTGAAAACCATGCTGGGTTCCAATTGTTTTATTTTGCACTGATGGTAGTGGGTGAGAAAGTGTGGTCAGTTAAGTGAGTGGTGAATATCTGCCCTTTTTCATTATTTTTTGGACCAAAAAGTATTGATTTTGCTTTTTAAGGTTTTTTTTTCTCCTTTTCTGGAAGTTGAATAAGAGACAGTGTTAGCTGGGATGCAGCCTGCATATTCTCTCCTCACGGTTACTGATGAGCAATCCAGGTAGGCTATAGCTAATCAAAGTTCTCCGTAATAACTACTAGTAACTTGCAAGCAATTTTTTACTGAGAGAAGCATTAAGAAGCACAGTATCTATTAAAACTGCATGTAAGGGTCTGGATCTAGTGAAGACAGAGCAATTATGCGAGAAACTGCTTCTACTGACTTTGCGTAGGTGCGAAGTAAAGCATGCACCTACATTAGTGTCTTAGTTCAGACCAAGAGTACCCTTTCGAAGGAGATCCCCCGATAGACCCCATTTCTCACCCTGGGCTTTGCGTTGCGGCCACTGGGTTCATTCCAAGCAAAGCTGCACCCAAAGATGCTCTCCAACCTCTAACTGCCATTTGGATCATTGCAGCAGATTAGAAGTAAAACCTCTGCAAAGTCCATATTGTGGACGCTGGTTTCTCAAGTGTTGACTGTGTTGCTCCATGTATCTGCTGTGATTGAGCTGCATTACAATCAACAGCTGTTGCAGCTCCACTAAGAACTTCCACCTATGCTATATCGTGTGGTCTTGAAGCTCATTTTGAAGCAATATGACAATGTGATAGATTGCCATTGCTCTGAAACTGAATGGGCTATTAGTAGAGCTGCATATGTGATTGTTATTCATGTGAATGTCTAATTTCTTAAATCCAAGCAAATTTTGCTGTTCCTTGTTCCCTGGAAACAATTGTAATTAAGTAAATAAGCCTTATATAAATTTGCCTTATTTCTGTCAACGCTTTTTTTAAAAGCTCTGCTAACTATTTCAATCTGTCCCTAAGTTCTTGGAAGGACCATATGTATTCTTCTGACTGTTTCTGTGTTTTTTTATTTATTTATGTAATCTTTCCACATTATTTTACTTTGTCTTTGAATCATAGAATCATTTAGATTGGAAAAGACCTTTAAGATCATCGAGTCCAACCATTAACCTCACACTGCCAGGTCCACCACTAGACCATGTCCCCAAGTGCCACATCTAGGTGTCTTTTAAATACCTCCAGGGATGGTGCCTCAACCACTTCCCTGGGCAGCCTGTTCCAGCGCTTGACTTGGTGCAAAAAGTGTTCCTAATATCCCGTGTAAACCTCCCCTGGTGCAACTTGAGGCCGTTTCCTCTTATCACCTGTTACTTGGGAGAAGAGACCGACCCCCCTGGCTACCCCCTCCTTTCAGGGAGCTGTAGAGAGCGAGAAGGTCTCCCCTCAGCCTCCTTTTCTCCAGGCTGAACACCCCCAGCTCCCTCAGCCGCTCCTCACAAGACTTGTGCTCCAGACCCCTCACCAGCTCCGTTGCCCTTCTCTGGACCTGCTCCAGCACCTCAATGTCTTTCTTGTAGTGAGGAGACCAAAACTGAACACAGTATTCGAGGTGGGGCCTCACCAGTGCCGAGTACAGAGGGACCATTACCCTCTCAGTCCTATTGGGCACGCTATTGCTGATAGAGGCCAGGACGTTGTTGGCCTCTTGGCCACTTGGGCACGCTTGGCTCATATTCACCTGGCAGTCAACCAACAACCCCAGGTCCAGGTCTATCTAGATCCCTCTGCAAGGCATCTTGTCCCTCAAAAGAGTCACCAACACCTTCCAGTTTGGTATCATAGCAAACTTGTTAATGGTGCATTCAACTCCTGCATCCAGATCATTGACAAATACATTGAACGGCACTGGTCATAGCATTGAGCCCTGAAGAACACTACTGGTAACCAGTCACCAGCCAGATGTAGCCCCATTCACTACAAACAAGCCTTCGGGCCCTGCCGTTCAGCCAGTTCTTCAGCCAGCGCACCATGAACCTGCTGATCCCACAGATGGACAACTGGTCCAGAAGGATGCTGCGAAGGACAATATCAAAAGCATTACTAAAATCCAGAAAACTACATCTACTGCCTTGCCTTCATCCACTAGGCAGGTGACCTTATCGTAGAGTGATATAAAATCAGTTAAACAGGACTTTCCCTTTGTGAACCCATGTTGACTGTGCCTGATGATTGCACGATTCCTTAAATGCCTTTCAAAAGTACCCAGTATAAGCTTCTCCATAATTTTTCCAGGAACTAAGGTTAGACTTAGAGGTCAGTAGTTTTCTGGGTCTTCCCTCATGCCCTTCTTGTAAATTGGAATAGCATTGGCTAGCTTCCAGTCAGCAGGGACCTTCCTAGACTCCCAAGATCTTTGGTAGATGATTGAGAGGGGTCTTGCCATAACATCTGCCAGCTCCTTCAGTATTCTAGGATGGATCCTATTAGGCCCCATGGGCTTGTGAACATTCAGCTGAAACAGCTGGTCCCTTACAATTTCAGTGTCCACAAACGGAAAGTCACTGTTCCTGCACTTGTGGTCCTCTGGTTCAGGGAACCATGAAGCCCAAGGTCTATCAGTATTATTAAAGACTGAGGCAAAAAAAGCATTGAATGCCTCCACTTTTTCTTCATCCTTATTAGTCAGATGACCACCTTCAACAAGTACTCACTTGGCCGTTCTCACCAGCCAGTTCTGTTCTGCATATGGATGTTTCAATAACGAGGATTATTGCACAACAGCGCAAAGCTAGTGTATGCTGCTCATCAACAAAGTCTTTCTCCCTGAATCTAGCTCTCCCTCCTGAACTTCTCCCAGTAGCAACTGCTGGGTTTTTTTGAGAGGCTCTTCTGTGTCCTGCGCATGCATGGACCTGATAAGAAGGAATTTATGTGAGTTTGAGGGGCGGAATGTTTTCTTTTTTGAGAAAAAAATGATGGTTTCTGATCTGAGGAATGGCTGTGAATTTGGAAGGTTTTATGTTTTCTGAGTAAAGTGGTTCTCCACTCTCTGTCTCTCTCTCTTTTTTTTGGTAATGTGGGCACTGTTCCTTTTGGGTGAAGGAGTCACCTCAATTCTTCTTTCATAAGAGTCCGGATCTCTCCTGGCTCCCTGGTTAAGCACAGGATTTTTGCCTTCTGTAAGGGTCCCAGCTTGTGGATTTTCCATACACACGGCAGCTTGGGGACATCCTGGACAACAATATATGAAACATCTGTGTTGGTCTTAAGCTGCCGTGTGTTAAATTGAAGAAGGATTTCTCACCAGCAGGATTAACTCTGGGGCTATAACTTTGCCTGGCAGTCACTTTTCACGTGCAAATCAGAGGGTCTGCTGCACTAGGGCAATTGTAATCTTTGTCTTGATGCTTCCTTGAAAATTCTAGGTTAACCTCTGTGTTCAAAAGCGGGAAATGTGAAAATAAAATAGGCTTAGAGTCCACTCCAAGAAAGGTTTTCAAAGAGCACAGCCCTCCGTATCTTGACAAACACTGCTGCAATAAGCACAGCTCAAACCTGTATCCAGCTTTGGCAGGTGCACAATGAGAGAGAGGTGGTGCGAGGAGGGACTGTCCCTTGGTCTTTGTCATTGCCTGCTGAAGAGTTCACCCTTTGTAGGCAGGTTTGGCAATCTCTGAAATGTGAGCTGGCATGTGCCCTTCTTGGGTAAGTTAAGCTGTAGGGGAAGAAGGAGGAGTAACACAACTGTTTTTCTTCTAGTGTGGGAAATTATTCTCTTGGCATATCAGACTGACTGCTTTGGTAACTGTACATCCTCTGATAAAGGTTAAAATAGCAAGTAGTTGGGGAGGAAATAGTAAGAGTGGCTTTATTTGAGGAAATTATGTTATTGGCATGCCTTTTCATTCACTGCCTGTGCCAGGCTCAGGGAAGGGGTGGGGAAAAGTGCTCTTTGCAGGCAGTTGAAATTGTTGCCCATGACAACCAAAATGTCATTTGTTATTCACCTGCTGAACACTTACACGAGCAAAATGTGATCAAGTGATGTTCTTTCTCCAAACTGCTCCTTGTTTTCTATTCTACTTTAAGTCCACTCTGAGGAACACCATGACTACAGACTGAGTGCTGGTCCAGTATTCCTGAAGGACCATATCTCAAAACCCCGGACTCAAATTTTAAGAAGGTAAGATGCTTTTGCATAGTGATGGAAGGTGGCTTTACAGCACTTTCCCACCTTGAGAGCAAGCTGAGCTGCCATGTTCCCACAGGCAGAACTTTCTCTTCCTACTCACCATTCTCCTGGCTGTACGTGCAGCCTTCTTGACCATGGGAATAGGTCAAGAGCTCATGGTAAGCTGATTAGCTGCTATGACTCTGCTGTCTCCTCTTCTTTCCTCTCCTCTCACTGAAGTCCTTTCTTAAGTTCCTTTCCCAGAACAGGACTCTGCGTTTTGTAAGGATCACCTACATCCTTTGCTCTTACCTGCATTCCTTCATATTTTGCTGTGCTGCTGGTCATCCTCTTTGCTTGGATGGATATTTCTAAGATCCATCTTGTCTTGTATCAATTTTTCCTCCTCTGTCCCTCTCCCATCTATCATGATTTATAGTTTCCAAGTTTACTCATTTAAAACCAAACCAAACCAAACCAAACCAAACCAAACCCCAAAAATATGGCCAGTCTTACAATTCTCCATTTCTAACTGCATTTGATTCTAATTTCATTATTGGCCATTTTAAATCTATTTAGTATCCCACTGTTGGTTTTTTATGGTTCTGGTTTCTCAACCACTACTTTGGTACCATGCTGTGTTCCTCTCTGACCACTGGCTGCATTATATTGGCACTATTGCTTTAGTGATAATCTCTTCCAGATATATATTCTTTTGTCACTAGATTGCAAAACGCTTTACAAAGAGAAGT
Organism: Larus michahellis; assembly: GCF_964199755.1. Taxonomy (NCBI): domain Eukaryota; kingdom Metazoa; phylum Chordata; class Aves; order Charadriiformes; family Laridae; genus Larus; species Larus michahellis. The sequence continues at coordinate 15,906,598 of NC_133907.1, read as the reverse complement.
CAGCATCATTAAAAATGGGGAAAAGGAGACAGAGGGCTGTGAAGTTACCCGTGTGTGGAAATGCAGTGATGGAAACAGGCAAGACCTGCTGATTCCCATCCACTTTCCATGCAGTTACAGGTTTGAGTCTCGTGAACAGAAACTCCGTAAACACAAATGTAACTAATTACTGTGGATCTCAAAGCTGCCTGAATGTTCTGGTTTTCCTCTAGAAAACAAAGCAGTTTGCATGTTTTAAGTTAAGTCAGTTAACAATTCAGTCTTCTCTTGAATACTTGGATGGAAGAGAATGTTTCCTTCAATCTGGTTACGTGTGATAGAAAGGGCTGAGGAGGAAGATAGAAAACATGTAATTTTTACTCATTTTATCTTGGAATCCATTGGGAATTATGAGTTTTTGTTTAAAAGATGAATGGTTGCTGTGCCAGATGACAGTGTAACAATGCTGCAGTTTGAACACAGACAGGAAAAAAATGATCCATCAATATATCTAAAGAGTGGCTACAATTTGCAGCTGTGCAGCCGTTCTGCGGCCAATTTCAAATTAAAAGAAATGAAAACTCACACGGCACAGTCCCCTACATGCAAGTACAAAACTGAGCGAATCCATTTGTTTCTAGTAGATCTTCAGCTCTAACACTCAGAATACGGCAGGGACCAGGGTATGCACCTACTGCTGGGCTTCAGCTGAAAGCAAGCAGGATCAAAGAAATCATCTGGAATAAGGATGGAAATGTGGAATACTGCTGTAATTTTAGATATTTGTTCTTATTTCAACCATTTCCAATTTTTTTCATCTTTATGTTTTGTTGTTGTTGTTGTTGTTGTGGGTTTTTTTGGTTTTGTTTGTTTGTTTGTTTGTGTGTGGGTTTTTGGTTTTTTTTTAAATAGCTCAGGGAAAGTTTTATATTTCTTTCCCTTGGGCAAGGAGAAATACAGAGAAATGTAGTGAACTTCAATGCCTTCCTACAATGTCTCTGGTGCCTCCAGGGCTAGCAGTCAGCAATGCAACGGTAACAACTTAATTAATTTAGATGTATATTGGCATTTTCAGTAACAGCCTCCCTGACTGATTGCACAGGTGGTTGATTGCACAGTGACAGAACAGAATAGTTCATTTTAACTACAAATCAGGGTACTAGTGGGGACCCAGCTTCTACTAAAAAAATAATAATACTGCTTACATATTGTGCCTATCAGAATATTTTTAAGAACTTGAGAATTTCCATGATGTTTAGAGACAGAAGCTACTCACCTCAACTGAAATGTGATGGAACCACAAATCTTCCACTAGATGAGTAGCCTGAAGGCTCTTGCTGGAATGGTGGGCACCACAATTTCCTCCTCTTATTGTTCTAACAAATGGAACATAACAGCTCCTTGCACTTCTATCTTCTGAGTCTTTATAGTGTGGGTGAGTGGAAACAATCGGATCTTTCAAGTTGTAACATTTGATTAGTGCTGATTCAGATGTTTCATTTCTACTATGTAGAAGCATGTGCTTCTTTTAGATGAATTTTCTTTGTACCTTCAGAAAGAGAAAGAAATTAATTTAGGAAATGAGATTATGACCAACTTGCCACAAAAGAAAGAGAAGACTTCTGGAATAAATTTTCTGGGTAAGTAGATACTTACTTGAGTTTAACAGAATTAGTATTATGTGTTGAAAAAAAAGGTATGCATTCTGGAAGAGTTTATTTCCCAAATATGCTAAACAGGCTGTCAGCATATCTCACTTAAATAACAGATCGTTGTTTAAGAAAAATCTGCTGAATGAAAATAGATCATCTTTAATGGTGGAGGGGTGCAGAACAGAGCCTTGGATTTAGTCACAACTTTCTCTGTCCCTGTCTGTTTCTAATCACCTGCTATTTATATCAAGAGACCTTAGAGCCAGTGTTACTTATTTCAAACACTTTCAGTCTAATTTAATTTTGAGCTATAGGTTGTGAAATGGGTTCATTTATGCATTCACCTTACTTTTTGAGTACTTTGGAATCTTGTTAACCACTTGAAAGTTAACAACTTGAAAGTAAATGCTGTAACAAAAGCCATTCTGAAGGATGTGAGACAAATGTTTCTGAGTTTAACAGTTTTATTGAATCCTGGGCTATTTAATGTTCATTTAAAGAGAACACTTTTGAAAGACTAAAAGTGCAAGGTTAGGGACACTGTGGTTACTGAGAGAGCCTGAGCACATGCGCCGCTAAAAGCTGCAAAATCAAGAAGCAGAGTAGACTAACTTATGAGACTGCTATAGAAGTCATTACTTTAAATCATATCTTACGTGCTTTGGACTCTGTGATACCTGATTGTGCCTGTTCTGGCACTTCTTTTTCTGCTCGTGCTTTGTCATATAACTTCACATTCCTTTTACGCGAGCTTTCCTTCGTCTTCATTGCTGAGTCTAAATTAACACACCTTCCATATTTAAGTCCTAATGTTTATTAAACACATTAATATCAAGACTGGAGTCACCTGAAACAGGAGCTTCTAAGCAACCTCAGCCAAGACGAGTTCTCAGACTCCGCGCGCAAGGGCGACGTCGCAGCCAGGTGGGCAGGGATAGCAGGGGGCCCCTTGCCCACCCGTGGGCAGACGGTGCTGACAACAACCCGGTGCCGCAAAAACCTGCCACCACCGAGCGGAGCGAGTCCCCCCGCGGTGCGCGGCGGCGGCGGCGGCGGGCGCGCGGCAGGCGGCAGCTGTCCAGTTCAGCACCATTCCGGCACGGCTCCCGGCGGCAAGGGCCTCCCCCAAAGTATTCGAATATTAAGGTGTTAATAAGATGACGGATTTTTCAAACGACGTCCTAAGAAAAAACAGTGTCTTTAGTCCTAACAGTTATGGAGATGCGAGAATGGGATTTAATGCAGGTCACAGATTCTAGCATGCGCTGACTCGTTTATTCCAGACTTGAATAGTTTATTTTAAGTAAGTGAAACGGCCACAGTGATAACCTATAGACAGGTCACAGTAATGGCAGCAAAGAACACAATGCCTTACCTTCTCATCTGCTTAATCGTATTTTGGGGAAGAGGTAGGAAGGAGGGAGAAATGGGCAAGGCAAATGTTCTTCCTGACCCTGCAGGCAACATACCACATCCCAGAGTCTGGATTGCTGAGGAATGAGCTTTGAATGGTTGGGGCCATGCAGTCCTGTGCAAAGCACTGCAACTTCTGCAGCTTAGAGCCTACTGCAGCAGAAGACATCTCATATCCTCTTAAAGAAAATCAGATGTACAAGTATCTGATGTAGTCACTGTCTGTAGGATAGACACAACTCACAATGACTATTTCAAAATATTTGTCTTGTAATGCTCTGTTTATTCCACTAAAATATTTTGAAAGAAAGTGCTAATAATGACAGGATTTGAGCTTTGAAATGGCGATTTTTACCCTTTCATTATATTGTATGTTAAGAATTAACAAAACCATTTTCCATCAAGAAAGGAAAGAAAATCAACAACTTTTTTATTCAAAGCAGTATGAGCTGGAAGTGTTTCAAGTTAACTGGAAAAATTATGAATGATGTCCTGACTGCAGGACTACCCAAAGAGGCACTCCTCTGTCACAGACGGGAATGAAGAAGCTGACAGGTGACAACTGGCCTGTGAAGGCTTGTACATCTATAAAAGAACTAATAAGAGGAAAAAAGCAAACACTCTGTTGGAAATAACACTGAGTCTTGAAACAAACTAATGGTGCTTGTAGCACGACTGAAGTGTAGATCCTAAATACTAATTTACTTTGCTTCACCAGGTAAAGCAAACATCTCACCAAATCTGTTGCAGGCTTCATACTAGCACATCCCAGTGACTTTGAGTACCTGAACTACTGCTGTGCAATGGTCATCTGGAGTGTTTGAGCATCTCCGGAGTTGCGCTGCTGAGGGTACCCAAATGATCTGAAAAAAAGGGAAGAATCTGTGAATTAATCCAATGAGTGGCATTCAGCATTCCTGCTTGGCTACACCAGGAACTGACAATGAAGGCCATCTTCCAAAATGTAAGCCCCCTTCTGCTTCTCTGCCAATACCTAGTGAACCTGTGCTTGCTTTAAATTATTACTTTAGAATGGTTTGAAACCTATGTATGAGCTGACAGTGGGGAAGAGCTTGTGTAGGAGGTGAACTTGTTCTGCTTGAGCCCTGATGGAACAGAACGTATGTGAAGGCTAAAGTGAGGCCTGCTGGAGGCAAAAGGAAAAAGTAAGGCAAAGGAAAACTAGAGAAGTTGTGGGCCCGCTGTTAAATGAGACAGGAGCCATGGTGACGGAGGATGCGGAGAGGGCGGAGTTACTGAATGCCTTCTTTTCTTCAGTCTTTACTGCTTGGCCCAGCCCTCAGGAGTCCCAGACTTTGGAGAAAGTAACAGGGAAAGAGGAAAACTTCCCCTTGGTTGAGGAGGACCAAGTGAGAGATCAATTAAGTCAATCAGATATCCACAAGTCCATGGGTCCTGATGGGATGCACCTGAGAGTGCTGAGGGAGCTGGCAGAAGTCATTGCTGGGCTGCTCTCCATCATCTTTGAAAGATCCTGGAGAACAGGCGAGGTGCCCGAGGACTGGAGGAAAGCCAATGTCACTCCAATCTTCACAAAGGGCAAGAAGGAGGAGAAGGGAACTGCAGGCCGGTCAGCCTCACCTCCATCCCTGGAAAGATGATGGAACAGCTCGTTCTGGGCCTCATCTCAAGGCATGTGGAGGAAAAGAAAGCTATCAGAAGTACTCAACATGGATTCACCAAGAGGAAATCATGGCTGACTAATCTGATAGCCTTCTATGATGGAATGACTGGATAGCTAGATGACGGAAGGACAGTGGATGTGGTCTACCTTGACTTCAACAAGGCTTTTGACACTGTCTCCCACAGCATCCTCATAGGGAAGCTTAGGTAGAGCGGGCTAGATGAATGGACAGTAAGGTGGATAGAAAATTGTTTGAAAGACAGAGCTCAGAGGGTCGTGATTAGGGGCACAGAGTCTAGTTGGAGGTCAGTGACGAGTGGTGTTCCCCAGGGGTCAGTACCGGGTCCAGTCCCGTTCACTATATTCATCAATGACCTGGATGAGGGGATAGAGTGCACCTTCAGCAAGTTTGCCGATGACACAAAGCTGGGGGGGGTGGCTGACACAGCAGAAGGCTGTGCCACCATCCAGAGAGACCTGGACAGGGTGGAGAGTTGGGCAAAGAGGAACCTTATGAAATTCAACAAGGGCAAGTGCAGGGTGCTGCACCTGGGGAGGAATAACCCCCTGCACCAGGACAGGTTGGGGCTGACCTGCTGGAGAGCAGCTCGGTGGAAAGAGACCTGGGAGTCCTGGTGGACAACAGGATGACCATGAGCCAGCCATGTGCCCTCGTGGCCAAGAAGGCCAATGGCATCCTGGGGTTTATCAAGAAGAGTGTGGCCAGCAGGTCAAGGGAGGTCATCTTCCCCCTCTACTCTGCCCTGGTGAGGCCGCACCTGGAGTACTGTGTCCAGTTCTGGGCTCCCCAGTTCAAGAAGGACAGGGAACTGCTGGAGAGGGGACAGCAAAGGGCTACCAAGATGATTAGGGGATTGGAACACCTCTCTTATGAAGAGAGGCTGAAAGATTTGGGTCTCTTCAGTCTGGAAAAAAGATGACTGAGGGGGGGATCTTATCAACGCTTATAAATACTTAAAGGGTGGGTGTCAGGAGGATGGGGCCAGGCTCTTTTCAGTGGTGCCCAGGGACAGGACAAGAGGTAACGGGCACAAACTTGAGCATAGGAAGTTCCACCTAAACATGAGGAGGAACTTCTTTACTTTGAGGGTGGCAGAGCCCTGGCACAGGCTGCCCAGAGAGGTGGAGGAGTCTCCGTCTCTGGAGACATTCCAAACCCGCCTGGACGTGTTCCTGTGCCACCTGCTCTGGGTGACCCTGCTCTGGCAGGGACTTTGGACTAGATGATCTCCAGAGGTCCCTTCCAACCCCTACCATTCTGTGATTCTGTGATTCTGTGACTCCTAGCATGCTTAGAGCAGAGAGTGCAAGCTTGATGAATCCAGATACCCTGGGATAACAACCCAGAAGATACCTCTGGTATCTGGGCTAGAAGATACCTCTGGTGTCACCAGCTATATTAGGTGAAAGACACTCAATGGAGACATTGTAGGACAACAGAGACAAAATAGATGGCACTGCTGTACTCAAGCAATACATACCTGAAGTTACAGGTCTTACCATTTGAACTACTTGTGTCTACATACTCGAGCAAGTTGTGGGTTCAGTCCTGTGCTGTTAGCATTTCTACTGCATTAGGACAATGTTGGCTCAACAGCTTCTACAGGGCTTGGGACTATAAAATTGTATTGCTGAATTTGCTGTATTGCTGCTAATTTGCTGAATCCAGATAGAAGTGAAGCAAGCTAAGTGTTTGTGCCTGAATATCTGTATGTAGATGTGACCTCTATTATGTGCCATGGATCTGCGGAGCTCCGCTCTACTCCTATTGGTAATACCACGCTAGCAGAAGTCTGTTTACTGTCAAAACAAATACTGGATACGTTGCTTCATGCCAAGCACTACAGCAACAGAGACATTAGCACAGCAAGAGCATTAAGGAAATAGTTGGCTATGAAGAACCCTTTGTTCTCAGAATTAAAATGTGATGTACATACAACAGAAACAACCACCCCCGGTAAGATGTTGTAGTCATAACAATTTAATCACAGAATCACAGAATCTTCATCGTTGGAAAGGACCTTTGAGATCATCGAGTCCAACCAAACAACCTACAATCTCTGCCGCTAGAGCATGCCCTGAAGTGCCACATCTAGACGTTTCTTAAACACCTCTATAGGGATGGTGACTCAACCCCCTCCCTGGGCAGGCTGTTCCAGTGCCTGACCACTCTTTCGGTAAAGTAATTCATCTTAATATCTAACCTAAACCTCCCCTGCCGCAGCTTCGGACCATTTCCTCTGGTCCTGTCATTATTCACCTGGGAGAAGAGGCCAACACCCACCTCTCTCCACCCTCCTTTCAGGGAGTTGTAGAGGGCAATGAGGTCTCCCCTCAGCCTCCTCTTCTCCAAGCTAAACATGCCCGGCTCCCTCAGCCTCTCCTCATATGCCCTGGTCTCCAGAGCCCTCACCAGCCTGGTAGCTCTCCTCTGGACACGCTCCAGCACCTCAATGTCCCTCTTGTACAGAGGGGCCCAGAACTGAACACAGCACTCGAGGTGAGGCCTCACCAGTGCCCAGTACAGAGGCACCATCCCTTCCCTGCTCCTGCTGGCCACGCTATTCCTGATACAAGCCAGAATGCTGTTGGCCTTCTTGGCCACCTGGGCACACTGCTGGCTCATGTTAAGCTGGCCGTCCACCAGCACCCCAGGTCCTTTTCTGCTGAGCAGCTTTCCAGCCACTCTGCCCCAAGCCTGTAGCGTTGCTTGGGGTTGTTTCACAGTTAAACTAACTGTGAAAGACACTAAAGAGAGCGTTGCTACTGGCGCCAAAACCTATCCAGAAAAGGTCAATCTTGGTCATCTTTGTGAGGACATAAAAGTGTCGAGCAGAGTTGTGTCTGCTAATAGCCATCGAGTTTAACATTTTGAAGCTGCATCACATTGCAAATCTCTTTTCCTCTTGACTTACAGGCAACCATTAGTTGGTGCTGCCTGAGGACAGAGAATTTGTAGAGTTTATTACATTTAACATGTTTTTCTCCATTAAAACCAATAGCATATTATCAGTGCCCTCTGTTCTGCAATGAAGTTGGTGATTTTTAATAACCAACCTGCAATACGCTGTTGTCTTGACCATGTTGGGAATTTTGGAACATTTCTAAAGATATTCAGAAGTATCTCGAGGTTGTTTCCCACCCATGCGCTGTCAGCACAGTCAGACTGTACCTGAACCATGCGGAAATGCAGTATCAGAGTGACAGCTATCTGTTCCCGGGAAGGTAAATTCAAAATGCAGTTGCATCGCTGGCTTATGAAGTTCCCCTCTCTCTAAATTTCTTTCCTAATGTGCTAACTTCATTTTTTCACAAGTAAGTCACACATAGAGCTTGCTGCAGCAGATTGGCTCTTCGGAACTGCTATGCACGGCTCAGGGCAAAATCCAGAGCTCCCTTTTCTCTGCTCTTTTGCTGCCTATTTAAGTCAACAAGCAGCTGCTTACGATAGCTACAAATGGTGCCTCTGCATTATGTACTAGTGTGTCTCCCACTGCGCACAACAGATAGGTGGCATCTGTTCTTATGGTAACTGGGAAGACAGAAATCTGGACTCCTATCCTGAAGAAATCAGTCACTGTGGCTTTTTTTAATTGAAAGGTTTGCTTCAAAAAATGCTCAGAAGTGGTTTTTCACAAGCTATGAAACAGGTTGTCATGTTACATTGACCCTTTTTTTTTATTTTGTTCCAATAATAAAAGAAGTAGGGGTGATTTCTGTTGTCTTGCCTAAGGATGCCTCTCATTGCATTGGTCTTATACTCTTAGCACTCAGACTACATCCCATATGAACAGTCTTTTTCACTACTAGCAGAAGGAAGACCAGCTTCTTAGGAGCTCACAGCCCATTCAGACCAGTCTCTTCTTTGCAGTGACTGACCTGTTACATGCCAGAGAGAGCAGGCTTTTCCTTCAGTAGAAAAAACCAAGGTTACGGACATACCAGCAATGCTTTCTGTGTGTTGAAGTGTGTGTGTGTCTTCATATGCCCTTCTACTGGTGCAGTACATATAAATTTCCACGAAAAAGGACGTCTAATGATAAACTGCAACTAGACTACTCTTGCTCTATTGTTTGTCACCTTTCTGTAACTGGGATTATTAAAGCAAGCAGTCTCAGTGCAGACCAAGCTATAGATCTCAACCACAAGCTAAATTCTGTTAAGTCTTCTTGAATCTTTGGCTAGACCACAGAATTTACTTGGAACACAAAAGGGACTCATGAACAATTCTGGTTAGCATCAATTAGATAATCAGACCTTTTCCTCGGCTTGGCTGCAGATAATGGAAGTGATCATGGCTGATCCTTGGTTTTGTAACGGTGTCAATCTGGACCAACTTAATTAAGGTAAAAGATGCCAATCTGCACAAGGCCAGGATTCGTTAACAGGACTTTGCTATTCAGTGTAGAAAAACTGTCAGCATTTACAGCTGTAGAGAGGAATCCTTGTAGAAAAGAAAGGTATGGTAGGTACTCAAGGTGTGGGTCAAGCTCTTTGAATTGCTTTGCTGGACTAAACTGGGGAGGAGCAGGACCACAATGTGCACGAAGATTACAGGCAACATCTAAAGGTCATGTGCAAAAAATTAAAGAAGAGAAAGCTCCTGATGTAAACGTCTGGAGGCCCATCGAACACCACAGCTGTCAATGTACCCAAGACCTACTTCAAAATGAGCTGAGAGCAAAGTTGAGGGCCAGTGCAGACATGTTTAACTGTACCCCTCGGCTACCTGTTCTTCGTTATGCATGTTCTTGTCATAGCATCCATCACCAGCACATCATCTCCATTTTACTGAATACCAACCCTCCAAATCATTAGTCTTGGAAGGTTTATTAGTGGACAAATCTTAGTTTGTGATGGGCCCCATGATGGTTGTGAAGGAGTTGTCTTTCCTTCCCAAAAGGAGAGGTGGGCAGACCTCGAGATGTCAGTTACCATTGGGAGCAAGGCTTTGTAACTGGGTTTGCAACAGACCCTTATTCCATGATTGCGTATTTAAAATTATATATCGCAGTAGAGTTTCAAGATGAATTTGTAATTCCCATTTAACAATAAAACAGAAAGATAACATTTTTCAATGTGTTTGTACCACAACCTCTTTCGTAGAATTATGTGAAACATAGATTTTACATTCCTCTGGCAAAAAAGGGGGAAAAAAAATCAGTATGTGATACAGCAAATTCCAAAAGAAATTTTAGCTAAATTAATACATCTAGGCATTCCTTTCTGTTGCCCAAAGTCTACAGCACTTTTCTTTAAGGTACACACAGTGTGAAAAAGTCAATGCACTTCATTAAGGAAGTGTTGAAAGGCAACATTTTTTGTAACAGCGTGATATTTTGACATTGCCATGTCCTTTCTTTTTGCCAAGTTTGCCAGTGAATTTTGTCTCCACAAAATATCATTTTCAATTTTAATAGTTTGTGCACAATCTTGCCACAACGTTTCCCTCTGGTTCCTTCCCAGAAGGTTTAGACTGGAAAGTTTTAATGTCATATTAAAATGGAAACATTTTGGCTGGGTTTGCAGATTCTTGGATCTCACAATTATTTCCCTTAATACAGTTCTCTTTTTTTTTTTTGTCTTTCATTTTCACACTAGACATACTTTTCAAACGTATTTTGCAGATCCGAAAAAAAATCTTGTTCCTGTTTTCGCTTAATGCTGTAATGGATTCTTTGATGAAATAATACTGAGATAGTGTCCAGCATCATTTTGAATAGGGTTTGCTCATTGGGCTGTGCCAGCAAAACTCTAAGCTCAATTCTGAAGTGCTAATCTGAAACAATGGCAAAACCCCAACCCTGAGGCCAAACATTTGCCCTTACTGATGAGACGGGGATGGGGACGGGGATGGGGACCGAAAGGAAGGTGGGCAGGGGAAAGTCAGGATGGGCTTCAGCCTGCAAAAAGACTCGAAAGGCGTTGATTTTGACTGTAAGGGAGACAAGCCTAAATCCAAAAAAGATGTTTTTACTTGTTTAAACAATGAAATAATTAAAATATTTTTAAAGTTATAATATAAATTATATAATAATAATTATTATTATTAATAAAAATACTTGTTTAAATGCTGTACAATGTATTACTGAAGCCCGTTATCCCACCTGGAGCGTGTAAAGTCAAGCACATGTGTCAGTTTTTGCAAGACTTGTTGGCTTTCTACAGCTGGGCTCCCACAGGGGACACACCGTTGAGAAGTCCTCTGCACCACAAACCCACTGGGGAGGATTCTCTGTATTTCAGTGAGAAGTCGAGTGAGTTATGGGTTTCAATCTCTTAGAAAACGGCATTGAGAAGTTTCCAAATAAGACAGCAAGCTGTTACACTGAATAGATGGTTGAAATACAAACCCCTGACTGTAACAATGATGACTACAGTAAACACGTAAGGATTTAATTCTCAAGTTATTAAAAAAATGTTTATTAAGATCCTTTCTGAATTAGATATGTTAGAAGTTCCCATTTTTGACAGGGAAGTGAGAATTCGATTTCTGTCACTACTTAATTATATGTCCAAGATTGAGGAGGCCTGCAACATTGGTAAAATCTGTCCCTGGAAGTTTATGAATCTAGGCTTTTTTAAAAGTGTTTTTTTCTTTTCGATCTAGGAGCTGAAATGGGTTTCTATATCAGCAAGGGTTTTGTTTCTTCAGGCTCGTGGAAAATCTAGAAAAGCCAACATTGCCAATCAGGCAAGTATGATTTTACCTGCAAGTCCTTTTCTTGCAAGATGTATTGTTCAAGACACCAACATATTTTTCTTTCTTTCACGAACAGATTTAATATTTCAGACTTTGACTAGATTTTCAAAAAAAGAATGAAACCCAGGAAAAATCGCAAGGTACTTTCAACAGTCACATAAGACTTAGATTGTTTTTATGCACACAGAACATGAAAGGAGCGTAAGACAACCGCAGCTGTCACACTGAGAGAAACCACACACTTTAACTGTAGCTTGCATTTCTTCAGCATGGAGAATGCTGGAATGCACTGTGCAAAACCAGTTTCATATATTGAAGGAAATTATGGCATGGCATTTGAAACTCTAAGCTAATAACATCAAATGAGCAAGAACGAATAAGGAAAAAATCTATTAAGTATATGGGAGCCAGGAAAAAAGAGCCTGTGCTTATTCATAGACTTTAAAACAACTCAGTAGACCTCCCTTGAAATAGAAAATTAGTTTAAATTGCACTTTAATTCTTTTTTAAAAGCCTTTCAGCAAATATTTTAAATCATAACGTTAAAAGTGATGTGGTAAGTTCAAAATTAATTTCGCTATTTCGATAGTTCAAAACTTTCTGTCAATGGATAGCCACCGTGTATCTGTTCCAATGTTTGTGACATCAGGAAAAGGAATGCTATGCGTTAAGCTTGCTCTAAGTATACATTTCAATTCAAACATTAATACACGCATACTTTCTGGATTATTATACTTTTAAGGATAAAGAGAACCACAGTCACAATCTTCCTTAAGATGGCACTTGCTGGGTTAGGATTTTTCAAAATAATTTTCTGGAACCAGACACTTTGATCCCTAAGCGATGGCAGCACGGAGCTCCGTGCCGTTGCGATGCAAGATACAGAATCGGAATAGGTAAGTTTTTGCATCAGATGCGCGTGGCGTTTATAGAGAAATATAGTTACCAAAACACTCTTAAAACACATTCACTGGATTTTTCCCCAAATGTTAAAAACATCTGTGGTTATGGATATGTAGTTCATCTCCTTGTTAGGTACCTGCAATACACTGAGAAAGTGAAGTCACCAAGCGGTTCTTAAGAGGAATTTCTGAAGAGCTTCACAGACGCAGGTAATATCGTCACCGTGGTTATCTTCCCAGGAGAAGCGAAACATTTATTAGCAGAGGGCTTTAAGGAAGATCAGCTTGTAAAAGAGAAACTTTTAAAAATGAGCTATATTATCTCATCTTTTGACACATTATAAATTAACACTAATTGAGAAAACAAAGAAAAAAAGAAAGACTAAGCAAAACATGGAAACACAATAGAGCTTTAAAGAAGTGCTTTTTGTGTTTCAGAGTTGCTTTGACACATTTAATATCAATTGATGGTTTACATTATTATAGCTAGATTTTATTACCATCTACTTATAACATGAAATAAATAAAACGGAGCTTCCATATATATTGCGTATTGGAAACACTTCAATCTCAGTGATCACTAAGATAAAACAGTATATGAGGAGTTTATCAAATTGCATATGTAGCATCCTCACAAAACTGCGAGTTAGAGAGTGACTATAAACGTTGCTAGAAAACCACCTTTTTTCTTTTTTTTTTTGCTACTTTGGTAGTTTAAGCAATGTCATAAATCCAAGAGTCTTGGAAAATTAGTTCCTTGTGTTTTAAAGATGTAAAACATTCTGCACATTCCACCAAGAATTTGTTTAATTGAACAACAAAAGGTTAATTGAGAATGAGTCAAAGGGTAGAAAAAGGTACAACAAAAAAGGAAAAATACTAAAAAAAGCAGCGTGTATTTTAAATTAAAAGCTATTGAGCATCAGTGCACCGTCAGTCTGAATTTTGTGTGGCTTTGTATGCATGTCATAGAAATTTATTTCTCCTCTGATTTATGTTACTGATAATAATCACAAACAAATTAGATACATTAATAATTTCAACAAGTTAGGTTGTGCTAGTTGGAAAAAAATCCTACAAAAGATAAATTCTTTGCAAACAGGAAATATTGACGTCTGCAGGTACACACTTCCATACCTAAGGATCAGTACTTTTAAATATTTTTTTAAAAGAGTTTGTGAGATTTTTTATATACAAAGTGATTCCCAGGTATTCCAAGGAAAAACCCTTAGTGTTTTTGGCACCAGGTCAAGATATAAGATCATTTCTGGTGCCTTTCTTTAGAGATGTCTCTAAATTACAAAGCCTACATTTTTCCATCTGCAAAAGAAGTTTATTGTCATAAGTAAATGACAGAAACTATCAGCAACTGATTCAAAAGATCAGTTAGCCATTAAAATAGCCAGTTTTAACTCATAATGTTGCCTTCAGAAACATCACACATGTGAATCGGGTGTCTTCGAATCACATACCAACCACCAGCCTCCCCGGAAAGTCTTCTGTACATTTGTAGCTGAAAAGGAAAACATAAAGAACAGTGCCAGACAATTTCCTGCATAACCAAGAGACGACCTCTTCCTCTACAACGTGTAGTATTACTGATGGGTTTTGAGAGAAAGGGGCAGGAACTGGAAAGGAAAGGGACAGGATTTGTTACGTGCTTGAGGAACAGACTCGAAGAGCTCTGTCCTACCTGAGCAGAGAGCAACTCTGATTACTTGGCCCCAGGGCTCCAAATTCCCTCCACTGCAACTGGAACAGCCTCTTGGGCAAGAAGAAATCTGGCACCACTTTCCAAAAAAAGACACACATGTACATAAAAAGGGGGAGGAAAAAAAATGAACCCCCAAATAGTCAATAAAGGACAAAAATGTACTGTCTCCACCACAAATCCACCGCTTTTGCCACCCCCTATCTAAGAAGCTTTTATGGCTACCTTCAAAATGTAACTCATCTGAAAAGGAAACACACCAGTCATCTTTAACGTTTTTTTCTTTTCCAAATGTAGTCATTGATTGCAGTGTTGTTTAGGATCTCTTTCCTGGTTCTAATTTGTGATGAAATTCAGAGGCTGTCTTGAGCCATTTTCAGGCCCTTGAAAATTAAGACTTACTCTTTACAAAAGAAACCCAGGTTTTCTGCTGGGAGCGAGAAGCCAGCATTCCTGAACACATTCTGGCTGAGCTTCAATTTGTTTGGGGTTTTGGCCTGCTTCAGGGCCCGATCCTGCAATCATCAGGCAACCAACTGATATATTTCCTACAGGTTCAGTTCTTTCATCTGGATTACCTGGATTTATAAAAACATGGGAAGTCTGGAGTTTGTGTCACAGAGGATAACAAATTTCTACAGGCCTTCTCCTAGAATCGTAGAATCATAAATGATTTGGGTTGGAAGGGACCTTAGAGACCATCTAGTCCAATCCCCCTGCCCTGGGCAGGGACACCTCCCACTAGACCAGGCTGCTCCAAGCCCCGTCCAACTTGGCCTTGAACCCCTCCAGGGATGGGGCAGCCACAGCTTCTCTGGGCAACCTGGGCCAGGGGCTCACCACCCTCACAGCAAAAAATTTCTTCCTGATATCTCATCTAAATCTACCTTTTTTCAGCTTAAAACTGTTACCCCTCGTCCTATCACGTTCTATTTTCCCACTCCTCAACGTGAGCTGAAGGATGGTTTGCCATTTTTCAAACACTCGCAGCTGGCCACCTCTGTGTACCCAGATCGTACCCAGCTGCTATAAGTTAAAGCTTGCTCTAATATAGTCTTGGGCAAGGAATAAGAGGAATGTTATGATTTCAGGCTGTTTGCATCCATTTTAAATATAGTCTTGCAATTTTAAGCAGGAAGAAAATTGATCCTTTAGCAAATATTTCTCACTGATATCTAAAAAGGCCTTCTGCAACTGGAGCCGCTCAACTTTCTCTTCCTTGCATTTGATGGCACAGCTCTTGATGCAAATGTTAAATATTAATGTGATTTCTTAGGCATATCAGGACTTCTTTTCCTGGCTACATTGTGTGAAAGTAGGCACCCCTGAAATCTGTAGTGCCGCCTGCCCTGCCTTATCTTAGGGAAAAGTCTTTTCAAGTTCTTACCCATCTGGTACTGGATAGTTATAATCCAAGGGAAGGAATACAGGTAAATAATATCAGAACAATTATAGGCAATTTATTTTTCCTCTGTGTAAAGAAAACACTGTGGAATAGACTAGAATGCTGGTCATAATTTGTTTCTGCTTGTGGATCTCAACACCAGTTGATTAGGGTTGGTACCACCACTGTTGGGCCTTAACGACTGGAGCGGACTGGAGCACCTCACATGTAGGCCTATATGGAGGTAAAAAATTTGCAGTAAAGGAAACAAATGATGCTCTGAAAAAAGGAATTATGCCTGACTTTTTTTTTTTTATTATGCAATTTTTGCAAAGTCACTAGTAAACTAAGGATGTCTTGTAACTCGCAGACCAGTCTTGCCTTTTGGAACACATTTTGTCTCACCGTATAATAGTTAAGGGATAAAATCAGTTTGGCAATATCTGTTGAGCACATGGTGAGCTAGCACGCTGCCCAGAGCTGCTGCAATGTGTTTTCATATGTTCAAGCTCCTAATGGCCCTGTTGCTCCCGCTTTTCATGTTTTGTTCATGTCAGACAGACTTTAACACCATCATGGACCCATGAGCACAGCCCTGGGGCTTTGCTGGCCCTGTGGTTTGGGATGACAGAAGGTGCACAGGGAAGGTGGGGAAGGTTGCCCCATTGTTTATAGCAGGATGTCGTAGGGACACATATCAGAGTGACGGTTGTGGTCTCAAGTCTACGCCTGTGACAACTTCATCTTCTCAAATGGTATCACCACGGGTAACTGTTGGCTCTGCTTCTACACAACAGGGCTCTCTCCCAGGGGCTCCAGGTCATTCCCCAACATGTCTCACTCGCCTTTGGAAAGACTTGGAAGGATGACGTACTCTCTTGAGTGCGGTTTTTACTGTCTGATGTTCAGGTTGTGTCCAGAGATGCCTGACTGGAGTTCTGAGATCATAGAGGGAGGATGGGCTCAGATTCTGCTGGGAGACTGCAGGAGAACTGTGGCCAAAGAAGAAGGATTAAGCTGCACAGCTTCATCCTGTAATTAGGAATTTCTGTAATTAGGAAACATCCCTAGGACATTTTGACTGCCAAACCATGATCTGGACTTGTTTGGCAGCACCTATTAGCATGGGCCAAAATCACACCAGGGACCATTCAGGAGTTTAACAGCCAAGAGAGTCACAGTTGAGTCCTGAAGACATCCCTGTGCAGTTTTTCATATACTGGCTCATCTTGTGGTAACCCTTGAGGAAGCCTCTTTCAGAGCATAGTTAGAAAAAAAGACTATATTATTATTAATAAAATACTTTAGAGTGCAAACCAAATGTAGCAGTTGGAGGAAGGATGTAGGAAGTGAGTCTGCATGCAGAAGACGGGACAGCCCTGTGGTCTTTTTGATAGTGCTAAGGAAAATAGCAGGGAATGAGAGGTCTCTTGCTCACAGATGATGAGCAGTGGCTGTTGCTCTTAGGATTTTTCTCTCTCTAACGGAATTTCCATTCTCATTTCTTGTACATTCTTGAGCTAGATGGGATGACTGCTGCCGTGCACTGAGACTGCACACCTCCTGGGTCAGAGGTTTCTTCCCTTTTGAAGACAATCTGAACAATAACAGAAATAATGATTTCTGCTCTCTGCTCAATAAATATTAATTTTTATTTTTATGAAATGGAAGAGGTTCAAACATTTTCTGTATGAGACCCCAGTGACAGAACACAAATACCATTGAGAAAAATACATCATAGGCTCCAGACTTCTCCTTGTGAGCATAATATCCTTTGTGAGGCCGTAGCTGCTGTGGAATAATTACTAAATTGGCCAAGAATACAAAAGTACAGCATTGTTCACACATTAAGGAAAGTCATAAAATCAAGAGGCTTCTGAGGTAGAATACAGCCGCAGCTAGCACACGAAGAATGCAACATCTGTGATTCCCTGTACAAGGTTGTTTGCGAAACTACACGAGGGATGGAACGGAACACGCTTGTTCCGTGGCCTTCCCTTGTGACGAATAGCAGATATGGGGACGAGATGGTACTACGGAACTGATAAGCGGCCTACACGCTACCCGAGCCAACATTTCGTCTAATGTTGATGAAATGCTGTCCTTTTGTGCGAACTTTGCTCACCACAATGTACCAAAACACACCTCCATCCCGGAGGCTATCCGCCCCCGAGGTGTGAACACTCCTCCTTGAATACATTAATCATAATAAAAGTACGTATGACTAAAGTCACTCAAACTCCACTTTGAAGATAAAAAAATAATATAAAATAGCCCAAGAAAGAGGGGATGTCAGGGAAGACACCATCGCGAAGAATTCCACCGCTGATTTCCGGGATCAGTCGACGGGCTGAGCCTCTCTTCCCCCCCATAGGGACGCCTTTGGGTAAGACTTCGATTACACCGAGCGCTTTCTCGGGGACTTAGAAATTTCTCTAGAGAATCTCTACCCTACATTTATAGCCAGGCTGTATCGTTTATAATTTTGTCGCGCGTTTGTATACCTAGCAATATCTTTATTTGCACGTGCTTTGCAGACAGTGTATTTATCACCGGCAATCCTAAAGAACCTGTATATCTGTTGTTTAAATAAACTGCACTGTTTAAGTAGCTAGTCGTTCCGCTTTCTCACTGAACGCGACCAAAACTACAGAGAGGCCGTGCTAGTTCAGGAGCACGACTAGACTGAAGGTGCAGTCCACTATTAGTGTATCCAAATCGTAGTAGTTTAATACATATTAAACGCGATTGGACTGATAGTGCTGAATTGGGCATCACTCAGAATTTAAACCTAGCCGCACCTAGCCTCCCACCTCGGTGAGGAGTGTTAGAACGCAAGGGGGTTTATCTTCTGCCAAAACCGCTTGGCCCCGTTTCACGCAACAGCTGCTAACACTTGCTGAAATGCTACAGACTTGGAAATCTGTAAAATATATTAGCTGGCAATATGTCCATAAAATCCTCAGAAGTACTTGCCAGAAGCTTATTTCAGATCCACACCAAGTCTGTTTCAAGCATTTTAAAAGATAATTCACCTTTTGAGCGTAGGCTACATATAAATTTCCTCTAAAAGTTTGCAATGCAAACCAGCTAATTTCACATCATTTCAGATACATGTGGCAGTTCTAGCTTTCCAATTTAATTCTCATTTTGTGCATATTTTATTCCTCATCCATCCCTAAGTTACTTTATCATAGAAATTTTGTTTGTGTTTGCTCAAGAGGGTATTTTCCCTTGCCAGAAGTCTGAAATGGAAAGGCATGGCACTTTCTTCATTGTTTTCTTTAGGAAGACACCTGGCGCTTCTACGCTTGCAATCAGCACTTTCTGCAATCAATAGTCCTTCTGCTTGGATTGCTTCCCTGACTCTTGTCTTGGACAATCAAGCGACCAATGTCCTTTCATTTTCATTAATAAGCAATTTTTCCAGTGGCTGACATAACTTATCCTGTATTTCTGGAAAGCAGCTTTCTTCAGAAATCACTCTGTTTAAAGGAATTACCTTTTCCTTTCTCAAATATTTCTTGTGTTATACTTTCATTAATCAGCTAACTTAATCTGCAAATTCAGAATATTGTAGAAAACAATCTCTGTTTTCTCTCATCTTTTGTGAGGTCGTATTATGGCATAAGTAACATCCAATTCCACCAGTGCTGGGAAATACTTTATAGCTTAATTACGCAGCTAACATGGGAAGCATGTCATTGAAAAGCCATGTGGAAATGGAATTGTTAAATGCCATCTTGGGAGGTTTTCTAGGAATAGTGGAAATAACTGGCTTTATTAACTGGCATATAGAAAAAGAAGAATTAGCTTGCTTAAAACCATAAGGATGTCATTATCTAGCATTTCCTCCCTCCTTCATCATTGCTTCCTAGCAAAATGGATCCCATTTCATACAAAAGCATGCGAATCATTACCTGCTGTGATTTATTTAGCAATTACTGACTTATATTCACTTACTGATGTATGGGATCTGATACTCTGAAAAAAGCCGCCCGTCCTCCAGTTTTATCATGTACACTAAGGATTTGACTTTACTGACATAACTAATTTTGCTAAGGTCACTGCGTGATGCTAGTTTAGGCAATGCATATTCTCAGATAATTTGCACATTTACAAGGAACTCATTTTGGCTTAAGATGAACAACCTCTTCCATGGATGTCAACAGCAAGAAGTGGAGTTTTTCTAGTCTTGGATGCAAGTGACGAGGAGCTCAGGACAAAGAATTATTACGGAAAAGCTGTAACTGGAGGAGTTGCGGATTATACTGGTATCATCACCAGCACCCTCACCTAAGAAGTTACCTACTCCTATGTTAGGCGGTTCATTAAAAGGGAGAACATAAATTCTAGCTCTGAAATACTAAAGAGTGAGTTAAATACGAACTAAGCAGAGCACTTGGGACCAAAGCAAGGATTGTGCATAGGACAGCAACTGCTGTCAGCGGGAGTTCAGCAGGCACTGGCATCCTGTAAAGTAGGATTGCTGGAGAGCACGGCTCTTTGAGGCCGTGCCCAAGCTTTGAATTTCACTCTAAGTAGTATTTAAATTTTTCTTCATGTGCCTCCCACCCCTTCCTCACTGCACGCTACCAGGTGTCAAAATTTTCTCCTGGAGTGCCGTTGCCAGGACTTTTTTTTGCACTTCTCTCCCTCTCCTGGTTTTCCCTATTTTTAAATAAAATTTCATCAACATTTTCTGTAGGCAAATCTGTGCCCTCTTCTTCCTTGCCTCCTCGAGAAAGGAAACAACCACCCCAAAATGCTAGTTCCAGCTATGCTTGCAGAGTCTGCCTGGGAAGTGGATTATAGCCAGTCTCACCACTGGTATCCCAGCTGGCGGTGGGGAATCCTTGGCTGTCCTGTTACAGCAGCTGTATTTTACCGTTGCATATGGTATGAACAAATGGGATAGAGGGAGTCTGCAGATCTAGGCCTAATTATGGGAATTTGACCATGATATAGCAATCCTTCCTTGCTATTATTTTAATACATCTGGAGCCACACTAAACGTGCCGTCCTTGCTAAACAAAGTTAGCGCAGAGGACGCTTGAGCATATGCCTATGCTGAAGGAGGAGTCTGCAGCAGTGAAAAGTGTGTGTGGCCTCCACAGCTTGAGCTCAGCTGTGTAACGTTAGGGGCCCCAGTACACTAATAGGGCTTAATGGCCTTGACCAGGCTCAACTGGGACTCCCGCCCACATGCCCTGCCTGTGGGTCCTGCTGCCCCTTTTAAGCTCAAGCTTGGTGGCTTAGTCCCTCCTTGAGCTATGCTGTAGGAGTACTGGCCTCCTGGATTGATCGTGGATGTATGCTGTAGGTAGCTGGTCACCTGGATGGGCCCCCTTGGAGGTAGGTCCCATCCCCTCGATGGGCTTTAGGTGCATGTTGTAGTCCTGTTTCCTTTTGCTCCTTGCTGGACTCCCTGGATGGACCCTGGACCTGGTTCATTGCTTTTTTTTGTCCTGGACTGTTGGTGGATCCTGTTAGCAGCACCCAGCTCGGGCTCCCTTGTTTAGACTCTGTGGACTCTGCCTTGCCAGTGAGGGCATGGCTTGTGCTGGGGCCACCCTTGGCTTCTGGCTTGTCCACCTCCAGGAGAAGACCATTCCTGCTGCTTCCTGATGTGACCTGTGGCAAAATCCTCTTTTTGGAGTTCTAATTAATCATTGCTGGCTTCACACTCCCATGGTGTTACAAGCTGTCTTCTGGCTTGTGTTTGAACAGAGCATGAGCCCTAACAGCTGTATTCAGATGGGAAACAGGAAAGCAAAGATAAAATAGATGTTTTCTGAACAGTCAGTCAGCTACTCTAGCCTTGTGAGAGAGTTGCTGTAACATGGAACTAAATTGCAGGATGGCAGCCATAGCAGGAGAGAGCTCAGATGTTTTGCATTTCAGTTGTTTTGAAGTTCATTCTCTCCAATGCGTGCTTGGTTCTTCCTCAGTTCATGCTGCTACTGTAAGTGGAGCAAGGACTCAAACTGAGTGTCTCATGGAATGTGATAGCACAGTTCAGAAGTTCAGTTGGTCAGACTGTGGCTGCAAAAGTAGCTGTTGCAATCTAAGGTACTGTGGTCCTTGAGCTTCCTGTCACCCACCCTTGGCTGGATGAGTACCCATCCCCAGAGCTGAGCTCCATCATGAACGAATTGATTGGGTTAGTACAAACCATCTCCCACAGTGTTTTCAAGCAATTTGGTTGCCTGCCCGATGCAGACGAGGGGTGCTGGCAGAGTCGTCCCCCCATCACACACCCCCACCTACCTCCCCTCGCCTCCATGAGGAGGAGGAAGAGGAGGCCTGGGATGAACAGACATCATACCTCAAGCTCCACACGTCTCTATGCAGTGTGCAGTTGCAACATTTGCCTCAAGGTGATGAAGTAAAACTTATAAAAATATTTTTCCAAATGATGAAAGATTATTTGATTATGTAAACCGAAAGAGATGAAGTGAAGAAAGAAACTATATTAAAGAAATATGGAAGGTAACTTGGATATGGCCTGAGAACTGAATGGGTATTTTGAGTTTTCAGTGCTGTTGATGAGCAAAGGCAGGTATGATAAAGGGAATAAAGTATGGAAAAGGCTGAAAAAACCCCATAACGACAAAAAAAAGCGCGAAACACGAGAAGAAAGCAAAACTGAATGGCAAGAGAAGCAACACTCAGACCCAGACTAAAGAGTAGAATTGCAGCCCAGGCAGAAAGCATCCTAAATAAGGAGGCAGCAAGTTCTCCAGGCAGATACTGGTCAATTGGTCTGACTTAAATATTATGAAGGGAAACAATTGTGATAATTAAAGATCAGCAGGATAAAACGCAGTCTAAATCTTAGAAAGTGTTTTCATAAAATACTCTTCTGACAGTAAAATGATTGACTAAGCCTGGCGCTACCCAGTTACATTTATAGTCCTAAAACATTATTTTGCTATGATGTTTAGGAGTTGTTTGCCATGTGGTTAGGAATGCACACATGACTTTTTTTTTGCTCAGCTTTTAAAAATGGATATTTTATAGCACATGCTGTAATATTTATTCAGCTAGAATATAATTTAAATGTCAGTGTGTTCTACAGCTCAGAGTTTGGAGGGAATCAACATAATACTTATTCAGATTAAGATAGTATTCAAGGCCTTGCCTGTCTGCTAGTGGCAGAAGCAACAGATGCCCCAGATTTATTTTTAGTGACCAGGGAAGCAATATTCATAGCATAGAATAACATGCTGTGGGAAAGTCACAACAGAGACAGTTGTTGCTTCCTGATGCTATGAACGTGGCTTAGCAGCCTCAAAGTCTCTCTGGCATCGACCCCTGCTGTGGTGCCCCTCGGAGAGCGTGCAACATTTGGAAGTCACTAATATCTTCTCTCCTGCATGCCAGTAACTCAAAACCAGTTTACGACTGATGTCTTCATGAAGCCTTGCGTTCCTACAACAATGCAAGAGAAGACAATACAAAGTCTCTTTGTTACGCTTATTTTCCTCAATTTGGCAAATCTTAAAAGCGATAGAGGCTTTCTGGGAGAAAGCCAATGAGAATCTGTCTCCACTTAACTCAAGGCAAATGTTATTTTGAATAACCTTGACTGTATATTGTGTGAGCTGGCACAGGCAGGACACAGGAACAACCACAGAACCGTGGATGAAATGCAAAGAGTAAATTCATTTTCATTACCTCGTGGTCTTGGGCATCCCTGAAGCAGCACCTGGGGACAGGTGTGCAAGTGGGGATGCAGGCACCGTGGAGCTCGGTCCTTGCTAGAGGACCACCAAACCTGCTGGGTTTGCCTGGTTTTCCGGGATCAGTGCAGACCTTACCACTCATCTTTGTGACGGCAGGGCAGGAAACTCAAGCATGTTTGACAGGGTGCCTCTGAGTCTATCAATGGCTCATGTTACCTAAGCACAGGTGTCCTACACCAGACTAAACAATGATTAGTATGATATATGTGTCTTACTACACTCAGCTGCAAGTCACTTGAGCCTGCTTACAATCCCCCTTGTCAATATTCTGTTATTTTCCCACATTCCACTCCCTCGCTCAAGGGACCACTTCTGCAGGGGCTTGGCAAACCTGGAGGTGTCCATTTGGGCTTGCAGGGTATAGCGCAGAATAATTGAGAGGCACACAGTAAACATGTATAGACGTGCCTCTACAATAATGCTTTGAATCAGCTGTCCCACTCGTCCTGTCAGGGAACTAAACCACTCAGCCAGCCAGGCACCACCAGTAGGTTGTTTCATTAAGTCTTGGAGATGTTGAATGTCATCCTCTACACTGGCTGATTCATCAGTTATGTTGAAGCAACACATGCCTTCAGAATTGAAGCAGCATTTATAATGTTAAAGGAGGAGATAGTGCCCTACCAATCGATTTTGTAATGTTCATTGGTGTACAGCTGTTACCTACTCGGAAGAAATAGCAATGAGAAATGTTAATATCAAATTCACTTAGCATGGTATAATTCTGTAATACAGACACTGGGGTTGGCACACCAATGAAACACGTTGCCAAAAGATCTGCAGCTGTGAATCTTCCCTTAATACAAAAGGCAGATGAGTGCGTTACAGTAGAGACCAACCAAATCCAAGTATTTACATGTTGATTTTGCAAAATGTATCCAGGGTCTGTGCTGGTAGTATTAGATCATGGAGCAGGATGAGCCAACCTGTGATAGGAGAGAAAAACAAGAGTGTCATCTCCTTCCAGCTCCTTCAGCTGATAATATGCTGGGTTTGATAACCTGATGTGGGGTAAGTGCCCACACAGATTGGAGAGCTTTTTCAGGTTGAACTTCAACTTGATGTTGGGTTTGTGACACTAATAGAATCGTTTGGGTTGGAAGAGACCTTAAAGATCACCTCGTTCCACCGCCGTGCCCTGGGCAGGGACACCTCCCACCAGACCAGGTTGCTCCAAACCCTGTCCAACCTGGCCTTGAACCCCTCCAGGGATGGGGCAGCCACAGCTTCTCTGGGCAACCTGGGCCAGGGGCTCACCACCCTCACAGCAAAGAATTTCTTCCTGATAGCTCATCTAAATCTCCCCTTTTTCAGTTTGAAATTGTTACCCTTTGTCCTATCGTTACACTCCCTAACAAAGAGTCCCTCCCCAGCTTTCCTGTAGGCCCCCTTTTAGGTACTGAAAGGCTGCTATAGGCCATCCTCAGAGCCTTCTCTTCTCCAGGCTGAACAGCCCCAACTCTCTCAGCCTGTCCTCACAGCAGAGGGGCTCCAGCCCTCGGATCAACTTTGTGGCCCTCTGCTGGACCCCTTCCAACAGGCCCATGTCCTTCTTGTGCCGAGGACTCCAGAGCTGCACGCAGTTCCACTAACACTGTTCCAATGCTATCCCTTCTAGCTAAGGCACAGGTATTTGTTAAAGGTACCCAAAATAAAAGAACTAAAGCGTCTGATATTAACAAAGGATGTACAGAACCACATGGCACTCTCAGGGTTTATTATCTGAATCTTCATGTCTAGACTAATAGGTCACGGTCCCACCATGCAATCCATTGATGTAAACAATTCCATTTCCCCTATAGTCAGTATTTTGGGAGAGATACCAGCTGGAAGAATTTCAGTCCTTATCATGTTTTGTGCTGGAGGTGTTGTGATATGATCTTATATGTTTGATTTTGTTAAACAGACAGAATATTCATAAAAACTGCGTCAGTAAGATGTGAACTCCAATGTTGTAAAGTTTTAGTACTGGTTAGCTTTTTCAATTGTTCCTTCAACATCCCATTCATGCCTTCAATCGAGCCATTAGCTTGGGGATGGTAGGCAATGTGGAATATCCAATCTGTCCCTAGCCCTTGAACCCAGTCTTGGACATTATGTCCAAGCATGTTCCTTGGTGAGGAGGTCTGTATTGATGAGTGAGTTCTAGTGCTTCAGTTGTGTTATGTTGATTAGCATATTCGGTGGGTTTGGCAGAAAACAGTCCTGACATAGTGGATACACATCGCCACCCCCTCAACAGAGGCAAGAGGCCCATGCAGTTGACCTGCCAGGTATTCAAGGCCCAATCACCATGTTTTATCTTTCCCCATGGCCTATGCAATGCCCTTAAATGTAGCTGCATACGTATAGTACAATTAGGGTTGTGACTAATGGAGCAGGGTCGAGTTGGAGGCCTGTAACCAGTGGTGTCCCCCAGGGGTCAATCCTTGGACCAGTATTGTTTAACGTATTCATCAACGGCCTGGACGAGGGGACAGAGCGTATGCTCAGCAAGTTCGCGATGACACCAAAGCGGGTGGGGTGGCTGACACCCCAGAGGGCCGTGCTGCCATCCAGCGTCACCCGGACAGGCTGGAGAGCTGGGCAGAGAAAAAACTAATGAGGTTCAACAAGGACAAGTGTAGGGTCCTGCACCTGGGGAGGAAGAATGTCAGGCACCAGTAGAGGTGAGGGGTGGACCTGCTGGAAAGCAGCTCTGGAGAAAAGGATCTGGGGGTCTTGGTAGACAGTAAATTATCCACGAGCAAGGAATGTGCCCTTGTCGCCAAGGCGGCCGACGGAATTCTGGGCTGCATAGGGAAGAGTGTGGCCAGCAGGTCCAGGGAGGTCATTCTCCCCCTCTACTCTGCACTGGTGAGGCCACAACTGGAATACTGTGTCCAGCTCTGGGCTCTCCAGTTCAAGAGAGACAGGGAACGGCTGGAGAGAGTCCAGCGTAGGGCAACAAAGACGATGGAGGCATTGGAGCATCTCCCTTATGAGGAAAGGCTGAGAGAGCTGGGACTCTTTAGCCTGGAGAAGAGAAGGCCGAGGGGAGACCTTATTAATGTTGCCAAGTATCTAAAGGGTGGGTTTAAAGAGGATGGAGACAGACTCTTTTCAGTGGTTCCCGGTAACAGGATGAGGGGTAACGGGCACAAGCTGGAACATAGGAAGTTCCAATCAAATATGAGAAAAAACTTCTCTATGGTGAGGGTGAGAGAGCACTGGAACAGGCTGCCCAGGGAGGTTGTGGAGTCCCCTTCTCTGGAGACTTTCAAGACCCGCCTGGATGCAGCCCTGGGTAACGTGCTCCGGGCAATCCTGCTTTAGCAGGGGAGTGGGACTAGAAGATCTCTAGACACCCCTTCCAACTCTGAAAAATTCCATGGTTCTGTGAATTATGGTCACGTGTTTTATAAAGATGTAATGGCAAAGGGGTTTGATTGTGAGCAGTGCTCCATGCACATGCAGCATAAGCTGATTGACGTCCACAAGTTATATGCGCATTTATAGGTTAAGCATGTACTTCAGCAGAGGTCATATTATCTACTTCCCTATCATTTTGTGACTCAAGCGAATCGTCTTTTTGATGAGCTGAGACATGCCTTACTTTTAAAGGATACCTTTGTACACATCGCCAGATTTGTTGCCATACATCTGCCTCCTATATAGGGTATTTTTGTTTGTGCCAATCCTCTTGGGCCCGGCGCAGTAACCACATTGAGAAGTTTTGGTATGCAACCCAACTGTCAGTGTGTAAGTAATGTGCCTTCCCCTCCAGCGCAGCAAGGGATGCTGCAATAAATTCAGCCCACTGACTAGATGCCTGTGTGCCTGTTTGCCATAATATAATTTCTGGAATCGGGGCACATGCAGCTGCTTTCCATTGTCTTTGTCCAGTTGCCGTGTACATTGCACTTCCATCAGCAAACCAGGCATCTCTCTTGTGCTCTTCTATTAATGCATCATAAGGGGGAGCCCACTCCACAGGAGATACAGCGATATCTCCAAGCAGAAGAGTTTCCCGTAGTGTGGGCATTTGATTAAATGGTACAGTTCCTAGAAGAGTGGTGTGTGGAGTGGCTAAAAGTAGTTTTCCTGGTAGAAATTGTTGCTGTGAATAATGTTCCGATTTCCAAGGGGTGGCTGCTTGAGCTACCCCTGCGTGGGCCCAAGGGGGTCCTTAGTAACTCAGCTGTGAATAGGTACGGGGGAGCGTACAATCATTCTGTCTTGGCCTGTGATTATTTCAGTTTCTTGTAGTGACAGGACTACAGACAAATTTTTTTTTGCTATTGGGGTATAATGACTAATGGAGGTTTGTAATGCCTTGGACCAAAATCCCACAGGTGCTTTCTGATTTTTTTTTTTGGCCCGCTCATCTGCCACAATCCCCACGAGACTATATCGTCTGGAATTGTTACTTCTAAATCAAAAGGGCATCCTCGCCTAGGAGTGGATAATTGCACATGCTCAATCAAAGCATTTCTGCAGGCATCAAAGGCTTCTTGTTGCTGCTTGGTCCCCTGCTCGACACCTTTCTTCCTAGATAATTTCTGCAGAGGGAGCATTAACCCTGCCAGATGTTGGGTAAAAGTTCTCCAATTCCCTAAAAGCCCCAAGGTGGTCTGTAGCTGTTTTGCTGTGGCTGGTACAGGAAATCTCTGGGCTGTTTGCTGTACCCAATTTGGTATTTCTCTAATCTGTCCATGCCAAGCTACTCCCAAAAACTGTACAGTAGTCCTAGGGCCCTGTATTTTCTTTGCATTAATTGCCCAGCCTCAGTCCTGCAAATGCACTTTCAGTGATTTGGCAGCTGCTTTGCTTTCTTGTTGTGACTCTGCCTTAACTAATAGATCACCAATATAACGGTCAACAGTAAGTGCTAACTTTTGCCAGCAGCGAAACATTTCTGGTGTTGTGATCCCATCTATTTCTGATGGTGGGATACCAGGGTGTACAAGATCATTCCCCATTTGTTTCCTTGTCATCTGTGCTGAACTCTTTTTGGTTTTGCCGGCTTTCTTTTACTCACCAGGCAAACAGATGGTCCCAAAATTACAGCCCCAATTTCCCTCATAGTATTTGCTAGGGCACCTACACTACCCGTAGCATTTGTCACTGCTGATCTAATCAAGGGTTTCAGTGAGGCAGATGCTTCTCTCAGAAATTGCATTTTGATACTTCTCGTTACTGCTACACTGTCCGGATTTGATCCCGTAATGCATGAGCCATCCCCGTCTGCCGCACCAAATTAATACCTTCCATTGTCCCCCAGTTTCCGAGGGACGACACTAATCGGACACGTTCTGCATGTGCTGTTGAAACTGCTGCACACAGCCATGGATATAGTGCAGGTGCAATAACGTCTTGCCTGTCAGAACCTCTGATATTTTGCAGCTGAGCATATCCTCGTTGTATCTGATCATCACTGGCTTTGAGGCTTAACTAATCTTTTTTACCCATTAATAAATGGATAGATGCAGGTCCACTACCCTAAGCTCACAAAATCCATGCCAGTATGCCTTCCCCACTCTTTTGCTGTTAGATCTCTAAAAATTCCCTTAATTATTTCAAGCTGGAAGTACACGTGATCTGCACTACCCTGTCTGCTTGTTTCTGCTGCCCCGTCATTTGTATGAGGGGTCGTGCTTCCACCACCTCCCTGTCTTTTAAATCCATCTGGAATTCAAACTCAATCTCGGAGGCTGGGGATTCACTCCAAATATTTCCATCCCGTTCCTTGCGATCCCAGGAAGGTTTTGTGGTTAAAGCATGAACTTGGGAAATCAAAAACCTTACTTATTTCCATATTTGTCCCTTTGTTTATTAGTGATACACACTAGCAACTGCCCTACGCTGTCATACTGAATGCTGCCCAGTAGATGTATTCGATAAATATTCAGCATTCTATGCAGAAGTTTCGAGATGTTTCAGCTTCGAGTTGTTAATACGTCACTAGAAGCCCAGGCTTTTTTTCTGCTGTCCATTTCAACGGAAAATGCGAGTATCTATGGTAGCAGGTAACTGTTCTCAGCCATTTTTACCAGATATTGTAGTTAGAGGGTAAAGAAAGACAAAACAGAGTTAATTCGGGTTAGAAAAAAAATACTTTTAAAAATAATATATGATACATTGAGTTGGGAGGAGCTTTTGTTTTTTTTTTTTGGTAATGATATTTGTCTGAAGAACTTAAGTCCAAAGCTTTCAGGTTTGATTAGATGCAGCTTAGACACTTCTAAACAGGAGTCAGATGTCTTGAAATGTTCATGTGCCTGAACGATGTTTGAAAAAAATTAGTGTTTTACTTCAGCATGAGAAGAAACACTCTAACATTGTTCACAAATTCATTTATTTATTTTTTTAATTCCCTGGGTGTTGCTCTCGGAGCATTCTTAGCTGTGCTCTTGGCAGCATGATGAGGGGCAAGCAAATCGGTGTGTCTCCAAGGGAGGAGCAGAGCAGCCCTACCTCAGTACTAATGTAATTTTTCTTGGTTCTCATTTTAAACATTTTTATAACTGGAGCAAAATGCCAGGTTTTAGGACGAAGTATTGAACCGCGTGAGCAGTGGTGGATGTACTGGCAAGGTGCACGGGTTTCCAGGGTGCTTCATAACTGAAGCTGTGTCTGCATTAGCCAAAAAAACAGACAATGGGATAAAGGTACAGGAAGCATCCTCTGGAAAAGATGGTAAGTTTTACTTTAGTAGGGCTAGGGTTTCATTCTGAGCCTGACTTTGTACTTGTATTAATTGCCTTTTGCTGTAGCATAGAGAGGACAGTAACCTAAAAAAACCCCAAAAAACAAACAAACCAACCCAAAAAAAAACCAACCAAAAAAGAAACCAAAAAAAACCCCCTTGCATAATTCAAGACTTGTGTGTTCACTCTGTTCTTCCAAGCAGCAGAAGAGAAGTTCTCTTGCCCATAGAGAAGCAGTGTGTTCTCCAAGGTTTCAAAACTCCACAAACAGTGCAAGGATGAGATATCAGAACCAGCTGGTCTTCAGACACAGCCCTTCTCTGTGGCTCTGCCTGCTCTAGCCACGATACCCAGTAACTCTCAGCTACACACAGCTGCTTGGGCCCCATCTGGATAACAGGTCATCTTCTTACATATGTCTGTTTCCAGGGTCTTAATGCTGTAAGAGTTTTGGTACTGTATCTCAGATGGAGATACAGCCCCTCGTGCTCCTGTTGGGTGACTATGTTCGGACAGCTCTGAACTACATGCAACCAGGAATGTGGCCTGGCAAATTCCCTAATCTCTCCCTGTAAGAGCCAAGATTATGCCTGGTTTTACTCTGGCAGAAACTAACTCAAGATGTAGCCCCTCTTTTATTCAAGCCAAATACAAAATAGGTTCAGGGCTGAGCTCCATGCACCATGTCCAAAATATTTCTTCCTCGCTGGATAGTTATAGTCCTTAATCACACAGCTTGGCTTGACTAATTCACAGAAGGGGAATGGAGCCACCCACTGGGGAAGATCAGCGTTTGGACCAAGGCAATTAGCCATTTGAATTGAAGCAACAGTTGAGATAGACGACCTTGGCATCCTGACAAGGATAGTTCTTCGGCTTGAGCGCTGGAACAGCAATCCTGCGCTTGGGTCAAAACTTTGCATCAAGACTACAAAAAAGTTGAGCCGGTCTCACGGTATACGGGGGTGTGTGACAGTAGGGGGGAAATTAAGTTGAGAGAGAAGCGGTGTGTTTCACCCATCCTTGTATAGCTTTCTCCAGGGACCACTGAATATTCAGGAAATGTGTTCCTACTGGGGACTGGCAGGAGTGCAAGTGGCAACTTGAATGGACATGATGGAGTGCTTAGATCCAACAGTATAGTCCAGCATGGCAGCCTGGGGCTTCTTGGCAGAGTGTTGTATTTACTTCTCAAACTGGGTGTTCTTCAGTCGTGAATGATTTGAAGTGTCCCTTGGGTTATGTTGACATTTCCCCGGGCATTTGGCTTAGCTCTGCCCATGATGTCCATGGAGCTCACCAGGCCCTCCTGCAAAGACAAAAGCTGAAGGAAACACAAGTGCGTCAGAAATCAATCTTGCTTGGTAGCTGGTGCCTCTTTAAGTAATAAATCTGACTTATAAAAACCAAACGCAAAACTGCACATCTAAAAAGCAAGCATGCAGGCCATACCTAAAGAGTGGGCAACTGGGAAGCAGCAACCATACAAAGGCTCGAGCACCTAAACAGGAATGAATAAGCAGTGTCCCACCCAGGGTCTCCAGTTCAGTTCAGGTGGTGTACGTAACTTCATCAGATGTTTGTGAATGCTCTCTAGAATTGCATCAGATACAAAAGTTGTATTAGGTTTGATAAAGGATACACTTTTCTTTGCATGGCTTAGACTTTTAGAGGCTGCAGAAGCCTGGATTGTCCTGAACAGAAGAAGAGCAGCCTCTGTGCTGGTGACAGCGTTTGCTCTTCCCACACCCCTGCAGTGAGATATAAGCTTAACTCCTCAGAGGTCTGCGGTTCCTCTGCAGTTCCTCCAATTAGCAAGTCTGTATGTCTACAGTTCCTCCAATTTAACCGAGTCTATATGTAGCTCTTCACCATGACTTACTTGCTGATCTCCAAAGTATGGATATATTTTCATCTTCTACCTGTAAGTGGATTGTCCTTACAGTGGAAAACATGTAATCCTTGCTTTTCAGGACAGGGCTTTCCCAAGTGCTGCTATTCAGGAGAATTTAAAAGTTCTTGATCCCACATTGCCTTCTGGGATCGAGGATATACTGGTTGGGCAAATATTCTTGCAGTCAACGAGACTAATATTAGGCTTTTACAGTTTAAGCAAAGAGAACCAGAAAACTAGGAGGTACTGTTGGAAGGAAGGTAACAGAAGGTATGTTCAAACCAGGCCTCTCTGCAGAAACCAGCACCTGCCTTTGTCCATAACAAGGCTCCTAATTCTGTGCTCTGAATCTCCCCCTGGAGAAGCTGCTCCCAGATGACTGCACAGGGAGCCTGGTCTTGGGATGATGGAAACGTCTGAGGTGGAATACTGTTGTTGGGTCTATGCTAATTGACTGCTAGATAGGCTGAAGCACAGTGAATTGTTATCTTCTTTGTCTCCTTTTTTGATGATGTAAAAAAAAAACCCAGCAAACTCACGGGTTTTAGGACAGCACGGCTTAAAGCAGCTCAATGTGTGTCTGAGCAGGTGACCAGTCCTACTGATCATCTTCAATCCATACAAGTCTGTTAGTGCTAATATTGTCTGCCTTGCTTTGCTGGTCTTCTAAGAATGAAGCTGTTTCAAATAAAAGGTGCAAACGACATTTTTTGTAAGGCTGACTTCGAACTAGGGAGCCCCAAGAGCTCTAGCTGTAAGTGCAGACACAGCTATCTCCAGCTGTGGGCCAGATGGGGACAAAAGGATACCAGAGGTTGACCTGCTACCTGGTTATTGCCACCAGCTGTATTCACCAGTTGTGGATTTAGATGTCCCTGCTCGGGATTTGTCTCCACCGCAGAAAAAAATGTTGGATTTCCCAGTCTGAATGGATATTGCGCATCCTGGGCTGGAACTGGTATGAAATTAGGGTCTGCTTTTGCTCCAGTTCATGCTGTACTTGCTGGTTCTTGGTTGATCCATACATTCAGTTCCAGTGTATCGTGGAAGAGCTTGGCTGGCCTACTGAGACAAGGCTGAACACATGTATAGCAGAGGAGACAATTCAGTGTTTAATTGTTGGATGCTGGTTCTGAAGAAGTCCTGCAGCACTGAGTGCAGAGATTGCCTTATCATGCAAATATGGCACAACCATCACATCATCTCTTGTGGTTTCAGAACACCTGTCAGAAAAGGCAACCTGCATGAGGATCCACCTTAGATCTCCAATGATATCAGGGCGATGGGTGTTAAAGTCAGTGGTGAAGCTTGGAACTGGCAAACTCCTTGCTGGGTCTGGGATGGTGGTGCAATTATGTGGCAATGTTCAAGAGAATTGTGGTATTTCAGGTGGAGAAGGTTGCTGCTGTTCTAGGGACTTGTCAAAGGACTCCTGAAATGTATGGGGGCTGTCAATGGCTCATCTGGGCTGAGGACTGCCATCCTCTGCTGACGCACGTGAATGTGTGCAACGGAGTTTGATACTGAAACATGCCTGACAGCCTACATTGCTATATGTTGTTGACTAGTCAAGAGTCCTTTCCAGCTTGTAATGTTTTGTGAATTTTACCCACTGCTTTAGTACTGTTTCCCACTTCTCTGGTCCAGGCAACCCTCCCCGGAGTTGAAAGCAAGGGGGGAATAGGTTAATGTGCCACTGGGTGAGTACAGAGTGGCAGCAGAATGGGCGTTTGGCTGTCACGAGGCCCTGTGTGCACATCTGCATTTTAAAACCAGCTATTTCATAAATTCAGCAGTCAAATTCATGGTCCTTGGAATGGAGGGTGGAAGACCAGGCTGAGGGGGAAAAGCACCTAAAAAAATCTCTAAGAAAGGAGACTGAGAGCTGAGGCCTCAGAGAACGCAAAGGGAAGAGGGTGCAAATGAATTTACCATTTCTTAAAGATGCAATATTGAAGACAGAAAGTAAAACTTGTTCAATGCTCAGGAAAGGCAAGTGCAGTAAGGAGTCAGTCTGTCTGATTTGCAGTCTTTTACCTCAGGCGAAGTGGATACGAGGACAACTTACACAGGGTATTACCAAAGAATGGCATGAATGTGCACAGAAGGAATTGGAAAGGCAAAAGTGGGCTAATAAGGCACTAAACCTACAACAAGAAAGTATCCCCAAGAACACTACTGTAAAAGCCAAGGAAAATGCTAATCTTCTACTTAAGAGAAAACTATTAAATTGAACAGTTTAATGACAATATTGCTTCAGTTCTCATGAAAACATCCAATTGTAATTAGGCAGCTTCCAATATAAAGATGGCTGACGTCTTGGACTAGGATCTCAAATGAACAGGCCAGAGGGAAGTTAACCCAACTCAAGATTGGGGAAATCAGGTGAGCTTGATGTATTTCACCTCAGTGTCAATTTGAGGAGATTTGAGAAGACTGGGTGTGACTAGCCAGTAACCAGCCCCCCCACCAAGGAGGGGGGGAGGTGATCATCAGGGGAGTCATGTTTCTGCAAGTTTTCCCCAAAATGTCACTAAACAAGCTGCTGGCAAGTTAAAAAGCCCTTGTGGCTATGGATAAGCAGCACTGTCACATGTCTTGGCTTAGTAAGACTTCAGATACCGGACACTTTTGTGAGCATGGAGAAACATGTTCTGAATGAAGCTTCTAAGATAGCTGTAAAACTGCTGGAAAACCATGGAAGCTCTGTCAATAACTCCCTGTCAAAGAGGAAAGATGCATGGAGCATGCTTATTGTGGAGCAGGAATAATCGATTTCTTAAATACGGATCAGGGAACTAATGGCCATATAACAGTTCTGCAGGAAAAAATCCGTCAGCAGAGCCCACAGGTGCTGTGGGTT
Source organism: Larus michahellis (assembly GCF_964199755.1). Lineage (NCBI taxonomy): Eukaryota > Metazoa > Chordata > Aves > Charadriiformes > Laridae > Larus > Larus michahellis. The sequence continues at coordinate 15,871,994 of NC_133907.1, read as the reverse complement.
CAGGTCCAGCTTGTGAACCATGGCAGTGATGGCTCACAAGCTGTCTCTTACCCCACTGCATCATGCTCTGATGGAAAGGAAGAGATTACACCAGAAAGTGTGAGCAGATGGGTGGTCTGGAATGGGATGGCTGGTCAGAATGTGGAATAGAATCATAGAATCGTTTGGGTTGGAAGAGACCTTAAAGACCATCTAGTTCCACCCCCCTGCCCTGGGCAGGGACACCTCCCACCAGACCAGGCTGCTCCAAGCCCCGTCCAACCTGGCCTTGAACCCCTCCAGGGATGGGGCAGCCACAGCTTCTCTGGGCAACCTGGGCCAGGGGCTCACCACCCTCACAGCAAAGAATTTCTTCCTAATCTCTAATTTAGCAGACCTTCCCCTCCACAGGGTGCTGAGGCCTTTGCTGCAGTGGTGGGTCCAGTGCTGGACACTGAATGAAGAAAATCAGGGCACATGAAAGTGTGCAGCAGAGATCAGTTTGAGAGACTGGAGAGCTGGAAGCGTTTGAAGGAATGAATCCTGGAATGCTGGTTATTATTGGGCTACTGTAAAAGCAGAAAGGGAAAGAACAAGAAACATGCAAATACCATATCTAACTGGTATTTTCCAATATATCAATATGTCAAATATTCAGACTTTCAGAGAATAGACAAGTTACTGCTGAGCTGATCCCAAAACAATTAAAAGCTTTGGCTCAGCAGTTAAGCTCTTTAAGCAAAAGCCATGTATATTATATCCCCTGTTAGGTGAGGAAGGAAACTCAACTGTGAGTGACCCAGGGAGCCCTGCCAAGGCAATGAATGCTGCTGCTTCTGACCCAGCAGTTGTAAAAACTGAACTCAGGGCAGCTCCTACAGCAGCAAATGGTCAGTGTGCTATGTGAGCTTCAAAAGCAAGAGCAGAAATAGAAGAAGAAAGAGAAAAATAAACCATCTAGAGGAGCTCAAGTCCGATGAAAGCACAGAAATACATTAGGGGTTGAAAGCTTCTGTTTGTGGTCTTTTAAATAAGAGCTGGACAGGTTCCAAATTATAACCAGGCAGCGTTTAAAACAACTTCAGTGAATGGCCTGGTCCCAGGAATGTGTCCGTGCATCTAGCCTTCGGGCGTGTAGATGTAGGAACAGCATGGGATGCGTTAGAAGCTCTGGGGCAGGAATAGGCTGTGAAATAATTAATACAGCTTAAAAAAAAAGGTAACTGTAAGGAAAAGGACTGGCCTTTGCTACTTTAGCTCCCTGACACCTTTTCTTGGGGAAGGACAGAAAAAGAGAGTGACTGGGTAAGAAGGAGTGACCAGATAACGTAACCCATGAGGGAGCATCAGATAAATGTTGCAGCGATGGACCTGCAACAGGAGCAAACATGAGCTCGCATATGGAAACGGCCTCGGGGGTTTGGGGAGGATGGGAGGCAAGTCTTCAGGATGCGCCCTGCTCGAGCCCTTGACAGAGATCAGGATGAAACAGAGGGATGGTGAGCTGGGGGCCTCCATCACACCAGGTCTGGAGCAGGGATGCTCATCACCTGCTTTACCACTGCCTGTGGACCAGAGAGCGCCCTGCAGGTACAGTGAATTTAGAAGGTGAGAGGGCAATAAAGAGCCCAGGATGCTGCTGGGCACTTGTATGCCCATCAGCATAATGCTGGGCACCTGGCTACCAGCCTCCCTTAAGTCAGGGTACAAGAACAACTATTAAGCTTGAATTTTTTTACCAGATGCACAGCAAAATCCCAAGAAATTGGATCTATTGAAGTATATATTGGCTTCGGGAGAGGAACTAGAACACTTTGTACACAGCCTAATGCTAAGAGCCTACCAGCAGAGTAAGAACAAGACCTTCTGCCTCTAGCCTTTTCGGGAGAAAATGAATTAATACTGGATTTAGCAAACCAACAAACTGATATTCTGTCACAGAGAGAGTCAAAATACCCTTGGCCACAGTGGAAAGCTGGACCCCATCCCAGAGGCATATTAGACCAAGCAGTAGTTGTCCAATGTCACATGCCTGTAGGGATCCCATTTGGCATGTCCGTAAAGCAGATGGCAAGGCTCACCAGCTAACACGTTCTTGTTTGTTAATTAATAATTCCAATTTAAATTCTAATGTAGGACCAACAACATTTTTATCCATCATTTTTTAGGATTAAATGCTATTATGAACCAAACAACACCTGTCGTAGCAAACACCCAAAAAAGCCAGTGGCCCTAAATGTCATAGTGGCTGAGGCAAAGTGGTTCAGTGTAATAAACTTAGCAAATGCATCACTTGCCCTACTACTAAGCAGTGTTGGTACAAGTTTGTCTTTGCAATCAAAGGACGGCAGTAGTGCTTTACTCCGGTTCACCAAGGGTTTCACAGCATCCAGCAATGTTATCCTTCCATCATCTGGATGCAGGAAAAAATATCCTAAGCTGATAAAGCCCGTGTTTCATACGTAGATGCAGTGTTTCGTGGTCACTGGAATAGAAGTTAGTGTATTAAACAAATGTTAGCTATAGTTATGGCAACAGGATTCAAAGTAAGTTGGGAGAAGAACCTACTTGGTACAGAACAAAATAAAATGCCTGGGAGTAGATTTGGATGGGAAGGCTGTCTTTGCAGGGGCTCTTCTAGAAACATGCTCACAACTTCAGACCAGCAATGGCGCGCGAGACCTGCCTGAACCAGGTTGCTCTGTCCTGCACAAGCCTTTGAACCCAAAACTTGGAATTCTTTGCAGAAACATCCCCATTGTCACTTCAGCAATGACTGTGACGCTGCCTCCCAGCTGTGCCAACGTAGACAGTGCTAATGTGGTAAATATGGGTGTAAAGGTCTTGTGACAGCAAGAAGGCTGTCAATGAGGAGGTTAGTTATCAGGATGCTATTATCCAGCTCTCCAGCCATACTCATGGGGAAGAGCAGCATTCAGGGGAAGGACAGCAGCAGACAGCCCTGACCCTTGCAGCTTAAGTAAAAAGGAGGGGGGAGTATCTACCTGTAGGTTGTTGTGCCATACCTTAAGTTTATGATGTTTGTTTCCCCTTCCACTACTTCAGTTTCTCCTTTTTTTTAAAGAAAAAAACAAACCCAAACAACAAAACAAAACACCAAAACTCCAAACCCCAACATGACCATAGTCCCATGCTAGCAAATAGTAAAGTCCTACCTGTTTCCAGTCACAGTCCACGCCGTTGTCATTCGCTTCTGTCTCAGAAGGCCCCCCTGGGGTAACTGATCCTTGTTTCGTTTGTTGGCTGCAAAATTAAATAGCATTACATTGATGAAAAGGAATTGGGAATATGAAATTACAGCCTTTGCATTTAGAACTGTACAATCAGGTCTTCAAAAGAGCAAATAGTCCTGTCAATCTTTGACAGGAGTTGCCCGAGGAAGAACTAAGGTCATAATTTAAAAGAGGGTAGCTAAACTACCTTAGACCCTGTACAGATCTTCATTTAAACGGTTTAGATTCAGTTTGTCTGATGAATTTTCACAGGCTGAACTATAAAAGTACACAATTTTCTTGAGCAGCCACGGGTCGTTCCCCTCCTGCCACCCACCAATGGTGCCCCAGTGACATCCCAACGCTGTACTGCATATCAAAGTCCGTCCTTGCCCTAGTTCCATGTTAAAGTGTGATGAGGAAGGTGGTTCTTTCTACTACAGTCCTTTAGGGAGAGCGGAAAACTGTTTACGAGATTTGAATCTGCCCTGGCTGGGTCCTGATTGAAGCAAATGGAAAGCAGGGCCAGCAGCGTTGAACTACAGTGCCAAGATGCTTCTATTAAAACTTAATGAGCAACAAGCGCACTGGTCCAGTTTTAGATGTTGCTTTGTTGGATTTGTAATAGGACCACAAATCAGGTGGGAACTAATGCAAATTGGAAACAGAAATGTCATTTTCATTCACATCTCTCGCATATGAAGTGGCTAAGGCAGAGACGGGACCAGATGGCAGGCTTTGACAATTAGGTGTGGAGATGGGGAAACCAGCAGGGGATTAGGGGAGAAGAGAAACCTTTGCAGCTGGATTTCTTTTCGCCCCTCTTTGTTTCTGAGGTCCCAGAAATTCTGTCTTTCTTGTCCCCTTCCTAGTTTAAGAATTCATTAGATTCCCTAATCTCTTTACATTTTCCCTCATCTTTACATTCGCTACAGAAATATGTGTCTGGTCTTTCCTGGTTCATTCTTTTTCGTTCTTTCTTTCTCCTTTTCACCCTCCATTTCTTTCTTTGCTTCTGCTTCTATTCCCCCTTACTAGTTTTTCTTCTCTATTTTTCTTTCCTGTACAGATTGGATTTCAAAAATCTGTGCTGATACATTATGGCAATATAGCTCTGCAGATATAATATATCAATGCAGTTTGTTGGAAACTCTTTGCCTTCCCCAGAGGTTCTCGCGATTGGGAGACAATGGTCTGAATGACTGGCGTCATTTGCACTAGATGACTTACCAAGATTAGTTATTTTTCAGATACGATCAATGTGACTGCTGAAACTTTTGCTGCCGACCTGTTCTGTACTACAGATAAAGATGTGTTTCAAGGTTCTATATCGCAGTAGATAAGAATGAACTGTATTCCAGGTTTATTGCTGCTCGGTTAATATTGATGGTTTGATCCCCTCCTGTGTTTTTTGCCCGTACGTTGCAAGAACAAAAATGCAATCATTCTTGGCTCAGCCTTATTCAAGCCCTGCCAATTTCATCACAGAAATCAATTAGGAGGGATATTACATCACCAAATATTTTATAAATATGGAGGTAACGTTGCTTCACCTTTGTAGATAATGAGTAAGGTATGTAATAGGCTGACTTAACTCCTTGCTTAAGCTATAAAACCCATGTGGGTTGGTTTTTTTTTCCCATTCTTTTGAAATGCAAGATTTAAAGGTGTGGGCAAACGCGTCTACTTTTAAGAAGGAGGGCACAGTTAACAACAAACGACTTCCACGTTATGTTTGGGGTAACCCCAAGCGGTGCACAGGTCTTGCCTGCCTTTATTTAGGTGCGTGTTATTTTTGGTACGTGTTTCTGTCCTCAATTCTCTAGCCTCTACATCAGGAACAGAAAACTCACTTTTTTCTCTGCAATACCTAGAACAAATTTAAAGGAGCTGCTTTGACATGTCACCCATTTTGCTTTGAGTAACCTGACTGGGCCTGAGTGCACTCAACTACAGCACCTCGAAAATTCCAGACTATACATTAACAGTTCTGCAACGGTGAAATCAGTCTCCCAGGAGATACTACAGGCAATGCTGGTTCCTTATCCAAAGAAATGGACAAATACATTTAAGGGTCAGCAGGCACATGGTTTGTTAATACATAAAATACGCTGCCCTGGGCTGGTGACTCCCCCATCACCAAGCGGGAGAAACTTTATGCTGAGGCACTGAGGGCTTAGTTCATGGTGCAGAAGAGCTCGGTCCTCTCCTGAATTTCTGTCCTCCTCCTGGTAAATATGAATGTTCTTGTTAGTCTCGTGAATCTCTAGCCCTTTCCTGGATCCTGTTAAGCTCTTGACTACAACTTTATTTCATGACTGCGAATTTCACATTTATTTCAGTGAGGTAATAAAACATTCTTTATCTGTTTCAAACCTGTTGCCCTTCACTGGTGTCTCCTGCTCTTCCATTAAAGAGATACCCTGATTTTCATAATAATGGGCATGCTCAGATGTAAGTCTGTTATATTTCCACCTGTTCTTAATTTCTTACTGGAATTCACTCGCTAATTAGCATAGCTGCACCTTTACAATGTATGTAACAAACACGTGAAAGACATTTCAATGCTAAGAACTTCTGGAAACTTTGCTATTTTCATCTTTCTCATGACTTTTTGGGTTAAATATTTACATTTCTTTGAACACAAGGAAAGTATTTTTATTCAGAAAATTTTTTTTTTGCAGATGACTCTATTTCCGTGAAATCTTAATAAATAAAGCTTTGTTTAGGATTGCATTGGAAGAAATAGTGTGGTTGAAATTACAGAGAATAGAATTCAATTAAAGGAGGAATGAAAATTGAAGTTGTTCAGCTTTGGCTCAACTTGAAAATCAAGTTTCCTATTTGGGACCATTCTGTCAATAAGTCAGAATTCTTTCATTGTTATAGAAACCTCATGCAGACTTTCTCATATCCTTATAAAGTCCGTGCGTTAGAAGAAAAGATCTCACTGTCTGAAGAACCATTTCCTTTTGAAATCTTTCATTACAAAGAAATGAAATGTTTCTTCAAATCCAAAAGAATGATTTAAGCATACTTTTGATCATAAGAGAAAAATTGTCCCGAATTATTCAGTAGTTTCCTGTGAATTTTACAGAGAAGACGCATGAACTTTATAGCTCCTAACAGCATATCAAACTGTGGGATGGGCAGTTGCTTTTTGTTGTAATATTTGTGGTCAACGATATATTTGCATATGTAAATATTGGGAGGAAATTTATATTGCACTGTTGATTCACACTTGTTTCATTCCTCCTTGATAGACAATTAGAAACTTTTTGAATTTCCTGAGTGTAAAAAAACTCAAGGAGGCGAACTTGTTTTCAGCCTGGAGTGTCAGGCAGTGATTTCTTAGCTCTTTGCTTTGGATAGCCACGGACGAGCATTTGAAAAACAGCAAAGGGCAATTAGTGGGACAAAACTTCACAAGATATAATACGATAACCCCAAGAATGGAGTTTTGCATGAGTGCTTGCAGATATGATACATTACATCAAATAACTTCAAGACAGAAGGGCTTACCAGCTCCTTATGTTCTCCAACACGCTGTCATTCCTGTTTCTGACTTCCTCTCACTATATTTAGAGTTTCCTTAAGCGTGTTATTTTCTATCTCCAAGATCTCTCTTCTGAAGCCTTCCTTTTGAAGGTTACGTTTTATGGCAAAGAAAACCAAAGCCCTTCGTCCAGGAAAGATGCGTCTTCTGATTCCATCTCCTACCCTGTAAGTAGGGGATGTCACCCCTGTTCCTGTCCTTTAAAACAAAGCCAGGGTTATCACTGCAACCTGGGAGCTACTTGATCCTCTTCAGTGTTGCAGATTAGAATTATATACATGGTGTTTATGGTAAATTATGTAAAAGTTAATGGAGGAGCAGGAATGTTCAAAGTACAATCCATGAAGCAAAAAGAAAAAACCGAAGCAACATAAGACAAAGTGAGGAATATGAAAAATGGCTGAGGAAGGCATCACTTAGACGCATCTAGAAAAACTCCATGTTGAGTAAAGAAATAATCCTTCTCCTAAACCTTTTGGGATTGCTGAGTCTGCACAGTGCAGACCAGCAGCGCCATTGCCAAGCACCTTCTCCTAGTCTTATCAAGAGATGCACATACTGGCCTGAAAAGGAAGGGACACCCAAAGCCTTTTGGTGCCACCCCACCCATTTTATGCATGTTTTGTCTGTTGATCTTGAAGATAAGCCCCTCAAATTTCCATGGGGGTGAATGGTAGGGGCTAAGGATGCACAACTCCGGGCAGCGCTGCACGGCAGTGTTCCCATGGTAGGTTTGACGTGATGCGCTGTACTCAGAGCTGCACAGACTCATGCCCTGACACGGGGACACATTTAGCAGAACTATTAAGTACAAGCTCAGACTCTGGTACGCTCAGGGAGAATGGGATTGCAATTGTTAACACAATGTTTGGGCTTTCTTCCTGGACAAAATAGTTGTCTAAAATGCAGCAGCTACCTATTAAAACATGTTTATGGGTCAACCAAGCAGCAAATTGGAGGAGAGATTTGGAAAAGCACAAAGATTTTTGTTTCCCTGATCACCTTGTTGCTCCCTCTAAGCATGCTGCTCCCACAGCCCTTGTTCCGGTTTTGAAGCTCTGGCCCATTTGGCTGCCCTGATCCATTACACTGGGCATCTCAGACGAATGACTCACGGTTTTGATTTCCAGCAAGCTGCCAGGCCGTTCCTCAAGGCTGCTGTGAACCTAATCCTCACTCATTTGGACAATCTCCCAGAGAGAGAGTCAATAGCACGGTTTATTTCAGGAATCCCAACTCAGTGCCTCAATCATAGGCCTTTGCAAAACTCAGCTGTTCTTTAATGAATAAATAACTCTGGTAAGGTTAGTGTACTGCCGAGTCGATGCACCAGCCATGTGGCTTGGCAGCTGCAGGTGTATGAGTGTGGCTCTCGGGGCAGAAGTCGTAGCTTGCTGCTGCTGGGGTTTGTTGTGCTGCTTTCAGTGCAATCTCGTCATCTCAGCCTGCAAATGCTGGTCCGGTTCTGTTGACGTAACTAAATCTGTGACTCCAGGTGCAGAACGTGGCAAATACCGTCACTTTGAGACAGCATTTGGGAAGGAGAGAGCCTTTGAGAAGCACTGTGAGACCATGAGTACATCTGATGGTCTCAGAGGCAGCGTGATCCAGCAGAATTGCTTCCATGATCTTACGGTCGGTTTACGCACAGTTTGAGCCGTTGGTTTCGTGTATGTTAATAGCCCCTTAGCTTAGCTCCTAAATTTAAAATAATCTCATGATCAAAGGTGAAGGCAGACAGAGATTAGAAGGGAATTCCACTCCACCACATTATATCTTCTTAGTAGAGTCTACTGTGCAGAATCGCGGGAACTGAAAGGTCCAGCAGATACTGTCACATGAGACAAAACACAGGGTTTCAGAGATTGGTGCACCCCATTGTGCCTCAGCCTGCTGGAACGGGGTTCCTGTGTTTTACCTGGGGAAAACAGTCAATTTCCATCACACAATCGTGCCGGAGCCATTGCCACGGTAAAGCTGAACTAGCTCCTAAAACTGATGCGATGTGCCTTATGCAGAGAAGTTACCGGGCAAGGCATCCCTTCGGTGGAGAAACAGATACGCCAGAGGCACGAGGCAATTTGTGATTACAAGGAACTCATGTTTTGGTGTCTTAAGCAAAAGCACTCCCAGCTACTGTGGAGTGACAAACAGGCAAGAAGGAAGAAAGATGCACGAAGTGAGAGGATCTGTGGCAATAGGCAGAGCACGGCTCTGAAGAGGCACTGTGGTATGGTCACGCAGTTTCCTCAAGACAAACTATATGGGCAAAAAGAACACTTTCCTTGGGTCAAAGACACAAGCCTTGCCTGCATATCCAGTAGTAAATGACATATATTTCACTGTAGCTGTACGTATGTGCACCTGTATGTGAATACATGAATGTAAAGAATGCTGAAATAATGAAACAAGCTCTACGCTAAGACCTGGTTTGAGAGATGTGGAAGGAAAATAAAATGAGAAGTAGCCAACAGAGCTTGGAAAATATTTTCTAGCCCCCATAGCAACAAAGTGTCACCCAGCTCCCTGTCATCACAAGAAAGGTTCCCACTTTCCCTAGTACCAAACCAACTGCAAGATTTTCTACCCTGCTGGGAGGTAAAGAAGAAATCTCCTAAAGCTAGGGCAAAGTATGTGATTCTCAAAGACAGATAACAGTTACTAAACGTTCTTCTAATGAACCATAATGGTCCCGTTCATGGAGATACAGACTTTATTGGACTATACTGGAATAATAAAAATGAACAAGTTCTAAAAGTCATGCTTAATTTTGCTACCTTAATTGCTCATGACAGCAGAGATCCTATGATAAATAAGATGTTTTTTCTTGCAGGGGACGCATTCTGCCTCGGAGAGGTCTCCACACCAGCCTGAGAAATATCGCTAAAGAGCGAAGCCCACAAAGCAAAAAGGTGAGTGCTGCTTCTCAGTCTGTTTTGCCTCTCTCCTTTTGAGCTTAAACTCTGCACAGGCCCCCGAGAGCAGAGCGGTTTCATCTGTTTTCCTTTGTAAAGCGCAAATACTGCAGCTTTGCTGAGCTGATGGCTGGTGGGTCTGCTGCCGGGCAAGAGACCAGCACGGTGGCCTCTGTGGAGGAGATGGCTCATGATGACTAACTCAGCTGTGAACTGTTGTGGCTAATCTATGAGGCCGCGACTGCTCCTAGCTCACTTATAAAGTGGGTAAATCACAACATCCCTTTAAATCACAAAAAAGCTGCTTTTTGGTTCCCCTCCTCTTTCCTGTCCTGCAGACCAGGGGCTCCTGGGGAGGGAGAGATTGAGAGATCAGGCTTTCTTGAGCTTTGGTTTTGATTTGCTTTGAGGTTAAGGTTAAAGATGACACCCCATGACAGTCTCTTTGTTTAGTGGGTGTTGAAAGGTATTGTTCTGCATTCGGGTGCATTTCTGGGAAAAGTATTGCTATTGTTTGGTTTGCTGTCTTAACTGCCCCATGGAAAAAAATCAAAACAGCGGAAATTGGTGTCAAGGATTGTACTGGATTTGGGTGGCAAGGTTTTGGTAGCGGGGGGACTATGGGGGTGGCTTCTGCAAGAAGCTGCTAGAAGCTTCCCCCATGTCTGACAGAGATAACACCAGCCCGCTCCAAGATGGACCCGCCACTGGCCAAGGCCGAACCCATCAGTGATGGTGGTAGCACCTCTGTGACAACATATTTAAGAAGGGGAAGAGACTGTTGCACAACAGCAACAGCAAATCTCTAGGAGTGAGAAAATGTGTGAAACAGCCCTGCAGACACCGATCAGTGGAGAAGTAGGGGGAGGAGGTGCTCCAGGCACCGAAGCAGAGATTTCCCTGCAGCCCAAGGAGGTCTACGGTAGAGCAGACATCCACCTGCAGCCCATGGAGAACCTCATGCCAGAGCAGATGGATGTTCCCTGAAGGAAGCTGTGATCCTGTGAAAAGCCCGTGCTGGAGCAGGCTCCTGGCAGGACCTGTGGACCCATGGAGAGAGGAGCCCACACAGGAGCAGGCTCCTGGCAGGACTTGTGACCCCGTGGGGGACCCACGCTGGAGCAGTCTTTTCCTGAAGGACTGCACCCTGTGGAAGGGCCCCACGCTGGAGCAGTTAATGAACTGCAGCCCGTGGGAAGGACTCATGTTGGAGAAGTTGGTGGAGGACTGTATCCCATGGGAGGGACCCCATGCTGGAACAGGGGAAGAGTGTGAGGAGGAAGGAGCAGCACAGACGACGTGTGATGAACGGACCACAGCCCCCATTCCCTGTCCCCCTGTGCCACACGGGAGGAGGAGGTAGAGAAATCGGGAATGAAGTTGAGCCTGGGAAGGAGTGAGGGGTGGGGGGGAAGGTGTTTTAAGATTTAGTTTTTATTTCTTATTACCCTACTCTGATTTCATTGGTAATAAATTAAAAGAATTTCCCAAGTCAAGTCTGTTTTGCCCATGACTGTAATTGCTGAGTGGTCTCCCTGTCCTTACCTCGACCCACGAGCCTTTCGTTGTATTTTTTCTCCCCCTGTCCAGCTGAGGAGGGGAGTGATAGAGTGGCTTTGGTGGGCACCTGGCGTCCAGCCAGGGTCAACCCACCACAAGGAAGGAAATATAAAATAAGAAGGAAGATTGAATGGCTATATGTGGCAACACGTACGGTTTCCCACAAAGAGATTTGTACTGAAGCCCGAATGTTATTCCTGCACAACTTCCATAGAGGATCCAGCTCTGCAGGGGTCTGTCTTTCTGTAACCACTTCGAAAAAAGTGTCATTTCAGTACTTAACATCCTGGGCTTTTCACAAGAATCTGGTGAAGCACAATAGAAAGACATAGCAGAGCTGCTGAAAATGCTTAGCTGCCGCCACAGCATCATAAGAATATAACATGAGTTTCACCTCAAAACAAACTTGAAGAAGGTAATTCTAAATCTTTGGCAAGTTTAAAGTAGCAGCTTCTTGTCATTTTTTCTCTATTTGTGAAGGTGCAGCTTGGTTTTGAGTTGAATTCTTAAAACAGAGAAGTGCTGTTGGATAGTTAGTACAAGATAAACTGGCACCAGAAAATGCAGGAGAAAGGGTGATGCTCTGTCTGTGAGGGCTGAGCGGAGATGAAGCCACCAGCCTGGATAAACCGAGCTGGTTCCTACCTGTGAGGGGTCAGGCTCGGGTGCGTCTCTGTCTGCAAACCCATGGTGAGCAACAGGTTGCTTAGGCTTTAAATACCTTAAAGAGTGGCAGACCCCTTGTCAGGCAGAATTGTAAAGCAAAAGGAGACAGTGACACCTGCAGAATTTGAGCCAGCTGCCAGTTGCTTTCCTGAAAGACCGGTATCGGGGGAGAGTCTGTAAATCTGCCAGCTCAAAGGGGATCAGTTTCTAAGTAAACAGATATATAGACAAAACTGTCAAGGAGAATGGCATTACCCAAACTATATTTCTTCCAAGAATAACTTCCTGAAATGACAAGGTGCCTATTTAGATTTAAAATATTACAAATTGTTGTATTTAAAAGAGACCTGGATCAAATGCTGCAAGGAATGAAAGCGCTTGCCGTATCTGATAACTGAGTGACGTGCTAGTAAGCGAGAGAAAGTCTTAAAAAAAATAAAACAACCTCAAAAAAAGAGATGTAAAGAGTTTGGAAAGACTCTTTAACAACAGTAAGCATCTTTTTTTTTTTTTTTTTTTTTTCCCCCACCCCCTCTCAGGCCTTGTTTTCCCTGCAGCATGAATCGAAGCAGTTAACGCTGCAAGCGGGCTACCCCAAACTGTATCACTGAGTCACAGCGACTACTGCGTGCACGCTCTTTACCCATGATGGATGCTGCCTTTCGTCATCCCCCACTGAAGACCGTTCAGCTAAAGTGCATCGCTTCGCACTTGCCATTGGCTAAACACTTGACACAGAGTTACTGCAATTGGGTGGATGTGGTCTAGTGACCAGTAGCTTAGCAGATGCGGCCACTTGCTGCCATACCCTAAATTACTCGTGTCTAGTTTCCCAGTTTAAGCGTGTATCTTTGTTATTCATAAAAGCGCCCTCTGAAATGCCTCTATATTGCAATATGGAAATGATAAAGCGAATAAAAAGATAAAATTTTGAGGCAGAGGTAGGTAATGCTCCATTCGTGGCCCAGGACTGCATGGATGGTTATTGATCTTCGTGGTTGACTGGTGTGATGGCTGTTACAGGCCATCAAAATAACTCGTTATTGCGGGTATCCTGTTTGAATTGACCCATTCGTAAGAAAACGTACAACGGGGAGTGTTGCACTGTTACAACCTATTACTGGTAGAAATACTGCTTTGGAAATGGGCCAAGTCTCTGCCTTTCAGGCAGTGTTAGTAGTTTCAGACTATGGAAAGTGTACTGGCTGAGCTTAACGTATCTCCAGTTTTCCTTTCATTTTTCTGCAAGGACTCTGAGTTGCACATAAACCTCATGACAATTACATAATATATGTACTAAAGAGATATAGCAAGAAGTTGTTTTGTGAGGCCAAAGTTGATAACAAAAGGAAGTGAAAAATGTTCCTTTGAAAAAAAATTGGGTATTGATTTCATTACCAGATGATGAATCCCACTTGCTGGGAATTCTCAGATCCCCTGTAAAACTTCCTTGAGCTGCAATTTTTCATGCTGAGGTTTAAAAATTAATATTGGTGGCAAGCGTGTCGGAAGGAGCTACGTTTTTAAGAAAACGTGCTATCGGTTTTAATTGTAGAAAGTGTTTGTTTCCTGCCTGCAGGTTAAAGTTCTCCAGGGACGTATGTGATCAGGATGTTCTTTCTACTTTCATTTCAAGTTCAGGTTTCTTGCAGCAAGATGGCTTCAATTATTTCTGTAAAAGAGGATTTTTATTTCGTGATGTTAGAAGACTTTGTTGTAGATTCTCCAGGAAGAATCTTTCTGATGTTGCCTGTTCAGACAGAATATAACTCTTGATCTGGATTTTCTTAACTTCACCATGTATTACAAAATCACAGCAATCATCAGAACGTTTTTCCTTTTGATGCCAGTTCCGGTAGAGCAGGTGGACGGCAGGAGGGTACTTGGACTGAGCAGAGACTGAACTAGCCATGCTCCGAGGCCTGAGAGCTGCCAAGGGCTGGGGGAGCAGAATGCCTGTCTTGCCTTCTGAGAAGCTTGTGTTAATCTGAGCTCTGACCAACGCCCTGCGATGGACCCATCGCTTCAGGTTCAAAGCTGCTGCCACGCTCCGGGATTTATGCCTGTGGATCGGACCTGAATGAAACACATGGCTGAAAGCACAGAATGCGTCCCCAAAGAGAAAACAGAATGACTCTACAGCTTTGTTCCGACACCTCTCAGGGCAGGAATCATCTTCACAGAATCATAAAATGGTGAGAGTTGGAAGGGACCTTAAAGCTCATGTCATTCCACCCCCCTGCCCTGGGCAGGGACACCTCCCACCAGACCAGGTTGCTCCAAGCCCCGTCCAACCTGGCCTTGAACCCCTCCAGGGATGGGGCAGCCACAGCTTCTCTGGGCAACCTGGGCCAGGGGCTCACCGCCCTCACAGCAAAGAATTTCTTCCTAATATCTCATCTAAATCTCCCTCTTTCAGTTTGAAACCGTTCCCCCTCATCCTATGGCTCCCCTCCCTCATCCAGAGTCCCTCCCCATCTCTTCTGGAGCCCCTTTAGGGACTGGAAGGGGCTCTAAGGTCTCCCTGGAGCCTTCTCTTCCCCAGGCTGAACCCCCCCAGCTCTCCCAGCCTGTCCTCACAGCAGAGGGGCTCCAGCCCTCCCAGCATCTCTGGGGCCTCCTCTGGCCCCGCTCCAACAGCTCCGTGTCCTTCTGCTGTTGGTGCCCCAGAGCTGGAGGCAGCACTGCAGGGGGGTCTCCCCAGAGTGGAGCAGAGGGGCAGAATCCCCTCCCTCGCCCTGCTGCCCACGCTGCTGGGGGTGCAGCCCAGGGTGTGTGGGGGGCTTTCTGGGCTGTGAGTGCACGTTGCCGGCTCATGTTGAGCTTCTCATCAGCCAACTCCCCCAAGTCCTTCTGCTCAGGGCTGCTCTCAATCCTTTCTCTGCCCAGCCCATGTTTGTGCTTGAGATTGCCCCGACCCAGGTGCAGGACCTTGTTGAACTTCATGAGGTTCGCACAGGCGAACATATCTTCCTACATGTTTGCAGAGACCACATTGTGAAAAAGCCATAAGCATGAGGGAATCGATCTAACGAATTACCTTATGGGTTGCTGCACATAGATGCAGTCTTGGGCACTTCCAAGTGGCTTGGTGGGCACCTGGCCTCCAGCCAGGGTCAACCCACCACATGCTTGTTCATCTCTGCAGGCGGGGGAAAGTTCCAGATTGTGTTGCACAGAGGGATGTGCAAGGGAAAGGCAAGAGTCAGAGACAAAAGAAATATACTTCTCAGAAGCTACCAGTGATCTGATGAACTAAACATGACTTTTGTATGTATTTATCATTGCCATTGGTTACTAATCCTTACCATTTACTGTGGTTTGGTTTATTCACTGCTGCGGCTATAACAGAAGTCATGAATTTGGTCAGGAAACAGAGAACTGTCTTTTTCTTCTGGAATAAAGGAGTGATAACAATAGACACTGAACTGAATTTTCTCCCCTCCTGGCAACTGGGATGGCAGACTGTTTACTGCAAGAGGCAAGACATTTGAGTCAACTTGTTGGCGAAACCTTTCAGCTAGGGATTCCCAGCTCCTCCTGTACAGAACGGACACCAGGAGCTTCTGTCCCTCTCAGATACCTCTTTCTAAACGGTTCCCTGCTGAGTGCTTGCTCTGCTGTGCGCTCCCTTATCTTCTGCCCAGTGCCTGTGCCATGGAGTTACAGCACAAATCTGTGTTAACCTCATCCACTCAAACTGTGGCAGCAACCGCTACCAAGCTTAGAAAATGATCCCAGTTGTCTTCTGAAGCAGGGCAGGACTCACTCCATGTTGGAGGCTGAAAGGGAGTGTCTGCAAGCAGCAGGGAAGTGTTGAACATCAGGACCCCATGGCTCTACAGCCTGTGGTTTGGGAGCAATGTGTAATCAAGTGCAGAACAATAGCCACAAAAATGGTGTCCGTGGCACCAAAGCTGTGGAACGTATGTTCTGACAGGCAACGGAACTGAAGAGAAATAGTCCATGATGCTTTAGTGCATGGGGTTCCTGATTCTTGGTAAGCTTTTCAGGGGAAAGAGGTATGTGGAAAGGGATTTTATTCCTTCTCCAGCGCTGCTGCTCATGGGTCAGGGAGAAAATGGTTAAAACAGTAACATGGACACACCTGCTGGAATTCCTGAAAGCCAGGCTGTGTCCCCTAAGGGCTTTCTCTGGAGAAAGGCTTTCACCATAGACAGCCTCTCCGCCAAGCCAAAATCTGTCCCTTCACCAGGGGATGATTCAAACCAACCTCCTGGACCAATTCATTTCAGAGCATTTCAAATAAACACCCTCTTTCTGCAAGGCTTCAGTCCAGCCTTGGTCGTGACTGTTGCACCATAACTTAGGAACTCGGAAAAAACAAAACATGCCCTCAAGGGTGCTTATAGACCCTTCAGAGCACGCTGCCTTTCAGCAGGGAAAACCTCAGAGCCTCTTAGAGCAAATTTTAGTAGCTAAAAAGCTCGATCCTTTTGAGGATGTAGATGGGGATGGATAAGTCTTCCCGATGCTCGAATTCTTATGCTAACACACGACTGAAAGTTTAAAATCTATAGTGTGGAGTGGAAAATGCCACAAAATGAGAGTACTAGTGTGGCGTGCAGCAAAGCAGATGAGTGTGAGTCAAAGCTTCACAAATCTCCAGGCATGTTTCAGCTGCTTTCTCTGTGCCTTCATATGGCACAGAGAAGACCAGGGCGTTCTGAGGAAAAGTATGTTTTCCTCTCCTGAAACTTGGACTCCTGAGTTCTGTTTTCTTTCTCACTTGGCTCAAAACAAACAGAAGTATTCAATACCAAGGTGGATGCTTACTTGTTAAGAATTTCATGGGGCTTTTTACCATGAAAAAAAACACTTGTGGGAAACCTCGAACGACTCTTTGGGAGTCCAGGGTTTTCCAGACAGCTGCGCTGTGGAGATTGTGCTGCTACTGACAGACGCAGGGAAAGGGGTGCCTGGTTCCCCTTTCCACCTAATGGGTTTCTTTTCTGGACCTGCATCCTTATGTTCAAACCCAGACAGGGCTGGGAACTAATTTGTATTTAGTTTTGTGTTTGTAGTTCAAAGACAAAAAACATTAGATGGGTGGTCAGAAACCCTGGGCTATCTAAAAGCTTAGTCTTTCCCTTCGTAGAGCACCCCATAGCCACCAGCAAGACTATCTCCTCCTCTGGTCCAGTTCCCACAAGGATGTTGCTAATTACTTTATTTCTTTCCTTTTTTTTTTTTTTATTTGAGTGGTCTCATTTGTGCCTTTCTAAATGATTTTTCTTTGTGTCGGATAATCTGTTTTCTGTTTGGCTTATTGCTGTAATACAGACTATTTTCTCAGCAACTGTATTAGGCACATGTTCATCATCTGCAGAGGCTGGAGAAGCATCAGCCAGAGCCACACTTACTTGGCACGTGTCTTGCTGGGAGGGGAGGTTAGCTTCTGCAGTTAAATAGGGCTAGTTCTGGACTTACACACATACTACATAGTATAGATGAGGGAAAGGGAGCACTGATGCTTGCTTGATGTGGATTTGGGTTTCCTTCAGACATGGAGCTGGGAAATAGTTTTGGTCTTTCCCTTCTGTAAAAGCACCGGTCACTGAGCTGACTGCACAGAACCTTCTGCTGTGAGAGCGTGTAAAGATAACAGAGGGAAGGAGACAGGAGGTTACCTTTGCCATTCCCTCCTCCAGGGACCATACCTACAATTAGTGCTATCAGAATGACATGATTTCAGCTGTAGGAGTGGCCCAGCGCCCAACGGGTTGGAGATCCATTACATCCCAGGTCAAGCCCAATGCACATTTGCTTAAGTAGCCTGAATAGTCCATGAGGGAAAGCTCAACGACTTTCTGGCTGTGCTTGGTGCGGAAATTTTGTTCTGCCAGATGTGCGCAGAGCAAAGCACACACAGCCACGGTTGTCCTTATGGAGGTTGGTCCATGTCCATGTCCTTCTGCTGTTGGTGGCCCCAGAGCTGGAGGCAGCACTGCAGGGGGGTCTCGCTAGAGTGGAGCAGAGGGGCAGAATCCCCTCCCTCACCCTGCTGCCTACCCTGCTGAGGATGCAGCCCAGGATGCCAGGACCTTTCTGGGCTGTGAGTGCATGTTGCCAGCTCATGTTGAGCTTCTCATCAACTAACTCCCCCAAGTCCTTCTCCTCAGGGCTGCTCTCAATCCATTCTCCACCCAACCTGTATTTGAACTTCAGACTGCTCCGACCCAGGTGCAGGACCTTGCACTTGGCCTTGTTGAACTTCATGAGGTTCGCGCAGGCCCACCTCTCAAGCCTGTCCAGGTCCCTCTGGATGGCATCCTTTCCCTCCAGCGTGTCGACTGCACCACACAGCTTGGTGTCATTGCCAAACCTGCTGAGGGTGCACTCAATCCCAACATCCAGGTTGCCAACAAAGATGTTAAACAGTAACGGTCCCAGTATCGACCCCTGAGGAACGCCACTCATCACTGGTCACCAGTTGAACATCAAGCCATTGACCACAACTCTGAGTACAGCCATTCAGCCAATTCCTTATCCACCAAGTGGACCATGCGTCAAATCCATGTCTCTCCAATTTACAGGCCAGGATGTTGCATGGCACAGTGTCAAATGCTTTGCACGAGTCCAGGTGGGTGACATCAGTTGCTCTTCCCTTATCCACCGATGCTGTAATGCCATCGTAGGAGGCCATCAAATTTGCCAGGCATGATTTGCCCTTAGTGAAGTGATGTTGGCTGTCACCAATCACCTCCTTGTTTTCCATGTGCCTTAGCAGAGATTCCAGGAGGATCTGCTCCATGATCTTGCTGGGCACAGAGGTGAGACTGACCAGCCTGTAGTTCCCTGGGTCGTTCTTTTTTCCCCTTTTAAAGCTGGGGGTTATGTTTTCCCTTTTCCTGCCAGTGGGAACTTCAATGGACTGACATGACTTCTCAAATATGATGGACAGTGGCTTAGGAACTTTGTCTGCCAGTTTCCTCAGGCCCCGGGGATGAATCTCATCAGGTCCCATGGACTTGTGCACCTTCAGGTTCCTTAGATGGTCTTGAACCTGGTCTTCTCCTACAGTAGGTGGTTCTTCATTCTCACGGTCTTCTGTGACTTGCCAGTGTGGCTAGAACACTTGCCGGTGAAGACTGAGGCAAAAAAGTCATTCAGTATCTCAGCCTTCTCCATATCCTGGGTGACCAGGTCTCCTGTTTCCTTCCGGAGAGGGCCCACATCTTCCCTAGTCTTCCTTTTATCTCTGACATACTTACAGAAGTTTTTCTTATTGCCCTTGATGTCCGTGGCCAGATTTAACTCTATCTGGGCTTTAGCTTTCCTAACCTGATCCCTGGCTGCTTGGACAATTCCTCTGTACTCCTCCCAGGCTACCTGTCCTTGCTTCCACCCTCTATAGGCTTCCTTTTTGTGTTTGAGTTTATCCAGAGCTCCTTGTTCATCCATGCAGGCCTCCTGGTGTTTTTGCCTGACTTCCTCTTTGTTGGGATGCATCATTCCTTAGCTTGGAGGAGGTGATCCTTGAATATTAAGCAGCTTTCTTGGGCCCCTCTTCCCTCCAGGGATTTATCCCATGGTACTCTGCCAAGCAGATCTCTGAAGAGGCCAAAGTCTGCTCTCCTGAATTCCAGGGTAGTGAGCTTGCTGTGCGCTTTCCTCGCTGCCCTGAGGATCTTGAACTCCACCATTTCATGGTCACCGCAGCCAAGGCTGCCCTTGAGCTTCACATTCCCCATCAATCCCTCCTTGTTGGCGAGAACAAGGTCTAGCATAGCACCTCTCCTCATTCGTTCCTTTACCACTTGGGGAAGGAATTTATCGTTAACACATTCCAGGAACTTCCTGGATTGCTTATGCCCTGCTGCTTTGTCCTTCCAACAGATATCAGGGTGGTTGAAGTCCCCAGTGAGGACCAGGGCTTGTGAACGCCAGGCTGCTCCTATCTGTCTATAGAGGGCCTCATCCGCTCCATCTTCCTGGTCGGGTGGCCTGTAGTACACCCCCACTGTAACATCACCTGCCCCTGTGTTCCCTTTAATCCTGACCCATAAGCTCTCAGTCAGCTCCTCGTCCATCTCCAGGTGGAGCTCCATGCACTCCAGCTGGTCATTGACATAGATGGCAACACCCCCTCCTCCTCTCCCCTGCCTGTCCTTCCTGTATCCTTCCATTCCAACACTCCAGTCATAGGAACGATCCCACCATGTCTCCGGGATGCCAGTAAGATCATAGCCTTACAGGTGCGCATATCTCCAGCTCCTCCTGTTTATCCCCCATGCTACGTGTGTTCGCATGGAGGCATTCAAGTTGGGCCCCTGATGAAGCTGATTTACTGGCTGGAGTCCCTGCAAAGCTTCCGTTGCAGGTGCAGTTACCACGGCAAGACTGCACATTGAACAGAGTATCTTTGGCCTGTGTGAGATGGTGAGTTGCTGGAAATGGGATTTTAAAACCCACTCGACATCTGCCTTTTTGAGAGATTTATTTTGACTGGGCTTAAGTCAATCACTTATAAATTTAGGTAATAGGAAGAGAAGCTGTTGCTTAAGTGAAATACATGCATTCACAAGATTTGTGCCTATGTGACAGTTTAGAAATGGATCTAATTGCTTTCTTTTTTATTTCCAGGACTTTGAATTCTACAACCGAGATGCAGTTTGATTCTGTCAACACTTAAAAAACTGTGTTGATTCATATTGTCAATTACCACTAACAGGTATGTGTCAACTGCCAGTGAAGGGGCTATGATGAGAAAATAACCTAAAACGTATGCTCTTGTGTATCCATTTTCTTCCTATATTTGCCTGATCAAAACTTGTGACAGAAGGCAGCATTTCCATCAAATCTGGAAAAGGTTGTTTATGGTCTTGTGTCATTTCTAGACATATATTTGACATTTTTAACCGCATGCAACTTGTTGAAATACAGACACGGAACAGAGTGTTTTCTGGCAGTGAAGTTAGGACTTACTCCTTGTTTAAATTGATGCAATTAAAATCTTGCTTACACATGGTGGCGTTCTTGATCAAACCCATTGACCGTTTTTCCTGAGCAAGCTGCTACTCAAGAATAGCAACGGTGCTTTAAATGCTTTTGATCTCAATTAAGCCTCAAGTGCAGGAAAGTCTTAAATAAAAAAAAGCGACGCCTCTGCAAATGCGACTGTCTTGCAGGTGGCTTCTGCACCTCCGTAAGAGGAAAAAAGCCTGACGGGGACAGGTAGTATTGTTGCAATCTTCTTACGTACAAAGGCAAAGTCCCCTGTTCCTATGTATACAGGAGGAATTGACCATGAACCGCGTTCTTGGCTGTCAGGACCAAGCCTTGCTTCACTTGCCCTTTCTCAACCATATTTAGAGCTTGTCCAGGCCGCGCGTTCAGTTTCCTTTTTTTTTTTTTTTTTTTTTTAATGCTCGAAGGTGTTTCCCCTCTTTCTCCTCCTATTTTCCATCTGCATTGAAAACATTACCTACCGAAACGTCTGTCTGCATATTACTTCATTCCCGAATGGATTTGTCTTTGATTTTTGCCATGCAAAGCAATAGGAGGGACAGCAATGGCATGTGCTCTGGGTTTCCTGGGAGCTCCTAGAGAGGTTCTAGACTATGGCTACCAAAGCTACCAAATCAGGTAAGCAGGAATCTGACTATAAAAGCTACATTACAAGGGCTACGGTTCCCAACCTGAGAATTTTTCACACACTGAACAAGATGTCTATTTTAAAGGACACTCTGTGCAGTTATCCAGGCAGAAAGTTTAGAAAACTAAATTGTGACATAGGAGAGTTAGGCTCTCTACATCCATGGTTTTCAGTGGATTGTGAGTACCTGATTTGTTTAGCACCTGTTGAAAATGTCTGCAAACACCATGTTCAAACTAGCAAAGAGTTGGAGACAGACAGAAGAACTAAGCCCTGCCTTGCCCCCTTCCTCTAAAACAGTGAATGGTGTGTTTAAACTTCCCTTTGCAAGCAATGATCAAGCAGTTTCAAGCGTAAACCTCTGCATTAGCTGTTACTGCCAGATTTGAACTGAAAGCTGGCCAATCTACCAATGTTCTAGGACAAAAGGGCTCTGATCTCTACCATGAGCCACCATGCTCTCCCTTATCCCCTCTCCCAAAAGAGGCGCAGAAGAAACGGAGCAGTGCTCCTGCCTGGCATCACAACATCTTGCTACCTGCGGGCTGCAGAAGTCACCATAGAAGCAAACCATCCCAACCCAACAGAGGGTCCTGGGACCTTTCAGACCCATAAGTTCCAGCTTGAGCCAAAGCATTTTCAGTGCTGTCTTCTTTCAGGGTGCCGTAGTTGGGGCAGATCATCTACCTGTGTTATCAGAGAATGTCAGGGGTTGTAAGGGTTCTCTGGACATCATCTAGTCCAGCCTCTCTTCTGAAGAGGGTTCACCCAGAGCAGGTTGGACAGGAATGCATCCAGGCATGTTTTGAATATCTCCAGAGAAGGAGACTCCACACCTTCTCTGGGCAGCCTGTTCCAGTGCTCTGGCACCCTCACAGTAAGAAAGTTTTTCCCTCATGTTGAGATGGAATTTCCCATGTTCCAGTTTGTGCCCGTTTGTTGCGTGAAACGGGGCCAAGCGGTTTTGGCAGAAGATAAACCCCCTTGCGTTCTAACACTCCTCACCGAGGTGGGAGGCTAGGTGCGGCTAGGTTTAAATTCTGAGTGATGCCCAATTCAGCACTATCAGTCCAATCGCGTTTAATATGTATTAAACTACTACGATTTGGATACACTAATAGTGGACTGCACCTTCAGTCTAGTCGTGCTCCTGAACTAGCACGGCCTCTCTGTAGTTTTGGTCGCGTTCAGTGAGAAAGCGGAACGACTAGCTACTTAAACAGTGCAGTTTATTTAAACAACAGATATACAGGTTCCTTAGGATTGCCGGTGATAAATACACTGTCTGCAAAGCACGTGCAAATAAAGATATTGCTAGGTATACAAACGCGCGACAAAATTATAAACGATACAGCCTGGCTATAAATGTAGGGTAGAGATTCTCTAGAGAAATTTCTAAGTCCCGAGAAAGCGCTCAGTGTAATCGAAGTCTTACCCAAAGGCGTCCCTATGGGGGGGAAGAGAGGCTCAGCCCGTCGACTGATCCTGGAAATCAGCGGTGGAATCCTTCGCGATGGTGTCTTCCCTGACATCCCCTCTCTCTTGGGCTATTTATATATTATTTTTTTATCTTCAAAGTGGAGTTTGAGTGACTTTAGTCATACATACTTTTATTATGATTAATGTATTCAAGGAGGAGTGTTCACACCTCGGGGGCGGATAGCCTCCGGGATGGAGGTGTGTTTTGGTACATTGTGGTGAGCAAAGTTCGCACAAAAGGACAGCATTTCATCAACATTAGACGAAATGTTGGCTCGGGTAGCGTGTAGGCTGCTTATCAGTTCCGTAGTACCATCTCGTCCCCATATCTGCTACTTGTCACAAGGGAAGGCCACGGAACAAGCGTGTTCCGTTCCATCCCTCATGTAGTTTCGCAAACAACCTTGTACAGGGAATCACAGATGTTGCATTCTTCGTGTGCTAGCTGCGGCTGTATTCTACCTCAGAAGCCTCTTGATTTTATGACTTTCCTTAATGTGTGAACAATGCTGTATTTTTGTATTCTTGGCCAATTTAGTAATTATTCCACATAATCCACCCAGTGACTACAGTCACTCAAGCTCCACGATAATCAATACTGATGGGGAATATCACATGTCCTCTTATGGCGAGGGATATCAAGTGCAAATACTTCTTGTGGGGTGATTAAGCGAGTTAAGCGTTTCATCATAATCCAAAGTCTAACATACAAAACAATTGTCAAAGCAAAGCACAATACAGTGAGTACTAGTAGAACAACAACAGGATGGAGCATCTTGTTAAAAAGTCCTGTAGCTGTTGGTGACCATCCAAAGAGGGTGTCCCACCATTCATGTCCTCCGTCTCTCTTGACCCTTTCCAGTACATGGTGTATTTCTTCAACATCATGATGGACAGTAATCAGAGTTCTTTGTCCATTTTCTTGGGCCTCTTTCAACAATCGCTTCAATTCATCATGTTGTAGCAACTTCTTCACTAGTGAGAGATTCATTCCGATAGGGGTAGGCAGCAAATCTCGAATCAATGTGTAATTAGATTGTAGCAATTGAAAAGACGTAACAGGAGCTGAATAACTGAAGTCACATCCAATGATGTTAGTAAAGTCACAAACACAAAGATTTGAGTTATTACTTGTATCTACTGCTATGTCATCTACGAATACAAAAGTACAGGGAGACCTCATGCAAACACACCCTTTCCCGATATATACAAGCACAGTTTCTGGGGTTTCATCAGGTTGTATCTCAAAATGACAAACATTCTGGTTGGTGTCAAGACAAATGTCTTGTGCCTTGAGAGTATTACTCTCACAAATGAATCCTTGTTGATCTCGTGAAATGCATGCTTCAACATCAACAGTTTGCCATTTATTCTCGTTTTGTTGTGCCCACACTCTGTGCTCTACCGGATGGAGTATAGCTCCATGGTGATTCAACCCCAGTGCGATGATTGGGTATATGGTGTATACTGAGGCATTGCGTATCGTTAAGACAAAAGCTGTGGCTTTGCTCTCAGTGGGATCATAGGTGAAATTAACCAGATACCACCAGGATTGAAATTTTCTCTCAAACTCAATTGCATTATCCCATATTACTTTTCGAATTTCGGTGGGCAAGGTGCCTTCTTCACCTTCCCTTATAATTGCGGCTGTCATAGATTGCATCCACAGTTGGGCTTGGATACAACTAAGGGCCAAGGAAACATTGTTTTGGGTTGTACCAAGTGCATTTGTGATCAGCTGATGGTCTTTTTCACCTGTTTCCTCCCACTGAGGCAATATATTCGATAAAAGCCATTGGTGATTTCACAATGCTGATAGAGAGGACTGTAGAGGATGTTTTAATTTGTCTAGATCACTAGTAGTTGTGACTAGTTTGTTTGCAAGTATCTCAGCATCTATACTATTTAAGACTCCCAGTCCTGTTCCTAAGATACCAGTCACCTCTCTCTTCAGTCGTTGTGAGGTGGCAAAAGTTCGTCTGTCCACGTACAGTTCATTTAAGGTTCCTGTAAGACACAAAAGAAAAGGGAATCTGCTCGGTCTTACTTGACCGACGGGGTTAAAAAGACAGCGAGGTCCACCAGGAATAGTTGTTAAAAACACTCCTGGTCCCCAAGAATCTCCTGCTTCTTCCTCACTCAGCATAATTCTGTCCCCCCCTTCAGAAGAAACTCGCCACACGTACTCAACAGCTGACTCTTCTGGTCGCCTCGAATATTTCTCCCTTATTTTTGTTAACTCGGTTGGTGTCCATGGAACGGTACGCACAGTGGTGTGAATTTCATCATCATCATCAACCGCAGTTTCAGTTTTAACCAGAGGACGTAAAGGAAAAACTTGGGATTTCAAAGTAAAAGTCCTTTCCTCCTCATCTTCTTCGTCATCCTCACTATTAGACAAAAAATCTCCGGTCTGGGTTCCGGAATTTGGATAACACATTAACTTACGAATCTGTTGGACCTGGGTCGAGGGCTGCATTTTATCTAAGAGCCCAGTCACCCTTTCTAATAATATTTTAAGTTGAGCATTCTGGTTTCCTAAACATTCATTCTCACTCGCAAGCTTATCAACTTGAGTTCTTAATTTTTCTCCTGTCTCCTTTTGCAAGGCTAATGATGACTTCAGCACCTCATTCTCCGATTTCAGGGTTGCATATTCTACAGCTGAAATCAGATTAGGAGCAGGGGTTTCTCTAGCTTCTTGTTGTGCACAAGATAAACAGGCGCCTAACACAGCACAAATCACACCCTTGCCTTTCCCTGCTCTGAGCTTCTGTGAAACCCGACACTCTTCAATACGTTCCACCACTTTCTCTTCATCCTTCCAAAATTTTTGGGCCCACTCCTTCCCAGCCTGGGAAGGGGCACAATCATATTTTTGCAGCAGTTTATCCATGGCAATCCTGCCGACTACGCCAATTCTGTTGCGTGAAACGGGGCCAAGCGGTTTTGGCAGAAGATAAACCCCCTTGCGTTCTAACACTCCTCACCGAGGTGGGAGGCTAGGTGCGGCTAGGTTTAAATTCTGAGTGATGCCCAATTCAGCACTATCAGTCCAATCGCGTTTAATATGTATTAAACTACTACGATTTGGATACACTAATAGTGGACTGCACCTTCAGTCTAGTCGTGCTCCTGAACTAGCACGGCCTCTCTGTAGTTTTGGTCGCGTTCAGTGAGAAAGCGGAACGACTAGCTACTTAAACAGTGCAGTTTATTTAAACAACAGATATACAGGTTCCTTAGGATTGCCGGTGATAAATACACTGTCTGCAAAGCACGTGCAAATAAAGATATTGCTAGGTATACAAACGCGCGACAAAATTATAAACGATACAGCCTGGCTATAAATGTAGGGTAGAGATTCTCTAGAGAAATTTCTAAGTCCCGAGAAAGCGCTCAGTGTAATCGAAGTCTTACCCAAAGGCGTCCCTATGGGGGGGAAGAGAGGCTCAGCCCGTCGACTGATCCTGGAAATCAGCGGTGGAATCCTTCGCGATGGTGTCTTCCCTGACATCCCCTCTCTCTTGGGCTATTTATATATTATTTTTTTATCTTCAAAGTGGAGTTTGAGTGACTTTAGTCATACATACTTTTATTATGATTAACGTATTCAAGGAGGAGTGTTCACACCTCGGGGGCGGATAGCCTCCGGGATGGAGGTGTGTTTTGGTACATTGTGGTGAGCAAAGTTCGCACAAAAGGACAGCATTTCATCAACATTAGACGAAATGTTGGCTCGGGTAGCGTGTAGGCCGCTTATCAGTTCCGTAGTACCATCTCGTCCCCATATCTGCTACTTGTCACAAGGGAAGGCCACGGAACAAGCGTGTTCCGTTCCATCCCTCATGTAGTTTCGCAAACAACCTTGTACAGGGAATCACAGATGTTGCATTCTTCGTGTGCTAGCTGCGGCTGTATTCTACCTCAGAAGCCTCTTGATTTTATGACTTTCCTTAATGTGTGAACAATGCTGTATTTTTGTATTCTTGGCCAATTTAGTAATTATTCCACACCGTTGCCCCTTGTTCTGTTGCCGGGCTCCACTGAAAGGAGTCTGGCCCCATCCTCCTGACACCCGCCCTTTAGATATTAATCAGCATTGACGAGATCCCCCCGCAGTCTTCTCTTCTCCAGGCTGAACAGACCCAGGTGTCTCAGCCTTTCCTCAGCGGAGAGATGCTCCAGTCCTCTGAGCATCTTCGTAGCTTCCACCAGACACTCTCCAGCAGTTCCCTGTCCTTCTTGAACTGGGGGCCCCAGACCTGGACACAGTACTCCAGATGCGGCCTCACCAGAGCAGAGTAGAGGCGGAGGATGACCTCCCTTGACCTGTTGGCCACGTTCTTTTTATTTTGGTATTTTTTTCTTAATTTTGGTAAAAAAACAAAGCCAAAAACCAAACAACACTCCCCGCGTTTCCCCCACAGCCTGTTTTATTAGATCTTCAATTTCTGTTGCCTTGCTGTTTTTCAAGGCTTTGTCACTCTGCCCAGGGGAATGACAGCAAACATTGGGGTTGTTTTTTTTTTTTTCGCTTGCTGGCCCTTGCCAGAGCAGCCCGTCGGTGGCTCTCACCCGGGGGACCGGGGCTCCCCACGCCGCCCGTCCGCCCGCCCGCGCCGCGTCTGGTCGCCTTTGCGCCGGCGCCCTCTGCCGCCCTCGCCCCGCATGGCCCCAGCTCGGAACGGAGGAAACGGAGATGAGAACTTCCCAGGAGTTTGGGAGCGGTGAGGGGTTTCTCTGCGCGCTGGGGTGTGCAGGGGTCTCTGCGGCAGAACCCCCGAGGGCTGCGAGGGTCACAGATACAGGACGAGGGGCGGTGACAGAGGAACCTACACGCCAACGGCAAATCTTGAAACACAATCACACTGGTAAGTAACCGGCGTTTTGACCAAGTGCTGGATCCCTTTGGGAAGAGCATCCCCACCGTATGAGTGCACTGATTAAATTGCAAATTCGGCTTTTCAAACACACGTGTTGTTAAAGCAAGCCCACGGGAAGGGTTTGAAATCCTCCCCTCCTCTTTTTGGCTGTTCCCCCTCTGCGCAGCCAGAACCGTGTCACCTGTGTCTCCATCAGTTGGGCTTTTGGCTGCGAAGCAAACCTTTCCCTGTCCTCACTCCCAGGGTGTGATTAAGTCCTGCAGGCTTCCTCTGCCCGATCCTCCGCACAGGGGTATTTTTTGTCGGGGCTGCTTTGCTAGAAAGTTCTTTTTTTCCATGTGACTACTTTCTTCATAAAGTGGTCGTATGGAAAAACCTCCTTTCACCCATTCTCCAGGCTTCCCTAAGAGCACAGATTTTGTTTGCTCCAGGTATTTATCAAGGATCCTGCTTCTTGCTGTTTCACTCTGATGAGGGAATATCTGAAATCCAAGGACCCTCTTGTGTTCCTCTCTTTTTGGGCAGAAATAGGGCTACAATTCTGTCTTACAGATACCTTAAGCAAAGGGCAGTGGTTAAACCCCTGTCAGCTGTTAGCAACGCTTATTCCACAGCAATCTTTAGACCAGACATTTTAAAATTAAATTACTGAGAGCAGAATTCAGTGCTATGCATAGATTTAGTAAAAACTGACTTACACCAAACTTAAAGCAAAATCTACTTTAAAACTCAATGCTTACGCAAGCCTTAAATTGCGTTTAGACTTAAACCAACATCGTGGAAGCGTAAGCTTCAGTCTGTACAGAAAGAGATGCTTGGCCATCACCTAACAGTGGCCAGAATGAAATTCTTCCTTTTGCTCCCTGGGAAATCATACAAACACAGCTGAGATTGAAACAGTCATGTACAATTCTATAATTTCAGTGGATGTGTGTAATAGCTACTTAAAATAGCTGTCTGATACCTTCAGTTCTTGGCGTGGTGTGAAAGCATGGCTTTGGCAGCACAGGGAGCTCAGAGCAGGGCTCAGAATTCAGTAAGGCACATTCACAAGGTCTTTTTTTTTTCTGGTGGGCTGGGTAATACTCAGCGGGAAGACACACTCGCAGCCTCCACCAGCCTCTTTCACAGGATTGCGATTTTCATTGAGCCACCTGCCCCCCCCGCCCCCGGATTCAGGGCTGCATTTGAAGTTTATTCATCCCAGACTGTGATTGCTCATCGCTTTCAGACTGTAACTTGGGTAACTGCATATAATACTTCCAGTGCACTCCATTTCTGAGCTTTAGCTATCCGAATTTTAGTTAGTAAAGTTAAAATTCTACTTGACATGCTGCATCATATGTCTCTTTCTTAATATGTCATGACTGTTGCTCGTCAACAAAATAAGAAAAAAAAGAAATGTTTTCATCTGCATGTTTCTGCAAACTCATGTTTTTTGTCTGTGTGTTTCTGCAAACTCATGTTTTTCACACAAAACCAAAACTCAGGTAGGACTTTTTTCCCCAAGATACTAGTTCCAGCTGTTCTTGGTCAACCGTTGTCACTGGTAAACAACTAATGAACAACTAATGTCACAGCGCTCTTAAGTTTCTGGAACGTATTTAATTCACAAGGAAAGCAAAGAAGAAAATAGGACAGGAAAGTCCTTCATCCTGAATAGTCTTTCAGCAGAGGAGGAAAAATCAATAGAAGGCGGTCTCCCCGGCATGCCTTTGATGTCGAAGTGTCTGCAGCCAAGAGCTTCAAAGACAGCATTTTTGGTTTCTATCTGAAGATCAGGTCGTAACTCCAGCACAGCACTTCCAGCGGCGCCCACTAGCTTTCCTTCGGTCATTTTCCGAATATTGTGTATTATGTATTATGTGCATACAACTTTATGTATTACTCATTAGGCAGCCCAGCTGGAGGAAAGCTCGGGATTTTTGATCACCGAGTATCTTCAGGGTATTTGTCACCGATAATACTTGGTCCCCAAGTATTACTGCCAAAGAAAATGGTGAATGTTATTCTAGAGTGTATTAACATCTATGTTATGGATGAGACACTGGGGGGAAATGTGCTTCTCTGTTTGGTACTGCCGGGGCATCGCATGAAAATGCCATGCTCAGTACCGGGCACCGCACTTAAGAAATATGTCCGTAAGTAAGTGAGGCGCAGAAGATCGCAATGAAAACGAGAACAAACGATTATGATCTCGCGAAAAAGGTCGAAGGGGCTGGGTTTGCACCTTTTGAAAAAGACGACTGTGGGAGCAAGACAAGAAAGGGCACAGCACCACTCCAAAGGCCCGTGGGATGTCCGTGAGCTTTTGTGTCCTCGGGGGGCACTACAATAGGCATCGGAGTAAGTCACAGCAAGGAAGACGAAGACGCTTTTTTGCCAGGCGCTTGAACAGGCTGCAGAGAGGATCTCTGTCCATGGTGGTTTTTAAGAACAGCTTAGACAAACGGAATTGGGGGTAATTTAAAAATACAGTTATCCTGTCTCAGGGCAGGTTGGTCTCGGTGAGCTCTGGGCAGGGGGTACAGGCACAGCCGTTAGCAATCCACGTGCTCTGGCTTCATGGCAGTGGAAAGTGTTTCGGTGCGAACAGTCTCAGGGAGGATGAAGTAAACGCTTGCAGCAAAAGAAGAATTTGGCGGGAGACCATCTTCAGCACTACAGCAACATTAAATGTGTCTGCTCCGCTTACCAACAGCATTAAAGAGCGGCTGCCTGCAGTACCTGAAAATCCACGGTGTCCCCACGACATAACGGCAAGTGACAAAGACACAAATGCTGCAAATACCCAGGGAAACGTGGTGGTATCGAAGCAAAAGAGAAAAATAATCTTTTGAAGTTGCATTTCAGAGGTTTAACAGAAAAATATTGTAGTCGTACTGGGAAAAGCTAAAACTGATCCTGTCCTGGTGCCCACTATGTCTCCAAACGAATGGCTTTGCGTGCAGAATATGCTGGGTGTCCTCATTTTTGACTGAGACAAACAAGAAAGGTCGATGAAAGGAAGACCAAGGACAGACAAGATGGGCAGTCTTTTCTTGTAGGTGATTAAAAAGTTAAATGATATTGTGTGCATGATCTCCCGCTAGCGTAAAAAGCATAGTGCAAGTTTACACCACGTAATGGGAAGTTATGGGACTCCAAGAAGGCAAATGGTCCGGAAATATTAAAATGTAAAACATCCTGTAACAATGTGTGGGCTGATGGCTCTGTCTGCTTTAACACTAAATCTTGCATGAAATGGCTGACCTTTAAATTTCAGAGTTGGTCGGGAGGCAGAATTTTAACACGTACTTTGCGGTAAGTAATTCTGTTGTGTACTAGTGCCATATTCTTTTATTAGCTACTGTCAGGGAAATGGAACGAGGAAGAAGGAGGAGAAGCTGAGAGAGGCTGGATTGTTAAACCTATAAACGAGAAGGCTCAGGGGGATCTTATTAATGTGTATACGGGGGTGTGTGTGCGTGTGTGCGTGTGTAAACAAGACAGAGCCAGATTCCTCTGGGTGATAGGACAAGGGGCACAGGTTGAAATGCAGGAAAACATAGAAAAAACATTTTTATTGTGAAGATGGTGGAACAGGTTGCCCAGAGAGGTTGTGGTGTCCCCACCCTTGGAGATAGTCAAAACCCAGCAGGACAAGGTCCCGAGCAACTAGTACTCTGCATGAGCAAGCAGGTTGGAGCAGACGCTCTCCAGAAGTCCTTTCCTACACCAAGGAGTCTATGATTCTGGGAGAGGGAGGAAGGTCTGCTTTTTTTAATGATGGACAAACGGTATTGCATGTCTCCCCTGCTTTGATCAGAGCAACCACCCAGTTCTCTCCCTCGCCTGCGCCTCAGCCCTGTCATTTTCTGATATAGAATCATAGAATGGTTAGAGGTGGAAAGGACCTCATGGACCACCCAGTGCCACCCCCCTGCCCTGGGCTGGGACACCTCCCACCAGACCAGGTTGCTCCAAGCCCCGTCCAACCTGGCCTTGAACCCCTCCAGGGATGGGGCAGCCACAGCTTCTCTGGGCAACCTGGGCCAGGGGCTCACCACCCTCACAGCACAGAATTTCTTCTTAATATATCATCTAAATCTCCCTCTTTCGGTTTAAAACCGTTCCCCCTCGTCCTGTCACTCCCTTCCCTGATGAGCCCCCTCAGGGACTGGAAGGCCGCTCCTTTTCCCTTCGTGCTTTTGTGTGCAATAAAACTGGAAAGGAATGCTACTCTTCCTGGGCCAAATAAACCCCTGGAAAAGGCGCCCTGGGAACACCAAGGACACCCTCAGGGCACACAGCCCTGACTTCGCGGCGGTCCTGCCTCCGTCGCCGTCCGACCTCCCTCCTCCTCGCACCAGCAAGAACGGCCGCGCCCCGACCCCTCCGCAGCCCCTTCCACAGGCGAACGAGCCCGGACGGAGGAGCCTGTAGGAGCCGCCTGGGGATGCCGAGGGGGAGACAAGCTCCGCCCGTTGGACGCCAAGACGGGTGACAGCCCCGATTACTCCAGCGGCGAGGAAAGCCCGCCCCACGGCCCCGCTCCCGCCGCCCCACGGCCGCTGGCTCGCTCGCGGCGCAGGCGCAGCTCCGGAAACGACATCTCCCGCCAGGCGCCGCGGAGGCCGCGCAGGCGCGGGGGGAGCGCGGCGCTCGGGGGAGGGGAGCGCTGATGCAAGAGGCGAGCGCGGCGGCTGCGGGTAACGGCTGACCGCGTCCCTCCGCTCCGCTCCGCCCGCCTCCCGCACCGCTCCGCACCCGGCCGCAGCCATGTCGGGCGACGAGGTGAGACCCGGCGGCCGCCACCCTCGGGGGAGGCGGGCCCGAGGCCTAGAGCCGCGGCGGCCGCCGCCATGTGGGCGAGCGGGCCTGAGGCCTGCGCCAGGCAGCGAGCGCGGCCTCCTTCCGCCCGCAGGCAGGGCCGGCGCCTCGCTGCTCGGGCGGTGCGGGGGCCCCGGCCGCTGCCCCGCTCGCCGCTGTCCCTGAGCCGGGGGGCGGCCGCGGGCGCCTCCCGGTGCGGTGGGCGGAGGCCGGGCCAGGTCGGGGGCTGGCGCCTTCCCCCGGAGCCTTCTCGGCCTCTGCGCGCCGCGGAGCCCCGCCTGGCCCGCGGCTGCGGGCTGGCTCCGCGTGTCGTGGGAAGGCCTAACGCCGGCCCGAAGCCCCCCGTGTGCTGCTGGCGCCCGCCGCTGGCCGGGGGAGGGCCCGGGGGGAAAGCAGATCTTCCTGCCGTGTTTCTTGCTCTTCTAACGATACGTAGCGTTTAGTCAGTTTGCTTAGCGCACTGGCTTTATGGAGCTTTAATATCTTGTCCTTTAACCCTGGGACCTAAATAGCTACATCTTAAAAAATGATCACTTCGTTTTTTCGGGCTCCGATGGTGTTTGCTTAGGCACACTTCAGGGAAGCAGATACATCTGTTTCCCAGAAATTTTTCGTGTTGTATGTACCATATGTCGGCACCTTTACTGCCCTCATTTCGGTTGCTCTCATGGGGAAAAGGAAAGGTGTAGGAGGCTGTGAGCACCCTGACGGACGACTGTGTGTCCTGTGGGAAACTGCACTGGCTGAGTCCACGAGATGGCTGCTTTTGGTCTTGTATATTTTTCCTGGCGTTGTTTAAAATACCTGTGTGGCTTGTTTCCTTCTGAGCAAAGTGATCACTCTAGCCTTGGAGACAGGCAAGTCATAATTTGTCCTACATAATAAAGGAGAACTAGTGTAATTACTAATTATTTTAATGGTAACTGAGACTGACTTACTCAGCTCCTTTAACATCTAGAATGAGTGTACTGCGTTTTTACACTTAATTATGTCCCTGCAACTGCAGTTCTAATGTCTAGATTGTACTCTGGTTCCAGAAATCAGGACCCAGGAATCCTTGCATCAGATGCTTTCTGTCTCAGGTGATCATAGCACCATAGAGCAGTTCATCTGGAGTTTTCTGTTTTGTATTCAGCTTAAGTGTCAGTAAAATTATTTTTCTTGCATAACGCAAGAGATTGTTCTGGCAGTGAGGTGATATCGGGAATATCTAGTATAGTAAAGTTACATCTCTGGATTGCTTTATGTGGCTGCCTGACAGAGAATAAAAATGGTAGCAGATATCACAGTTGAACTGTCGCTGCTGGAGCTTCTGGCTAGTGTGTGCGTGAGAGCGCGTGAGCGCACACGCCTTCCAGAACTTGTATATCTTACTGTTAGGAGCAAAATAGTTTGTTACCGATGTTAAGTTGGTGAAACTTTTTAAAGCCAGTGATCCTATAAAGATGAGGAGGGTGAAGACACATGAAGACAAATTCGCACCTTAAACTGGTATAGGTGTTACAAAGCTTTGTTTTGTAACTGTAGCTTAAAATTTTCAGAGCTGTGTACAGAATGAAACTCCCTGGTAGAAACGTTTGTTGTCCAGTGTGAAACTCTGTGTCCAGAGTGCTGCCCAGAAGTGACACAGCAGAAGCAACACAGGCCCTATTTGCAAGGGGAAGTAGTCCATTAACATATATTTGCTTTATTAAAAATCCTACTATATATATAATCCTACTAGATATCTAAAAGCTCCTCTGGCCCTGTAGTTTTATGAAGCTCCAGAAAATGATATTAGAGGATGCTGTGTTTTGAGCAGCCAGCGGGTTTAGGTGCAGGTTGGTCTTCATAATTTTGCACGCCATTGTAGACATCAGCTCAGTGTAGTGTAAGGATACCTGAACTAACTTTATTAGAGCAGAGTTGCTGTCTGCTTTGTAGACATGCCTGTGTTTATTCAGACTAACGAAACGGGATTTATTTGTGACCTCTGTTAGAATCCGCAGCATTCGCCACTGTCGCAGCAGTTTAGAGTAATACTGGCTTCTGTCTTGAGAGTTGGCGTTCAGACTACGAATCTCTGCTGCCTCTTTTTCCCCACCTCTATTCTTTCATTTTCTCTCTTTCTGTAAGTCAGGATTGTGACTGTGTAGGCATTTGAAATACGGAGTAGATATATAGAGCTGGATGTGAGAAAGAACTGTGTGGTCTACAGAAGAGAAAACCTCATATAGGAATTTGGCTCTGAGAGCAGAAAAGGGATGGAAATTTATAACCATTTCTACACAGAAAAGCACAGGGTTTGGTGTATTTGGGCTGGGGGCTGCAGTTCGTTCTGTAGAGGGCCTGCAACTTGGTAAGAGTTTTTCAGCACTTAAGTGGTGCCATAAGGCTTCAACTAATCAAACATACTGAATAGAGAAAAGGAAGTAAGATTTCTAAAATATCTAGTTCAGAAATGCAAAACACAGAATAGCCTGGTTATCAGGCTCGTTAGTTTATATCCTGATTTGTTAAAGCATGTGTGACTGAAGACTCCTGCTTAGTTTTCATTGAAGCCCTTGATGAACAAAATACTTCAGGCATAGACCTCCTTCTCCAGTTGTGGAACTCTTACATTAGTTTCCTGAGAGCAGTTAGCATGTTATAACTAGGTCTTAGGTTTGCAGAAGCTTGGCTTGACCTGACAGGATGGAGGGGACCTTCAGAGCAGTACAAGGCCAGCTGCGTAGTTTTAATGCTGGAAAAAAAAGAAAAAGGAAAGCTCCTGTGTCCTTGTTTGTTAACTTCAGTTTAGTGTGGTACTACTGAAGATGCATTCGGTTTCTTGTGTCTATACAACATATGCTTTATGGTGGGTGAAGTTGAAAGATGTCTCTCCCCCCCGCAAAAGCGAAGAGTGATTTGGTACAGGTGGGTTGGTTCCTTCTCAGAAATTAATACACCCGATTTAAGCATAATTTTCTGTTTGCTTAATCATGGGAGAAGATAGAAAACTCTTCAGATTCTTGCAAAGCTCCTTCATTGAAATGAGTCATGATCTCGAAAATGGTGTTCGTGTGCTTGTTCCCAAAGCTGTGGACTCTTGCCGGTGCAGGCAGATTTCCTTCTGTTTCAGCAGACGGGAGGTTCCAAGAGGAAGCCAGCAGACAGCGTAACCGGTTGTGCACATTCTTTGATTACTGTGCGTTACAAGAGCATGATTCATACATGTGTCTGTCGAAGCATTAGAGGGAGGCCCTCTGACGCAACTTTTCTCAAAATCGTTCTAGCGCAGTGTGTGCAACTAAAGACATGCTTCAGCAGTTTGAAAGCCTCAAGCTTCAGTGTCCCGTATGTGTGGACGTTTTTGTGATGCTGTGCTTCGGACACCCTTGTGTGCGGTTTACTGCCTTTCAGTAGAGCCTTTATGAAACATACAAGTTCCAGAAAATTGGAAGGGTATCGCAAGAATATCACATGTAGGAGAATAAGAAGTGTGAGGAAAAGATTGCTTTGTTGGGGGGAAACCACCAAACTTGCAGGGTATAACAAAACAAGAAGTTGGAGAACTGCTCCTTTGGTGAAGTGGTGGTATTTTCATGAGTGAGGGTATTCATGATGTGGAATTTTAACTATCTGTTAAATAGAACACTTCAATTATTCGGTAAGAAAGACTGGAGAGGCTCATTAAGTGTCTGAAGTTGTTTGATGTATTAAATATATACTATGGTGTGAAAATATGGCTGGTTGTAGGTAACAAGACTGACCTATTAGCTATGATGTCAAACTTGCATCTTAAGTGAAAAAAGTAAGAAACGTTCCCACGTTGGAAAACTGAAGAGCTCGTGTGTTAAATACCTCAGGTCTGCAGATGATGAATAGGTTAAAAGTGAGTCTTGGGGTTAGTGCCTTCTTCCCAGTCAGACTAGGTGAACTAAGCTGCTTTGCTGGCTAAAGAACTCATTAACAGCTTTTAATCACTTGGTCTCTGAAGTTCAGTTTCCCACCTGTGAGGGAAAAGAACGAGACCTTTGCTACTTCCTAGTGTTGAGAGCCGATACAGGTCTTGCTGTATCACCAGCCCCTTCCAGGTTTCTCCCTAGTCCAGAGCATTCTTGTCAAGAGAGTTGTTGGTAAATCTTGCCTTTTAATAAATCTGGAA
The DNA here is from genome assembly GCF_964199755.1 of Larus michahellis. Taxonomy (NCBI): domain Eukaryota; kingdom Metazoa; phylum Chordata; class Aves; order Charadriiformes; family Laridae; genus Larus; species Larus michahellis. Next base: position 15,835,163 of record NC_133907.1, on the reverse strand, counting down.
ATTAACGTGTCTCACAAGTGGAAGTACAAAGTGTAACTGACACAATCAGGCTCTGTGGGATAGGTGTGCATGAATTTTTTTTCTGATGCTGAGTGTGGTTCAGTGATTGCTTTGCATAGTCTTACTTCAAAATTTGAGTCCGTAATGATAATAAAACGGCGAAGTAGCCAGTAACTAGTCTGTCAAAGAATTGCAGCTTTAATACGTTTTCAGATGAACTACTACATAGATGGCAGGAAACTTGTACTGTCACAGGGATCGTAGCAGAAGCTCTACGCTGTCAATTGGTCTTCTCTTGTAGTTGGTCACATCAGTTATTCCCTGGGACAAGATCTGTGTCGTTTTTAAAGAAGCCTGTGTAATCACTGTGTTGAGTCAGATGACTTGTATTACATTGTTACAGATCTAGAAAAATCCCTAGTTGAGATTGAAGCCAAGGAACAGTTTGGGTAACTGAAGGAAGAGGGAGAGAAGCTTAAAGGTGTTATAAATATTAAATGGTAGGAGGTTATTATGCTGCTAAGGAACTCTTGACTTTTACAGATGATTTTCGATCCCACTATGAGCAAGAAGAAGAAGAAAAAGAAGAAGCCCTTTATGTTGGATGAGGAAGGAGGGGATACACAAGTGGAAGAGACTCAGCAATCGGAAACAAAAGAAGTTGAACCAGAGCCAACAGAAGACAAAGATGTTGAAGCAGACGAAGAAGACAGCAGGAAGAAAGGTAAAGTGAATCCACGTAGATAATCTCAGAGGTAGTCCTGTATTTTGAGATTACAAGCCCCATTTCAAGAATTTGGCCTCACAGTGTATAATGCTGTGGCCCGGGTTTGTTTAGAGGCTTGTGAGTAATACTCTGCTGCCTGTTTGGAGAGTGTATTTCCCTCCTGCCTGAAATCACGTCCCCAGACATCCAGCAAACGACCAGTGGCTTATGTAAATGCCGCTTTCCTGACTCGGGGTCTATTGTGTGAGACAATGAAAAGAGAATCCCTGAAATAGTTAGCATGAAGTTCTACGTCCTCCATGTGCAGTTGCAATAATTACACAATTATGGCTGTGTTTCATTTGAACAACTAAGCATGTGTGATAACAGAAATACGGTTAAAAGGGTTTCTAGTTTTTGGACAACCGTGTGATAACTAGAGTGTTCTTCAGAATCTTTCAGGAAATAAGGTTGTGATTGTGTATATAACCTTGCTTTTTAAATTGAGGCCAATGTCATTTCAAGATGACCTGATTCAGGGAATGCTGTTAACTTAAAACCAGTTTGTTGATAAAATTGGCTCCTGCAGTAGACCACAGAAACTATACCTTCCTACTACAGTTTTCCTGTTTTTCAGGCATATCTACTATAATGACAAAAGTTGCTAGTGTCTTTTGTACAGCAGAAAGAAAAATTAAGCGTTTAAAAAATAAGAAAATGCAGACGCAGAAACTGTAAAATAGTACTGAGCTATGTGGGGTTAGAGGGGAATAACCTCTTCAAAGCCTGAAGGGTATCTGTAGGGACTGCAGATCATTGCTTATGTCTTACTGTAATGTTTTGAACATTTGGATGTAAAATAGAAACCTTACTGTCTAAACGGTTTCTACAGTTATACTTTTTTTGGCAATCCTTTGGTTTTTAGACGCAACAGATGACCTGGATGATTTAAACTTCTTCAATCAAAAGAAAAAGAAGAAAAAAACAAAAAAGATATTTGATATAGATGAAGCAGAAGAAGGTGTAAAGGTTTGTTTATGTAACTAGGCCATCTTGGCTATGGCTGAAAACTTTCTTGCTTTCATTTTCTGGGGATTGGCAGTGCAGGAATTGTTCCGAGTCTGTCATTGTGTCTTAGTGCAGTTAATAACGAAACACTCACTGTGAAAGACACTTTCACTTTGTCTTTCATGTATAGTAGGTTCTGCTGAACATGTTGCTCCTGCAGGGCTTTTTGCCCAGAAGTGAAAAAATCAAACTGATCTGCACAGTGAGCAAGTAGTCCTGTAATGTGTAGGAAGGGTTGACTAGCATCAAGGTTAATTGTCTTTTGGGATAAGAGAAGTAAGTGGATGTCAGAAGCCACGCATAGAATAGTCCTCTAAAGGCCAGCCCTTCAAATAAAAGATGTATATCTGCTAAGAAATCTGTTTTACTCCGGTGTTTTCTTTAGAAATGATTGGCTGCTGTTCTTTATTCCAGAAAGTGTGTGAGATATTTCTACTCTTCTCAAGTTTTATTCCAAGTTGTGTTTTTATATCGCGTGTCGGTGTAACTGGCAAGCCCAGACAGCACGAGGACAGAGAAACGTTATGTTACTTGTAAACCTCTTCTTTAGATTCTGCCTTTTTGGGAAAGAAAATGTCCTTCTGATCTGCCCCAGACAGGCGAAATGCTTGCTCTGTGTTCTCTATATGTGCAGAATTGTGTTAACAAATCGGACTGCCTGCAGGTAGCACAGGTTGTGCTTTACCTTTACCTTAAAACTTTGCCTTACCTTGTTGTCGGGCATGTAGGGTGTTTTGTTCCCTTATGCCCCAAATCGCTGATGCTTTTAGGCAAGTATCGCGTGACCTTGCGCCTGAGCAGCCAGAACTTAGACCAGAAGATAAAAATCTGGCCCTGCTTCATGGTAGTAGTGCAGTGCTCTCTTCAACATACTTTAGTTCGGTTCTTATCTGTTATGTTTCAGGTTTGTGGTGGATATTACTAGTATTCATCTAGTATAGTGTGCTACTAGTATTATTTCTCTTGCTGTGTAATGGAGTTTTGTGTTAAGTACTGTAAACTATAGTTTTATTATTTCTCTGCAGGACTTAAAAATTGAAGGAGATGTGCCGGAGGCAGTAGAACCTGAAGATGACCTTGATATCATGCTGGGCAATAAAAAGAAGAAAAAGAAGAATGTGAAGTTCCCAGATGAAGATGAGATGATGGAGAAGGACGAAGGTAAAAGTATAACCTAGCTCAATGAGGTGTTGAAAGTGAAATGTAGTCCATGTTGTAGGTGAATAAGTTCTGTTCAAGTGCCTTTTTTGTTTCTAAACTCACTTTGTTACCTTTACGACTATATTATTTGTCAGAAAAAGATTCTGTAAAAGCACTGTATAAATTTGTCCTAAGTGCTGACGTCCCTTGTACACAGACAAACGGAGAAGAGTTGTCTCCACACATTACTGGAATCTTCTTTGATATACCTTTTTGGAATGGAGTAAGCATGAGGTTAAAGAATGTTTCTGTTCTTAATGAATCCCAAACAACTTTCTTTGCAGCTTTTGAGGATGAAGATAGCAAAAAAGATGATGGAATTTCTTTTAGCCTTCAGTCAGGGCCTGCGTGGGCAGGCTCAGAAAGGGACTACACATATGATGAGGTAATGTTCAAAAGACTTTTAAAAAATACTTTCCGTGTGGATGCGCATCAGTAGAGCGGGGCCTTTTGCTCGTAAGTCCTATTTCTAACTGAAAATTGAAGGACTTGAGTAAAAAGCTCATGAACAGAAAAATAACAAAGCACATCTTCTACCACAGTTAATTTTCATATAGAGTAATATTAGTGATATTTAGAACACCTCTGCAAACGGTACTGAGGTACTTGTAGGTTATGAAGTGTACCCTCGGGGAAACAGCTTTTATATTTTGCATTTATCAGAACTTTTTTTTTTAAAGTATGTTTTCAAAAGCATATGGAGAAATGTTAATGGGCAAAGATGGTCTAATATTCACTGTGAACGCTGTTTCAAGTTTTTTTAGAAGTGATGTGCTTCATTTGAGAAATGCAAGATATTCATGTTGATGAGAATCCCTTTTTTTGCAGTTGCTCAATAGAGTATTTAACATCATGCGAGAAAAGAACCCAGATATGGTAGCTGGAGAAAAACGAAAATTTGTCATGAAGCCTCCGCAGGTTGTAAGAGTAGGGACCAAGAAAACATCTTTTGTCAACTTTACAGATATCTGCAAATTGTAAGTTTCCTCTTTAGATGTCCCAGGAACGGCAGATAAATGCACTTTTCTGTGCTGTTGGGTTGAATGCATGTTTTCTGGCGAAAGGCTATGTCAAACCAGAAGTAACGTGAAAGCTATTTCAGTCGTACTGCTATATCAGTCCTCTACGTTTCTCCGTGAGAAGATGATTTATGAAGAAAATTTATTGAGATAATTTCTTATTTTATTCTTAAATTATGAAAATGGTAGACTTGCTACGTGGGTCTCATGGACTGAAACTAAAACTGTTGCCTTCGTGAGTGCACTGGCTTCTATCAAGTCTGCAGTTGGGTCACCAGTGATATTTATTAGCAAGTCTTGGTCGGGGGGTAGGGAAAGTCCTTTCTAATTTGAGTTGACTACAGATACTATTTTCTTGGTAAATGGTATGAGGTTCGGTAATTTTTTTCCACTGTTTTTGCAGTGCTTTCTATGTATTTATTATTTCTTGTGAAGGCAGTTCTGTTCTTTGTGGGAACGCGTATCTGATTTGTTTCATAAGTGTGCCAGAAAATAATGCTTACGAAGTCATACAGAGAATCTGGGTAGTATACCAAAGTGAATTTTTAACGGTAGGTAAGTAACACTTTTTTCAGGGAATGGCGGGGGGATGGGAAAATAAGAATGGAGAATCTCAAATAGAAAACTTGGTTTTGATAGTTAGTCTAATTGTGAGTTTGATTTGCAGGGGGATGCTGGGTTTTTTTGTGTGGGCTGTTCAGCTTTCTCCTGTCCTCAGTCGTTGTCTGCCTGTGCTCTTTGGTGCAGACCGTCTGGCACTGCTCCCTTTTAAACTTCGTAACTTAAGATTGTTTTAGCCTGCCAGTCCTGTATGAATATCAGATTTCTCTGAAGCGGGGAGGTTAAACATATTCTTACTTTATTTTTAGATTACATCGTCAGCCAAAACATCTTCTGGCATTTTTGTTGGCGGAATTGGGTACGAGGTAAGGCTACTGGGCTATGTACGTGCTTATGCACGTAGGAAGCAATGGCAACGTAGTTGACATTGTCTAATCAAAAATAAAATTATTGGGTTTAGGTCTTGTGCTTGAACATCAGGCTTTTCTTCCCTGCCCGTAGATGCTGTGCTGGGTGATTGAGAGATACCATCTTAGGGAAAAGAAAATTTAAAACATTCAGCTTCCTGTATCGGAATGGCTAGAAGGAGGATCTTATTAGTGGTATTACACCTTACAAGGGAGTTGTCTTGCTCACTTCTGTGAGATAAGCAGGTGTTCATTCTCAATTCTGTAAAGTTCTGCTGATTGGGTAGCTTAACTATGAGGCTGCTCCCTGCTGGAGTTTGCTTTTGCTGCAGTGAGGGTTGTGCTTGGGCAAAACTTCCTGTAGGTTTTCAGGTGCCTTCAGAATTTTGCGGTTTTTTTTTCCACAAAGTAATTCTGGCTTACTCTTATCTTGAAGAATACGTTGTTATTTAGCTTCGTGTTCTTGGCTTGTTTTAATGCTTGACGTCTTCTGCAAATCAAATAATTAATTTTTCTTTTAAATTAGTGGCTCAATAGATGGTAACAACCAACTTGTAATCAAAGGAAGATTCCAGCAAAAACAGATAGAAAACGTCTTGAGAAGATATATCAGTAAGTATAACTCCCTTTTCCATGACAGACTTCTCTCACCCCTTTTGATGACCAGTGGCCGATGTACGGCCCCCATGTGTGTGCACGCTGTGGAGGTTATGTGCCCAGAAGCTACAACTCTGCTGCGGTTTTATAACGGAATAATGCAAGTACAGGAGGTTCTACCGTGGTTATAATAAACACATAGATCATACTCTGTCCTGGCACTAAAACATACCAAGGGAAACAGGAAGAGCATTTGAGAATTGCTTGGTTTCATCTGACTTTCATTTTTTGGCTTTGAGGACCATGGAAAATAGCAGTAATTGCTAATTTTAAACTCTGTTGTACATGTTAATTAAGAAATACAGCGTGCGTGCTGCTGGTCAAAGGGCTTGCAGATTATATGTAACGAAAAATACTGCTTTAATGTGAACGTGCAAGAGTTGCTGACATCTGGGAATGCTGTTTCAGCAGAGGAAGTTGTGGAACGCCAGTGGGAAGTCTTAACTGGTCGTTGCTATTTTTAAAATGCCAGGGTCAATGCATAACGTACCATATGAAACCTAGTCTTTATTAACCTGGGAACTAGGGGGAATTTTTAGGTTGCCTCAACCTCTGTGATTTTCCCGGTAAGCCACTTCTGAGTCGGTAGATACGTTTGAACAGCCTTTTGAGACAACTGTTAAATTGAAGGCTGAAGAAGTGGTGACTTGCCCACTGATAATGCATTCTCTTTTAACTGCGACTTAATTCCTTTTCTGCAGAGGAGTATGTCACCTGTCATACGTGTCGGTCACCAGACACAATCCTACAGAAGGACACCAGATTATATTTCTTGCAGTGCGAGACCTGCCACTCTCGCTGCTCGGTCGCCAGCATCAAAACTGGTTTCCAGGCTGTCACAGGCAAGAGAGCACAGCTCCGTGCCAAAGCTAACTAGTTTGCTAATCAACACTGGATTTTGCAAAGTGTTCTGGGGAGATATGACTGGACAGGTTTACAATCGGAATGGATTTACCATTGTGTTAAAACAAGATTGTAAAAACTACAAGAAATTTGGCTTTTGATTGATTGGTCTGTGAAATCCTTGCAAGGTGCAGATCCTCAAGCTGTTCACATACATTTGCTCATTGAATATATTTTACCAACTGTAAGGAACGTGATGGGAAAGGAGGTGCTTTTTAATCCGTTCAGACTTCTGTAAAACACAAGATAAATTAAAGATACTATAACAGTGAGTGTCTTTTGATTTGGATTTTTCCTTCAGTTTCCTCTTAAACAGTTCATGGGAATGGTTGGCCTGTTGTTCTGCAGATCATGTCACTGAACTATGTCCAAGACCCAGAATAAAGTTTAAGATAAAGGTTATTTTGCTTTTACATAACAAGTTTATTTTTAGTTAGGCTATCATTAAACAGAGAAACCGGTCACAGAGTCACAGGGATGATACACCAACGTGAGAACCGCTCGTGCTTTTATAGCCACATTTATATGGGAACGCATTTTGCACAGAAAGTGACATCAGGACATGTTGATGCTGCTTAATTAGGCAGAATGTAGCTCTGAGATAGCTGAGACACCATATTGATGCCGAATCTTAACATAGAATTGATCAACTGTACTGTAAGCTTTCATAGTGTCATAATACTAAATTTTGCAATTTGTACTAGAGAAGTGTTTATATTTCTTAAGTCCTGCGCTCTTCACCACTTTAAAAAGAATAACTAAATGCAGCAAAAAAAAAAAAAAAAAATATAGGTGACATCATTCTACGATGGCTGCGACACTGTCTTACATAAATCTTGAACTTACAGAAGATACTGCCAAGTAGTTTGAGTTCCACATTAACACATTATGCTTCTTGATCGTAACGTGCACTTCTCTCCGCCGGCAGTCGGTATCGGTCATCTCTAGGGGACACGCATAGGGCTGTCCTGACGAGTTTTTCTAGGGCTGTAGAAATTTTGTTACAGCTGCCAAGTACAAAGATGCAAACGGGGAGGGAAGTCCCTCTTGAGTACTGTTAAGGGGGGACAATTTTCATTTAATTGCCAAAATGGCACAAGGGTCAGGATAAGGTGTAGTAACTCAGGACCCCGGGCACCCATCCCTGCAGGTAAGCGGAGTAGCCTCCTCCCCAGGGAAACAGTGATCGTTCTGAGTGCAGTTCATCAAGTCACGGAAACTGAAGGGTTTCTACTAAGTTTTAATCTTTGTATGTATGTTAATACAGAACACGGTCTCGCTGGGAAGTCACTTACTTGCTATTTGAAAACTTGACAGCACTGTAAGGCAAAAATCAAGGTTTTATGGTTGGTTTCTTAAAAGCATTTTGAATTTCAAGTGAGCTATAACAAATGTTGGATGTATCTGTAAGTGAATAAAGCCAGGATCAGTGCCTCTTGTAACATTATCGTTGTATTCTTGTTTTTTCTCTAGCAAATAGGCATTCTCCTGTTGGAAGTCAAACTTTTTGGAGAAGTGCTAGTTGCCGTTTTGTTTCAGTGACTTCTGAAAGAGCAAAAGAAAATGCCGCTTTCTGTTTTTAAATGCTTACTTTTTCCTCGGTTAAATACCTTTAACATACTTTAAAAAAAATACAGTATGGCCTTGAGCTGGTGCTGTATTTTAGTGCATTAAATACAAAGTCTGACTTCGGTATGTTTGGATCAAAAAGATCAAGTTGTTAAAGAAATAATTGTTCAAAGCAATCATCCATGAGCTCTCCTGGCTCACATAGAATGATTCGGGTTGGAAGGGACCTTAAAGATCATCTAGTCCCAGCCCCCCTGCCCTGGGCAGGGATATAGCTGTATTTTGAGCGTGCGCATGAAATCTTGAAGACATTGGTTTCGATGACTAATATTTGAGTGAGACGTTTTGAGCTGTAAACTCTGATTTACCTGTGGAATAACTTCACTGATGCATAAAGTGTCTTCTGTTTCTAGGAGCAGATATTAGTTGATTTTTTTTTTATTATTCTTTTTTTTTAAGAACAAGCACCTTCTTCCAGTGCACGTTCGAAAAGGAGTATAGTCTACCACAAGTGGTGTAGGAGCATGAACCTCTTTCTGCTTGTAAGGCTGATGTAAGTTTGGAGCGCAGTCACATTCAGAGGCAAAAAAAAGGAAGAGTTTTGTACCTAGATGAGTGCAAGCAGCCTAAGGATGGAGTTCTTAACGGAATAAGGTGGTAGCCTTGTTTGCCTTGGGTCTGCACGCAGGCATGTGTTTGGAGGCAGACAGAGCTCTGTTTCTGCCTGCCTTTTTCTCCGTGAGCTGAAAACTGGCCGTATGATGCTGATGGAGATGTGGGAACTGGATTTTTCTTTTTTTTTAGGTAGTGAAAAGGCGGCGGAGCAGAATGGGATCCCTGTTTGAAGGGGCTGGGGAGGAGCCTGGGGGCTAACAAAGAGCCCAGTGATGCAGCCGGGTGGCTCCTCTCCACGGCTCTGGCCATGCCTGGAGATCTCTTATGTCTTACCCAAGTAATTTAAGCTGTTGCAGGGCTGTTCCTTTCCTGCGGTGAAGATAAAACACATCTTTCAGCCCAGACCATGCAAAAGAAAATGTGAGCCTTGTCACTGGAGGTCCTAGGAGAACTGCGCAGGAGTTGTGTCGCTGTCAGTCAGCCTGAAACTTACTGATGGCCTTAGAAGAAGAATGATCTCTTTATAACTTACTGCGGCCAGGTAAATGCTTTTAGCTCCATTGTGTAGTTGGGGGGTTGGAACTCAAAGGGTTGCACGACCGTGCTCAGATCACCAAAGTAACTGCTGAAAGGAAAACGATCTAGTTCCCCATCGGTACAGATGCGGCGGGATCAGCTGCCGTAGTGCTGCTGTGGGTCTGTTCTGCTGAAATAACTTTACTGTTGTGAGGACAAGTGAAATTAAACTCTTCGTGGAAGCTTCTGGCCAGAGGAAGGATTTAATCAAAGCAGTCGTATTTTTACAACCAGAAATGGTGCAAAGTATAAGAAGTTTCCATTGATAGCGTGGGATTTGTGGTTAGGGCTGTGCGTGGGTCACCGTGTGCTGTGTCCTCCAGATGGACACCACAGCCTGAAATCCCTGGCTTGTGTCAGCTGTGGGCCACTTGACAGGGCCACTTGGTCACCTAAGACTGTAAGCCAGGAGAAGAAAATGCAGACTTTCAAAGCCGCTGCTGAAAACAGGAGACGTTTTGTCACGAATTGCATGGGATGTTCTGTTGTAGTCAGGCGAAAGCGCGTATGATGGTGTCTAGTGGAGGAGGTACAGAAATAGCAACAGCAGGAAAGCTCTGGAAGTCAAGAGAATATGAAGCTGAGTGTGATGCTGACAGCTAAGACTCTTTAGAACTTAGCTGCTAATCTTTTAAATAACATTTCTCCAGCTTCTTCTGCCCCTCTGCTAGTTTTTTTCCCTAGAGGTTCATTCCAGTCTACCTGAGTATCCAAGCAAGTGAGAGGCCAAGCTTTGGGAAGGAACTGAAGGCAGATGTTTAAGAGAAAACGGTAGCTGCACAAGAATTACCAGTTCAGCTTCAGCCTGTAGGGACCCCAAACTGCAAAGCCACGCCAGCTTCCAAAATAATTGCTTGCTCTTTCTATTTTTAAATTGGTTTTGCCGTAGCAAAGGTTGGTCCCATGTAGCAGAATATAATTTTCTGTAGCTTTCCGTTTGACAAGTGGTTACCCTCATGGTGTGTGGGTTTGCCCCCTGGCTGCTCCAGCGCAAGCTCTTCCCTGGGAAACCTGTTCTTGGCCCCTGCCAGAGGCAGGACGTCGATCTGGATGGACTGTGTATAACCCTGGCCGGTAGGTCTGGCTTCGTTTCCCCTGCTTCCGAGCTGTCCTCTTAACTGTTGTGTTTCTCCAGCCACCAAGCTCACTCTTCCCTAGAAACGTGAAGGACTCCAATGGTGGGGGAAATGGGCCGTTCGCCATCCCTGCAAGGAAAATGGCCAGAAACAGCCAGGTTAGAGAGAGTGGTCGGGTGTCAGGACAAGCCTGTCCTGATGAAAGCCTCTCTTGGGCTCTTCCAGCAGTGCCAAAGTCTGCAGGAGTTTGGATTCCCACAACGTTCATGGGGATCGCCCGGGGTTAGGTTGGACCTTGATGGTTCTACCTTGCCGCCTGCTCTCTGCATTTTGGCAGTTAACCGAGGCCACGGCTTGCTCTAGTCCCAGGTGTCTCTCAGCCTTGGGAAAACTTTTCTCTAATGGCTCTAATTTGGGCTAATAGCTAAAAGGATTTTGGATAAACAGTAAAATCCTGTGGTAGAGAAGGGAGCGCAAGTCCACATGTCCTTTCCCCCAGTGCGCCTTCCAGTGCAGAGAGCGGATGGAGAAGAAAGGTTGCTCTGATCCTCACCAGGTGCTTAAATGATCTTGTGACGGGAGGAGGAAAAAGGCTTTTGAAGGAAGATGTTGTGGAATCCTAAAGAGAAACAGGTTTGAGGGCTCTTGCTGATCTTTAACGTGCACTACCTCACCTGTGAGAGCCTTTGGCTTGAAGGGGCCTCACCTGGTTCCAGTCCCTTGGCTAAGAAATCCAGTTTTTTCAGCTCTTTCTGTAGTCAATAATGAAGGCAGGACGTGCCTCCAGAGGCGATGCAGCCACTCTCTTAGTTTTTAGAAAGAGCCTAGGGAGACTGCTTTTACTGCAGATGCTTCGCCGTAGATGAATGTGGATAAGATACGTATTCACATAGGTATCGCACGTATAATGTACAGTATACACTCCTACATATGCTGTATATAAGAATATGGCGGAACCTGTGCTGTTAGTCTCTGGCACAAGAACATACATACATATTTCTTCATACAGAAGTAGCCATATTTCTTCCATACAACCGTATTTCTTCATACAGAAGTAGCAATTTAAGCTGGCCCTGGGAACACGTTGTTGCCTGATAGACATGAGGAACTGGCTTTTCCTTGCAGGAAGAAAAATACTTTCTTACTGCCCTTCCGCTTAGAATCACAGAATGGTTCGGGTTGGAAGGGACCTTAAAGACCATCCAGTTCCAGCCCCCTGCCCTGGGCAGGGACACCTCCCACCAGCCCAGGCTGCTCCAAGCCCCGTCCAACCTGGCCTTGAACACGAACGCCAGGCTCGTTCCTTGCTGTGTGAGCTTGCACTTCCTCCTTTTTCCTTTTTGCATGTTGCAGGCAACCGTGTATTTGTGAAATAAGAGAGTCATAACTTTACATCTGTGTCGTTAATCATTTTTCTGCCAAATACCCAGCAGAAACCTGGGGATGCCTCCCTCTACATCCCATTGCGTCTTCCACAGTGGGGCTCCGGGCTCAGAGTTTTCTAACTTTTCTAACAGTTTTCTGGGTTTTCTAACACAGAAGCAGCTGCTTTAATTCTACATTCTGTATTAAAGCAAATTAGTTCTTAAAACCTTTGTTTCTTCCCCCAGCCTCGCTTGCTGCTTTGGGTAATTATCCCATAGGTTTCGTGTGTTTCTTCCTTCCATGTGGAAACATTTCACGTGGAGTGGGACCGTGGGACTTTGATGGCAAAACCATGCCTGTGCCCTAATTGTCACCAGTGTTAGGTCACATGGCTGGATCTTGGTGTTTCTAAGGTGGTCTTACAGTCCTCTTCTGATAATATTCATTTTCATTAAAAAAGTAAAAGGGAGTTTTGTTGCCTTTGTTCCAGGGAGAAAAGCTAGATGTGATTCATTTTGAAAACAAGGCACAAAAGGCACGTAAAAGAATAAATTTTTGGTTCTTTTTAGTTTTGCGGACTGCACTGTCCTTCTGTGCTGCTCATTGTCCTCGGAGCCTGCTGCAGGCCTTGTTCTGTGCTTTTCTTCAGCACCAAAATAGCCTTTTTTTCCACCATGAACGTGAAAAAAATAAAGAAGTTCTGGGAAACATGAGCTCATCTGAAATAAAGCTTAAAATGTTTTTCTTCCCTGAATTGTCTCTGCGCTTTCTGACACCCTCAAACAATGGGTTGCTTTCCTCCCAGTCCCAGCCAGCAGGGAGGGTTGCGTTTCTCTCTTTTTTTGTCTTCCGAGGGAGCTGTGCAAAGATCTCTTGGGCTCTTTTGAAGTGGTTATGTAGATTTGAGGCTATGGTTGCCACTGAGATTTCCCTGCTAGCGAGAGGCTGCCTGGAGCTGGCCATGTGGTCGCAGAATTTTTTTTTGTACATGACAGTTTGTTTTTAATTCCAGACCTACTCCACTTTCCCAAATTCATTTAAGCTGCGTGCTGAAGCACATTGTTTCCCTCTACACTTTGTTCTGGGTGAGGGAGGTGGCCATTGGATCCCGCCCGCGACCAAGAACATACCGGGGCTTGGAGAATGAGGAGTGTGCTGGGGCTGGAGTCCCATCTGCACCTCCTGGAGATGCTGCAGGCAGAGAGGTGTCTTCTGAGCTGGCCAAAATCAGGAGGCAGGACATTTTGGCATGTGTGGATATGAAGGGGATCTTCTTAAGGAGGGGACCAAGCTGGAGCACTGGGTGAAGGTCAGGAGTGGATGTCCCAGCTGTGTTGTCCTCCTCTCCTCGGGTGGCTCAGGATCACCCAGCAGAAGGAAACTCCAAGCAAACACGGGGAGCATTTGCACCGTCGTGGCTCCGAGCCCCTTCTGCCGGGGCTGAGCTCCCCTCCGCAGCCCGAGCCCCGCCCTGGGCTGGCGTCTCGCGTCTCCTGCTTGCCACCGCGGCAGTCCCTGCCACTTCACCAGAGACGGAGCTACGGTTGTCCCCGTGCAGCCAAGAGCGGTTTTGCTGTGCAAGTTGAAGGGTTCTCGAAGATAGAAAGGAAATACGTAGGTAACAAAAAATAAGATTAAACTTAATGCATAGAAATAACAAAAGGCGAGGACTGGGCGAGTATGCAAATGCCATAAAGAAAAAACTTAAGAAATGTAAGTGGAAAGGTGTCAATTTGCGTGTGCCGAGGCACCGGGTCTGGGCTAGTATTCCTGCTGTCTTGAAATACTGTTGTTTGAGAGCTCTGCTGTTACAGCGGTGATTGCCTGTATCGGATTCACCTTTTGGGTGAATTCACCTAATTGGGATTGTAATGCCCAGTGTTTTCTGAACTTTCTCTTCTAGAAAACTGAGTGTTTTCTAGAAGAGTATGACACTCACAGGGGGTCTGGCACGTCCAGCCGTGCGGGTTGGAATGGTGCTTAAAAGGAGCGAAGAAGCCAGAGGAAAGGGAGAGGGGAGCGCTGTGGGGAGCGGAGCTGGTGGGGTGAGGCAGAGGTAGGAGCTAACACCGGGCACAGCGACAGCCCCTTGAGTGCTCTGCCGAGGCACCGCTATGGCCAGCCCTGGTCTTCTCAAGTACAAAAGGGATTAGGCTATATATACTTTTTTTCACTGGTTCTGTCTGTATGTTTTATATGGCCACATAGGAATTAGGGCGTGAGCAGCGTTTTTCCCTCTCTAAGTTGGGTTGCTCTTTGTGTAACCTCTGTGCCACCGTGTTCTTACAGTTTCTTTACTGGCTTGAGTTCAGCAGACTCTGTGCGCTGGTCCCCGCTATGTGTTCGGCAATCGTCCAAGACGTTCTCCATACGCATCCGGCGGTGATGGACAGCAAAGGTGTTAAGTTGGATATCGAAACGCAAAGCCCATCCCATTAAGATAGTTCCTGGCTGTGCTTTGGAAGGACACAGGACGTTCCCACACGTCTGAGCTGGAAAGGCAGGGAGCCTTGCTGCTCCTTTGCCAATGCAATTACTTTTAATTTGGTAAGAAAAGAGCAGAGATCTGTCTTGGATTGGAAAACGATGGCACAGCAAAAATTATAATGTGGGAAATGGTATCAACTATGATATTGTAGAAAGACAGCATCATACTATTTTCAACATATATATTTATAATTAACGGAAAAAGCTGTCTTTTACCAGAAAAACAGCTGAAGTGATGGCAATAAACCCAGGATTTTTTGTTCCTTGCAGTGAAGAGGTATGAGAGGCAGAAATAGTCTTAAAACCATGACAAACGAAACATACCTCCTGCAAGTCAGCGCTATGGATTTTGCCCCGGCTGGCCGGTTCTGTGTTGGTTCAGTACCTCGCTCCCAGATTCAGTGCAGGTTTTGTACGCTCTGCTGCTGGGGAAATGCTTTTCCTGCTGGGGGAATAATTCCCATCCATTAAGGCATGAGCTGAAAGGTGGGTTTTTTTTGGTTTGTTTTTTTTTTTTGTGTGCCTGTGTTGTAAACGAGTGCAGCGACGGATTGTGATGTGGGATGATGGGGAGCATATGTTGTGCCACGCAGGAAGAGCAGAGTCCTGCTTGTGTGTTGCCTGTTGCTACCCCACCACATACCCCCATTATCTTCCCGGGCTTCTCTCTCCCCAGTGCAGGGGCTGGCTGAGGTAACCAGCCCAGTGAGGATGGACGGGCGGGTGTTGATGTGCCCCCATGGAATATCGCTCTTTAAATGCATCGCTAAGGTTTTCTGCAGATGGGAAAAATTCCCAATGGACCATCGCCTTTGATTCATTGAGGACCAGATTTCTCCAAAGCTTTTTGTAAGCACAGCTTCAAAGTGTTGACATCCACAGCTGTGATACGTTTTTCAAAAGAACTCGACACCCACTGCATCGAGTGGTTTTGAAAGCTGGACCTGGAGTGAATTAGAGAAGCCAAGTACATCTTTTGTCCTTATTTTTGCTATTAAGGTTCTGAAACATTTGAGTTTTAGTGGTGGCTTTGTGGTGTTGGCATTGTTCATCTCAGCCACGTTTTGGGCCACTTTCCCACCAGCGTCTCAGTCCCCGCGGACGCAGCACTGCCCTGATCCCGGTGCTCCTGCCGACAGCCTTGTGCTGAGCAGGGCTGAGTTCCACAACCTGGGGAACACTCCTGGCGTTGCGAGGGAGGAAGAGGAATTTTTATGATGGCCTGGTTGGGAAAACTGTGTCACGTGTGTGCCAGGTAACGGTGAGGCCGGAGCAAGGGTGCCTTGCTCAATCAACTGCTGCTTTTGGGGAGAGGAGAAGAAGAGCAGGGGAAACATCAGATGAAAGACCAGCCGCTTGCACGGCCCGGAGATTCAGCCGTGTTGACCTGCCACCCCTGTACCTTCTGTTTCCCTCTGGGCAGGAAGAAATGCCGCCTGGATGAATTTCCTGCAGGAATTCTTCCAGGCAGCCCCCAGAGAGCTGCTTTCCCTCAGATTTGTCTTCCCTCGGGAGAGCGGCCAGGCCATGGCTCTTGGGTTGGAGCCAGCTGGATTCACCCAGCACCAGACAGAGTGTTGGTGGGACCAGCTGTGTCTGGTAAGGCTTAAAGCCGGGCTGTTCTGTAATAGAGTAACTGGCTACAAGTAAAACTGATAGGAATGATGTTTTTGCTTCAACGGAACCCCTGGGTACCCCTCGAGTTGCCGTGCTGCTGCTTCCTCGGATGTCCCGTGTGTCTGAGCCGTGGGAACTGGAAAATTTCACGGGGATACAGGTCTGCTGGGTTACACTTCAGGCAGCAAACGTAGGTGTCCCGGAGGGTTGGGTGCCTGTGACACTGTTTTTCTTAAAGTCTTCTTTTTCTTTTTTTTTTTTTTTCTTTTTTTGCTGTCCTTTTAGTTTAAATCCACCTTGCCGCATTGCTGTTAACACATCTTTGTTTCTCCTTTTATCTCTCCTAGTGTCTCTTGAAGTTTTGGCTTTTGAATGCAAATGCCCGTCCCAGGTGGCTGCATTGGCCACAGTGCTCCCAGCGCGTAAAAGTGATCTCTGATTCCTTGTTCATACCCAGTCAGCCAGGGGCGTGTGAATTATTTAAAAGAGCTTTTAGGTACAAAGATAGTTCATTACGGTATGTTTAAGATGGTTGTACTTTTGTTCCTGTTCCTCCTGCTGGCTGCCTGCTCCCTGCCCAGCCTGAACTCCCTTCACGTAAAGCTCTTACCGCATTTACTGAAATATTATATTAGATGCTGCTACGCAAACAAACTCTTCATTTCGTGCGTTAGCAGCATGTGCCCACGCTCTCTCCCCCTGTGATACCGAATTAACAGCCAGCTCTGGTGGCCCTTAGACATCCCTGCTTTTGCCGCCGGGTTGCTCTGCCGTGGTCCGGGGCTGCTGGTGCAGCTGGGCAGAGCCGCGCGCGGGGACGGACCTGCCTGTGAGGACGGCTCTCCTGTCGTGCCGGGCTCCTGCATCGCGATGGGGCAGGACACCGCATTTGGGTCCCTGGGCCGTGCGGCCAGACTGGTCTTTAAGCAGTTCAAATGGATATATTTAATTGTTGCCGCCTTGTCGCACCCAAAGCAGTTTTATCAAAGGAGACTGTCCTGGGTTGAGCAACACGGGAATGACTTCTCTTCTAATGCTTGGGAAAACTGCATTTTTAGAAGACTCCAGTGTCTGAATTTGTGAAAATATTTACTTTATAGCCAGCTGGGCTCTGTGGGATTCAAGGTCTCGGTGTTTTCAAGCCTTGCCAGGTGCAGGGATGGGGAGGAGCGAGACGCGGGCACTTGACCCAGGGTGCCAACAGGATTATTTCATACCACAAATGCCACGTTCAATATAAATTAGAAAGTTTGCTGCCTAGTTTCTCTCTCCCTTGATGTTGGTGGTCCAGAGAACTCCTTGCCCCGGTGCCGGAGCACTGAGCCCTTCCCTTCCTCCCGAAGCCGCAGCGCTCGCAGTGTCCCACATGTGCTGTCCCCTGCCGGGAGTGCACGGCTTCTGCTGATGGAACGGGTTGAGCATAGTCCCTGTACATCTTATATTGGTATTGGGATCAATAATGGCTCTTTAGTATTATTGGTAGTTATTTGGTCTTAATTTTATTAAATCTGTTTATATTTTAACCCTTGGACTTCCCTGTTTTTCCCCTGATTTCCCTTCCCGGGTGGGGAGGGCTCAGCAGGTGAGAGAATGTCTAAACCACAATAAACCGTTGTGGATTCTTCAAACCATAACAGAGACGTGCAGACGAAAATTCCTGAACCCTCCCAGGTCTTGGTCGTGGTTCCTAATGAAGGAAATTTTCACCTTGGCCTCAAGGATCTTCTTCTGCTGTGCCCAGCTGTGATGGTCTGTGCCCCGGCGCTGCTGAGAGCATTCCCACCGGCCGCTCGCAGCGAGCCCCCAGCCCCTGGGGCCAGCTCTGCACCAGCGGGGCAGGAGGGGTGACGGAGTGGCGGGGGAGCCCACGGGGGAGGCTGCAGCTTTGATTCCTGCTTCACCCTCAGCCCCGTCTGCTCACAGACGGGAGGAGAAGGTGTCGGCGTGGAGGCTTGCGTGCTGCAGGCAGCTGCGTGGGCAGGGCTGGGGGACCGGGCTCCTGCTCCTGCCTGCGTCCCTCACCCCTGCCCGTCCCTTTTCCCCCTCTCGCATCCCGGCTATCTCAGCCATGCTTTCTCCGGGCCTCCTCTGCAACTAGTTTGGGTGAATCACTGGGGCTGTGAGCCCAGGGAGGGGGTGAACGCTGGGATCCATAAGGAGCCACGTTTGAGGAACCTTCTCAAACCTGTCAGAGAAAATAATCCACCTGCTAGGAGGTAAACCTGGGCCACGAAAAGGTGCTGAACTGGAGGGTTCTCTGGCTAAACTGGTACAGCGTGTCCATACTGGCATGTGCCCATCCACGATGGGTAACGAGTGGTGCTGGTGGCGCGGGGCTTAGTGCGGGAATGGCTGTTTGGACCCCTCTGCTGGACATGTGCAGAGGATTTCGGATATGGTTGAGTCCTTTTGGCATCCCCATCCCAGGCTTGGGTATGTTTTCCTGGCAGAGGGTGGACAGACTCCACCAGGAGCCCTTGGGGTTCTTGACACATCTCCAAATGTTTCTACAACTTTCTTGAGAAGAGGAAAAATATGGAATTAAATCTCTTGCAGATAATGGGAAGACAATGCAGGAGGGATATGACAACTGTCACAGAGGCAGCAAGTGGCTTTTACAAATTCTCCGAAGAATGGGTCCTGTTACAGCTGCAATAACTCAATAACTGGAGTATTTCCAAAGCGCTGCATGGACTTTAACCATGATGTTCATTAAAGTAAATGGGATTTATTAAAGTCAGTGGGGGCTTTTCGTTGCGTCTCCTGACTCAAACTGAATGCAAGATTACAGGCGTTTTGGCCCGACAGATAGTCTTTCCGTGTCCAGAAGCACACAAAAGGAGGATGTGGGACTGGAGTAACCTATTGCTTTATTGCTCTAATGACTGCCGAGGCCAGACTATGAAAAAGCAGAGCACCAAAACTTCCCGCACATCTGCGGTTCCCATCCAGAGCAGCCCATGTAAGCCCAAAATGTGCCGGCAACCTCCCACATTTCCTGTTTCCTGCGCAGAGGTGCAGCCAAGGCAGTGGGGATTGAGGCCTTTGGTTTCGTTTCCAACAAAGACCACGCTGACGTCGCCACCAAATGCAGGTGGGACAACAACAAGCAGAGAAGCAAATGGGAGAAACCAAGCAAGGTCCGGGGCACTCGGTAACGAGATCTTGCCTTTGTGGGTGGTGGGAAAAGGCTTTAACACAAGCATTTATTTTTTTTCCACTTCATAAGATAGAAGCTGTGTGTACGTTTGGTTGAGTTGCTCCGTTTATCTTGGTCATTTTTCATCAGAGTGTGCAGATGTTGGATTGGCTGTTGCTGGGGAGAACAGACTGGCCCAAGCCTTGTCTCCCCACATCCCAGAAAGGGAAGAACAATTTACACGGAGTGACTTTATGGGGATCTGCTGGATCATGGAAAAGGAGGTTGGGTGCATGAAGGGTGAGACCCCTTGATGTTGATTCAAGAGCTAATGAGATCCGATGGATTTTTTTGTATCATGGATATTTAAAATGCTTGGGGAGGACCACACATCTTTCTGTTAACCAGGACAAGCCCAGTAACGGGGCTTTGGCTCTTCACGGCGGTCTGTTCCCCTGTGAGCGCGGCGCATGGTTTGGGCTGGGGTCGAGGATGAGGGTGGACGGGCTGTGCTTGTGTTCTGAGCATGCAGCACGCCACACCGCATCTCGAGCGCGTGGTCACGCTTGGAAAGATGGGGCGGGAGGAGCTGGGGAACAGGAGCTGTGGGCAGGTGCACACTTAAACAGCACCGATGGCGTTGTCTGCACCGTGTGTGTGTGTGTTCAATGCTCTGGAGTCCTTAAACACCTCCAGTCTGTGTGCTTTCACCCGCCTCTTTCTCCAAAGCTCTGCCTCCTGCCCCTGCAGTGGGCATCTGCCTTTCCCCCTGCCCTCCCTCTCCGTCCCCGCCAAAGCAGTGCTCAGCGGGATGCGGTGACACCTCCTCTCCCTCTGCCCCTCTCCTGATGGACCCAGTGCAGTCAGCAGGAAGCTTTGCAGCTGCTCTACGGCCTCAAGGGGTGAAAGGGAAGGAGCGGTGACGGGTTCCCTTTCCCACCCTGCTGAAGAAAATCTGGATGGTCGCATACAGAACTCAATAAGCACAAAAACCTCAGAACTCATTTCATTGAGGCCCTGTCTACAGCCAGTAGCAAAGCTAATTACCACACAGGGGCCTGCCTAGGAGCTCCCAAAGTCCCTCGCTCTCCCCCCAAAATAATTAACAGAACCAAAACAGTTGTTTGCTGGGAGACCTCGACCCTGCTCTAATGGCCTGAAGCTGATGAGTTGCCCTGCGCTGCCATTACCCGTCCCCAGCCAGGGAAGCTCACCACCCTCCTCCGAGGCACTGGGCCACAGTCGCTCCCAGAGCTCAACGGCCCTAAGGTTGAGCTGATGTTGATCTTCTTGATAGCCAAATGTTTTTATTTGCTTTTTTTCTTTGTTTGCCCCGTCTTTCCTCCTTCTTCCCAGCTGCACGTCCAGCCATTAGTCTGACCACGCGGCTTTCCTCATCTTGAAATGAACTGATGATGGATGGCAGGATGGATGGACGGACGGACGGATGGATGTTCAAGGGACGGATGGATGTTCAAGTATCCTCAGACTCACCATGAACTTGAACGGGGGCAACAGGCAGCTTTGTCCTCCAGTGCTGGATGATGGCTCAGGCCAGGCCCAGCAGACAACTTTCAAGGACCGAGAACTTCAAAAAGCATTGAAAGCGTGGTAGCAGCTGGCTCCTTCCCATGTGGTCACTGCTGCCCTCCAAACACAGCTCAGGTGCCCAACGTGCCAGGGTTTGGGAAAATGGCCAGAAGACATGCTTTAAAAAGCATTTATTAGCACCGTTTTCTTGTGCAAACTGAAACAGCAGCCTCATTTTTCCAGTCCGTTATGAGCTGGACCAGTGCAAAGTCCAGAGATTAAAGGCCTGGATTTGCCCCCTGCATCAAATGAGTTTCGCGGCCTCCAGAGGAAAAGTCCCAGAGCCAGAGACCAGTCCCAGAGTCAACCCAGATGTTCTCGCTCAGCCCAGTGGGACACCCTTTGTGTAAGGGAAAGCAAATCCTGCCGGCAGGGCTGAAGCTTAGAAAGGGAAAGAAGACTTACTTGTCTGAAATAGAGGAAAAAGGCGCGTGTGTGTGTGTGTGTGTGTATGTGTGTATGACAGAGAGAGAAAAAGCAAATTAGATTTCTTTATTTTATTATACAGGATTGTATGTACAAGGTCACCTTTCTCCCAAACATCAGCATCACAGTCAGTTCATAGCAAAAACTGCAGCTCGTCTCTCAAAGCCTAGAAAACAGCTCTACAACGGCTCAGTACAACGCAATGGATAAATTGTACAGGAACCGGAAAAAGGTAGGGGAAAGCACAGTTGTCCCTTTAATCCCTCACGAATATTTGAAACTAAGAAATGCAAATAAAACGTTGTGCTTCAAGAGCCATGCTTGCTCCGGGCTGGCCCTCGGGGGAGGGAAGTGTGGCCCCCTGGGACCTGTTTTCCCCTTCGCCCTTCAAAGAGAGATGCTGTGGATGAGGTCTGGCTCTGAGCGCTGAAGCAGAGAGCAGGAGTCCCCTTTCAGAGCACTCCGTACGACCTGGGTGGGGGGTGCCACGCATTTTCTGGGAGGTTTTGACCAAGGAGAAGCTGTAGACACCGGTCTGTGTTCAAAGCGCTGATATGTGTTTGTGTGTTTTGGAGGGGAACGGTGGAGACGGGCAGGACACATCTGCTCTGAATAAAGTGCTGCATGAGATTCTGTCCCTTCTGAACTCAGAAAAACAGGAGAAGCCCAGGAAGGAGGAACGAACAAGAAGAGAAAGGCTGAGAGACCTCTCGGGTGCTGCGGTGTAAGGGGGTTCCCACGACAAGCTGCCTGCTGCAGCCTCCGCTGGCAGGACGCGGTGTGGGTCAAAAGCAGCTCGAATTTGGGTAGGCAGGGGAGGTGCTTGCACGCCCACATGCATCGTGCTTGGGGGGATTCACCGTTAACCAGTCTCATTACGCTCAAGCAAACTGTCGTCAGGCTGGTGACAGAGCGCAGCCTTCGCAGTCAGGAGCAGGAGCTGCCGCTCCGCTCTCCTGGTGTGCCAGGTTGGTGGGAAGACCCAGCAAGGCTGGGGCAAAGAGGAGATGCGAGCACCCTGGGGAAGGGGCTGATGTCTCTGGCGCTGGGCTGGAGAAGCGGCTGGATGACATCCCTTCTAGGGAGCAGCTGGTCCAAGAAAAGGGTCTCATCCACACATGCTCGCACCCCCTCACTCGGCAGAGATGTGCTCAGCCTTTACGTCGTGGTTTCCCAGTGGAGAACGAGGAGACCGAACCATTGAAGATGACGGATGCTTTGTTTCTCCTGCTTGGGATCACTTCTTTCCTGCAGGCAGCTCCTTTCCCCTTCCCCTCTCCTCAAGCAGCTGCAAAGAGCACAGCAATGCTCCAACACCGACTCCTCTCCAACGGGACGAGACTGTGTACCCACGGCAGCTCATGGGGCAAAAGAGACACGACAGGAGGTGACCACTCTGGGAGGACAGGTCACCCCACACCCGCTTCCTCAACGTGACCTTTAGCGTGAGAACACAAATTGTCCAAACTGAGACAGTACTTTTCCCCCAGTCAGCAAATGCTCTGGCTCTCACCCAGCACGGGAAAAAATGTCTTTATTGGGTTAGGCTTAATTCTCCCTCCTCTCCTACAGAAAGTTCTATAACATCTCTGACTTTTTGGGTGACACAACTGCTCTCCCGTTCTCCAGTCAGTGATGGGTACGGACCGTGCAGGGGTCGGTTCCTGCCTCTGCTGGCTGCAGAGCTCCGGATCCATTGCACGGGGTAGTGGGGATTCACTGGGATGATGAGTTTGTCTTTGTCTTTGCTTTACAGATGGATGGAAGATGTCGGGCCGTGTTTCTCCTTTTGAATGCCAGGTAGAGATGACAGCAGCACTTCGATTCAGCTTGTCTTGCTCAACGTGCCAGGGTTTAGCCTCGTGCTTTCCTCACACTCTTGCTCACTGCTGTTCTGAAGGGGCTGCACGGAGACAAGGGGGGGCGGGAAAAAAAAAGTACATCATTTTCCTTGAACCTCAAAGGTTTGTGACTTAGGAAAGGGAGCGAGGGGCTGATCAGCGACCCAGCTGAGCAGCCAGGCTCAGTGCTAGGAAAACACAGAGGAAAAGAGCATCTTCAGAAGCGGCAGCTTCCAACCCCAGCATGCATGGAATGAAAGCCATTGCTCAGCCTCAGCCGCTAAAAAGCAGTGTGTGAGCTGTACCTGGTTACTGTAGTCTGGCATCCTCCACATCTGTGTAATGGCTGTTCTCCTGGAGGGAAAAGGGAACCAGAAACAGTAAATCAGCACGTGTCCCTCCTGCCCTGCCTGGGACACCGTGACACCTCACAGGTGGTGACCAGCTGGCACCATGGTGTGGGAGAGCATCAGGTTGCTCAGCGTGGTGGAGGAGCTACAAAACACACCTGGTGTGGACACCGGGCACCGCGGCTGCAGTTTCTGCCAGGCAAAACCAGTAACTTCCTCTGTCTCCTTATTCTGGAAGGGCTCTGCCAAACAGACCTGGGACGTGTGATTCCCTCTTGGATTTTGAAGTCTGGGTCCTGCTGAACCTCAAAGGGACTGGGATGAAATGAAGCCCACCTTGCCTTGTGTAAAGTCAGGTGTCGGATCTGGGCTACCCCAGAGCCAGCACCTGCAGTGGGCACGTCCCAGGGAAGGTCTTGAGCCTGTGGCACGAGTTGCCGTGCTTAGACTGGATGCGTAAGTTCTGCATGGCCAGGTTAAGTCCACGCTCAGCACTTTCATGAAGTTTACTGCTTGTGCTTGCGCAGCTCGTGCTTTGTTGTAGCACTTTGAGAAGTCAATTTGGGACCTAGGAATGGCCTGCACCAGGGAACGGGCATTCCCGCGTCACTGGAACAGCCCGACGATGTTAAGGTGCAGTCAGTCCGCTATGGCAAATCATGCACGATGTAACGACCCTGCTGTTGGACACAGAAACTGGTCCCCATTTGCAGCAGAACTCATCATCCAGAATGGTAACACTCATAATATTCATCACTCCAGAGGCCACAATAATAGCGCTGAACCACTCCCCACGCAACAGCGGTTTGGAAAGGCCAGTATGTGAAAGTCCCCCTCCTGGAGCCGTTCTGCAGTGCAGTATCATTAAAAGAATTAGATGCTCAGCAGTAGTGTTTTATTTCCTGCATAGGCTAAATTTTGTGGTGAATATTTTTGGAGATGGAAATGGCTCCAGGAGATGTCTGCGGGGGATGCTAGGTCACCTGAAAAGAAAGGCCAGGGAGCCCAGTCCCAACCCTGTTGGCAGCAGCTGGTTTACAGGGCACCAGGAGAGATGATAAATAGATTTTTATAATTAGGGAGACCAACGGGGTCTTTGCAGAGACCCTACAGGGGAAAAGCCTGAGGACTGCAACGCATGAAGAAGGGACAAGATGGAGTCTACACTCAGAGGAGAGCGATGGAGACTCCCAAGAGAGGGAAGTCTGGAGGCTCGTGACTTCTGGCAACAGAACAAAGGCTCCTTCTCTGCAGTCACAGAACAGGTAGTGCCCTGGGAACAGGCTCTTCCGGAACGCCAGGTGAGGTGGCGTGTGCTCCGGGCAAAGGAATAGCCCAGATGCACAGGGATTTGCCTTGGAACAGGCGACGAGTCAGCTGAGAGCTTGTGGGTGAGGATCAGGGGACAGACCAACATGGGTGCCATCATGTCAGGCATCTGCTACAGACCGCCTGATAGAAAGGCTCCTCTGTGTGGCTGGAGGAAGCCTCCCGATCGAAGGCCCTCGTACTCCTGGGGGACTTCAGCCGCCCTGGCATCTGGTGGGAGAGCAGCAGGCCTGGGAGCAAGGAATGCAGGAGATCTCTGGAGGGTGTCAAGCAGAGATTTGTGCACAAAACCAGGGCAGCCAACTTTGCTGAAAGGAAGTATCTTCCCAGCTCCCCTTGACTTCCAAAGGAAATTGTGCGTCTGACTCCCTCGGGGTCTAAAATGCTGCCCCTCACCCAGCTGGGGCTAACGCCACTGTGAAGCACCACTCTGCTTCGCCGTAGTACGAGCTCTGGTTCAGTGACCTCCCCTACGAACAGGGATGCCCAGGGCTGCTGGTCCCCAGGAGACATCCGACATTTGTCTACAGGGTATAGGTGGGACCTAGACCCAAATCCAATTGGATTTTCCCCACTTGTCAGTAAGGGGAAGAGGCTCGTGGCAGGGAAGCCGCTGTGCTGGGTACTGCCCAAGCGTTGGCAGGTCTGGTTCCTGCCTTGCATAAACTGTGTCTTTCCCACTTGTGATGGATTCCTGCCTCCGGTTTGAACTAACTGGACTTTGGTCCAGGCAGACGCTCAGCCAGCCTAAACAACGGTGTGAGGCTATCAGTGAGAACCCAGCATGCACACCAAAAAACCAGTCTGGCTGGAGACTGGGCTGGTAAGCGGCTGAAACGGCACGAACACAGCAGCAAATCTGACTACGAATCAACCACTTTGCGCTATAAATATCTGCAGCCATCGGGGCCCATCGAGCTCTCCCTGCACAGCAGCTGGCTGCACGGCGGTGACCTCCCCTTGAGCAGGGAGGCCTCTCAAGGTCACTCCTCGAGGCTGGGAGAGCCCTTACCTGACACCAGACATCGGTGGGTCGGTAAGTGACATTTTTTGCATGCATGTAATATTTAAGGTAAGTATAACGAGCTTACATGACAATCTGCGCATCCCATAGTAGAGGACTGACCACCAATCCAACTGTACTCACTAAATGTTTTACATACCAAAACTTACTGATTGCAACTCAATAAATTACTAAATTAGATCTATCTGAGTGACCCCTGACCCTTCTCCTGCCCCACCACTGCCCCTCAGTGCCAAGGGTAGATAATGCTTTTAGGGACCGGGGTGGGACCATGTGGTCCATGGACAGCAGGAGGTGAAGCCCACACTGATGTGTGTAAGCCAAAGACACGTGGGATAAAGGAGTCACTCCCCAGGAAATGGAAAGACTTCAAAACTCTTCGGTGTTGTAAGCTCAGGAGCAAAATATAAAGGATGGCTTTCATGAATCACCTTGCAGCATTTAAGAGAACATCCCTGCATATGAACTGCACACATTGACCTGCCCCATGCTGAGCACATGTGAGCCCGTCTGACGTTGGCAGTAAAATATTTCTGATCTCAAGGCCACTTTAGGACCAGAGAGTTACAGAATACAGAGATGTAAGGGAGCTGAAATAGTCAGCTTGTTCATCCGCTCTTAATGAAGACCAGCTCTTCTTAAATCATTGACAGCAGATGTCTGCCCACTCTGTTTTCTTATCCCACGAATGGCACAAAAGTCCACATTTTTTTGTTGACAGGCTGCGTGCTGTTTTATCATCATTAGCATCAGCAAGTTTCCCCCTAATTTCTACCATCTGTTTCCCTTGATGAAATTAAAACCTGGCCTTCCTTATCCTAATTGACATACAGAGGTCAGCTTTTGCCTTTCTTCTTTACAGCATCTGTTGTGATGTCTCCTCCCCCCTTAATCATCTCTTCTTAGCTTTACCAGCAGTCATGGACTTCGGCTATGAGGCCCCAGACAGCTGGAAGACCCTGGTCAGATCCCTCATCCATCACGGCTAAGGTGGGGCAGACCAGAAGACTACAAACAAGCTGGGAAGTGTTTTGAGTTAGAGGAGGTTTTTGGCCGTAGGCAGAGTGCTGCGCACGTGCAATGTGGTGGGGTCACCCCAGCGATGAGGGGGTGAGGAAGAAGAAAGGGATGCTGCGCTTCATCCTCACTTCTGCTGCTGCCAGTGCCGGGGTGAGGAAGGAGCAGAGCTGCTGCAGGGGACACGTGCTACAAAGATGTCCCTTCTTACTGCAGGGGGGCTGGACTAGATGACCTTTAAAGGTCACAACGACATTCTACGGTTCTATGATTCCACATGCTCAGAGGCTGCCCCGATGTGCCCTAAGCCTCCGCAGGAGAGCCTTGCCGGCCAGCCCAGCTTCCCAGGAAAGGCAGCAAGCAGGGATGTCCTTCCACCCCAGCACCTGGTTGCCCTTTACCTGGGTCGGGAGCTGATCTTGTTCTCAGAGGAGTCTTAATTTGAGATAAACGACAGTGCTGCCAGCGGTAATGCAGCATTACCCTTACCCTCAGAGTACCCGAGAACAGAGCTCCCATCCAGATGCTTTTTGGGCACGTGATTTGCTCACTGGGTTCACCGGGAGTGTCCTTATTCGGGGCAGGACTAACACCGACGGGGCTGACGTATGCCTGACCTCAGGCCCACCTGCCCTCGCCCACGTGTACAGCTCCATGCACAGCGGCCCTGGCTCGCTCCCACCTTGTAACTAGGTTTATGCCATTTGGTGTCCGTCTAGACGAAAGGGCACCGCAAACGCACATCGTTAGTAAAGTGTAGTTAATATAACATGGCCTGTCTTTGCCATATGTTTCAATCCATCTGAGAATCACTTGGGAGCAGAGCAACTTGTTTTAACCATTAATAATTAGTTGTGAAACCAAGGATAAATCTGGTCCAAATTTCAAGAGCCGACCATGTTTCTTCAGTGTCTACGCATGCATTTGCTGGGTCAATGCTTTTGCAAGCAGCAGAACAGTTTGAAAGAACAAGCTGGGAACAATCACGGGATTTAAATACAACAGTTTCTTTTGAGGAAGCAAAACCCATTTTTCTGGGGATTTACTATGTTCCAGTAAAACCATGGTCCATTACTGAACTCCTTGGCAGGAGGGACTGCATTGCCCAAACTCTCTTACCAGTTCATCTTCACACTCGTCCCGTGCGAGACCCTCTTCCTCACCCTCATCCCCGTTCAGCGGCTCCTCCGTGTTGACCTCTGCCTCTGACGCCGTGTCTTCCTGCGAGATTTCGCTTTTGCTGCCATCCGCCTTCTTCCGTACCTCTGTGAGGGCAAGAGCCAAGCCACCGGCATCAGGGGCTGGGGGAGGAGATGGCCGGAACCTGATGACACTAATCCAGTGGGGCCCCGAATTCAGTTGGGAGGTAAAGAATGGATCTAGGTTGGGTTTGTTTTTGTTTTCTTTTTTTCTGCAATGGGAAGTTTTGCTGATTTGGAGGAAGCTGCCTGAAAGCAACCCTGGAGAGGGCACAGCAGGTCATCATTCTGTGTCCCCCCGGAATGGGTGTGGGAGGCAGAGAACAGAATCGAATAGAACAGAATTAGAATAGAATAGAATAGAATAGAATAGAATAGAATAGAATAGAATAGAATAGAATAGAATAGAATAGAATAGAATAGGAATAGGAATAAGAACGGAATGGAATGGAACGGAACAGAACAGAATAGAATTAGAATGGAATAGGAGTAGAATAGAATAGAATAGAAATAGAATAGAAATAGAATAGAATAGAATAGAATAGGAATGGAATGGAATGGAATGGAATGGAATGGAATGGAATGGAATGGAATGGAATGGAATAGAACAGAGTAGGACAGGATAGGATAGGATAGGAATAGGAATAGAATTAGAATGGAATAGGAATGGAATAGGAATGGAATAGAATAGAATCAAACCCAACAGAATAGAACAGAACAGAAAAGAAATAGAATGGAATAGGGAAAGGGAAGGGAAGGGAAGGGAATAGGAAAGGGAATAGGAAAGGACAGAATAATAGAACAAAAAGCACACTGAAAAAATACAAACTATATGACAAAAGAAAAAAAAAATCTCATCATTTTAAAACCCAGTTCCATAATTTGGGGCATTTTGGCGTGTAATTTTGGCCTGTGATTCCACCCTGGAACCTGGGAGTCGACACTTCACCGTCAGAGCCCGGAGGATGCTCCAAGCCATGACGGTTTCAGGGCCAGCTCTGCAGGGCCTTCCCTGCATTCTTTGCCGGTTCTGGGACCGGGACACCCAACTGACCTGTGGACACCTTCTGCTCCTCAGTGATCTGCTCCAGCCGGCCCAGGAGGGCATCAATGTTGGATTTGATCTGCGTCAGCTCAGTTTTGATTGTTTGCAGCTCGCTGCACTTCACTTGGAGGAAGGAAGGAAGGAAGGAAGGAAGGAAGGAAGGAAGGAAAAAAAAAGGCATTTAGTGCCCCATGGAGCACCCGTGGCACCTGCTTCACCCCTCTGCCTGGCCCAAGCCACCTCGCCCAGCAGGTTAAAAAATCAACTGGAAACCCCACGCTAGGAACATACTCCTCACATCCCGGGGTCAACATGCGGTGATGCTCACACCTCACTGCATGCTGTATTTGGGCTTGTCTACGCTGGCAGGAGCCGCGGTGAGTGGTGTGAGGGCATCCTGCACAGCAATGGGGGCTCGGTGGGCAGGCGAGGAGAGGATGGCTTTGCACGGAGCACCAACGCGCTCTCCTCCACCACCGGCCCTCGCTGCCCTGCTGCCTGTTACGGCAGTGGCAGCGTGGTGTGGGTGTTCATATGCACCCAAAAAAGCCCACGTGTCCGTCGTCCAGGCACGTTGTGGAGACTGACGCCAGGCTTTGGCACGCTCAGGTCGTACTTGCGTCTTCCCCTGCTGCATTCGCAGCCTCCTGGCTTCTGGAAGGCATGGGCTGTTGTTTACAGATGTTTTGGGTTATTTAAGGTTTGCCCTGGGAGCACCTGGCCCCGTGGGTGAATGCCTGGGGACAGGAGGTCCATGAGCACGCCAGTCTCCGCGCCATCCCGCTGCACCCCCACCCCCAGCACATACTCACGCTTCAACTTGGCCGAGCTGTTGGCGATGGCAGCCGATCTGGCGAAGAGCTTGACAGGGAGCGTCGCCTTCACCCGCCGGACGAGGGGGATGGTGACCCGCGGCCGCTTCACGGGAACCACCCTGGGCACCGGGGAGACCCGGCCCCGGTACTCGAAGAGCCTGGAGTTGGGGGAAAGAATGGGGGGGGCTGAAGCAGCCCTGCAGCACCCCCAGCCCTGCCCTGCTGGTGACGGGGTGCCACAACCCAAGCAGGGCTGTGGGTGAGCCGGGGCCATCCCACCGCACTGTGCCGGGCTGGATCACCCTACGCCCCACGTTGCTGCCCATGGCAGCAGCCGCGCTGCAGGGAAGGTCCTGCCCCATAGAGAAGCCCTTTGGCTGATGCCCCCCCTGCTCACCTGTCGTAGAAGTCATCTCTGTAATAGTCATAGTCGAAGTCGTAGCCACTGCAGAGACAGAGTCAGGATGGCACAGGTTAATGAGTGCTGGCAATTTATTATTATTACTTCCTCACCACCTGCTGACCCTCCCAGGTCCTTTATTTATTCCCCCTCCACTGGGGAGCCCCTGAGTTTCCACCTGCAGGACGTGCACACTCGTCCTCCTGCTGCGAGGGTCCGCGGGGAGGCGGGCTGAGCCCGGGAGAAAGATCTGGGGGTGCTGAACGCACAGGTCAGGGCGATGTTGGCAGCAAATCGTTAACCTGGTTATCTCAAGGTGGAGAAAGAAGATGTGTGGGTCGATTAAAACCTACAAACGTCTGCAAGCACGCTGTGAGGACGCCTGCCGAAGCGACGGCTGAGGCTGGGGAGCCGGGAGCAGCCCTCCACCCTAGCTAACGGGTAATTAAAAGGACAGCTAATGGGTTGTGTCTGTAAAGCGTCAGTTGAACTGTTCTCACAGCATTGCTGACATCCCTCCCTCCTGCCTCCTGTGCAGCAGGACCGTGTCAGGAGGGCGTTACTCTGCCACCACCCCCGTACGATTATTTTTTTATAGCGTATATAATTACTGGCGAGAAGTCAGGAAAAAGGTTATATTTATTAATTTAATATCTTTGCTATCGAAGATGCTTAAACCTCTGTCCTCCCAGCGAGACATTGCCCATGTCCTGTTTTCTTAAGCTTGAACTGCATTTTAACCCAACGTCGGAGTGATGCATTTCTCACTCCCTGGAGACCCGGTAAAATGCTTCCTCTCTTGCTGCAACCGGTTTTTCACAAGGCAACACAAACCAGGTGGTTACAGCAGGCAATCGCAGCTCTTCAGAGACAAGACCCGCTCTGGTGCTGCCTCATGCCCCAGCCACCCCAGAACGTACCAGCCTTCCCCAGCCAAACGCAGCCCGCAGGCCCCTCGTGTGCCGCGGGCTGAACTGATGCTGGTCAAATAAGAAGTTACTCTGACGTTCCTTCCTCTCTGCTCTGAACAAAGAGAATGGTTATTGCAGCCCTCGAAAGTGAAGAGTCTGTCCTGCATCGTGAAACCGTCTAAAAAGTGGCTTATAAAAAAAGAGAAAATCCAATAGGAAGAAAGAGAGAGTGATGGGGAAGGGGAAGGAGCCTGAGCCAGGAGAAACCGGGGAGTGGGGAGAGGGAAGGATGAGTGCCCAAGTATGTAGCCGAGAGAAAATTTGGTGTCCGGCATCTTAGGCAATAAGTGACAATGCGAACATGTGGCTGGCCAGGATGGCTGATGGTTTCGACCAGAAATTCCAGGCTGCACCCAGAACGCCTGTCCTGCCCTATGCAGGCACCGGGCTCCCCACACAATGTTTAGCCTCAGTAACCCGCTGGTTTCTTAAATGTTTTTTTTTTCCATGCTCCTTTGTTGCTCCTTGGGTTTCCCAGAAGCCTGTGGCAACACGCGGAGACTCAGGCTATGCCTCGGGGCGACCCGAAGCACACTTTGGATGGTTGGAGACACCCAGGCTCCTCTGGGGCCAAAGACAGTTGGCGCAAGGGGTTAAGGACAACAAGAGCGTTGACACCTACTGCCTCCTTCGGGGTTTGCTGCCACCATCACGCGCTGCCAGGGTGACTTCAAATGAGGAGGTATTTTATAAAGCCGGAGCTTATCTCTGAGCAGCCGCTGACCACGGCATCCACGGCTGGGCAGGATGCTGAGCGCGGGGCTTGCTGCTGGGCTGGTGAGAGGGGTGTGGGGGGAGATGTGACCATGGAGGTATTGGCACCATAAGCCTTCCGAATTCAATTGCATGATGAAAAGCAGCCATTTTGCTGACAGTCTCAGCACAGATGAATTTCAACATCTTTGCAGCCTTGGCGTCCTCCCCCTCTGACCTGACTCGTAGACAACGTTTCTGCTGGGCTCACAGAGGAGAAATGAAGGTCCCATCAGCGCTCTGTCCCAACCACTGCATGAGCTGTGTTTATTCCCTTGGGTGCTTTTATGAATTGCAAGGGAAAGGTAAATCCTACCACCTCAGCTCTTGCTGGAGTACAACCGGCCTGTTCCTACGGCTGAGATGGGCAGTATGGAACGAGGAAATGTATTTTCACGGAGATTTTCATGACTCCTAACTTGATTTTCATTCTGACCTGTGACGAAACCTAGAAAACCAGAAAATCTCCAAGAAAATAGCTCCCCTTGGCCCACCAATCTATTTTTATCACCAAAGATGTTTGACTCCAGTTCTGCTTGAATCCAATAAGCACAGAATACAATCAAAACAGGAAGTTATTTGAAAGGAAAATTGAACTAGGATGCTTCTACGCTGTCAGACTCCCCCTCTTCATTTATTATTTTTGGTTTGTTTGTTGTTTTTTTTTTTCGCCCCTTAGATGCAACTTAAATGAAATTGCTGCCGTTTTGTAATATTTGTCAATCCTGACAGGCTGTGGTGAACTGTTCTGGCGAGCTCCAGCCATGCCCTGGAGCCAGTGTTCTCTCTAGTCACAGGCCTAGAAGACAAGAGTCTTCTAGTCACAGAGTCCCAGAGAAGACGGTGGCATCTCCCTGCCCCTCCCTGCGGCTCCAGGACCCCAAGTGGGATGAAGCAGTGTCTATTCATGGCAAAAACTCCCTCCATGGGCTGCTGCTCTTGCTGGGAAGCTCGCTGTGGCTTGGTGACCCCAAGGCAGCTTTAGACCATTTGCTCATAAACAACACAAAGCCTGGGGGCATTTGGCAGGATTTTGAACCGCCCGCGCTCCTTTCTTCGCGCTCTGTTCACACTCCTGCTCTGAGCTGGCTTTTCTTCCAAGGCTTCGCTCCCTGGTAGAGCAGTGGACACCATGGGCTCCACGCACGGCCGGCTCCCTGGAGAGGTGGGGATGGAGAGGGACTGCAGCTCCAAGGCCATCGCACGGGCATTGCCCTGCTGCTGTCAGCGCTGGCCCGGGCAAAGCCGTACATCTAGGAACAAGGAATGAAGCCCCGAAGGGGGTGGGCACCCCCCATCTCCATCACTGACCCTGCCCTGCAGCGTTTGGGCACCTCCCCCTCACTCCTGGGCTCGACTCCAGCAGCAACAGGACAAAGCCCAGCCTCGAGTACCTGTAGATCCAACCGGGTGCGGACTGGAGAAGCCTAAAACCTCAGGCGAAGTCCTAAGTCTTTTTCAAGTCTAGTCAAAACAGAGGTTTGGTATATGAAGTCTCTAACAGACACTTTTATAATGTTATTACACTATTTTTGCAGGGAAGGTGTGGGCGAAGCTGAACAACCTCACCTCTTTCAGGTGGAAATCACTACTGGCCTGATCTGCAGGGCAGCGGGTCCAAAAGAGCCTTCGAATATTTGTGGGTGAGAAGCAAGGGGGTGGAGGGGTGCTCCTGCCTCAGGCGATTGGAGACACTTCCACTAATTTCAAAAGGAATTAGCGGCATAATTATCCTGGGGAGATGGTCCTGACTTCCCCAAAACAGCGGGATTCATTTCACTTGGCTTCAGACGCTGCGAATGCAAAGAGATAAATCCAAGCCAGGGGGAAAAGAAGCAGTTCCAGGTCATGGTACATCACATCCAAAGGCAGACATCTAAAATACTGTCAGGTGAAGAACTGGCTTTATATCCAGCAAACATAAAGGGAATCCAGATAAGCAGACCACATAAAAGCCTGACAGCACAGAGGGCTGAACCCACGTGAAATGACTCCAACCATAGACTCAGGGCGGCGCGGGATGGCAAATACTCTGATCTCCTCCTCTGGCAGTACCGCTTTCAATACCTGCTAACCATGAGACAGCCCTCAAGGAAGGCAGCGGGCCGAAATAAGGAATTTTCGGAAGGCTGTGACTGTATGATCCTGCTATAACATGCCAGTCAGGTCATGGCTTAACAGATGCTGCCAGGGAAGCAGTGGCTGGATGCTTTTACCAGTATCCTTGGAAGTCAGGCGTTGAGCAGAAGGCAGGTCTTCCAACACGCGTGCAGAAAAAAACGCTAGTAAAAAGCGGGTGCCTGCGCGTGGGTGATTTATCTGCACATTGTGTGCCTGAAAATTTCAACTGCACGTAGGATAAACCTTCCTGAGGCTGATGGATCATTTCTCAGTGACCTGGTAGGGCTTCCTTTGTGTACAGGAATAATTTTTGCCATTTTTCAATCAGTTGGCGACATTGCACCCTTTAAAAATACAGCAGGGAGAATCAGAGTGAGGGGCAGCAGAGGGCTGTAAGGCTGCGTCAAGTAACACGATGCTTCCACCTCCTGATGCTTTGTTTTTCCTTGGAAATTAAATAACATTTATTAGTGACTCACAGGTTCAAAATCCAAATATTCATAATGGAAGGGCAATTGTTTGTACGTGCTGCCTTTACATGACGTTTGTGGTGGCATTTCTGAGCGTATACCTGAAGAGCAGATGTACATTTGAGCGGCTGCGCTTTTAATCAGCAGCTGCCAGCCCTGCACTGACAACCACAAGTGACACGTCGTGCTCAGCTCCCATCCTTCTGCTAATTGCACAACCTTAATTATTGCAGCAGTAGAAATAACACCCGCTGGAAAGCTACTTGGAAAATCCGGCATTGATCGAATAGTGAGCTTGGAAGACCTTGTGTATCTGGTGTGAGATTCCTTCCGCCTGCAAATAGCCAAGGTAGTGGGAAGCCGGGAGAGAAACGTGGGAAGGGAGCCTGGCATTTCCAAGATGCCGGGGCTGTGGAGGCTGAGACAGCGCGCGCGTCCTCGCTGCCATCCAGCGTTGGGTCTGCTGGGTTTGGGTGCCGTGGTGGTTTCTCAGCCCTGTCTGTGTGGATCTGGCGCCAGGGCTTGCTGGGGTGTCTCTGCTCCCAGCACCGCTGCCGAGGTGTGGCAGGAGCGGATCTGTTTGGAGACGGGCTGACCCCAGCTGTCTGCAGGGATCACGATGGGTGTAACAAGGGATGTGAATCCCAGCTGAGCTGGAAGGACATTGTCCACTTGCATCTGTAGACTGGGAAAATAAGTCAGTGGTGGTTTGCGTCTGTCACCATTTCAGAGACAGTTCCTTGGGCCACTGAGCTGCCAGACCCTCGGTTGCTCTTGGAGTTCTTGCTTAGGTTGTCCTCACCGTCCTTTTGGCTACAGAGCGACATCAGCACCAGCATTACGGGCGACGGCAAAGACGCGTGCCTCTGAAGCTCAAGCGCAGCACTGGCAGACCCCCCTGCCCTCGGGCAGAGCCGCCTTCACTTCCCAGCCCACGGCAACAAGCAGCCAACTCGCAGCACAGCAGGATCACTGGCACCAACCCAAACGTGGCACAAAACGTCCCAGGAAATCCTGTCCATTCGCTATGCAGGCAAAAAAAGTATTGCCAGAAGGCAAAAGTGAATGTGAATGAACGTGAAAAAGTATGTGAATGGGGGACATGGTCAAAATGCCGGATCTCCAGGCATGTCTGCATTCAGCAGCGGTGGCCGGGGTGCCAGGCAGGAGCACCTAGGAGACTTTTCCAGGTGCAAAGGGATGCTCTGGGAAATGCCGGAGGCAGAGGGAAGGAGGGCCTGAAGATCTGGAGAGATCAGGGAAGAGCAGTGATGACAGCCAGGTTTTATACTAACTGAAGGTTGCTCTTGTGGAAAGACCTGAGAAAATTTATGACAGCATGAACCTGGGTGTATGTTTTACCTATTGGAGGTAGGTGGGAGGCTACATCCCAAAGGATTTCTATTAAACACCCAGATACTCCCCCTGGGCTGGTGGATCAAGTAAGACTGTCAAGATTGTTGCTTCCTCTATGTCCAAAATGAGATTCTCCTCCCTTCCCCCTTTTCCTTCTCCTTCCCCCTCTCCTTTCCCCGTCTCCTTCCCTTCCCGTTCGACCTGGTCATACAGACTTGGAGCGAGGCAAAGTAAAACCCAACCTTTGAAAAAATAATCTTACATGTTTAACACAGCATTTCTATAAATTATAGTGCTGTGATTTTTGAAGTCTAACATTTAGAGAAATTTATGAACGTTAGGGAAGCAATAACCACGGCTCACTGCAAACCTGGATTCCCTGCTTTCCATGAGATATCCTAAGTTCTGCTAGTCCAGATGGCAAAGTTTAAATCTGTCATCAGTCTGGGATGACATATTGCTGAAGCTCAGTGCAGTGTAGTTCTCTGGACCATATTTTAGCATATCCATATTTGTGGGAGGAAGCAAACATCTCGTGTTCGCTCGCTTTTCATCTACGTGGCAGCCTGAAAGTCTGAAACATTGGTCATTTCAAGAGAAATGGATTAGCGGTCAAGGCACGGAAGAAGAGTAAATGAAACACTCTTTATTGCAAGATGTATGGAATGAATTGATTTGCGTTATGGCTACCAGCACCAAGGAAGTAGTATATGTACAGCTAAATAGAAAGATTTGTGTCATCTCTGTTTCCACACATCAGCGAGGGTAATGCAGAGAGTCCACTTTCCCTTGACTGGTGTCCCCTGTGAATCCAGAGGGCCAAGTTCTGGTGAAGGCCCAGAGTTCTGGTGAAGGGCCAAGCTGGTCCGAGGTGGGTGGAAAAATTTGCCTGGTGAAGGCTGCAAAGGAAGAGCTCAGCTGGGAGACTCGGGAAAGGTCTCAACAGATGCCATGGGGGCGGTGGTGGGAGGGTTGCTGAAGCTCTGGTGGGTTTGCCTACGCCAGAAGAGCATTGCCACCACTGAGGTTTGCCATTTCATAGCACACTGCTGTTGGACTGCGTGGTTGAGTCTGAATTATAGTTTTTTTTCATTGCTCTTCATCCCTCTCACTTTTTTTTTCTTTTCGTAGAAAACTCTACAGTCCTCTCACGATTTCCCTTTTTATTGCACCCACCGCTAACCCTGATACTGATTTTAGCCTTTGCTTCCCAACATCACACCATCTAAATCCTGACTCAGTGCCCCCGTCTCCATATCGTGAGACTGGCATAAAAAAATCCCATTTTGGGATCTTGTTACATGTTTTTGGGTTCTTGAAACCTGCAGGGTACTCTCCAAATACCTTTTCAAGTTTTCCCTTCTGCAACCTCAGGAGCAAGAACTTAATGAGTTTCCCCCATACTCCCGTGACTCCAGACTCTGGGGCTTAAATGAAAATCTTCACTTCTTGTGAAAACCTTGATAAAGTCTGTAGAGCTGGCAACAATGGCACTGAGGGCTCACCCTGACATTTTTAACACCCTACCTCTCCCACAGACCTATTCCATATCCCATTTGTCCCTGCAGTTCCCTTGATCCCTTGGTCATTGCTCCACAGTACAGGTTCCCTTGGGGCTTCCCACCTCCTTGGTCCACCTCCATTTGTTGCCCCAAGGGCCTCCCACTTTCTTCCCTTCTTCTCTCTCTTTCCCTGACGTTCTTCTCTTGCCCTTTTCTCCAATGTCTTTCCCTAAATTATCCCCATTCCCTGTTCTCCCTCAAGACTCAACGTAAGCCATTGTGCCCTATTCCTACTCCCCAGCTGGCAGAGCTGGGCTGGAGGGCAGCGCTCCTCCTGCTTCATCTCTTTCAAGACCTCTGATGTGGTCAAAGCAGGTACTGCCCGCCTTTCTCCAACGATCTCCAGGTCCAACGCCGTTCACAGGTTGGACCATGTCCAGGCAGAGTCCCCCAGGGCCACGGGTGTTGGCCAACCTTGGGTCTGCTGCTGATGCCTCTTGCTGTCTCTCCTCCCTGCAGCCTACCACCGAGGGGCATTGCAAAGGCCAAGAAGCCCATGGGAGGGGAAGATCTGAACGTGCAGCAGTGGCCCGGGGCTGCCTGGGGTAAGGGCCAGGGGGCTCAGGACAGCAGCCTGTGGGGTGGGAAAATCAGCCCCAGCCAGAAGGCAAACACCAGTATGGAGACCTTGTCGCAGTGGGGTGGCATGGTGGAGACGTACCTGTACAACGCGGAGGCTGCTCTCTTCAGCCCTTTAGGTCTGTTGGGTTTAGGTTCCCCGGCCATGTTGATATCTGCAATGAACGGACACGCAGCTGTGACACGGCACGTCCACGCTCACCGGCAGCTGCGCCCAACCACGCAGCAAGGAAGGCCGTGCACAGCCCTGCCATCAGCAGAAACAACCTCCTCCACATCTCCCACCGCATTCCCACCTGCTTTCAGCGTGTCTGGGGCCCCGCTGGGCCTCCACAGGAAGGAAAATATATGCTCGCGCTTGTCAAGTCTCTTCCCTTTCCTTTACAAAGCTACTAACCATTTATTTTTGAAGTCAACGCCCCGCACACAGTCTAACCCACGCACACAAATTCAGGACAGGTTTCTCAGGAGAACGCGGTGCTGTTATGATACGGCACGGACAATATATAAAACCGCTGCGTGCTGCCTACTGCTAACAATTTATGCCTTTGCTTCTTCTGGAATAAAAATGAGTGCTAAGCAGGAGCCAGCCAGGCACCGCCGTGGACTGGGCTGTGTTAAAAGCCGCACGGGGTGCAGGCACACGCCTGCAGCCACCCCAGCGGAGCTCGGAGGAGCATCTTCTACCACGGCAGGTGAGAATGAGCTCTTCTAATCCACTGAGGAAATTTCACTCCTCGGCCTTGGTGCCAGAGGTGCTTTTGACATGAGAATAAAGCGATACAGGCAATTTCATGGAGGTTGCCGAGAGCCTGGCAATCTAACGCTGAGTGTGGCCCCAGAACCGCAGAGAGGGGAACACAAGGCTTCACCTCCGCGTCCTTTCTTGGCCTAGGAGCGAACAAATTCCCTGCTGGCATCTCCAATCAGCCCTAAACTTTTTCTGTTTTTCAGATCTATTCTGTCTAAATAGGTGCCAGACCTCTGGGTATGCCACATCCGAGCCAAGCAAGACAGGATTTCCTTACGTAGTCTGCACTGGGCTGGACACGGGCTGCCCCACAGCACTGGGACAGGTCTTTGTGCTAAGCTGGTGGCACGAGTTATGGCTTCTGAGGTGCAGGTGGATTTGGAGGTCCGCATCTGGGGCTCAGGGTTCGTGGATCTCTGACTGCAAACCGGGGTATTTAAGTTCTCGCCTCTTCAGGACTTGCAGGATGCGCCATGAAACTCAGCAGGTTTAAGCTTAGCAATTGTTGCTTTTTTCACGCTGCATGAAGGGGCTTCATGGAGAAGCATAGACAGGCTGGCCCGCTCACCATCAAAATAAAGAGCTTGCAAAGGGATCCGAAGTGAACAGCGTGCTGATTTCGCTACTAACCAAGAAAACCATCTCGAGGAGCACAAGAAAGCTGCAGCACTGCTGAAGCAACCTGAGCAGGAGCGGTACAGGCTGCAGACGTGGGACACGGCTCTGGAGGAGCACGGACACGCTCCCACTGCCCAAAGGTCGTGCTGTGCAATTCCTCAGGCTACCTTTTAGGGTCTAGCAAGAGACATCATTCCTACTGAAGCTGGAGCTTAGCCTATTCATAAGCTTGCATAACGAATGTGGTATTAGGGTGTCGCTCAGCCGTTACATTGGATGTTCCCCCGGAGGCACATTCAGATCAGAGCGTGTGTTTTCTCTGCTGCTTTTCACGCCCCCCCATCCTTCCATCCTCAGCTGCTAAGGGGGATGCAGAAGAGTGCAGGGGCTGAAGCCTAGCAGGGATGCGCGTGGCCATAGGACAGGTCTGTGGACAACTACTGCCAGCACATTATGCAGTCTGTGGAGCAACGCAACGTTTGTGGCAACGCTGTTTGTGTAAAGGAAGAGAGGAATAAATGCTTCCTTGGTGCATCCCAGAACACATCCCTGCTCAGCTCCAGTTCCCTTGTCGTGAACTCTTTTTGCTGTCAGGGTGCATCTCGCCAACTGGCAGTCACTTCTCTTGCAAAATGGAGAGCTAATGACAGCACCGTGCTGATTAACACCCTTCAAGGGAGACGCGACGAAAGCCCAATGGAGGATAATGACAACAATTAGCTCAATTTGCTGGTATGCACCGCTAGAAATAGCACTGCTGAGCTATTGTCTGCATGCAGACAGACCAGGAAATTTATACTTGCAACCTGTAGTGGTGATGAGCAGTCAGATCCCTTGGGACTCCCTTGATAGTGAACAAGGAGAGACAAGAGCTCAACATGCACATCAGCCTGGACAGATTTTGCATCTCATTCCTGTTCTGGCTCCCTCCTCTGCATCGCTGAATCCATCCGCGCACCCCAAGGCAGTATCCATCCCTCCTGCTCATATCCCGGCACCTCTGCCCGCACTAAATGGGGAGGTCGTGCTATGTCTCGCCAACACAGCAGGGTGCCGTTGGATCCAGCTTCCAGTGCAGAGCTCCCCCACTGCCTCCCTGCGATGACTGGGGTGTCTGGAGCCTCTGGAGAAAGCACAGAGGTGGCCAGAACCTGCCTGGCAGAGCAGTCCATGTCCCAGCACATGATGGGCTACAGCCGTCGTTTCAAACACCTCCATTTTGTGGTACATTCAGTATCTTGCCGATGCGTTAAAATGCAAGTCCGATTGTTTGCATATCTGGTGATGAAGACGAAGAAAAAAGACACAATGGAAGAAATGCTATCAGACCGCTCAGCTTGAGAGCTCACCTTAGCTGGGAGATGAGAGCTAGAAAGATGCTGCTGCTTCGCCCGTTCATTCTGGTACATGCTGGAAAATGTTACCTGCAGACTATCATTGGCACTGGGGAGCAGAGGCAGAGCTCAACCCTCCTGCCACTACGGGCACGTGTGACTGTCCCACGGCAGTGCAGGCAGCTGTTCCCCTGGAGAGATACGTACCACCGAGAGCTGGAGGGTTTCTGCAAGGACCAGCTTTTCTGTGATCTATTAGAAGGAGCTGCAAGAGCCCCGATGGATGCTGCGAGGGGATATGAGATCCTTCGACTACGCGCCCGCTCAGGTGAGTCAGGCCCAGCACTCACAGCACGCACCAAACTTGCATTCAAAAAAATGCTTTCCCACCACTTTTCTTAAACGCTGCTGCAAATTCTCTTTGCCATCCGAACAGCCGCGGCAGGAAAGGCAGTTTCACTCGAACGGTGCCATGCAGGGCTGCCGCAGCCGAGCCATCACAGCAAGTGCTTGCGGTGCAGGGGTGGCTCTGGATTCGGACAGGGATGCTGTCCTGCTGAGGGACCACCTGCTGGCACCGGGGAGGGGTGGCCTCGCACTATCAACAAGCTGCTGCCCCTGAGCAGGTTGGGGGTACTTTGCCCCTACGCCGGGCGCTGCCTTGAGCCACCGTGTGGGCAGTGAGTCCCCGTGAGCTCCGGCCATGCCGAACGCAGCCGCTTGCCTGGCAGTCATGGTTTGCAGCTCTTCCAGAAGATTGCACGGCTGCACCCTGACGAAGTTACTGGCTGGAGCTGCCAGGGCAGAGAGTAGCCAACCTTCCTGCTGCCCGCCTGGGGAGGGAAGTTTCCTCGTCACCTCGAAGGACACCCCCAAAACCTTGCCCATGAACAGGGGCACGGACAGCCTCTTCAGCAATGTGTCTGCCACATTCCTTGCCTGTCCCATCCCGTCCTTCCTCTCCACAGTCCCGCGTGGCCATCACCTCCTCTTTTTTTAGGGGTGGACTTTCTACCTTGTTTTGCGCGAAGACATTTTCTAACCACATTGTTCAAGCTCTTCTTCTCTGCAGGATTCTCCTGAAAGGGGAGCGTCCCTGTGTTCATACTCGTCCATGAAAGCCTGCTGAGCTCTTCTGTGGTAAGCCTGTCCCATGAAAGGAAGGCAGATGAAAGGGATCTGAATCTGCACCTCGTCCAGTACACGTGCAGGGCTCACAGCTGTAACACAGTCCTTTTGTCTTGTTGGCACGCCAGACCTCTGGGACCAGCACTGAGAGTAAGTGGTTCCTATCACGGTAAACCTTTCACCTCTCTCTTGAGCTAAGGGGGCAGGTGCTGCCCATCTCTCAGCTGCATCTCCTGTATCTCTCCGGAGCATAGCGACAAAGCTCCTTTGCTCCCCAAGGCCCTTTTCATCATATCTACGAACCCTGCATCCCTGGGCTGGAAGCATCCCTGGCACACCACGCTCCACCTGGGTCTGCGGCTCCGCTCTCTGGGCCGTCAGAGAAGTGAAAAGAAGTTTCTGGTATTTGAATATACCATGAATGGAAACAGCACACTGTCTTAAAGATCAGATCCAGCACGCAACTTTTTATTTCAGACTGCTGTGCCAGAAGCAGGGTGGGAATGGGCTGCAAAACGCTTTCCTGGGTGCCCAATGCCCGCTGCCTGCAGCAGGCTTGGAAATAAGCATTTTTCATTAAAAATACTATCGTCAGTTCCAATTCTCAGCTTGGAGCTGGTGACAAGAGCTTCTCAGCAGGTGACACTTCAGAGCAATCTGCAAAATCAGGATGCAGCTGGGAGCAGCTGGGGTGGTTTTGTTTGTTATTTCTTATCACACAGCGGAGCAGATGAGAGACTTCCATGTGTCTGGGGGGCAGTTATCTCATTTAGCATCAGCTGGCTAAAGATCGTCTGAGCTAGTCAGAGCTAGACCATCACCTCTCTTGACACGCAACGGGTAAGGCCTGGTCCAGAAAGGGACCCAGGCAATCTCTTTTCCCACCCTTGTTCTTCCCCACCAGATCAAGGACAAGGACACGGGATGATTCACTGTGTTTTAGCTTCTACAGTTGCAGCCTGTAATATGAGTTTTTGGGCCACAATGTCACAGCTCTGAGGTTACAAATATCCCTGAATGGCCATGACCAGCCTCACCCCTGACCCCTGCCCACATGGGACCCAGGAGCCTTCAGCCCCCACCTGAGCTGTGCTGTAGGAGTGCTGGTCTTCAGCTCTGTCACAGCCATGCCTGTGCCTGGCCATGGACCCTGCTGATCCCGACCCTCTGGCTGACTTCCCAGCCTGGCCCCGGACCTGCCTTGTCACTACGGACCTCCTCAGCCATCACTGGGTTGTCTTTGGCCTGCTCACCATCAGTGGACCTGACCCTGATCTGCAGATCGATGTCCCAGCTTGACCTTGGCCATCCGTTGGACCGGCCGTCCCTTGACCATCCCCTAGGGAGCAACCGTCCAGGTCCGGGTACAACCCGTGTTGTACCCGGACACCCAAATGGCTGAAGAAAAGACTCACCCAGCGTCTGGCCAGCAAGCACACGCCCGTTCTCGCCCAGGACAGCGGCTCGCGCGTGCCTCTCGTTGGAGTACTGTACGAAGGCATAGCCCTTGTGAACGGAACATCCCACCACTCGGCCGTACTTGGAGAAAATGGTCTCCACGTCGGACTTCTTGACCACAGCTGTGTTGAGGTTGCCAATGAAGACTCTGGAGTTGATGGACTTGGGGTCATTCTTGTTTGTGATGTTGCTCGTCTGCACCTTCAATGACATCTTGAACACCTGAATAAATAAAGTGGGAGTCAGGAAAGTAGGAAGGGAATTACCGGAGTCTTACAAAAAGGGGGGGAGGGGATAAATCTCCCAGCAAGCCTGGAGCGAGGGAACTGTCTCCTCAACTTCAATTGGTTGCAGCTGAGGGGATCCCATCTCCAGAGAGCACCTGTGTGCTGGGGAAGGGAATGTCGCAGCCAGTGCAAAACTTTTGCTGGAAACCCATGCATCAGGCTGACGCTCTGGGTGTAAGCTGATTGCTTTTGGGGGAGAAAACAAGATTTAAATAAATTTTACATCTGACTAAAAGCTTTAATGCTATTATAGGAAAGCTTTTACCTCTCTATACTTAATTGCGATGCAAAGAACTGCTCTTTTTAAAGCAGTTTTGCATTCAGCACCTTTGTTCATGCCCACCTTTCTGGGCTTTCCCCCGCTGAGCACCTCCCCACACAGGCCAGATCTCACCAGGCACAGGGACAGTTTGGTCCCTGCGGGCCCGCGCTGGCAGCTGGAAAAGGACTTGAGCTTTCTGGATGGAAACGAAGAGATTTAATGGTGAAGCGACCCATGTGCTCCCATCTGCTATCTGCACTCTGCTGCCCGCCTGCGCATTTACACGCTGGGCTCGGAGCTGAATTTTGTGCAAACAGGAGGTGTCACTGTTAGCTTGGGAATCACTAAACCATCAGCCAGATCTGCTGGAAGCCACTCCAACCCGCTGCCGGTAGCTTCAAGGTGTGATCCTCCAAGTTTCTTGCCTGGGCTATTTCATGGGCAGCCCCCAAGAAGAGGCTTCACCTCTGAGGACCAAGGGACAGGGATGGAAATGGTGTGAAATTAAAGCTAGTCTGGCTGCCCCATCACACTTCTGCAGCAAAAATTACAGCTGCCCAAAGACATCAGTTTGATTTTCATCTCCCAGAAACAGAGGGGATGCTTTGGGATCGCTGTTGCGTGCTGCATACGTAGCGCGTGGCATTTACCCGGGAAAAGTCAGCTCAGAGCCGCGGAAGGTATTTTATGATGCT
Organism: Larus michahellis; assembly: GCF_964199755.1. NCBI lineage: Eukaryota > Metazoa > Chordata > Aves > Charadriiformes > Laridae > Larus > Larus michahellis. The sequence continues at coordinate 15,790,817 of NC_133907.1, read as the reverse complement.
CTTCCCCAGCCCCTTCCAGCAGCGCCCGCAGGTACTCCCAGCACCCGGGGCAATGCCACCAGGATTTCCACAACTCCAGGCAGCCTCCAAGCCTGGCACGGGGGAGGCACTGTTACCACAGTGCCACGGTGTCCCCTCCCTGGTAGTCCCCAGCATCTGCCTTGGCACTGGGCAGAGCTAAAGCCCTGCCTGGCTTTGGGGCTTTGGCTCTGTGGGCTCAAAGTCCAGGTTTGTAGGAGCAGCCTGGCCCAAGGGGGCATGGTGGCACCTGCCTGGCTGCACGGGTGCAGCTCCTGTGGGCCTGCTCACCCTGGGCCCCCAGCCCTGGCAGGCTCCGCTTGCCTGCACCCAGCCTGCCCGAGGCACCGACACCGGCAGTGTGCGATGCTCTGGCTTCGCTGAGCCCTAAAACACATAGTTAGTCTTTCCTACACCCCTCGCTGTTCAGGCAGAGGCCTGGGAAAATGCTGCAACGTTTCCTGACGTGCTTTTTGGGGTTTCACCCAAGACTTTCAAAGAACCTAAGTCCTCCTTCTTCCCTGTCTTCTCCTACACAGAGCTTCCACACGGGACACGAAATCTCTGGCTGCACCTCTCTCCCCCTAAACTTTTTAGGGGGGATAACTTCGTTATACCTATCTCACCCCTTTGCCAGGTGAGCCCCATTTTGGCTTCTTGGGTGACGAATGTCCTTCTGACGGAGCCTGCTCAGCTGCTGGCCCCCCAGGACACCTCGGGGGGGCTGCTTCTGCCCATAGTCCCATTTTGCCTGAGGGTACTTCTACCCACGCGGACAAGCGTTAGGGCTCGCTGCTGCTACCTCTGTGTCTCCAGGACTTGAAACTTCAGTCCAGCATGGAGCTAAAGAGACAACAGAGGAGACGCACCCAGATGGTACCTGCAGCCCGACCCAGGGAGACACGGAGCATTTTAACACTGATTTCAATCAATGAGCTCTGAACAGACAAGCTGTGATGTCCAGACCTCTGCCTTTTTCATTTTCAGAGCACAAAGGACTGGACACTCGATTCCTTCCATCGTTTAAAGCTGGATCATACAGAGCGTTTGGAGATACCTGGCAAGGCTGATCCTCCACACGGAGCAGGGGGAGGAAGCGATGGCACAATAAATCTCGTCCGGCTCTAACACCTGTGACTTTATTAATCTGCCGTTGAGGTTGGAAATGATCTCCCTGCTAAATCCAATCAAAAAAAAGTTAGACGTTGTCTGAGTGTGGCTTGTTATATTTGCCCATTCACCCTCACACATTAAAAGAGCCGGAGACTTTTGTTTTATTTTTTTTAAAAACAGTTCCTGGCAGCACGGTGTTCCTAAAAACACTGCAAAAAATAACCAAAGGACAGGACTTCTAAGGCACCTAAGTGAATTAAATCCTCACATCTTTGGCAAGTGGTACCTGGCCTCTTCAAGTTGCTCAAAGTTCCAACCCGTACATAACCTCGTTTAATGCTATCTATTTTAACGTACTTTTGCAGTGCAGTCTGGAAGAGGTTCACAAAGGAAACTGTCTGCATTCTTGGTGCAAAAATGGAGAAATGGAGGGAAAGCCAAGACTGTTTCCAGTCATTCAGTCATTCTGGCTACCCAGCTTGAGCCTCAAGGACTCTCTTCTCAGAAATCACAAGTATCTGCAAAAAGCCTGGCCAGAGGCTGCTCCAGGATGGCCAGTTCCCGGACAATCACCATCCTAAGCCCTCCAGGATCACATGAGGCTGTGTGGGACCTTCAGAATGCATGCACACAGGTAGGGTATCCGTATCCAGGTAGCCCTGGACTGTCTTGCTACCCAAGGACATGTCCGACCCCTTGTGAACCCATGGCTCTCCCAGCCCTGGGGTTTCAGCAATGTTGCACGACAGTGACTTCAACACGTGGCTTTACACTTGGTGACTCTCGGGAGTTTCCATTTCCTGATGCCCATATTTTCTATTTCAGAGTAAATCTGCCCTGGCACCTCTCTTGCCCACACCAGCCCATGTCACACGGACATCTTTGGCCCCACGTAGCTACTTCCCCTCTAGATGATGCCCTCCCACTTTTCCATCCTTGCCTATCTGCCAGAGTTTATGCAAGTCTCCAACCCACTTTGCTACCCACCCTCAACCCTCCTTTCCCCCACCCCATGTCCCCGGAGGAACTCCTCTTGCAGCTGGCCTCCAGGCAGATTACGAGTCCTTATCACTGCCCTTGGAGCCCCACCATCCAGCTTGCACTGCTCTTGGAGGCCACCCATCTGGACTGCTGTGCCCCAACTTGGATGCCAGGGTGCTGTGGGAGATCACGTCAAAAGCCTTCCTGAAGTCAAGGCAGACAACACCCATGTCACCTTCTTGGCCACACACTTCGCCACAGAAAGTGAGTAGGTTGGTCACATTTGGCCATACCATTTCCACGTCTGGCGCGGCTGCAGGCTCTCTCTTCCTCAAAATAAAATATAGCGCTCAAATAAAATATACCCCTTTCTCTGTTTTCCCACCTCACCTCTGAAGAGCTTTACTGCTGCTACCCCAAGCCCCAGCTTAGGGATACATGAAGCTGCTGTTTGCCCAAATCCTTCCCAAATTCTAACGAGCCCAGAATTGTGTTATTTACAATCGCCTGAATCTCTGACCAGCTGTTTGCAGCTGCAAACACCAATTGCATCAGGGCATTGAGCTCCTTAAGCCCATGTAGGAGGGATGTGGGTTAAGCTGCCTCTGTGCACGGAAATAGAAAGGGCCGCCTGGAGGATTTGGGTAGGATGAGGAGTGTGTGGGGGCATAAAACATGTGGTTTCCCCCCCAAGATCTAATGGGCTGCCCTCTCTCAGTGGGTACAACACCAGCCAGCAAGGCTGCTGTCAAGGGATCCTGCACTCTGTGGGCTTGTTTTAAAAATAAAAGAGCTGGATGAAGATGGGCCGTTCCTCAGGTGGGCACAAAAACACCAGATGGATCTTCACTTGGAGAAGGACATCTAAGGCATCTCTGAAGGTATGACCTTGGCTGCCATGGAGGTGGGGGCGTGCAGGAGAACCTGTGCCCCTCCCAGGTCCCTGCTCCCCCAGCCCCACCTTGTACCCTCCTTGTCTGGCTCCTGTGACCTTCCCCCCACTCCTCTCCTCCCCACCTGCGACGCTGGGTCCCCCCGATCTGATAAAGCCTGTGGCTGTAGGACCTGGCGACAGGAGAACTGACTCCCAGCACCCATCGCGGTACCAGCAATGGGGCGGGTAGCTCAGCGTAACCCCTCCCTCAGCAGAGCCTTTCCCCCGGGGCTCCGCACATCGGGGCCATCTCGGGACACCGCAGGTCTGCGCAAGAGACGTGCCTGTGGCTGATGAGCCATGGGACGGGGCCACCAGATGGCAAACTCAAGGTCAGGCAAGGTGACGGCCACGCCGCTGGGAAAGACTTTTGGGAGGAAGCCAATGAGGACCCGAGATCTCTGGGGACGGGACGCTCTCCCAGTGCCATCTGCCCGCTGGCTTCGGCAGGGAGCATTGTCCAAGGCCAGGGAGCTGGGTCTCTGGGCTTCTAGTACGGCATTGCTCTGAGACTTCAGGCACCATCAGTGATGCCCTCCATTTCGCAAGCAGCCTGCACGGCTCTCATTTAGCAGCTTATAAAACACTCAGCATTTGGTGTTCAAAAACCCTGTGCAAAGCGCTCTTCTGCTGTCCCCACGCAAGCCTGGCGTCCCCGGGAGAAAACAGCCTCCCTCGCCTTCTCTGTCCCTTTCATTTAGGGTTTCTTCTTACACACAATATTCATTTCGCATCACTTATTGGCCCCCTTACTCCAACAACCGGAAAGGACATTTTAATCATCGCATATTAATATTTCATACTCCACCTAACTGCCTTCCAGCAGAGCACTTTGCGTTGTGCCCAGATTAAATCTAGCCGAGCGTCAGCCACGTCGGCTTAGCATCCCTTCCACGTGAAACGAAAGAGCTCGCCCGTGCAGGGCAACAAAGTACAACGTCTTCTCAAGCCGCCGGCTCTTTGATACGCCACGTAGAAAGCAGTGGCCGTGAGTCAGAGCAGAGTATCTTGGTGATATGTCTGATGAGAAAAATATACACGGCGGAGACACATATCACTGGTCATAGATGAATATTCTAATAACTCCACTGTCTTCAGCAGATGCATTTTCACAGCTATTATTTCACCTTTCCTCCCCCAACCCACAACGGCAACAAAACAGACTTGAGTTGGAAAACAGAACAAGGCAAAGCGCAACTAATAATAATACTTAGATATAGATAAATGAATGCATAAAACGGTTCTTCATCTGTAGGACCTCAAAGAGCACCAAGGACAGATTGGCATGATTATCCCTGTTTTCTGCAAGGTAAACTGAGGCCCAGACAGGAGAGGTCTGGGATGGGGAGGTTTGTGCCACTGACCTCACCAATGCTTACAGAAACGTCGTAACGTCGCCTCTGGCTCCCAATCGCCCCCAAAGACAGATGCACTTAAGGATGAGCTTGTCAGAAGTTCCTTCCTTCCCTCCTGTGTGTCCCATGTCCCTCTGTAATGGCAGGTGCCTGTGCTCGTGGGACCCCTGTGAGCTCTGCAGGGGACAGCCGTCGAGCCACACCATGGTGCCCCCAGAAACACGTCCGTCTGCACCCGGACGCCTCAGGGCTCCCTAACCATCCTTTGACCATCGTCAAAACCTGCCTCGACACGTTCCTGTGCCACCTGCTGTGGGTGACCCTGCTCTGGCAGGGGGTTGGACGGGATGATCTCCAGAGGGCCCTTCCCACCCCTGCCAGCCTGTGATTCTGTGGTCCTGCAACCTGACCCCGCCATACAACCCAGGACCGCAGCACTCCCTGGATTTATCCTACCCACCCCCCCGCTACGCACGGCACAAGGAAACCTGTTTACCACCACCAGGCTGAGAAGAAAATAGGACATGGCATTGCCACCTCCAGGCTGAGAAGAAAATACGACATGGTATTAACTGAGATTTCTACCCCAAGAACACAAGGACACCCCCCTGAGACATCTACTAGGGGTGGTGAGGACCACTCTGAGCTCCCAAAAGCTCCCACACTCGAGGAAAGGCTGTGCCTGCCTGATTGTGCCCCTGCTCCGGACACCCACCACCAAAATCCCCTCCCCGCCAGCGCTTCTCCTCTCTTCCTAGGACAACATGGCTGGAAACAATGTCACGCTCCCTGCTGCCGCTAACATTCAGGAATCCCTTAAAAATATTGATATTCAATCCTTTAACAGCCCAAGGCCAGAGCTGGTTTACTTGATAAGCTATTTTTCCTCCCTGCTTTAAGTGCCTTGCTTCACAGATTAGCTGTTTAATTGAGAGCCAGGTGTCTGAAAACCCCAGGGGCCTCAGTCTTAGTGACGAACTGTCAAAGAAGGCGGCTGCAAAGAAAAACCACCGAGCCCCACCACTCTCTCCTGCAGAAAGCGCTCTTTATTTCAGCGTGACAGCAACACGCAGCCGGGCTGTTATTCTCCTCTTATCACGCTTGTTCACAAAACGGGAGATGCGGTTTTTCATCCCGTCTCCATCCAGTAACAAGTTTTCCCAACTTAGCTGGCTTTCCACTGGGAGCCAGGTGACAAATGAAGACAAACGAGGAGCCAAATCCGCTCCCCGCCAAGTCTGGGGAAAATTTGGCATTTTGGGGTGCCAAAAAAAAGCAGCAGCAAACCTGCGTCCTGCCAGCACGCGTGATGGATGTTACAGACCGTGGTGCACCCACGACGCTTCAGCGTGGTCCTAGTGACGCCGTGGTGATGCTGGGTGGTCCAGGGCTGGTGCACCCCTGCTCAGATGCTGGAGGAAGCCCGACCGACGCAGCTCTTGGGTCAGGTCTGCTTTAACCATCTCGTATACTCTGGCCCAGGACACGACCCAATCCTGCACCGCCTTCTGGAGGCTTTTTGGAGGTTGCCCCCCCGCCTTCATCCCAAACCTTTGACGTCCGTACATCTTTCTCGCCGCTTCCTTGCAAGTGGCAAGAAAGATGATTTTTAAGGAGGAAGAGGACGTTTCACATGCCCCAGCACAGATGAACTGGCCCGGCTGTCACACGGCGCGCATCTCGCTTCGGTCAGCCATCAACCCTGACACTTGGCTCCGAGGGATTTCTGACTAGACCGGCTTTTCTTTTAGCCAAAAAAAGCAGTTTTAAAAAGAAACACGGCCAGCTACAAGACAGAGGGACTCCACTGATTGCAGTGCCACAGCCCCGCTGATAGCACTGAAATGCACACGCATTTAAAAGCCAAGTCCCTGCTGCCCCCGGTGCCAATCACTCCTCCCCGGGGAGCTGCGAGTAATTTGCTCGTGAAGTCACCAAACGCCAGAGCCAAGCTCTGAAGCATTAGTTTAATAACCAACACAAACCCTCCAATCTTTTTAATAACGTCTGAGTCCCCAACACGTCCTGCCTGGAAACCCGGAGGGGCTCAGCCCTCCTCCCAGAGAGCGCAAAGACCCAGCTCGCTCCTGTGCGGTTCAAGAAATAGAATAAACTGGAAGGAAACCTGTCCTTGGATTTTCTGGGGAAAACCAGCTTCGATTCTCTAACGTGACTGTTAGAGGATCAGAAAGTTATTAAAAAAAGGGGATAGACAACGAGGTTGCTATTATTAGACTAGTTCTGCAGGACCAGGGCTGTCTTTTGGGGGAATTTCCACTATGTTGAGCGAGCTGGAGGGGCCAGAAAGCTGGAGATCAGCTCAGCTGGAGCCAGACTTGCTTTTGTTGTGAAGCTGTGGGTTCCCTTTGCAAACATTTTTTCCCCTGTAAAGTGCAACTGAGCACAGCCTGGTAAGGGAGGATGCTCTTGCTGTGGGCAGAGCGAGTCCTGGGGTCTCTCGAGTGCTCTTTTGGGCTGTTCCACCAGACGTGGGGCTCCTTGTACGGGGTATGTGAATTTTTCCAAACGCTTCCCAGGGCTCCGCTTCGCAGACGAGTCAGCCCAGACCTGCCCAGGCTCAGGCTTTGTCAGTGGCAGTCACTGACCTGGCTCCCGGTCACCGCAGAGGTGCCCATCTCTCAGGAGCCCCGGCGCCATCCCCAGCCCGGCACTCCCTGTTGTCACCCACCCCTGCCCACTCTCCACACCCACGCCACCCCTTCAGGGCTGGGTGGCTGGGGCAGAGAAGGAGAAGGCACCCACGCTGCACCGCAGCCCACCCTGCATCCCCACAGCCCCCCCGACATCTTCGCTGGGGGAGCCTGTTCTGCCTGAGGACGCTGTTTCCTCCTCCCGCGCGTGCAGGCCCTGCAGGCTCAGCTGAAGGGCCCAGTTTCAGCCCCGTTGCCCCCCTGCACATCACATTTCCCTTCATAGAGTGAAATGGCATCAACACCTGACATGTCAGGAGACAGGCCGCTAGAACAGCCCTGGATGGGGACCCGTGATGACACCCAGGGTGATGCGTCTGCATGCCCCGGGTGCCGGGACAGCACCCAGCAATTCTTGCCTTCGCAAGCAGCTGGAAACTCCCAGAGGGCTGGGGGTCACAGCCATATTTATAACCCCATCTCATTGCCTTGCTCTCCACCGGTGCTCGGGTCTCAGTTTATGGGGTGGGTGAAGGGGGGGGGAGACCTGCCACCCACCCCTGGTCTCCGTCAGTCCTGCCGAGACGGAGTCTGCACCCGGCCTGCGCTCTCGCAGTGCTCAGAGGAGAAAGCAAAGCTGCCGAGCGGGTGGGAGAGAAAACATCAGCCGAGTCTGGCTCATTAAAGCACATTTGCTGCAGGACGTAAGCAAATAATCCAGACTGACACCATTAGCTCGTCGGAGATGCCGAGTTCTGCCTCTCGCAGGGCTCTGGCAGGAGGGGCTGACTCCATCCCCTTGATCCATCTCCCTTTATGCCACGGCTGACGCACTGGGAATTTTTTACATCGGCGCATCCTCCCCCAGTGCCGCCCTGGGCTCGGCGCGCCTGCAACTCACCGTCACCACGACACGTTGGCTCATGTCACCTATTGCCGAAGCACGGGGACGTCCGAGTGCGGGGACATCCGCGGTCCCGCCTCTGTGCCGGACGGCGGCGTGCGAGGCAGAATCCGTTTCCTGAACCTCGCTGGTTTGGAGCGATAAGTCCACAAATTTGGGGTTCATTCCCGTTTGGTGCAGGGTGCTGCCGCCCAGGCGAGCGGATGCTGAGCACGCAGCGGCGTGAACAGAATTAGCTCCCTCGTAATCTTCCTTCAACTGCCCGTTCTTGCTATGCAAATAGCCTCCTTTTTTTAATTTTTAATTAAAACAACAAGTCATTTCAAACTGGAGGAATCCTGCCAATCCTTTGAAAACCTGGCTCTGATTTAAATTTCAGTGCAACTGGTAAATCCTTCATAAAGAAGCAATAAATAATCAATTGCTGTGTTAATAAGGATTTAATCAGTCGTTAAAGGTACAACGGTTACAAAATCTATCAGGTCAGCATATAGTTTATAGCCATAGCTCTGCCCTACATATTATTCGTGTCTATAGAAAGCTTAAAAATCTATTCATTAGAGTCTTAAATCCTTCCTTATCAGCATGATAAAGGGATGACCTATGGCTGGAAAATCCGAGATCCACCCCAGCAGCCCCTGCAGCAGCCCTGCTCCTTCCCCTGCCCGTCCCCACAAATATGGGGCTCGCTCCAAACGCTGCACAGCTCATCGCGCACAGGCGCGTGGCCGTGCTGGAGCTCACGGGGCTCCCCGCGGGGCAGGACACGGCTCCAGTAAGGGAGATTTCAGGAGGTAAGTACATCGACGTGCTCCTCACCGTTGGGGTCACGATGCTCTGCCTTTACACCAAAGCTGCTGCTCTACGTCAGCTTTGGACCTGCTTGATAAAGCCAAAGTCTCTCCTTGGGCCGAGACAGACAAACGCCGTCCCACCAGCAGCGCGATGTGACAGCAAAGAGCATCCAAAGCGCCCCTGAGCCCAGTCCTGCCCTTCGGTTCAGAGCTGAATTCCTCGGAAAACAAGGATGTCTATTGTGAAAACAAGGATTTTCAGGCAAGTATCAACCTTGGCGGGTTAAATTTGGGTTTCCGCTCCCATGCTAACAACACTGCGTTTAAAACAGAAGAGCAAACAGGGCCAAAGAAAGAAATCCCACCATTAGTACTGTGCTAGAACCAAGAATTAGGGCATCTTCTGAAGCCCACACGGATCAGCTCCCCGGGTTTCCCCCTCCTCAGCAGCTCTTTGACTGTCTACCTGAACGTGGACTCCCCATTCGCATGGAACTTTTCTGGACTCTGATTTTCCATGGAAATATTTTTAAAATTAAGGCATTTTTCTCCTAAAAAAACCCACCAAAGCCAGGATCATCCTTTGATTGCAGAATATGCAACAAGTAGACTTTTCAGGAGTCTCTGCTTCTAATCATCTTGGAAATCTCCCGTGAACAGACTCACATTCTTTTTGACAGCAGCAAAATAAATTTTAAAGGTCAATTGAATCAGATAAGCCCAGGCTGGCAGCACTTGCAGATGCAGAATTCCATGGATAACATTTAGCTTATGTTTGAGAACAGAAACAAAATTCTTTGGAGGAAAGAATCTTTAAAAAGAAAAAAGAAAAAAAAAAGGAAAGAAAATGAAAAGGAAACAGCAATTAAATAGAATGTCATCCGTAATCCCACTGGTGCAGAACCTGATGATTACCTACTGGGCTATGGACAATGCTGCATGTATTAATCTAATTAAAGTCCTTTTTTACAGGCATCTGAAGCCAGCTCATTAGTGTGTTACTGAGATGCTCATTAATGGCTGGCCGTGACTAATTCCTTGAGAATTATTCTTTAATTCTTTATCATTCACAAGCCTAATAGGAAAACACAATGTTTCCATCCCCCACTCTCTCACTGGTACGCAGTGGAGACAGGTTCTCATCAGCCACCTATTGACTTGATGTTCCTTAACGAACATTCCCCGGCCCCCCCCCCCCCCCAGCCCAAATGTTGTTTTAACAGCAAATGATTTATTTATGAGGAATAGCAAGTGAACTTTCTGGGAACTTTCTTAGCTGTTAATGAACCGGCACCTTCACTGCTGCTTTTTGCATCTCCCTGCACGCGGCAGAGAGGAAAAGGAATGGTGGAAGAGTGGGGATCCCAGTCTGGCCCCAGAAGAGCCTCCTGCCCAGGTTCATGAGCCCTGTGCTCACCTCCTCATCCAAAACCCCTCTGGCCATGTCTAATGGGTGGCCTCAGGGGTACTCCCAAGCTCCAACATTGGGCCATGTCCCACCCTACACAGAGCACAACGCAGGTCCCTGTGGGAAGGATGTGTGGACCTCTTACCATAAGGCAACACTGAAGTAGGGGAAAAACGTGGGCTCCAGGAGGGACCTCGTTTCATGCTGCCAACCCACCATCAGATAATTCAATCCCCTGCCAGGGCCACCCAGCTCCCAAGATGGAGCTTCAGTGATGCAGTTCTTGTTATGCAGCTCCACCAGTGTCTTCTAAGCAGAAATCCTGCATTTTGATGCCATGGCTTCTTTCACACGCAAATACTGCTCTATTTCCAGCCAAACTGGTCCTGCCCATCCCCTAGGCTGTGTTGTGCTCCTGGGGCCATCCCTGCCTCTTCCAAGCCATGAGGGCTATGGTTGGTCTTTCTGAATGACTGAGCAGAAGTCAGGGATCTCTACATCACCATGTGCTTCCTGCCACTGGGGACTTTAGCAAAGCCCCACATGCCAGGAGATTTGGCAAAACCGTAAGCTGAGGAGGATACCCTGAGTGGAGTCACCACCTGCAGAGCAAAGGGGCAGCTCCAGTCCCCTCCAGTCCACTTGGCCGGACTGTTCCTCCAAAACACTTGTCCATGTTTTCCTACAGAGAAAAACAGCTGATCTTCCCCCCACCCGCTATGGGACTTCATGTCACGGGTATCCCCGAAGCCAGGTGCTCCCTCCCCGGAGATCATGCTGGTGGGGAGGGGAGCAGGACACAAGGTGGGGAGCCTTAGGGAGCACAGAGGGAGAGAAAGCTGCTGGTCCTTGGCACGCTAACTCTCAATTCTTTATAACAGCTGAGGTTTTTGACATGCTCCTTTCCTCTCTCAGGGTTAATTACCAGCTTTTCAGCCTTTCACAATTACTTCAGACACTTTAAATATGCAGAATGACGTAAATGATTAAGATACAGATCTCTGTAAAGTTGCTGAGATGTGGGCTCCTACTTCACTTCTGGTGGGATTTGCTGAGGTTTGGTTGTCTGAACGCCACCTCCGAGGCTCCACAGAGACTGGGGAGGCACCCTCACCCCAAAGAAAGCATCTGAGATGGGAGGGATGAAGCCTGCAGTGATGGGAGAGGGAGACCTGAAATGCAGCTGAGCCACTCGAGGTGACTTCTACAGCAAGACCCACACTGGTAGCCATCCCCTTTCCTCCTGAAAAATAGTAAATCCCGCTCTCCATCTACTGGCCCTTGCCTCTGCAGTTCTATGTGGATGCAAAGCCTAGGAGAACACCTGGTTCTACAGAGGTACACCCGCTCCCACGTGCTGTGCTGCTGCCCTCAGCGTCGGCTCGCCCAAAGCCCAGAGGTGACTGATGGTCTGGCGATTTTCCCACCGACGTCAGTGGGCTTTGGGTCAAAGCCAGAGATGAAGGTACGTCAGCTACTGCCCTCATTCGCCATCAATAACGTCACGCTAGCCTTGCACGCTGTGATTATGCGTGACGGTTCAGGACCGTGTGGACTCTCGGGGCTCCCTCTTGACGCTGGTTTCATCCCTTCACACTCCGCCGGCCCTTCTCCACGACAGTATCACCCTTCCCTTCGCAGCGCTACGCTCCCACAGAGCGGGTAAAAGACACAGACCCCTTTTTTAATAATACAGAAAGATTAGTAACCCATCATTGTTTGTTGATTATGGTCATTCTTTTCTGTAAATGAAGTTTAAAAGTCATTAAAAGATTTGTCAGCTGTGACTTATGAGCCCTTCTTGCCGTAGAGGAGTGAAGCAATGACAAATACCCTCCACCGCCGTATCATCTGTTATGTGTTAGAAGTTGCCACGTTCCAATTACCAGGGACCCACCGAATCCGCAAACGAAAAGCAACTCAAATATCCTACACAGCTGCTGGGACCATTAGTCAGAGCTGGCGGGTTTCACTGCCACAGCATCAGGGAGTCAGCAATAAATAACGCTTTGCATGCGGGCAGGGCATCGCTGGCTACCGCTTTATCCATGTTAATTATGCCTTGGGCCCACCTTTGGGGAGGTGGAGCAACTCCTGGCTTCCCAAGCAGGAGACACGGCTGAAGGGCTGAAGGAACTGAGGACTGGGACCACTGGGACATGACCAGCATCGGGTGGTGGGTCGGAGCCAGGACAGCTCTACAGCTGAATCAAAAACGAAATAAAAAAAAATCATCTTGCTTGTTTTTCTTGCTTGCAGCACAGCGGCAAAGGAGATGGTTAATGCCAAGTGCTGTGCTGCCCTGGAAGCCGCTTCCAATGAAGCCTTTCACGCTGGGGCAGCCACAAAACCCTGAAGACAGAGAAGGGCTCAGTTATCAATGATCTCAATGAGGAGACGGGCTCAGATCTCAATGATCTGACACCTTCTAGTGGGAGGTGTCCCTGCCCATGGCAGAGGGGGTGGAACTAGATGATCTTTAAAGTCCCTTCCAACTCTCAACCATTCTACGATTCCATGATCTGCCCTGGTCCTGCCAGCCTGTGCAGGCAGCAGAGCGCGGCTCACCCCACTTCGCCTTGTCCCCCCACCCAAGGAAGCTCCTCCTGATGGCACAAGGAGGAGGAACATGAAGCACAGAGAGCATGTGCTTGCTGTGAGAGCAGCTAGTGTTGTACATGGTACAGGAGATCTGTCTGGGGTGCAGGACACAGGGCCACCTTTCTCAGGTACCCAGGGAAGCGTCTGAGTCGCCCACCATCCCTGGAGGTATTTAAAGGACATGTAGATGTGGTGCTGAGGGACATGGTTTAGTGGTAACTTGGCAGTGCAAAGTTAACGGTTGGACTTGATGATCTTAAATGTCTCTTCAAACCAAAACAATTCCATGATTCTATGATTCATCCCGGCCAGCAGGGCCTGGCATGGCCCGTTGTGTCTGCTCTGGGATAGGGGGGTTGGTTCCCATAGCTCATCCTGACGGAGGCATCCGGTTAAAGTCAAATTCTCCTGGCAGGCCAGCGGCCAGCACTGGCACCAAACACTCCCTGGCTCTGTGGGGACCCTGCAGCTCCTCACCCACACGGGCTGCTGACCTTGCCCTTCCCATGGGATGCTGAACAGCTTCCCTGCACCAGAGGGGCATTCCTTCTGCCCACGCAGGGCTCCCAGATACCCCAGGGAAGTCAGGACCAAGTTACTGTCCCCTGAAGCGTGGCAGGACGGTAGAAGCTCTCCAGGTCTCTGTAGCATCCTTTCTCTAACCCTTGCCCCGAGGACCGACCCCTGCATGTGGGTTATACGCAGAGCTGATGCCCACCAGCAGCTCCCAGTGCTCGCCCACCGCGGGGGAAGGGCATGCACCAGATGTTACCAAACTGTCTGGGTGATGTCCAGGGAACGCTGTAAAGCTGCTTGTTAACAAAACAGCTTATAAAATCAATTAGATCCCATTAAATTCCAATTTGGCCCTCATCACACTTAACCTACCCTGTGAGAGGGGTAATGGCCCATGGAAGTTTATGGCCTGTTTGGCTTTCATTTGTCAGGCATGGTGGAGGGACCACTCACAATGGCAACCCTTGCTTTCCCAGGCAACAAAATCCACCACTGAAATCTTTGAGACGAGCTTCTCCCCAAGCTTTTCTCTACCGGAGCCCATTGGAGGAGTCCTGGAGGAGCCACAACAGAGCAGGGACGCGGCGCTGCCGTCGAGACCCACTCATGGGGCTGTCACGACAGACCAGACCGCTGTGTCAGGAGCTCTGTGTCCTGCCTCTGGCAGTGGCCAACACCCAACTGCTTCCCATAACGCCAGCAGAGAGAACTAATGTGCCTGCTCAGTGCGAAGAACTGCCTTCCGCTCCCCTGAAGTGCACGGCTGACATCCTCATGTATCAAGGCTGATTATCTTTCATTCACCCTCCCTGGTCACGCACAGCAGCAGGCAGGAATTTATCCCGTTAACCCTATTTTATCCTATTTAACCCTATCAAATCTGATCTTTTATCAGATTTGGCTGCCTGGGGCCGCGTCTACCATCACCAACCCACAGATCTTTGGAGACTCACCCGAGTCAGCATGACTTTCAGCCGCTGCTTGCTTTCCTTGCTCTGTAGGGCATCTTTGACTATCCCCAAGGACTGTGAGCAGAAACAGTTCTGTCTGGACACGACTGCTCCACAATTACTCATTTTAACAGTAGCAGTCATTGGAAAAGCAAAAGAAGAAGAATGATTTCATTTTCATAACCTTGAGTTCCCCCTGCCCTGCTTGTACGCGTTTGCCTGCATTATTTTCATCCCCCGGGAGCGCAGACACCACATCGCTCCTGCTGCAGAGCACACCACGCGTCTTCCACACACGCTGGAGACTTGGTCTCGGCACTGGGGTGCCCAGGGCTTGTTCCAGTCTGATGGGTGATGAACATCCCCCAGGGAACCTGCTATCATCGACCCTAACAGATAAACCCTGGGCAACCAACCCACACTGGGTTCCTCGGGTTGGTGCTCATCTGCAAATGCCAAATGAGCTGGGTGCTCCATAATAAATAACGAGGGAATTCATGCCGTCCGTGCGCCCACAGCCCAGAGCCGAGCACCGGCTCTTTGATGAACTGGAGCTGATGAAGTTAAATGGTGAATTCAGGGTGGTTTATGAAACCTTCATGGTTTGCTGCGGCAGGGTTTCACCTGTTCCCTCCTCTTCCAGTTTGCAAGGGTGCTGGTTGCGCACACTGATGCACAGGTAAACCCTCGAGATGATACACCAAATGGTCTTGGGAGAGCCCGATTCTGGAAAAGGCAATGAGGAGGTTTTATAATATTATGCGTGGCTATTTTACAGAGGAGTCTGAAACATGCCCACACCTCTCCACAACATGCAGCTATTGCTTAGGAACTGCAGAATACCAACACTAGAGACACAGAAATCAAAAAAATTCCATTTTTAAGTGTTTTGCTAACCCCCGTCCACCCATAAGACTTTAATTTTGTTAGGTCAAAGCGATGGCTGTTTTGTTCTTTGCAGGTGGAGTATGTAATGGCAAAGGGGAAGCACTGGGCATTCACATTTAATGACTGTATTGGGAGCCCATTGGTAACCGGCATTTTCTCCTGGCACCAGGTGATATTGTGAAACTTGTTTTGATTTTGCAAAACACAACTCCCAGCCCGCCTCTGCAGTGGAGAACAGCAAACGTATCCTAAACGCTTTGGCAGGAAGAAAGAGAAAAGAGTGTTTACTTTAAAAAATCCTCATATTTTTAAAACCAAACTGGGGAATAGAGTGAGGGAAGGAAAGACCAGCTGCCAAGTCTACGGAGTTGGCAAGAACTCTCTTCATCAGCTGGTGCGAGGCAGGTGATCTCCAGGAACTTGGAGAAACCTTCTCTGGGTTTCTGGAAGAGGCTAGGTGGGTTCAGGAGACTCCTCATCAAGGGTCACCTACTGAATGTGTTGGCCCTCAGGGGTCTATCGCCATGTGCCCTGAGGGAACTGGTCCCCCCCCAGAGAACCAGTGGCTGAGGATGTTCCACCCATGGGTACACTCTGCAGCTCCATGAGATCACTGCCCCACGGGAGCGATTGGGATGGACCAGAGATGTGATGGGAAAAAAAGACGGCTCACTTCTGATACCTGCAGCTTATGGGGCATCAAGTCAGCTTTTATCACATCATTTTTATTCCAAAGGAAGAATTCATAAACAGTTGTGTTTATCTTTCTGGCTTTGCAGAGGTGTTTTTCCACAGCGTTACCTGGCCAGCTGACCTCTCGCTTCTGAGCGAGGAAGAGTAAATATCACTGCAGTCACTTCCTCCTAAGTTATTTAATTTCTCAACTTGTCTATTATGGCTCACATGTGCTTCGTCTCTGCAACTGGCTGCCAATTCAGGAGGGCAGCTGAAATTGGGAGGGCTCTGCAGCTCTGCAGTAAGGGTGCTGATCATCCGTCACGTAAGGAGGTGAAAACCTCACCCTTGGAAGCACCCATGAGAACACCTTACGCAGCAAAGCTGGGAGAAATCCTCTTTCTTGCACTATGATCTTTAACCTCCCTGTGCCACAGTCCGCATAAGCATGAAGGGGTTGCTTTTTGGGTTTAATATAAAGTCGTGAAGATTTGTTCGTGGCTGCAAATCACCTTCAGGAAGAGCAACCTGCAAACGCAAACGATGACAGCGATAGCTGCTATATATAATGTCTGTAAGAACATTAATGCCAATCAACTCATATACGGAATATACATCTTGTCAAAGTAAAGCGAGATCATTTCACAAGAAGATCCCAAGCTGGGTTTATAGAGGTAATAACAGTATCAATAAACCGAGGCTTCTTCAAGATGTTTGACTTGGGCCACGTTTTGGATTAGGACCCAGCAAACCAGAGAAGTCTCCAACCATCAGCACGCAGCCACTACCAGGGTCCCACCACAGCTGGTTTTCACACCCATCCTGTTTTCTGTCTCTATTAATGACCCGGAGAAAGGCACTAGACCATCGCTGCCGCTGTCTGCAGGTGAGAGAAAGTTGGGGGAGCAGAGAATAACAAAGAGTGGGTCACAGCAGAGCAGAGCACGTGGGCTAGACCCACGCGGTGAGGCACCCTCCTTTGGGAAGCAGAAACTCTGGGAAGTCCTCGAGCCAATTGTGGAAAACTAACTGGACCCAAAACGGCTTATGAAGTCCTGGGGTGATCGGACCAGGAGTAGGAATTAGTAATTCTGCTTTTGGCTCTGGCAGAACTATTCCTGGGCAAAATCCTAGAAAAACACAGACAGTTTGGAGACAGCTTGGTCATAAGAACTATTCAAGGATTGGAAAGCACACGTTTTTGGAAAATCTTTGTTGCTTGACAAAGAAGAATTTACCTGGTGACTTGGCCAGGGGCTGTAAGTGCCATTATGGAGAGGGCAAATGGAAAAGAGAATTTATCAACCTGCTGGCCCAAGGCACGAGGGCATCCAGCAACGGGAAGATGAAGCCGGACAAAATCAGATTACAAACAAGGTACAAATGCTGAACGCTGTGGGTAATTAGTCTGAGCGACTACTTGTTTGATAGATTCTCTATTGTTTTTAAAGCAAGGCGGATTATTTTCCTAAAGAAACCCGCTACCGTTTATGTGTTACTTCAATATGGAATTCAGGGCGGTCCCAGGGCCTGATTTATATAGGTGGTCAGATTAAGGGATAATTCAACTTAATAAATTTATTCGGCACCTTACCATACTCGTGACTGCTCATGCACACGCTGTGTTTGTTTCCCTCCAGTTTTACTGCCAGGATTTCTCCTCCCTTCGCCGCCACCAGAACATGCCGCCAGAAGCAGGAGATGATCCCGTTGCCTGGCTAAAGCTAACGTTAGTTTTAATGCTTTATCTAGACCCCTAAAATCTATAAGAATGTACCTTTGGCTGTTAAATTATAAGTTCCTCCATTTAAAGGATGTTCAGGTCCTACTTTTAATTCTCTTTGAGATTAAATCCACATTTTCATTCATTTTTTGACAGCCGCTGTTACCAGATGAATCCTAATTTCAGCCCAGCACCACGTGATGCCGTTGGCATCACTAACACTGAGCAGGGAAGAGACACTCCAACGCGTACAGTGAGGGTGATGGATGGTCCATCTTGAATCTGCTGTCATCGAGATGGGTAAAACTCCCAGAAGGTGGGAGAGGAAAGGGACTCACAGAGGGTTTAGATAGAGATCCCTTTCTTCTTAGCTGGCTTTCAACTCATGAAATCATTATCTCGCATATTTGGCATTGCCCTTCCTTGATCTGCCGGGCAATGTGTCACCGCAGAGCTCCCTGGAGCACGGAGCAGGAGGGCATTACACGGGAATTTGGTGAGATTTCCACACCTTTACAAAGCTTCCCGCTGCCTGGACATCTCCTGACTGGAAAGATTAAAGGGATTAGAAGCTTACAAATGATGAGGCAGGGAAGTGAAGGGCTTTAGAAAATACCAAGGTCTTAATTTACAAGGGACGTTTGAAGAATGAATGGAGCGACGATTTTCTCCCGCAGGGAAGTGGGAAAATTTATTCTGAAGCAAAGTTACTTAACCAGTAAAATGGTTGGCTCATCCCATGTGAAAGTACTAATGTATATTTTATACGGTGCAGAGACAAAGGCATCTCTCATTTGCTCCTCTACAGATCAGGTGAAGCGAGTGAATAGGGTTAGTGGGATGGGAAGAGAATACGGCTTTATGAACCCAACAAATAAACACTGCTAGAGTAAAGCCGGGAAGCACATTTCCAGATGAGTAGTTCGTCTACTAAAAATGATATTTTGGGGTAGGCTGAACACTACTCCCAAAGCATGCAAAACATCCCACTGGAGCGCTCGCAGAAGGAATAAAGTGCAGATGTCTTATTTTCTAAGAGAGAGCTCGGCAGGGTGTTGCCAATGCTGGTCTAAAGTGCTCCTTTCACCCCCCATTCCTGCCCCTCGGGGGGTTGTGCTCTTTATTTCCCACACTAACTGGTTGCTTGGGCCAGTTTAGTACCCAGCCCTGGTTAAACCAAAATTTAACCAAGCCTGTAAAAAGCAGGGGGTGGAAAGAGCTCTTGAAGGCTTTCCAAAGTGGGGTTTACAAGTCAAGAATATGTTCTTCCCGTTCCATTCTCCCCAGGCACAGACCCGGCAGAGAAGGAAAGGGCAGGATGGGCGGCGCTGGAGAGGCTGGAGGATTCCCAGTCACACATTACTTCTGCTAGTAAGAAACCCCCACAGTCCAGACACTTCGGCGCAGAGTAAAGACTAAATGTGACCTCAAAAGGGAAGTAGCATGAATTTCTCTATAATTAACCCTGTGACAATTCTGAACAGCCTGAGACGTACAGAATCGTTTTTTAACTGATTCAGGATTGGTTTTAATGCAGGGTACAGCCAGATTTTCACCAGACAGCCTCTACGTCCTCAACCTTGATCCGATCTTCCCCCGCCCATGCGGCTAACACAGCATTAAGTCTCCTTCAGGTACAAAGGGTAGGTACGTTACGTGCAGTCCCCCCCAAACCCCGAGGAACACAGCCGGTGACGCTGATGGCCACAGACAGCATCAGCGCTAAAAGCGGCATCAGAGCTCACCAGCCCTCAGCGCTGCAAAGGCCACGCTGGCAGCGAGGGCTCCTGGCGCCCAGCTCTGCGCCAACACAACCAACCCGCTGCAAACAGGTTACTTACATTTTGTCTTAAATTAGCAACAGGGCTGCAGAGAGACGTAAAGCGTGACACAAAAAGAAGCGTCTCCACGATTTTGGGGTTGCGGTTAATATTTTTATGTAGTTGAGCCTCCCCTGCGGCGTCATAAACCGTAATGAAAATAGGTCCACGGCAGAGGGTATGAACTGCAGTATTAAACCTGTTAACCTACTGCAAAAACCTATGCAAAGTTAAAAGAAATTAAGACAGATTAGGGCTGTTAATGGAATTAATGGTTTCAGATGTTTCAGCTAAATCACAAAATCCCAGCCGCAAAGCCCAGAAGGTGGGTAGCAAGGATGCTCCACCGGGGCTTCCAGTTCCCAACAGCCTGACCATGGCCATAAGGTCTCTGGAGTCCGCTTGTCCCTTGGTTCACCTGCACTACGCCTTGCAGAAAGGGGCCGTATTTCTTAATTTGATCTGTAGTTCTCTCCTGCAGAAAAATCAATAATCACTGTAATCACACGCGAGCAGTGCTCCCGCTCTGGCCCTCTCTCATTACCCTCATTTTGGAGGGGGTGTAACTTTGCTGCTTTCCCTGACGTGCTCCCCATTTATTTCTAGGGTTGTCACCTGTCACTTTCTGAACGGCCCCCAGGCTGTCGCAGACGACTTGCTGGTGGCCCCTGGGGAGCGTGGTGGTGTGAAGGCAGTGGTCCTCCACCATGGGTGTTGGGGGGGTCCGGCTTCAGAGGGGCATCACAAGTGAGACGAACATGGGCGTACCCATTTCAAGTGCTGGCTGGCTGAGTTGAGGTACCTCTCAGGCTGGCACCTTGAGGCCAGGGCAGGAGAAGACCCTTCTCAAGCCTCAACTATCACCCCTTGAGGAACGCTGATGCACCGCGAGTATTTACCTTAAATCTGAGAATGGGAAATTTTAACTATAGGCTACTCTCTCTCTCTCTCTCTCTCATCCACCTCTCCACCTCTATGATGTGAGATACACATTAGCTTTATGGATGTGGATGCTCTTCTGTCCATTCGTTAACGTGTAGGACCTAAAAGCAGCACCTTTCAGCTTGATAGCATTGCCTGCTCTTAAGAAATTCCTGATTGGAGACCTGTACGTGTGTGTGTGCGCGCGCACACTCCTATGCATTACTTAGATATATATATATAAAAGTATTAATCCGTGATTTGTACCTCTACTCATATGTTTATGTATATGTATATGTATATGTACATGTACATGTATACGTATATGTATACGTCTTGATTTGGGATACCTTCTAGTAATTTAGTGTGAATCTTCAAATCTGTAACTAAGTCGCCGCTCAATTATTTTGTTCCCTCACTTTGTAAACCCTTAAACCGGTGAATGATTAAGTGCTGCTAAAATTCGACCCCTCAATCTGCCTTACATCGTTATTAAATTTTGAATAGCCGCTGAACCGTAACCATGTCAAATATTTTCACCCATAAGAGCGGCACCAACCACTGATGGCTGAGCACAGAGTTCCCTTCTCCCTTGGGTACAACCCTGGGGGTGGCTCTAGTGCCCCCCAGATGCTCCACGTGCCCCTGCTTCGGGCACCGTCTCTGCCGGCTCTCCTAGCAATGGCAGGGTGACTTGACAGAGCGCTTTTAAAACTTTGCAGGCTTCGGGTGAGATTTACAGAGCACCGGGGGTAGGAAAGTATTTATTGTGGAGCAGAGGCGACAGTGAACCCAGGGAGCGCGGGACAAGGGAAGGAAGGCAGCATGATTCATCAGCGGGGAAGAGCAAGACAACTTATCTGTTTTCTGCAATTCCACTTACAGCCAAGAAAAATGAGCCATCGTAACAGAAATTATGTGTGACAGGGAAGGACAAACCGCTCTAATCAAAACAACAGTGGTTCAGATAACTCCTGGAAGAACCCTGCCACTGGCACCCGACTCCGTTTGGAGGGTGATATTGGGCCGGGAGGATGCTCCTGGCAGGACAACGAGGCACAGACACCGCACACCCTCACCTCCTCCGGGATGGATAAATAAGTACTCAAAAAGCAAGCAACAACGCACCTCCAGAATACTGATTCCCCGGTGCTAATATTTTCTGGCTCCCTGCTACAAACCCAAGGCGATTTGATTTAAGCCAAAGCATAATAAATAAATGAGAACTTCCCAATTGTAGGGTGAGGTGAGGCAGAAGAGAAGGGTGAGGAGGAAATACGGAATGAAAACAAAAGATAATAATGCAAGTCACTCAGAATGACGGGCTCCCAGAAATGCTTGAAACGGCTCACGAAGGCAAAGCTTTCACCTGGGTCTCCAATACACTGTTCATTTTGCTCAAGTGAATTGTGAACTTCGGGGTCAACAGCATCACCTTGAAGCTCCTTTTAAGCTCCTCCTGTGGATCAGATGCTTTATTGATGCAAACTGATGGACCGTGGGTGACTTTAATGGCGTGGTATCAGTTTGCACTGGCAGAGGACTTGGGCACGGCCGATGAGATGTATAATGTTAGGACTGGGCTAAGAAGTAGATTTCCAGTGGCGTAAGCTGAACTCAGCATCAGTCAAGAAGCGTATCGTATGCTTTCCAAAAAGACGGAGTCCCAGTGATGGAGCTTTATCTAGGAGAATTCATTTCCAATTTGAAAAAAAAAAAATAATAAGAAATGGATCTTAGGGTTCACTGCAAAGGTGAGGCAAAGGTGAGGTCCTGCAGCTGCACATCTCAGAAACCTCTGCCCGTGGGCACTGGGTTAAACTTATTGGACTCACTGTGTTGTGAACACGTAGCCCGGGGCACACACCGCCCCTCCCGGGTCGCTGCCGTTGTACCTGCCAAGCGCTCGCCCTTCGCTGCAGCAGGTCCTCAGGTCTGCAGCCAGGGGCCAGGAGCTACGACAGCACGTTTCTCGTATAAAAAGACGTTAAGTAGACAAGATATGCAGGGAGTAACCCTTTTGCCAGGCAACAGCAGGGAAACCTTGTGTCCTAAAGTTTTCGGGAACTGCTGTGGTCCTGTGCTGGTGATGAGGGAAAGAGCACACAGGAGGCTCATGCTGGGAAGAAGAAATAAACTGGTGAATAGTCAAAAATAAGAGTTCAAAGACAGTTCATTTATTTCATTTCCAGTCAGGAGTACCCACGTGGTATTTTGGAGCACCACTTCTGCAGAGAAGGCAAAGACCAAGGTGAGAGCAGCCAGGAAGAAGGAAGAGGAAGGCTTTCACTGCTCTTCCTTGGGAGGTGCTGGAAGAAACAGGCTGGAAATGGGGCAGTGCCAAGGTGTGGTGGCGCTTGGGTGTCTCGAGGGTGTGCAGAACAGACAATGCAAACGGAAAGCTCGTTGTTCGGCATTAAAACAGGCTATGGCCACACTCCCCTCATGGGGTAAAAGCCACCCCACCCAGCTGGGAGCCCTAACGCCAGCCTGGGACGAGGTACAGCAGAGGGGAAGATGCCGCTTCACAGGGTGGGGGAAGCTGAGCTAAAGCGTTGTGGCCACTGGTCTCGCAAAGGCATGCTTCATTTTACCACTCCCTGCACTGCACCACGGTTTGTTACCCGATTTTGTGCAGTCTTTCTTTGCCTCTTTAACACCACGTGCTTTATTTTATACACAGCCCTGGTGCTCATGGCTTCTGGCTCTTGACTCTTCCTGGGCCTCCAGAAGAGGGCCTGCATCACTGTTCATCCGGAGAAGGACCCCAGGGCTTTCAAACCCCAGCTCAGAGGTCAGTTATGCCCAAAAAAAAACCCCCAAAGTCATCTGAATGCCACTGGGGGACACTCCGGATCCAAAGCACGGTGAAACACAGGAGCTATCTCCACTGCCTTGGGTGAGCCTTCAGGCCCTCCAGAAGACCAGTGACAAACCCAGTGCCCTGCAGCAAATCGGTACGGAAGAGGAGAGTTTGTGCCTCCCATCTCAGGGTCTCCAAACCCTGCTACCCCAGTCCAAGCAGAGCTTCTTCATTACCAAGCGCTGTGGACTCTGTGAGTCCAGAAGGTTGGCCTGTCTGCTGCTACTGCCGTGAGACACTGGACTGCTCACTTAATCCTCTCCCTCTCCCTCTTTTTCTTTTTAATAGTTGGGGTTTGCTGCTTTCTATTGTCTCAGTCCTTGCTGAAGGCTCACCCTTTGCCTGAAGTGTGAGGGGATAACCTGCGATAAGCTGGCATCGCTCTCAGCAGGCAGGAGAGATCTCCCTGACGCACATCTGGGCACCTTCTGGACAGAGAGCTCAAAGGGAACATAAGGGACGAGATCCACGCAGGCAAAGGATGAAGAGGGAAAAGGAACACGTGCAAAAATTCATTCCCAAGCTGATGCCAAAGGCCAGCTGGATCTAAAGGCAACGACAGCAATTAAAGTCTCTGGTCTGCACCATGGATCTCCTTTCTTGCCTTCACCAGTCACACCTGGAATTTACAAAATGCATCCTGAGGTCTCTGCCAAATGCACTATGAAAGTCAAAATTCCCCCGGGGCAATGCTGGTGGTGACAGCACCCTGCGGCGCGCTGGAGCACACACCGGTGTCCCCCCCAGTGAGCTCCTGCTCCTCGCGCACTGCCAGCTTGGCCAGTGGCCAACAAGGGAAAAACAAAGACCCTCACTTCAGGAGAAACAGGGCCACCGGGACGTTAAAGGCCTGAGCAAGCACCTCACTGTCAGTCCTTCGTGGGGGCTGCAGGTCCTCCCAAAGGGAATGAGAGGCCTTGCTTTCCCCATAGCTCCCCAGCAGGTTTGCCAGAACATCCCATTCCCGAGCCGGACGGCTCTGGCTCTCCTTATAGCTCTCCCTGTTCCCTGTGATGTATGACATCTGGGAACGCTCATATATCCAGTGGGCAGGCTCATTTATACAGCGTTTGAAAAATAGATGGTGTATGAAGTGCAATTTGGTGTTGTAGCAGAGTTCTGTCCCCCTTGGGGTGTCAGGGCATTTGATTAAAACCCTTTTATGGGAAATCGATATTTTACTCATTACAACTTTCATTCTCAGACCTAAAAACTACTGAGATGGACTTGTAAGATGCTGCACTACATGCATGCACACACGGGTCTATTCATTAAGGGAGTAATCCCTTAGCATTTATTTTTCTTTCATAAGCACACACAGAGGTAAATAAGCAGCGAGAGGGTGTCTTTCTAATGGGCTACCGACAGGCTGCGTCAGGGCTGCACCATTTACTGCTAGATTAAAGGCTCCCAGTTAGAAACACTGTCCCAGATCATCCCAAGATCCCGGCCAACGCGAGAAGAGGCAATCATCTTGGACAAAACTCTTCCAAGGCCAAAACAGCCTAAAGCTTTGAATTATACCCAAGGGCAGTGGCTGACACAGGAGATTAGAGAGACGCTCAGCTGAATGATATGAATAAAGCACTGACTTGAGACTCATGAGACGCAGAGTTGATGTCTGCCTCTGCCCCCCTGCCCCGGGAGTCCCTCTGCAGTCCTGTGCTTTGGTTTTCCCATCTGTAAAATGGGCAGAAGACCCTGCCCTCCCGTGGGGGAACACCTGCAGGCAGACTCACCTTAGGTGCTGGGGAAGGAGCGGGATTGTCGCTGGGGTTTTGGCACGGAGGCTGTTATCAGCCAGTCCCGGGCTCTCCCCAAGAGCGGTTAGAGGGGCGGCAGGCAGGGCTGGAGGCAGCATGGCACAAACTGCCTGTGCAGCACGTTGGGCTGCTCTTAATTACCACCCTGCAAACACCCAGCAGCTACAGAAGTGAAACAACCAGCAATAATAATAACAAAATAATATTTAATAATCCCTTCCCAAAGCAGCACTGATTTATTTCTCTAAGGGGTTGCTTTGCCTCCTACAACCTGATCCGTTAGCGCTGAAGCCATAGCAACAGCCCGGATTGTACCACACTACACACAAGGATGCGCAGCCGCTGCCATCCGCACCACCACCAGCAACTTGCCTTCATTTTACGACGACAAAAGACGTTTAGGTTCCACCCTCCGGCTTGCACCGCATCTCACAGCCGTACGACCGCGGGTGCTGCCCGACACTGGCTCCCCGGTCCCAGCCCCACTGGGCGCAGGGTGACGCGTGTGCTGGGACGTGTTTGCCAGGACCATCGTTCTGATGCCCAATCCAGCAGGAAAAATCAAAAGCAAAGGATTTTCCAGCACAAACTGGGGCCAGAAGAGACCCTCTCTTACCAGAGAACTGGAGCAGGTGAATCTAACTATGATAAAACCAATTTTCTTCCCACTCCACGCTAAGGAGGAGGCAGATGGACGTGTCCAGCACTGGTTTGTGTTTGTGTTTTTTTAATTAAAAGTACCACATTCCAGTTTATTGCTGGTTATTGTTTACGGTCCTTTTGCTTTTGGGAGCCAGAATAAGGGATGAGAGGGCAACACGGCACGTGATGGACAGGGAGAGGACAGGTCCGGTCTGAGAGGGCTGAGTGGTCCCCAGTCCAACCCAGACCCGGGCTCCTTATCCCGTGCCCCCCCCCCCTCATGCATCTCCCTATGGACTGACTCCGTCTTGCAAAGACACTTTATTCTCTTCTGTTTAAAGCAATTCAGCTACTCAACCCACCAGCAGGAACAGTAACATCTGACAAAAGGACGAACTTCTCGATAAGATAAAGGGAACAAAGTGACCGGAGATGGCAGAAAAAAAGGGACGGCATTATTTGCGGGTTATTTTTCTTTTTTTTTTCTTTCAAAATACAAAATTTCATTAACATTTAAAAAACACTGCCTCTTTTCTGCTTGCTTCCTGGAGGTGAGGAAGCGGGAAGGAAAAGCTTGCGACCGCTTCGCGACTATCCCATTGTTTCTTCTTGGAAAAATGTCCGATGTTCAAAACGCGTCCAAGGGCTTTGTGCACAAGCCGCACGGAGATAATTACGCTGCTTTGCAGTGGGATGAGTATGTATGAGAAATGCCTCCATTTAGAGGAAATGTAAGTGGGTTGGGGTTTCTACAGGATGAGGGGGATCAGACAAAGGGATTTTTGAAGGGGACCTACCTGGTTACCTGGGGACAACCTCGCTCGCAGTGAGAGCAGGCGGGCAGAGTCCAGGGGGGTTTCAGCTGCTGTAGACAGTCAACACCAGCCTGAACCTGATCTGCTGTCCACCTGCGCTGCGCTACCTTCCACGGCTCCTTCGCTGCATCAGTCACACGCTCGCAAAGCCAAAAAATGAATTAATTTGTCTGGGTAAAGACACCCAGGCAAGAAATCAAAACAAAATCAAGTATCTCTGCTCCAAGGGAGAGCAAATGACTCCCCCAAAGACATTCCTCAGGTCAATCCTATCTCCGCGCCCACGTCCCAGGAAGGGATCTCTAACACGGGGATGGCACGGGAGCAGCTCTGCCCTTCACCAGCCGCCTTCCCCGCGTGTCAGCCCAAGGCTCGGTGGTGCGACCACCAGGTTTGAACCTCAACGCAGAATCCACTGATCCCCTCCATGCCTGCATGGGGAGGTGGAGCCCAGGGCTTGTGGAAGCCCAGCTCAGCAGCCCCCCCGCCCCGATTCCTGTGGTTGGGAGCACCGCAGTGCAAGAAGCCAACAAGCCACCTCCTGTCACCCGCAGTGCTCTACGGCGGGGCTGGGGAGGGACGGGACATGTCCTACATGGGCTCATTTTGGGTGACGGGCATTTTATGGCCCATAAGGCCAAAACCTGCTCTTTCAGCAACGCGCAGGAGCAGGTACGTCCATCTATCCAACATCCCCACCGCTGGACAGAATAAATCCCCGGTATCTCCTGACTCAGCATACGAAAATACGGATCTGATCAGCCATTCACACTCCCCCTGCCCCAGTAATTTTAGGATTTGCCACTGAGGGATTTTTGTGATTTTGAGAAGCTTAAAAATGGGAGGGGAGCCCTGCTGCTTCCCAGCGCAGGCAGGATTTACAGGCAGGGGTAGGGGAAGGAAACTTTATGAGATTTATACAGTTTTTTCTTTCAAAAGTGTCATTTTCTATTTACTGACCTGGTTTCCAGCGCACGTACTCACAGGCACCCAGCTAGAGGATTAACAGCAAGCAGGCAGTGTGCTTTTTATTTTATTTTAAACGTATTAAGAGGAAAACCAGACCTCGCTCCTGTGCGCCCCAGTGAAACACGTCTATCGGGGTCCCCACGGCGCGGGAGGCCGGAGACATCACGGTGACCCGTGCACGCGCGCTGCGCAGCTGAAAGCGCTCGTCATGACAGGGCAGCTCTGTCACGAGATCGTGGGCGATCAAGAGCAGTCAACATGTAGGAAATCCAACATACGGCTCGAAGCAAAGACACAGCCCACTCTCTCCCCTCTTACAGGCGCCCTGTCCCCTCGCAGCCCCTGCCCACAGCTCCCTCACCTCGGCCGCGCAGGGATGTGGGAGGCCGGGGACCTCCGGGGGGGATTTTTCGGCTGTTTCTCACCGGGCGTGCAACGTGCCTGCTCAGTGAGTCACGGCACACGCACGGCAAGCAGGGTCGCTGCAGGGCGCGGGGAGACCTTCTGCTGTGCCTGGGAAGGTGCGAGTGATAACCCACACCTGCACTGGAGGGTGGCCAGATGCTGGGGGCCATGTCTCTCTGGGTAGGTTTCCCTGGACCACCTCTCCTCATCTCTGCTGCATGTCGTAGAATCACGGAACGGTTAGTGTTGGAAGGGACCTTAAAGACCATCTTGTTCCACCCCCTGCCCTGGGCAGGGACACCTCCCACTAGACCAGGTTGCTCCAAGCCCCGTCCAACCTGGCCTTGAACCCCTCCAGGGATGGGGCAGCCACAGCTTCTCTGGGCAACCTGGGCCAGGGGCTCACCGCTCTCACAGCAAAGAATTTCTTCCTAATATCTCATCTAAATCTCCCTTCTTTCTTATGGTGGTTCCCGAGACCTTGGCTTCAGAGGACGGACAGGGGGAAAACCTCATGTCAAGGATGAAGTCCATGACAGAAGGATTAGAATACGACAGTGTGCACATACTGAACCTGCTCCCAGCAAACCTGAAAGCTGCTCATTCTACTGCATCTTAGACATAAATTCCTACATGTTTCATAAAAATCAGTGTCTGGGAAGAGCATACCTCTAAGAAGGTCTTAGAGACCCTCTTGGGTAAGACTCTAACATGAGCACAAGACTTTTTAGACATCAGAGAAGTTACAAAGAGGAGTGAGAGGTTCTGAACAATCCAGCTGGAGAAAACCTTTCAGCCTGAGCTCATTATGCCTGAGAAAATCCATGTCTTGGCCAGACATTTCCTCCTGCGCAGACTCTCTAATGCCTGGCAGCGTGCAAGGTCTGAATCTCTTGCTACCATTAGAGCATTCATTGCTCATACTCATTTAGATCCACTGATATCTAGAAGAGTTCAGCTCAGGCCAAAACCTTGGCACAATTCAGTCAAAATGTCCAAAAACTGCTCTGCATGAGCTTCGGTAGCACCAGCTCCTCGCTCAACTCCAGGTTCTGCCCTGCACTCACGGAAGTCAATTAACTATTCCATTAACTTCAGTGGAACAAGATTAGTCCCTACTGAAACACCAGGATGACTTTATTTGGTGTTAATTCACTCTCTGGGAAGCACCGCCAGGTGACAACGCTCAGTTAAAAAACTACTACAGAGGTATTACGAAAGGATTTACAAACCCTTCTCTTTCCAGGATGAGTGAAAAGAGCAGGTACCTATTTTAGCCACCTTCTCCACAATGCCTTGTAATCTCAGGGTCTGCACAGGAGCATGATTCGGGGTGAAACATTACATCCTGTGATGCACAGATAGTTTGACTAGAGGCAATAACAGTTCTTGAACATCCACGGTATCTCAGAGCTTAGCAACCATCATGGCTGTATATAGACTGAGTCTGACACCACTTGTTCAAGAAGACAACCCACCACCTAGAAGGCACTTACAAACAAGGTCTTGTAAGTTGAGTTTGAGTAGGAAGAGTAATTTTTTTCCCAAAATTTTATCTCCTTGAGGACCTTCCTGAGTGAAACCATCTTCCCTCTCACTGAAGTGTCTTGAGTCAAAAGCCAGGGAAAACAAATTGGGAGCCAGCCTCGCTTAAGGAAAGGGCCTCCAACACCAGTAGCCCAACCAGCTGTTCCCATGTTATTCATTACTGAATTTTGCTTTTCACTGAGGGTGAAAAAGCATTGATCAAAACCTGCTGAATGACAGAAGAAAACCCATCCAGAAATGCAGGCACAGTCCTGATGCCCAAGCACAGCCAGAAGGAACGTGAGCTCGATGCCTCTCGCACACCATGGCTATTCCTCAGCTGGCTGTGGAACACAGCGGGACTTCAGCAGGGACCAGGAACAAGCACATGGACGTGCCGCTCCTCTGAGCTCATGAATTACCAGTATAAGGAGGAAAACCAGTACACAGGGGGGAAATCCAGTCCCTGGCTCCACGCTCCCACCCTGCCCTGGTGGGATGATTCCAAGACCCAGCCCAGTTTTGGGCACAGGACTGACACATCCAATGAGTCCCCGACACCCACGCTGGCTCTCACGATGCCTAGGGACACTTAGCCGGGGCAGGACACTGGGGTTTCATGACTTGAGAGCAATGAAACTGCAGCAGTCCTTTAAGAGAAACGCCCTTTAAGTTGTCTACTTAAGAAAATGCTTTCTCGAATAGACGTGCTTCCTTATGTGAGGGCCATACTAGAGGCTTTGCTGGCTGAAGCCAAATCCTGCCGCGCTGTGAATATCCTGGAATTTACTGTATGTGCGCTCAAAGTTTGGTTTAAAACTGTCCCTCAAAGTTTGATTTAAAAAAAATCTCTTCTAAATCTTCCTTAAACTGGGGTTTACTGCTATACTGCTATTTTTCATTTGTATAAAAGAAGGTTTTAAAGCTACGAAATTCCACGAAAGACGGAATTCCAGAAATTCACAAAAACCTGCGATTAAAAGCAGATGCCAAAACAGTTGTTCCTAATTGTGGAAGCTTTTGAAACTCCTGAGAGGTGCTTAGCAGCCGCGACAAACAGAGCTAATAAACACCTTCCACTTCTCCAATCAGTGCCATGTACTTTGGAGTAGATACATTCCCAGCAATGTTAAACTACGTTTGTTAGAAAGATCATTAAATTTCTTTTGATTAAGTGTCAGGAATAAACTGTAGATGAATGATGGAGTTTTTTAATGAGTTCAAAGTCCATGAAATAATTTTCTTCCCTGGGTCAATTATAATTTCAAAGCAAAATTCCTACGGGACCAATTTATTGGGAGTGCGAAGAGGTTTTTTGTTCTGCAGCTCCCAGCTGCTCCGTACGCTGCCTGACCCTGCCGGTGTTTGCTTAGCTGTGATTTCGCTTGCTCAGATAAGACGGTGAATGCCCCAGCAAAAAGCTCTGGGGAGTAGCTTTCTCTTTCTGGCTTCTAATACTTTTTTTGGTGCTATTACTTACAAAAGGAAAAAGGATAAATGTCCTGCACAATGAACACTTCCCACCGATTTCTGGAATTACCCAGGGATTTTTGCAGGCACGTTATGTAGACAGAGAGGCTCAATGTAGTGTAGGTAAAAAGAGCTCTTCTTCAGAGAATGAAGGTATGGGATTGGTGCTGGAACACCGGCAGAAAGAGGTCTTACCAACACAGGTCACGAAACGTGCCTTGCACAGTGCGATATGGTATCGCACTGCACGAAGCAAGCGCCGGACCCAAAGCATTGAGAACACGCCCATGTTTTAGTCCCAGACGTATCTGTGTAAGCCAAATATTCACAGTAAGGATGGGCAGAGAAGGTGGCCACAGGCACAGGGTCCGTGTGTACATCCACCTCATTGCCTTTCAACGGGATCCCGAAGCCGCTGTTGGACGTCTGTTGTGAGACAGACTTCAGCCCCCCAAAATCCCAGCAGAGTCATCGGCCAGCTTCAAAACCACTTAGAGAAACGTGACGTCTCCTGCTAGCACCAACAACCACAAGGACATCCAAATTGCTGGCCTGAGTCAAACCAAAGATCCATCCGACCTGCCCCTGCGGGAGGCTCGGAGAAGAGCACACGGGACAGTGTGTGTGCAGGGTGACACCAGGAACATCCATTAATTTAATGGAGTAACCAAAGAAACATGGCAGAGAAGGCAGAACAGGTGACCGGAGTCCTAAAGAGGCGGCAGCAGCAGTGACAGAGAAGAGGTGATAGCCACGCAGAATATAAATTAATTAAACCCTACCTCCTTATTCTTGCATGTGAGCTACACCGCCACGCGGTGAGCATACACAACCATGGCAGTGAGGTCCCTTACCAGCGCGACCTAGGCGTGCTCCGCTGCAGTTAACTGAAGTCTCATCGATTCGTCCTGCCAAATCTGGGCGCAGCATCTAACCAGCACAACCCTGGCACTGAACGCTCTCGGCCCATGGGAAGGTGCCGGGAAAGCAGAGTTATCGTAGACTGTTCCCTCTCGGGAAGGACTCCAGCCCTCCTCCCTCCTCTCCTCAACAGCAAAAGAGTTTCGTGACACTTTATTTACTGCCAGGTCTTCATTTTGTCCTCTCTTTACCCACACTGCTGCCCTCCATAAGCCCTGAACTTCCCATTCTGCTCTTCTTCCTCAACACAACTTAGACTGTCCTCCACAGAGAGGCAGGGAAAGCCTGAGAACTGACGGCACTCAGCATTTTGAGGGACCTGGGCATCAGGCTAAACAGTCTCTAGACCATAGACCTGGTCTTTGATTTAACCACCTACAGGTCCAGGTGCCACTCTGGCATATGAAACATCAGATCCAAAATAACAGGGCGTCGTTCCTGCTAAATCCATTCCTTGCTCAGTAGGATGCACTAAAAAATAGGACATTCAGTCTTCAAAACGTTCCTAGCACATCAGCTTCTGCAACTTCTACAATAAAATACAGCACCAGACCTGACGATGAAATAAGACGTGGGCTCAAGTGCTGCTTGGTCCAAACCTCTCCTTGGTGGCCTGAATTCCCAGATTTCTGATTCTCCACCTAAGGCAGCACTATCCTTTTCCCCTGCGAGCATGGCTCTGCCCTCTGGCTGACGGCTGAAACCTCCAAAGTGGAGAAGAAAAGTGGCCGAGACCTCCTCAGCCGCCGTTCCAGCCCGGAGCATTCAGTTAAATTGCCATCGATTTCCATGGCCATTAGCGCGGCAGGCTGGGCGCTGCCGTCGGGTCAGGCTGCGTCTTAATTCTGCTCTCAGAATATTCCGTGATTAAGCATCTTCCCAGCTTCAGATCCTACTACCTGGCTCTTTCAGTGGCAACAGTAAACAGGGTGGGATCCTAACTCTAAGTCTTTGCTATAAGCTGACCCTTGCCACCCACAGGATAATCCTGGTGGTCCTTTTGAATCCTGATGGAGGTCCTGCCTCATCCACCCGACTCAGCGGCACCTTCTAAAGTTCCCCTGTACCCCACGCATGCTCACTTTGTGTATAATTTCCCAGACTAACAGACTTTTTCCAAGGCTTTGCACCTAGAAAAGACACCATTCAACTGGCTGGTTACCCAAAGTGCAGGCATTTTGGAAAACATTTCCGCAATGCTTTCACTAAAATCAAGACAGGCTTCGCTTACTGCACTTCCCGTATCTCCCCAAGAGTGAAAATCTCATCAGACCCCAAAAGGGAGTATATCGACCAACTCCGTTTTACAAATACGGATCAACACACATTCACAGTTTTATTGCAGTGATGCCACTCACTTAACACAGGGCACTGACCATATGGCAATGGTGAAATTCAAGCCCTCCTGCCCTGGGCTGATGCAAACGCTGCCTGCCATGAGTGTGTGGTGCTGGGGACGGCAGATGGAGCCAAGCTGGCATCTCCGACATCATATTTTGCACTCTAACAGCAGGAGCTGAGAAAGGAGCTGGTTGAGCAAAGCAAAACATTTAAACACGTCCTCGGAATACGACCGTGAACTTTTCAATGAATCCTCCTCCGTGAGCGAGCACATCTGCAGAAAGGCAACCACAAGTCGCAGGCCCCAGTGGCAAAGCATCTCCAGTGGAAGTGGTGACTTTGGTAACTAACTGGCGTGTGACTCATGCACATATTCAGAGTTCTTTTGGTGGATTAAGGATTTCAAATCGGTGCTTACCAGGGAAGCAAGGACAACCAGCTGCCAGGCGCTGGGTGTGCAGAACCGAGGTCAAACACCATCCATGTGAAACACTGAGCTCCACAACACGAAGGAACAGTTGGCAAGGTGCTCAGTACCCTGGTGCTGATCCAGGAAACCAGTTAATTATTTGCACAAATCCAAGCACAGGAGCAGCCTAATTACACGCAACAGGACACTCCTCCAGCTTAAGTGTTTTGCTGGACCGGCTCTCTGATATAAAGTATAAAGCCAGGGGCTCGGTGCAGAATACAGAGGGATTTTGATTAAATTCTTCTGACGGGGAAGGAGGGAGGGAGGGAGGAATGTAACTCTCCTCGGTTTACAATTTATATTCCAAAAAGCTGTGAGCGATGGTCTTAAGTAAGGAAGGGGGAGATCTGTATTGCCCACGGTGTCCCTCCCCCTCTGCCCACCACGCCGCGTTGACATGAAGTCTAAAGAGGAATCAACCTTGTCTCATCTTTTCAGTCGAAAAGAAAAAAACTGAAGGCTTGTGCTTCCTCAAAGGAGGGACAAGACGGTGTGAGTGAGGCTTTCCCACTGATTTCGGATGCCTCAAAGGACGAGCGCACGCCTGCGGAGAGCTGGGCCATGAGCTGCTGCCTCACAGGAGCAACGCCTGCAGCCACCCCGTGAGTCCAACTGAGCGGAACCACCTCCAGATCCCTGGCAAACCCCACCTGGAGCTACGCAAAGCACACGGGAAAGACATCGCACGTGTAAAGACGGGGTGTCTGCACAGTTTGGAGGCGCTGAGTTTGCCCAGCAGGCAGGATGGTGAAGGGGAATTATCTCTACCTACCAGAAACCCCCCAGCTCTCTCTCCAAACCCTCCCCACATGAATCAACACCCCCGAAATCTTCAACAGACAGATCTGACTTCCCAGCTCCATGCTTGTGATGATCAAAAATGACTATTTCCCTCAGCCTGCAGAGCCCCAAAGATGTCAGCTATGGTAGTGACCTGATAATCACCAGCCATCAGCACAGTGAACACAGCGGGGACAACACCATGGGCTTCGCCGAGAGCCTCAACAAACCCTGTGTCAAAAAAACCCCTAAATCTCCCAAAGATCAAGCTACGGAGACTAGTACTCGAAAATATCCCAAACCAGTAGAGAATTGGGCATCCCGAAGGCCAGTGAAGGCGGTGGGGACGTTACGCACGGCGCTGATGGCTCCTGCAGTGGTGGGGCGACAGGGCAGGGACACGCTGTGTCACCGGCATGGGCTCTTGACTGCGCTGGAAATGACCAGCGTTTCAGCTTCCACAAGATGGCAACTTCCTCCTGCGCGTTTCCACCAGGACTTTCATAGGTTTCTTTAAGAGCGGCCGGTTTAGAGGAGGTTCACGCTGCCGCCTGCTTTGAACACGCTGTCGCCGTCAGCGCTCAGCACTAAATTGGAAACCAAGCTCTGCACATACAAACTACCGTGTTTCACCAAATTTCGCTGCTCTGAATTCATCTGTCTCCCAGTTCTTCATTCCTCCCAAGCCACTTTCTGCATCATTGCACCTCCGCTAGCCCATGCCCCCCGGAGCGCCGGACGGGTGGGAGCCCCCGTGATGCTGCAGCATCCCCAGGTCAGCAGAGCAGCCTCTCGGGGCCAGTCACAGGGTCACAGGAGAACGTGGGGATCTACATCCGGGTCCCCACTCAGCCGCCAGCCCTAGGTGCCACCTTAGGCCGCTATTTAACCTTTCCTGGGCCCCAATTCCCACCTATAAATGGAGCTAATGCAGCCATGGCTCGCACGGCTGCCGCTAATTCGTGACCCGTCTGTGGCTGCCTGTCACTGCCACCCCTTCGCAGGGAGATCAGGTCCTGCCCTGAAAAGATTTTTACAAAGGTCAACAAGTGAACAGCAAACCCACATCAGGGGCTGCTCAATTCTTATTTTTTCTTTTACTTTGGACACAGTTCCGTGCAGACTTGTACGTTGTGACACATTCACATCACTGTCCCTTCTAACGTGTTTTAAAATCCGGAGCTGGGTAGAGATGAACAGAGAATGCCTGCTACCTTCAGAAAATAAAAACGCTACTTTTGCATGGAGTAGTAACATTTGTCCCCTGCAAATCCATTTTTGAGTCTTTCTGCCTATACACACACGTGCACAGGGACGCTAGGGGAGGGGGCTGTGCAGTCTTGGCAATCCTCTGCCTTCGAACAGGTCAGAAATATTTATCGGGAGGAAAGACGGTAAAGAATGTGAGATGCTGGTTAGACCAAGAAGCTAAAAAAAACCCCACCTTTCACAAGTGACCAAGGCCATCAGCTGTGACTCAGAGGCGAGACTAAGCTTTGGGATTATCCCACTTAAAGCTTCAGAAGAAAATTCAATTAAATTACGGTCTACCTTGATTGCCACCTTTGTCAGGACAAAATGGGCATGCCAAAGCAGGTCTTCTGGGCCGACTAATTGAAGGAAGCTGGTTTGAGTTGGGAGGAGGAAAAGAGTGGGAAGGAAAAAGGCCGCATGTCAAGGGGTCGGAGATAGGAGATGTACAACCTAGAGCAGATACCGGAGCAGCTGGAACTTACCGATCACAGGAGATAATGTAAAGAAAGGAATTAGGAGAGAGAGGAGGAGAGCCTAGAACAACAAAACCCAGAAAGTCACTCCTTTCAAAACGCGGGGTAAGACAGGCTTAGCGGTAAGCGTCCCCGGCAGGGTGGGTCATACAGCCTGACCTGGCAGCGCGCAGGGAGGTTACAGCTGGATTTGAACAGCACTGGGAAGCAGAAAGCTGGAGAGCCAGTGGCTACAGCTGCCCCTGAAACGGCACTTGCTTAAGGAGTTGGCCACCGATCCCAAAGCTGGGTGATGTCTCAGTGGCATGTGGCTGATGGAAATGGGGGTGGGCACGCACAAACCCAAACAAATGACCCACCCGCAAACATCTCACTGAGATTCATTGCCTTGGAGGTCTCTCATCACCCAGCCTTGCGCTCTCCTGGGAGCTCTGCACCACCCGCTTCGAACCCAGCATCTGTTTCTCTCCAGCCCAAGCCACGCAGCCTGGAAAGCTCATTTTGGGAGTATTCCTCTGCCTCCTCCTCCTCCTCACAGCCTGGCAGTGCAGGCTCAGCGTAGAGCACGGACCTCTCACACCTCCTGTCCTTCTCTCCCCTCCATCTGTTCTCCTGGCTTGGCTGGTTTCTCTCAGTGGTTGACGTGAAAGCAATGTGGGATGGAGGAGCAGCACATGCCAGCGAGCCAGGCTGTTCGCTTTTGGCTGCCCAGTGCCCCTGTTACACACCCCGTAACTGCTTGGACAAAGGAGCACCAGTGTGTGATCCACAGGGTCAGGTCCATCATACCATAAGGTACCTGACTCCCACCTAGAGACCCGCGTGTCCATGGGGAGACTGGCTCTAAATATCTCCATGTCGGGCAGATGAAAATACTGAAGCCAGAATTGCAGATACGAAAAGCACCTTGGCATCTGACAGTGGGCTCCTTGTTTGTTATGCAAATACATGAAATACTCTACAGCATTTAAAAAAAACCAACAAACAAACAAAAACCAGACAAAACCCAACAGGCTGCTCCAGCATTTAAGACAAAATTCTTGCTGCTCATTAACTGCTGCCTGCTCGATGGACAGGCAGTCTTTATTAACCAACAACTGCAGCAGAAAACTCAAGTGACAAAGGAGCTCAAGAGCTAAAATAAATCTTAGAGACTCTCTCCAGCCAACGCAGTAGAAACACAAGGGGTTTCCAGCAATCTTGTGATGCCTGTTTAATAGCAGGGTGAAGGATGTTAAGAAAAGAAATTGGCTGGGCATGCTTTAACTACACTGAACAGATCACCTTAGGTTAGCAAAGTTGTAGTCAATACCCAAGCCTTCAGATTTAGACTTTCAATCAAGTGCCTAATTAACAGAGCCTAGGAAAGCAGGGTTCTGCAATTTAATGAGACACTCAACACAGAGCGAAGCGCTTCAGATATCTAAGCTTTCAAAAATCATGAGAGAGTGATAAAAAAAAAAAAGTGAAGATTATGCAAATATAACCCCTCTTTGGGTCCACTGTAAGGTTTGCTGAAAAGAAATGAGGATGCGCCGCCTCTGGAATGGCTCCGGGATGGTGACGGGAGAATTTATTAACGGGCTTGATCCTCAATGGCTGCAGAGTCCCACAGTTTCTTTGATTTCAAGAGGGTAGCCCAGATTTCCACCTGCTATAATGCCTGCACTGCCAGAGCGCTGCCTCCTGCAGTCCACTTTCCCTGGATATCTTCACCAGCAGAAAACGGTTCCTCTCAGGTGAACCAAGCTGGAGGAGCCAGGAAGCAACCAACGGCCATTGTGGCGGCTTTGAGAAAGTTTCAGAAAAGTTTGGGTCACTTAGGGTCTCTCCTTTTCTCCCCTACATATTCTGATGGGAGGATCAGAACGCAAAATGCCCAAGTAGAGCTGGAGGTGCCCTCGTTCCCTAGTGATGGTGGCCTGGGGTGCATCACTCTGCACAGGGAGCCTGGTGGTTCCAGCCTGGTAGACGCGCAGTGAGGGTTTGGGTGAACGCCTCCCTCCTGGCATTGCCCATCTGTCCACCCTTGTCCCCACAGCATGTCCCCAGAACAACCAAGGGAAAGAAGTAACGTCATGAAAGCACCAGGGAGCAAGGCCAGGAGAAATGAACTTTGGATCAATATAAATGCCTGTGTGCACCTGATCCTGAGCTGGTCTTTCCAAGAGGGGTTAAAGAGCCATGGTTGAGGAGTCAGAAATCATATCAGGTGTTGTTATCTGTACTGGCTTTGTTACATGAAAAGAAGTCTCATGTCAACTGGTGAGTAACTGATGCTGATTCAGCAAAAGAAGATCTCAGCTCAAAATGATATTGCCAAAACTGAGCCAGCTGTTGACCCACATTCTTCTCCAGGGGCTTATTTACAAAGGCAATAATAAATGGGTTGAGGTTATTTTAAACCGAAACTAATTCTGCATCTTCAACGGGAGGAGCCCAGACTGGGATTTTACAGTTGGCTGTGGCGGAGCAGAGCCAGCGCTGAGCTGATAACCCAGACTCAGGCTGCTTGCTGTGAAGAATTGCTCTGTGCAGTCTCGCACTCCTCATCCAAAGAGGTCTACGGGTGAGATGGTGCGATAAATAACCACACTGATGGGTCAGCACAGGCCAGCGGGGCCAGATACTTATCCAGAGAGACAGCAACGTGGACCTCAATGACGTTTGCTGTGGTTCTACAAAAGGCCAAGAGAGATTCTCTTTGCTCGCTGGTGGACTGGAGAGCAGCAGGGCTTTGAATGACCACCTGGCAAAGCCACAGCCAGACCTTTTCCAATATCCTTCATCCCCACATGAGACGGGGCCAGCAAGAGGATGGGTTTTGCGCTTGCAGCCCACAGGGCAGGAGGGCGCCCGTCAGTGCAAAGACCATGGCGGGAGGCTGCAACCCGGAGGTGAGCAAGGCCTTCTTGCCTTCTAGCAAGGCTGGGTGGAAGACGTGGACCCTGATCAGACCCATGCTGCATCCTCCTGCCAGCCCTTGGGATCCTGAACCCCAGGCGTTTGGGGGCTCCCTGCTCAACAAACATGGCGGGGGGTCTCGGAGGGTGAGATCCAGGCCATGGGACGGGTCTCATGGGAGTCTCCCCTGAGACTCGTCTCATGTGACAAGTCTCCATGCTCAGGGTTTGAGGCTCGGTAGGACTTTCGCACTTCTGATTTGAAAACGTAAACACCCAATTCAACATCTATATTTTACGGATTACAATAAAAAAAAAAAAACGAGAAAGTGCAGGATACAGCCACGAAGATGATTCGAGGGTTGAAGAAAATGCTTGACAAAGAGAAAATTAAAGACTTTGTTCTGTTTAGCTTATCAAAAACGAGATGGGAAGGTGATGTGATTACTCTGTGTAAGAACTTTCATCTGCAGACAATACCGGATACAAAAGGGCACTTTAATCAAAAGCGTAAAGACAGAACAGGAATAAGTGGCTGCAAGCTGAAGCCCGACCAATTCAAATGAGACAAAGGGCACAAATTTTAACAGGGAGATGATTAACCACCGGCACAAGTGACAAGGCGGGCAGGGGAGCCTTTGACTGTTGACATCTTAACTGCATTTCTGTTTGAAAGAGATACTTTAATCACATACAGGTTCCCAGGCTCAGTCCTGGCCACAGCTGGGTTAGATTGTGAGCGAACACCAGGAGGCAGAAGCCATGGTGGAGTGGTGTGATGGGCTGACCCTGACACCCTAGAGATGCCTCCAGCTGCCTTCTTAAGGAAGACCCTCCCCAGGGACGCCCTCCCATTGCTCGGAGGCAGCAGGTTAACGCTGTGCTCGGGGGAGACGCCAACCCGATGGAGGATGCCAGCTGGGGACCCCCGCGTCGGGACCCCCAGCCCAGACACAGTCCATCTTCCTCCGCCGCCCGGCCTCTGCCACACGCCGCACAGGAGAGCAGAAGAAGCTGTAAGCACTCGGCTATCTGTGTAAAACCGCAGCACCAGGTGAAATGTTTTCTTTGCTTCCTTAAATCACAGCCCTGCTTTTTTCACACTGCTCTAAACATGAATGTCTACCCCTCGGCTCCATTATCTCCAGCATTTCACACCCAGAGGATATATTCTGGCAATTTCTCCTGGTTCTGGTTTTTAAGTACAGTGAACAATTACACTCAACTGCATTCATAAGCCAATGTTAATGAGGCTCATCGACACACTTTACTGACAGCAGCTGCTGTGCATCATATTATTGATCGATGTGCTACAGAGAGATTGCAAACCCTCTCACTAAAATCCAAGTTTCCTCCTTTGATGCGACCGCTACGGAGTGAGATGTGCGCGAGCCCTTCCCCGCTGCTTCTCCTCTCCCTGTCACCAAACAAGCTGCCTGGTCTCCCCCAGCTGGAGGTTAGAGCAGGCACAGGCTTCCCACCAAGGTCAGTGCATGGTCACCCCCAGGTCTCTGCACTCACCGTCCCACCCCTGGCTAAGCCACTGCAGGCAGAATCACAGACTGGCAGGGGTTGGAAGGGACCTCTGGAGATCATCTAGTCCAACCCCCTGCCAAAGTAGGGCCACCCAAAGCAGGTTGGACAGGAACGTGTCCAGGTGGGTTTTGAATGTCTCCAGAGAAGGAGACTCCACACCCTCTCAGGGCAGCCTCCGGTATCCTCACAGTAAAGACGTTTTTCCTCGCGTTGACATGGAATTTCCTGTGTCCCAGTTTGTGCCTGTTGCCCCTTGTCCTGTCACTGGGCACCACTGGAAAGAGTCTGGCCCCATGCTCTTGCCACCTGCCCTGTAGATATTGCTGAGCATCGGTGAGATCCCCTCTCAGCCTGCTCTTCTCCAGGCTGAACAGCCCCAGGGCTCTCAGCCTTTCCTCAGCAGAGAGATGCTCCAGGCCCCTCATCATCTTCATAGCCCTCCGCTGGACTCTCTGCTGTCCTTCTTGAACTGAGGGGCAACCACCACAGACACCACCCCCTGCCCCAGTGATGTACTGAGAAAACTACGGACTGACACAGGTGAGTGTCTCTGCATAGTCTGGAAGCCCCGTGGGCTACCTGCTTCTGGGGGTCATCTCCTCTACAGACCATTTCCAGGGGCAATGCAGACCCGCTGTGGTTATTTCTCCAGAGGCTGAAGAAGTAAGGAAGATGTATTTTCTCTGCCCCCTAAGGACACACATCACCCCTCGAGGGACTGTGTGTGGCTCCGTGGGAGGACCGGGGAGCCCGACCTGCAGCTCATATGGGCATGGGCTGCTCTGCTCAGCCCAGGGCTCACTCATGCCGGCAGAAGACGTGTCCGTGTCTCCAGGACTGTATTAATAGAGTCACTGCTACTCACCACTCTAATAATATTTACCCACAGGCTGCCAAGTGCTTCTCGACAGAGCAAATATTTGTGCGTTACACCCCGACTGTCCCACTAACCGCCAACAGACTCATCGGGAGATGGATCAATAGGGAGCTCCACGGCTCAGGCTGCTCCTCAACAGCCGGAACCCTAGCAAAGACACATGGGTCTTCGTCCACAGGGGTGACAAGGGGGGCCATGCCTGGGGACACTTCAGGGTACCCTCCTGGGGGAATCCTGAGGCTGCTCCTTGCTGCCACAGGGCTGGTCTTGACCAAAAGGATGCTGCTGGGATTCCCCCACGTCGAGCCCTGAGCTGAGAGGACACAATGAGCAGCTAATAACTCCCTTCTGGAAAAGCCCAGCTCAAAGTGAGAGGCTTAAAAAATCTTTCTGTAGGTACAATCCTTGAAACCTCCTGGGCAAGGCTCCTTTAGGCTGTTCGAGCCAGGAAACGGCAGGTTTTGGAGAGGTCTGCACTGCCACCAGCTATTCCCACCCCTGCGAAATGCCGGAGGTCGCTGCTGGCAGTAACTGGATCCATCATCCCCTTCTCCGTGGCCAGGCGTGCTCCTGCCCACTCCTGCTGATCCCTGTGCCGGGGGTGGGAGCTGCCAGAGATGCCGGATTCAGGCATCACGGGCTGTCCTGCATCAGGCTCCTGCCTCTGCCGCAGGGGCATGAAAGCCCATGCTTGGATCCAAGGAGGACTCTGGCCCGGCTGCCCAAGACACGTGTCCAGAGAAGGGCAAGGAACCTGGTGAGGGCTCTGGAGCACAAGTCTCATGAGGAGCGGCTGAGGGAGCTGGGGGTGTTCAGCCTGGAGAAGAGGAGGCTGAGGGGAGACCTTCTCGCTCCCCACAACTCCCTGAAAGGAGGGGGTAGCCAGGGGGCGGTCGGTCTCTTCTCCCAAGTAACAGGCGATAGGACAAGAGGAAACAGCCTCAAGTTGTGCCAGGGGAGGTTAACATTGAATATTAGGAAAAACGTCTTCACCACAAGGCTTATCAAGCATCGGAACAGGCTGCCCAGGGAAGTGGTTGAGTCATGGTCCCTGGACCATGGTATTTAAGAGACAGGCAGACGTGGTGCTGAGGGACATGGTTTAGGGGTGGACTTGGCAGTGTTGGGTTAATGGTTTGACTTGATGATCTTAAGGGTCTCTTCCAACCATAATGATTCTATGATTCTATGACACAAAGCAATTAGTGCTAATTAGGAGGTGGATAAATAGGAACCGGTGGAGGAGAAAGGCTGCAGGGGCACAAAGGATGGGAGGACGGGGCGAACCATCTTGTTAGGGAAACAAGGCAAATGTTTTCAGCATCCTAAGGAGGGCATTTAGCAAGCTGTGATCTGCGAAAGCGCTGTGCCTCTGTATGTGTTTTGTCCAAGGAAAGGCTGGGCATGGCGACGGCCTTCAAGGACCCAAGTTTATTCCCCGTGTGCCCATTTGTCACTCTTATCTACGGCAGCCCACGCTGTTCTGGCAGGGCTTGAAAGCAAATTTTGCCCTTGAAGAATAAGCGTTTGCCGTGCAAAGAGATCCTTCCAAATGAGATGCACGAGTGTCCGCTGGAAGGAAAGCGGTCATCTCCGTGGAGTGAGACATGCTGCCCTGGGTCAGGACAAACGGCCGCCACGCGGAGCGCGGCCTTGCAAAGGAGCCCTCTCAAACCTATTAGAAAATTACCCCCTGCTTGACAGTGCCAGGGAGCAGCCGGTCAGGAAGTGGGAAAGGGTTTTCCGTGAAATATGTGAAATGAAATCGCAAAGCTCGGAGAAAAATAAATCCGCTGTGTCCTTTTTCTTAGATTAAAACCCCAAGTTACAATTTACTGTTTCTCAGTAAATGTTACGGCTTTCATTCTTCCTA
Source organism: Larus michahellis (assembly GCF_964199755.1). NCBI lineage: Eukaryota > Metazoa > Chordata > Aves > Charadriiformes > Laridae > Larus > Larus michahellis. The sequence continues at coordinate 15,747,681 of NC_133907.1, read as the reverse complement.
TTAAAAACATGACAGCTTCGAAATAAAATACTTCCTATGACAATCTGCACTGAAAAAGTGATTTTTAACCTAAAAAACTTGAATTAAAACTCACCCTTTTTATTTTTGTTCTGTAGAACAAAACCCCCAATGTTACCGCTATAGAGTGCTATGAAATCTCTGAAAGGGGGACAGCCCACCAAATCCTATGATCATCGCATTATTATATGTCGTACTCTGCGGCACTTCCCTGCAAAGAGAGTGAAAAACGCTGATTATCTGGAGCGTTGGTCAGCAAACTGCCAAGTGATAGACTGTTTGCTGCGCTGCTCCCACGATAAATAAATAATGCTGCCGCTTTGCCCTTTAGAGCATTGATTAGATCTGGTTAAAACAAATAGGAAAAAAAAAAAAAAATCACAGGAGGAACTTGCAGTTGCTCGTCAACTAAATCTCAGCCTGGGGCAGGAGGTATTACTATTAATTATATTGTTTCCAAGGCAGTTGCAGTGGGATGGTAAGGATTTAACACTCTCCAGCTGCAGCTCGATAACAACAAATACCGAAGTCAATGGCAAAGCCCTCTTTGACATTAGGGGTGCAGGATGAGAGGTTAAACGGCTGCTGCACGCCCCTGCGATGGGCGCCGCGGTACACGGGCGATGCTCTGCCCCAGCATCCAGACAGATGCAGAGATCTGATCATGATGGAGGATCATGAAAACGGAGCCCGAAGAGGCGAACTATTCTGGAAGTTCGCAAAGCCACCCAGTGAGCAAAAGGACTGCAGGAGAGCAGTGTCCCGGCGCACACCATACGAGCAACCCTTCCTTCAATCACCTGTTCCACCTCTTTGAAGAGCACCTGGTGGCCTCTCCCAACACCCAACATCGGCTATGGCACAGGGCCGTATGGAGGGATGGAGCTTTGACCTTTCCTATCTTGCTCCAACACCACCATTCATTTTTCAGTTAGAAGCCCTCAAAACTGCAGCAGACTCAGAGGCCAGGGGACACCACTCCACAGCCCCCAGGAGAGCTGCAGGGGTTTTGGCGGGGTGGACTCATCTTGCTCACCCTGCGAGACCTACAGCAACTGCCACCACCTGAAGACAAGGGCCTTCTACCTCAGCACCACCTTGATTTTCACCAGGACAGGAGGTGGCTTGGTGACCAGGCGGAGATGTCAGACACCCGACCCTAAGGAGAGAACAGCCGCACTGCAGTGGGACGCAGGCAGGACCCTGCCGTACCCACGTGGCACGTGGAGACGCTCTTAGTAAGGGGACACAAGAGGGCAACGTGCTGTAGAGGGGAATGCAGTCATGAGACCCAAATTTCTATTCATGTATGCCTTTTCCTCAGCTCTCCTTGCTTGCTTCCCCACATCTCCTCATTTCACTGCCATGCTCTTACACCTTACACCTATCTTACACCCATCCCCTCAGCATCTCCCTCCTCATCTCCCTCCTCCTCCTCACCGACAGAAAATGATGACACCGGACAGCCCCGATCTCCTTCTCCACAAAGACATCCCGTGCCAAGCATCGAGATTCATCAAATGAGTAAGAGCGGAGCCCCTTCTTAGTCTAAATGTTGATCTTTACTCTCCAGAGACTTCTGCCGCCCGGAGAATAAGTTTCCCTTCTCATTAATGGTGTTAATGAATCTTTCTGCACTAGCAAGCTTTCAGCGGTGTTTTTCCAAGGGCTTTGTCAGAGTGACACCGGCGTTGGGTTACCCTCCAGGGGGAAGCTACTTTGGAGAGCAGAGACCCCGCTCTGGGTTGAGGCACGTGCCTGTTTATTCCACAGTGTTGGGGCACTGCACCAAGGCAGTTCTGCTCTGGAGACCTCCTCTCCATCGGGAGCTTTCAGCGGGTGTCGCAGCTTCGTTCCACGTGCTGGCTTTAACTTTCCTCCAGGGGTGCAGGAAACAAGAGCTGCTTTAGAGACTTCCCTTTTCTTAGGAAATTCACGTGAGATGGGAGGAATCACTGCTTTCAGCTACAGACCAGACAGGCACTCTGCATAAGCAGGTCAGCCTTTGACACCTATTTTTTAGGAGAGAGGAATCCCAAATTACTCCTTCCAGCCAGAAACTCAGGGGGCTCACCTCACATGTCACAAGGTGATGCAAAGAAAGGTCGTGCCACCTCAGCTGGGACATACTCCGCTTTTTCTTCATGAGGTTTGAAAATCCAAAAGCTCCATCCTCCTCTCTCTGTCCAGTCCATCACTGGCCTGCCCGAGGCAGCGCATCTCTCACTCGGCCAAGAGCAATCCCTCGGACCAAGCTACTTGTTAGTTTGAAGTTTTATAGAATATAGATCTGTTTCCTTCCCAGCTCCGAACTTTGCTGACTCAAAGGAAAGTGATCTTTTTAATGGTCCCCTAGATAGCTGTATTTTTCTTACCTAAGTGCACACAAATTGCATCCTACAACCAATTAAACAGACAGTTTCTCATTTTTTCACCACAAACATAATTTGTAATTCCAAAATGTCAATAAAGAGTCCTTCAATTTTATATTCCATAGCATTTGCAACTCAGCTCGGTAATTCCGGAGTCAATAATTAAAAAAAAAAAGGCAATTAGGGCATTAATTGAGAATCGCCAAGTTACTTCATATAACATATCGCGCATTTATCCACTTGCGTGCTTTGCCCTACCTGCTCATCCCACCCTCAACGCTGTTCCATCACCGCAGCTGGAGTTTGCAGAGACACGTCTCTCCCTCCCCAGCCTTTCATCCCAGCCACGCTCCTGCCTTTAAACACCGAGGGAAGTGATGGATCGTGCACAGGGCGAGGGAATGATGAATCACGGAGGGATGAGCAGGATTTACCTTGAGCTAAGCTGTGTTTGCTGATTGGAACAAGGTGGGGAAAAACCAGTCTGTTCACTACGGGGAATTTTAGTGAGAAAAGAAGAAAAGAATTTTCCAAAAATGTTATTGTCCACAACCACCACAACAGTTTCGATTTTATAAATTATACATTTTGTTTCCTGCCTATTGTCCTGGGTTATTTTTAGAGCTGAAAAATAGAAGTCGCCCAAAGGAAAAGAGATTCTTGATACTAAAAAAATGATAGTGGAGTTACCAGCCCAAATGTCACTTCAGACATCCACGTATCCCTTCCACTGCCTCCCCTGCAAGAGGGTCTGCATACGGGACCCCTGAGCCAGGCAGGGGTCCCCAACCTCTGGGGAGGCTCAGGACCACAGACTGGCTACAGCCACACTTGCCCCTGGTCTTGTCTCGCACCAGGAAAGGGAGAAGAGTATGGAAGAGCAGAATGGGAGAGGGCAGAGGAAAAAGAAGTGAGCGTCTTCATCGGATGGGGCTGGTAGTTACCGAGTGTCCCCCAGTTCTGCAGACACAACCCAATGGGGACAGCTGTGAACGACCACCTCGCTGTGTCCCCTCCTCGCACCTCGGCAGCCGTCTTGCAACCTGACATTTTTGGAAATGGGATGTTATTTTTTTTTTTCTTCTTTTTTTTTTTTTTCACACTAATATCCAAATTCATGGGAGGCATTATTGATGTGACAGTTTCTTAGCAAATTCAAACACGGAGACAGAAAAGCAGCGAGCATACACATGCCCAGACACAAAGGCAATGCACTCTGCCTTCCAAAGCTCTCCATTGGAAGGGTATTTCTGATATCGGCGTGCTAATACAGTACGGCTTTAGATGGATTGGCAGCGCACCACCTGCGGTATTAAGACTTCCATCAGCCGTCTCGTCACACAAAGAGCAGTGTCTCCATAAAAACCTAATACCTTGAAATTTTGCAAGTTTGATATTAATACCAAGGCTTAAGAAGAAAGTACAAGTCAGCCGAATATAGGTGGATGTTCTTCCAGTTCGGTGATGCTACTGCCTGAGAATGAGCTTCAGTGCACCCATAAGGCAGCTCTGGCACTGTGGCAGTGGACACAGATGCTACAAAAGATGAAGGCAACGAAGCCCAAAACATGCCCTAGGGAATGACGCACCACTGTAGACACTAGAGAGCTATTTATGTAAGCGAAATTAGGTTAGGCAGAGCACAAGGACTGAGAAACAGAGAAAGGAAGGCACACATGAGAAGGTCTCGCTGACCAGATCAGAAGCTGGTCTGCGGTGCAGTAGGAGGCGTCCTATCTTCATAGCACGGAGGTGATGCCTGGTCACCATCATGGACCTCATGCACGTCTTGGGGCTACATCTCTGCTCCGTCTTGCCTTCACGAGAGGTTTCACAGAATACACAGACTGGGCAGGGGTTGGAAGGAACCTCTGGAGTTCGTCTAGTCCAAGCCCCTGCCAGAGCAGGGTCACCCAGAGCAGGTTGGACAGAAACGAATCCAGGTGGGTTTTGAATGTCTCCAGAGGAGACTCCACACCCTCTCTGGGCAGCCTGTGCCAGGGCTCCGGTACCCTCACAGTAAAGACATTTTTCCTCATGTTCAGATGGAATTTCCCGTGTTCCAGTTTGTGCCCTTTGCCCCTTGTTCTGTCGCTGGGCACCCCTGAGAAGAGTCTGGCCCCATCCTCTTGCCACCTGCCCTGTAGATATTGATAAGCATGGATAAAAAACAATTTTCCAGCACAGACACCATGACACTGGCCGCTACATCTTGCGTTTGAGGGGCTGTGCCTGGCCTGCTGCGCTCCAAAGCAGTGCTGTCTCAAGGAGATGCTTTACCAGACGGCACACAGAGCTGCCACCGGCCGGGTCCCTGCCTGCAATAGGTGTGACATCTCCCTCTGGGTGCCACCATTAGGGGAAGGACAGACAAAGGGCAAACAGGACAGCAGCGAGCGGCAGGCAGAGCCCCTCCTGTGGCTTTGTTTTCCCTTGCAATTGAATTAGATGCTGATAAGAGATGCTGAAGGATTTTCATGCCACATGCGGCTCTGCGATGGAACTTCTGATCTATGGATTACAGTTCACCAAGGAGACAGCTCTGTGGAAAAATGCTTATAAGGAAGAAATGCCACCGCTGTAAAGAAAAGCTCAGGGAACCGCTTTCTGGGGTCATTTCTCTTAGAAAAACAGCCCTATAAAATCACAGAAAGACCTGGCAGATAGCTCCGAGCAGGACAACCCCGACGCACTCGCTCTGCGAGCTCCTGTCCTAACCCCGCTCCCAGCATCTGCACCAGCACCTGCTTTGAGGCAAACAGGGCTGAGCTTGCTTTCAATTACTTCTCCAAAGAAATAAAACCAGTGCTGCCTGGTTTTACTTCTGAGGTCCGTTACGACTAGGCAGACGGCCCCGATATTTGGACTTGTGCCACGCATTAATCCAAGACCTTCTGAGCAGCCAGGCATGCCTCTGACCTTCGGCTTTTGAACTAATGCTCATCTGAATAAAAACCCGCGTGTCAGATACCGAGACTGACAGAAGACCAGCCTCCCCCTCTGATTAAAACATTTACCATTGACGTATCCGTAGCCACAAGCATCTCGCCTGCATCTGGGACTGCAGTGCAAAGCGAGTGGCGCCCTGAAGAGTCAAGCAGGTCATCGCAGAGTAGCCAGGAACATTGTCTGAGCCTGATTTGGAAAACCCTATTGGAACAGCTGTGGGTTAAATGTTAAAATAGATTCTTTTTACACGAAATGAGCCACTTTCCATAACCTGTTGGTCGGGAAATCCTTTTAAAGACGATGGGAACCACCACAGTAGTGTTTGCAAGCCCTGCATGCTGCCCCAGTGGTCCCAGTAAGGTGCACTGGCCAGGATGTGAGCTGTGAAACCACCTTCCCGTGTTGAGGGTGACCATGGACCGTACCTGCAGGGTGAGGATGCCTGCAGCAAATTCCCTCACCGCAAAGTCCTAAGGCCAAAAACCAGAGAAGAACACAGATTTCACAGTGCTCCTCAAACTTTTCAGCAGCTCCAATTAGTGCTGCTAACAACACGCAACCCTTAACTTCCTCCGTCTCATCGCAGCCAGTATAGAGTAGGCGTTGCCATGGCTTTCACCTTCAGCTCACAGCACTAAGTCCCTACAACAACATTCTTTTCCCCAAAATGTCCCCACAAATGGCCATCAGCAGACCTTCCGCAACTGGTAAAGGCAACTGCAGTTTCCTCCACCCCCAGCTCAGTGCATTGCTTTTGCCAGTCCACCGAGTCTTGAACCTCGTGGGCCAGGAATGCCATCGTTTATACTCTGCTTGTTGCCACCAGAAAGAAAAAGCTCACTGAAAGGCTTGCCTGTTCCTTATTAGAAACTTTCCGTGCCCTTATACGTTTTTTCCTCAAACTCCAAAACAATATCACGCGCTTTCACAATACTGTAGGTCTCACGTGCCACAAAGCAGCACCTGCGTGTGTTCCTGATTTCCGTATGGCTTTTACTTACAGCATCCCTTAATTGTCCTTTTTTGTTTAAAACGTACAAAGGAAAAGCTCCAGCGCAGCTCCCCACCCCCTGCAAACAGAGATACCGTTGTTTATTTATAGCTCCTTATTTGCAGAGAGCCTATGGAGACGAGAAGAGATGTCATTCACGGGGGAAGGCAGATGTATTGAATCAATCACCACGCGGAGGGGCCTCGGGTATTTCACAAAAGAACCACAATTCACAACAGAAGATAAATTATCCAAACAGTTACGCATCCTTGTCTGTCAGCTACCGTTTCGATACAAACTTCACACAAAATAAAGCAAAAGCCCCCTTTTCTAGGTCTAACAGAAAAGTACAGCTCTCTTCTGCAGTTTTTAAGCTTGTCCAAGTTGCAATGACAAATGGAGCTGTCTCTGTTTCGATTTCCCTGGCTATTTAGGCACATCTAAGTTTCAATCTCAAGCCTTGCCCAATGGATACGGCTGTATCACTAATTGACCACCCAAATCATAGAATCATGGAATCACAGAATGGTTTGGGTTGGAAGGGACCTTAAAGATCATCCAGTGCCACCCCCTGCCCTGGGCAGGGACACCTCCCACCAGGCCAGGTTGCTCCAAGCCCCGTCCAACCTGGCCTTGAACCCCTCCAGGGATGGGGCAGCCACAGCTTCTCTGGACAACCTGGGCCAGGGGCTCACCACCCTCACAGCACAGAATTCCTACTTTTCGAGGCCCACAGGACACCTCTGCCAAAAGCAGCAGCCAGCTCCACCTGGGGCACGGGCTATCTCAATGATACAGTTCCTGTATTTTATTTCCTAGTCAAATATAACCAAGCCAATACCTTACTGCGGAATGACAAGTATTTATAATCAACCTACCACTTAAACTAATAATGTTCAATTAGTTTCTCAGGGACAGACCTTCACAGGGATCTCTGGGACCTTCCTTTGGCAGGTGCCGTTCTTGCCCAGTTGGGCAGACCTGTCTGGTCCTCCCAGCTCTGCCCTCTCCTCCACTGCCCAGCTGAGATCTTCGAAGCTTTACATGGCCCATGCAATGCCCTTTGCAATTCCTCATTTCCCATATGGTGACAATATTCCAGGGCCGATATACTGAAGGGCTTACCAATTTGATGGCCTGGGAGATGGGAGGTTATGTCCTTAGCTAGAGTGAGTTTCAAACTCACTCTGGTCCTTCATCAGACGTGACCAGCCCAGTTACACGATGCCCCATGAAAATGGACACCACGTGTACGAGCACAGATACAACCAGAGTATTTTTCAGCAGGGACAACTCAGGGAACTATGCAGATAATCACAACTTTGAGCCACAGCACACCAATGTCCTATGGCTGCTCTACAGGACGGCAGGTAATAGCTCTAGATCTTGCCTTGCTGTGTGTTTTTTAAAACATATCGTTCCCACCTCTGACCCTCTCCCACTCTTGGGCTCAGCTTGCAAATCACACGGTTACAGATGACAAAATAACCCTGCATCTGCAGTAATGTGTTTTCCAAACCCATTGTGGTAATGGTAGGTAAATGGACCATTTATTTATGGATCATAAAGAAGAGCATTCAATTCTTCATAACCACAGAGCAAAGCTGAAGGTTCCCTCTTTGTCTGAGCCTGTGGACACCCAGCTTCTGTGAGCTGGGCTGTGGTGGGCAGGGGGCAGCTAAAAGACAGAAGAAAAGCCATTTATTCCCCCTCCCCTTTCACAATATCCTCAGAATTTAAATGTAGACCAGGAAAAAGCTTCAGAACAGAAAGAGAGTTGGGCTGTGAGCAGCCAAGGTCTCTCCAGGGCAGGCAGAGGTAGAGCTGCACTTTCTCATCTGCAGGATAACAGCAGGAATAAAGAGCTGCTGAGAGCACAAACCTCTCCCCTTGGTCAGAGTGACACCTGATGGAGTCCGACCCAGAGAGGCCATCCCTGCCCCTGGGAGAGGCTGCCTGCCTGCAGGCAACTCGGCCGAGAAGCTACATCAGGTTATGGCCATCGAACCTCTTAGATTTGGAGGATGTTCATTGGAAAAGGACCATTTCCTTATCACAGCAACTTGGATGGGAATTACTTAGAGTCGATTTTGAGACACTTGATGGTTGGGGTGGAAACTAAGCACAAGCAAGATGGGGACTCAACAAAGAGCAATCTCAGCCCTGTTGGGCCGGGGATTAGAAGGCAGCAAGGTCACTAATGGGGGGACAAATTCAGCCGAGCAATTTTGAGAGGGATGGAAGAGTAGGAGACGATGCTGGCAAGCACAGGGTGAAATCAAACTGGAGAAATCAATAAAGGGAAAGGACAGAGGGGGGCAACGGGACACGGGAAGAGATAAATTAAAGGCTTGCCCAGGGGTTATGATGGCTAGTGAGCAATAAATTAAATAAAAGAGGGCAACAGGGACGAGCAAGGTACTGTGAAAAATTAATTAAAAGGAAGGGAGGCATAACCAAGGCATAAAACATGGGTGTTGGTGGAAAGATTAGAGGACCCAGGCAATGAAGAGGCTTCGGAAAGTGTAATAGGAGCCAAGGCAGAGGCTGTAAAGGCTGTGACCACGTGTGAGGGTCAGATAAACAACGCAGATGCATTTTCAAGACTATGAGAAGCAGGAAACCATTGAAGAAGAAAGGAAGCATCTCACAGAAGGAGGCAGCATTGCTAGTGCGGAGGCGTTGGTATATTGAGTGCCATTCCTTGGCTTTTGCAGCCAAAATGTGGCGGGGTATTGACTCCCCCCATCCACATGGTCTCCTTCCACCGACCCCTCTGCCCCCAAGGAGCGGGCACAGGTGCTGCCTGCAGGATGAGGCATTGCAAAATGGGGTATTTTAGCTGGATATCTTAAATGCACGTCTGCTGAGACACAAGGAAAGAGGTGAATGGGTCTGACAGGAGCTGGGTCCCTCCAGGACTCCCCCCTGGCTCATGGGACAGGCAGACTTTGGGTGATGGGCAGAGGACCCTGGCCTCAGGGGATTTATGTGGGAAGCACAGACTTACATCCAAGTCCCTGCTGGGTCCGTTTTGAGTCATCGAGGACTGGAATGACTGGACAGGGGAGCACCCTGCTCCCCTCAAGGGTCACCCTGGCGTGAGCCCCCTTCACCCTTCTACGCTGAAGCTGTTCCACTCTGAACAAAGTAAAGACATGCACTGGGAGAACCAGAGATGGAGAAGGGGGTGGATGGAGAGAGCACAGCTCGGCAGCCTGGCCGTTGTGCAGCCCACTTGAGCTCCGGGGAACCTGGACGTTCCTGAAGCCCCGTTTCTGCCCACCGTCATGGGACAGGAGCGAAGCAGCTCTCCGCTGGCTCCTTGCTCAGCAGCCCGGCTGCACTGAGCCCTGCATTGAATCTCGGTGCGATGGGGGCTGCCGAGAGCTGCGTGGGGTCAGCCCAAAACCCTGTGGTCCATCACCCCCTTCCCAGCCCCAGGTGCATCACCAGGAAGGCAGCGATTACTCATGGGCTGGGGGTATGGTGGTTTTCAAAGGATTTACTGCTGTGTGCCAGGGAGGATAAGCAGCAGCTCATCAGCTCTGTGCAGAGCAAGGTGGAGTGTCCCAAAGCCACCATTTTTGCACTGACAGATTTTATAGAATGGTTTGGGTTGGAAGGGACCTTAAAGACCATCCAGTTCCACCTCCCTGTCCTGGGCAGGGACACCTCCCACCAGACCAGGTTGCTCAAAGCCCCGTCCAGCCTGTTTTCTGTCTGTAATTCAGGTCCCGTTCTCAGCTCTGCAGCAGTCAGGACTTGGGCAGCTTGGATGGGACCAGCTCCTCGGCAGGGACAGGCAGCGCTGCCCCTGGCCTCAAAAGGATCCGTCTTTTCAGCCCAGGACGCTGGTGCACTTACAGGGCTGGCCAAGACCACAGGAGCCTCCTCCAGTTATCACCTCAGCACGAGCAATGAGCTTTATGAGCTCCTGCCCATCACCGCAAAGCTCCCTATGTCAGTATTTCATTAGAGGGCTGTTAATTGCAGTGTAGTGTGGGTGGTGCTTTGCTTTTGGAGGATTTCTCATGAGGAGAAGGGATGCTATTTTTAGAAGAAGAGCCAAAGAGCGTCTGGGGGCATGTGTCGGGGAAATGATCAGGCAAATATTTTCAGGCCTTTCAAATCGCAGGGGGAAAAGAAAGAATTGGACAAGTCTGGATCTCACCTGCCTTTAAAGCAGCATTCTTTGAAATGAACAGGCTGCCTCAGTGCTTAGAGACGGCTAAGAAGATTATAAGCAGAAGATACCTATGCCAGAGGAGGGAAGAAGAAATAATAAAGGAATTGAAAGCTATGACAAGCAAATGAAAAAAAAAAAAAAAAAAAGAAAGAATAAAGCAGAGGTTCTGGATATAGCAGGAAGGGTACAGGCAAGATCAACACCCTGACAATGGCAGCCGAAGTGGGACAAGAAACAGATTCAGAGCATCACCACGGGGCTGAGCCACCCGGCCCAGAAGACAGCGCAAGGACTTTGACGGGTCTCAGTGGCCACCCATCAGGCACTCTGGTGGAATGCTTGTGAGGGAAGTAGGACAAGAAGTAATGGCTAATTAACAACATCAGAGAAAGCTAAATGGGCTCCCTAACCTCTCTCTGCCCTAACACCCTTCTGTTTGGCTCCTCTTTGAACTGGACTGTAGACAGCTAAGCGATAGCTCACTGTACCCTACACGTGTCAGGAAGCAGGTACGGTCTCGGGGAAGCTGTAATGTAAATAGAAGAGGAAAAAGGTGTATTCCCACTGCTTTTTAACATACCAGAGTGGAGACATACCGGGTGTTAGGATCCAGTCCAACAAAATATCAGTTTGAGTTCAGCACGGTGCAGAGACGGGAGGATGACAGGGAGCCTGTGCTGGATACAGAGCCGAGCACGCTGCTCCCAAGACCCCCCCCTGCTCTTACTTATGTGCATTTCTTAAAATTAACCAACTCAGCCCTGCAAACACAGCCCCTGGAGTCAGCTCCTACCTCCTGTAGCACTCCTGCTGGTTTTGCTACCAACATTCAGTGGGAATTTCGCTGCAGAGCAAAACCAAAAGCTGCCTTGTTCTTCTATACGAAGGCACAAGCAAGCGGCTGGGAGCTCTTGGGTTACTGCAAGGCGATGGCTCACCCTTCACCAGAGCATCACGTATGGCTCATCAGGTGTTAACCACTTGCACCGTAGAGTGCAGGGCCGGTGCCGGCTGGGTGGCAGCTCCTGGTCAGTCCGCCCAGATCCCCTGTGAGTGGAAATGTGTTGGGCTGTTGGAAGACAGACTCTTCCCCCCGTGTGTGGACTCTGTTATTGATGGTTCTCCCAAACTTTTATTACACAAAGCTCCATGTCCCCAAAGCCGCGTGAGAGGCCGATCTGCCGAGCAGGACAGCACTCCCTTCGCAAGTCATTTCTCTGAATACAACCGCATTTGAAGTTTTTGCCCTTTAAAGCACTAATTCCTATAATCACTAACCCCCCTAACTACAAAGAGTCACTGTTCAAGAGTATGGCATTAATGATGCCCTCATGGGGTATCCCGAGGGTGTTCAGCCTCCTGAGCTGGAAGATAAGGATGGAGAGCAGAACAACCCACCCATAATCCAGGAGGAAGTAGTCAATGATCTGCTTCTGCACCTAGACACACACAAGTCTATGGGGTCAGATAGGATTCAACCAAGAGTACTCAGGGAGCTGGCGGGAGAGCTCACCATGCCTCTCTCCATCATTTACCAACAATCCTGGTCAACAGGAGAGGTGCCGGATGACTGGAGGGTGGCCAATGTGACGCCCATCTACAAGAAGGGTCGGAAGAAGGATCCCAGGAACTACAGTCCTGTCAGCCTGACCTCAGTACCAGGAAAGATCATGGGAGAGGATCATCTTGAGTGAGCTCTCATGGCAAGTGCAGGGCAGCCAAGGGGTCAGGGCCAGCCAACATGGGTTTAGGAAAGGGAGGTCCTGCTTAACCAACCTCATCTCTTTCTATGACCAGGTTACTCGCCTTCTGGATGCGGGGAAGGCTGTGGACGTTGTCTATCTGGACTCTGGTAAGGCCTTTGACACTGTCCCCCACAGCATTCTCCTGGAGAAGCTGGCGAATCATGGCATAGACAAGTGTACTCTTCACGGGGTAAAAAACTGGCTGGATGGCCGTGCCCAGAGAGTTGTGATTAATGGGGTGAAATCCTCTCAGCGGCCGGTCACCAGTGGTGTCCCTCAGGGATCAGTTTTGGGGCCGGTTTTGTTTAATATCTTTATTAATGATCTGGATGAGGGGATTGAGTGCACCCTCAGTAAGATTGCAGATGACACCAAACCAGGTGGGAGTGTTGACCTGCTTGAGGGTAGGAAGGCTCTACAGAGGGAGCTGGACAGGCTGGATCCATGGGCCAAGGCCAACTGTATGAGGTTTAATAAGGCCAAGTGCCGGGTCCTGCATTTTGGTCACACCAACCCCAAGCAACGCTACAGGCTTGGGGCAGAGTGGCTGGAAAGCTGCCCAGCAGAAAAGGAGCTGGGGGTGCTGGTGGACGGCCAGTTTAACATGAGCCAGCAACGTGGCCAAGAAGGCCAACAGCTTTCTGGCTTGTATCAGGAATAGCGTGGCCAGCAGGAGCAGGGAAGGGATGGTGCCTCTGTACTGGGCACTGGTGAGGCCTCACCTCGAGTGCTGTGTTCAGTTCTGGGCCCCTCTGTACAAGAGGGACATTGAGGTGCTGGAGCGTGTCCAGAGGAGAGCTACCAGGCTGGTGAGGGCTCTGGAGACCAGGGCATATGAGGAGAGGCTGAGGGAGCTGGGCATGTTTAGCTTGAAGAAGAGGAGGCTGAGGGGAGACCTCATTGCCCTCTACAACTACCTGAAAGGAGGGTGTAGAGAGGTGGGGGTTGGCCTCTTCTCCCAGGGGAATAATGACAGGACCAGAGGAAATGGTCTGAAGCTGCGGCAGGGGAGGTTTAGATTAGATATTAGGAAGAATGACTTTACTGAAAGAGTGGTCAGGCACTGGAACAGCCTCCCAGGGAGGGGGTTGAGTCACCATCCCTAGAGGTGTTTAAGAAACATCTAGATGTGGCACTTCAGGGCATGCTCTAGTGACAGAGATTGTAGGAGTTTGTTTTTTTGTGTGTGTATGGTTGGACTTGATGATCTCAAAAGTCCTTTCCAACCATGAAGATTCTATGATTCTATGATTCAATTCATGCAGCTTCATTGAGGCCTGAGACTGCCTTGCTGACTGCACGCAGCACCTGGGGGATAGAAATCTGTTATTTAAGAGGATTCAAGCAAAATCTTCGGTAGTTCCTGGTTTTGGCTGCATTGAAAGGAATGCGAGTATAATGTGTACATCCACCCCACGGCCACGCCCACTGAGGTGGGCAGTGCAGAGCCCAGTCCCACCACCAGCCTCTTCTCAGGATAAGCTCTTCCCAACACTGCTGCTCCAAACTATTGGGTTGGGGAACCCCAGAGACAACCTGGCTTCGGTTCTGTGCTCAATGCGACCCAGGCACATGTTCCATCTGCAATCACAGCCTACGGGTGAGATGGACACGGCAAAGCAAATGAGATGAGGTGAATGTGGGGGAGGAGATAACCCATGGGAGGTCAACAGGGCGCAGGTGCCATGTCCTGGATACCAGAAAGTGTAGCAAAACCAAGGGTTTAGGGAAAGATGCAGCAGGACAATACAGGGTTTGAGTATAAGGCATGAAGGAAAGAATGGGAAAGCAGAAGACCAAGGCTGCCATGATGCCTGTTTGTTCCTCTCCTGTGAAGGCAGTAGGAACAGCCCATCACCGAGAGCATGTCCCTTCAGAACTCATCTAACAGAGGAAAGCTGGGGACCCAGATCAGTCCTCCAAGGCTGCCCAGCACACCCCAAGGTCACCCTTACTGACTTTCTGATCCTGTTTTTTTACTTGAACGTCCACTCTCAAGAAGGAAACAAAAAAACCCCAGGATTTTAGAAGAAAAACCCTCCCTGCTCCACACAGCTCATCATGAACACAGGGTGCGTGGCAGCCAGCATCCTCTGGATGTTACAGCACAATGGGAAAGGAATCCAAGGAATCCAGCCTGACCTCTCCAGGCACCACAGGTCCATATTTTAGCACTACGTCTTTGTGTCACACCGCAGCCTGTGAAAGGTCAGCGCCTCACAGAAGAAGCACGTACAGTAATGAAATGCTACGGAAGGGTGATGGTAAAATAAGCAACTTTTTGGCTCATTTACTGAAATCTCCAATTCAAGCCAAGCTGGAAGCAAATCTCAGGCCTGGATTTCTATTGATGAAGGAACGTGGCCATCTGTCTGTTTGTCTTTTCTGCATTTCTTGCTAACCCTGATTTCTCTCCTTAAAAAAAAACAATCCATGCTCACATGTCATATTTGATGCATCTGACAAGGTCAGAGCCATCAGATCCCATCAAGCATGCGCCGATACAGCCCTGCAAAGGGAAGCCGAGAAAAGATGTGCAAAGAGAGATCTATTTTTGTGTTTTCATTTGAAGGCATCCCCTTGACTTCTGCTTTCTGACTCACTTTCCAGCCCCGGTACTCAGAGCTGCGGCCAGAAAGCCGCATCTGGCTATGAGGAGACACAGGGAGCGAGCAGCACCGAGGTACTCATTCATCCCCAGCGTCTGAGCACCTCATGGAGCAATGTTTTCATGGCCATAACACCAGTTCAAGCTGGAGCAGAAAGAATATTCCCTTTTGGAGGCTGGGAATGGAGAAATTCAGGCCCAGCTCCTCAATGCTGACTGAATTCCTTTGATGGCTGAAGCCCAGCTGAGCGGCCAAGGAACCTGGGAAAATTATGGTGGAAAACCTGAACCCTGAGGCACACACTTAAACCTGTTTTCATCTAGGATTAAATCCTGTCCCCTGGCCTTTCTCTCCACAATGCACAATACTCCTTGAGTGGGCAGCAACTAGTTCTTGACAGGAGAGGCAGAAAACACCTTAGAATCACAGAATCCTTTTGGCTGGAAAAGATCTTAAAGATCATCAAGTCCAACCATTAACTTAGCGCTGCCAAGTTACCGCTAAACCATGTCCCTCAGCACCACATCTACACGTCTTTTAAATACCTCCAGGGATGGTGACTCACCTTGTAGATGATGGGGAAAACAAGCCAAGATGGTGAGGACCTGGTGGTTCAGAAACAGGTGAGTCCTTCTGGCCATCAGCTTGTTTCTCTAAGGAGGCATTAAGGTGTCAATAAATACAAGCCACCATACTCCAAGGCTGGGAGCACTCCCTTGAGTTCTTCACAAATTCATTCCAGCTGCATTTCTGTTCAATGGACGTATACATGGAGCTGAGAGATGCGTCTGGGATAGGCTACTAACACCTGGGGCAGCTCTGACCTTCCCTCTGGAGCAATTCCGAAATCTTTAAGGTTTCATTTTGCAAACATGTTCACCTGACGTTTGAGCACAGGCATTATCCTTAACCACAGCAGAAGAAATGACTCTTGCGATCATCTGTCAGCTGGTGCTTACACACGGAGTTATTTGGGAAAAGATTTCATATTTTCAGTTCACGCACTACCTTAACCTGAATTAACCTTCAAGTCTTGAGAAGCCCTAAGAAACAGATAATTTCAAAAAGCAAATCCAGAAATGAAAAAAAAAACCAACCCAAAACACCCCCCCCCCCCCCCCCCCAATCAGGCAATTTGAATTGAGGTGTTATTTTGATAAGATCAAGATTTGCAGAAAACTTAACTCTCAGATACTGTGAGAAAGAAAGGGAAGACTGGCGAGGAGGACACACTAATTGTTATTCAGTCTCGGGTGCTTGCAAGGAAAACACTTGCACTTAGATAACATCAGTCTGTGATGGGCTCGGGGACACCTTACCCAGCCCCTTGAGAATCCTGGCCTGTCGTGGAAGAAGATCAAAGCACAGTGAGGAAGCTCTGCCTGTTTGAACCCTTTACGTACCAACAAGAACCAGGAGTCCGTGTCCGCTCATGCTAACCAGGACTCTCCCGCCGCCAAGGACTCTTGCTAACAAGAACTCTCTCTTGCGGCGCCTGCGTCCCTGCTTGCGTGCCTCTGACCGCGTGTTGCTTCGGAGATTCCCTGGTCTGTGAGGTATCGAGATTAAGTTTGTTCTTTGCCTTTCATCCGTGGTTTGTGGTTGCTCCTGCGTCCTGCCTGCGTCGGCTCACACAGATACCGTATTCACCATGAATTGCTTGCTCAGCCTTTAAACGAATCAAACATTTTGGTTGATCGCAGGAAACCACCTCAGCTCTAGAGTTTAATCATTGACTCAGGAAGTTGTTATTAATCCAGGGCTTGCTTTGAGCATAAGAGTTTTGACTGAATTTATAGATTTAAAACTAGACATATGCTTGAGAGTTTTTGGTTTATCAAGATTTGAAGTCTCAAACCAGGTGGAGTCCAATCCACTGGGTCACGTATGCTATGTGAGGACATTTTTTACTTTCTGTTCAGCCTTGCTGTCCTTAAATAATACCAAATGACCTGCTCTTCTTGCACACCAAGAAACGACTGAGCTACGTGACATTCTGCCTGCAGACTGCACAACCAGCCGGAAGGTCCGGGGCAGGTAGAGCTGTCAGCAATGCCTGTCACGCGATCCATCCCTTGGCATCTGGAAACACCGCAGCTTTCTTGCTGTCTTGGCAGAGCGGTTGAGAGCTTCGTGCAGTTAATTTGCTTATTTAAAAGCACAGGTAACAGGAACAGAGCAGTGAGATCTTTATAAAAGGGTTAATGAGCATCTTGTCTTCCACTAACTCATGCCCAGACGGGCCATGTGAGCCTGGCAGGGCCAGACACGAGGAAGGAGCTTCTCAGTGAAGGTCAGCACCCAGCATCCACCTCTAAAGGCTCCAGCACAACGAGAAGAATGCAAACAAACTGATCGTGGGTGCCCCGGGAGGGGTGCTGCAGATGTTTCCAACTGTTGGCTGTTGGAAATGTTGGGCTGTTTCAGCGGCTGTTTGCAGCTCGTTGGGCAGGGCAGGACAGGAGATGCTGCACTTTACTCAAGGAGTGATGGTGGCTACTCGGAGGAGGAAGACTGCGCTCCCCACACCCACCCAAATGGATATTGGTATCCAGGTCACAGGCTGTGAGGAACGCCACAGCCTTTCACTGGCTGCGGGGGACAATGCTGACCATGGCTGCGTGCGGTGTGAGCAGGTTGATGACCTGCTCAGCCGGATGACACAGCACCAAGATGAAGCGATGGAGCTCAGAGAAGAGGTGAGTAGATTGAAGAACACCAGAGAGAATGAGAGGGAAACCAACCATTTCCACAAACAGCTCTCTACAAAAACGGAACGGGAGGTAACTCTTAGTGGACCAGAGGATTCCGTATCCTTTCACCAGCAAGTCCCCCAGCCGTCCCGTAGTAACCCCCATGAGCAGGGTCAATGGGAACAGGTCTCTGTCCGACGGAACAAAAGAAAGAAACGGAGCAAGCAGGTTCCTTTAAGAAGTGCACCACCCACAGTGCCCTTGCAGAACAGGTATGGGGCTCTGCAGGAGGAACTGGTTGCAAGCAAAGAAGAGGGCTCTCAATGGCCAGAAGAGCCACCAAGGCCAACTCGCCTCAGCCCGGCGATCAAAACTTACCCTGAAAAGAATAATGGAAGGGTCATTGTTGTAGGTGACTCCCTGCTGAGGGGAGCGGAGGGCCTGATATGCAGACCGAACCCACTTCATAGAGAGGTCTGCTGTCTCCCTGGTGCCCGGGTAAAGGACATCGTAGGTAAACCCCACCACCCTTGTGAGCCCTTCAGATTATTACCCACTTCTGGTCTTTCAGGTGGGAAGTGATGAGGTAGCAATGAGAGGCTCACAATCGTTTAAAAAAGATTTCAGGGCCTTAGGGCAACTGGTAAAGGGATCAGGAGCTCAGGTTGTGCTCCTCTGAGGAGTGATGTCAGGTTGTGGAGTCCCTCAGGGATCAGTACTGGGACCGGTCTTGTTTAACTTCTCCGTCAGCGATATGGACATGGCATTGAGTGCACCCTCAGCAAATTTGTTGACGATACCAAGCTGTGTGGGGCGGCTGACACGCTGTAGGGAAGGGATGCCATCCAGAGGGACCTTGACAGGCTGGAGAGGCAGGCCCATGCCAACCTCATGAAGTTCAACAAGACCAAGTGCAGGGTCCTCCATCTGGGTTGGAGCAATCCCAAGCACTGATATAGGCTGGGCAGTGACTGGCTTGAGAGCAGCCCTGAAGAAAAGGACTTGGGGGTGCTGGTGGACGAGAGGCTCAACATGAGCCATCAGTGCGCACTTGCAGCCCAGAAAGCCAATTGTATCCTGGGCTGCATCAGGAGAAGCGTGGCCAGTAGGTCGAGGGAGGTGATTCTCCCCCTCTACTCCACTCTCGTGATACCCCACCTGGAGTACTGCGTCCAGTTCTGGAGCCCCTACTACAAGAGAGATATGGACGTGCTGGAACACGTCCAGAGAACGGCCACGAGGACAATCAGAGGGCTGGAGCACCTCTTCTATGAGCACAGACTGAGGGAGTTGGGGTTGTTCAGCCTGGAGAAAAGAAGGCTCCGAGGGGACCTTATTGTGGCCTACCAGTATCTTAAGGGGAGCTACAGGAAAGCTGGGGAGGGACTTTTTAGGATGTCGGGTAATGGTAGGACTAGTGGGAATGGATTAAAACTAGAGATGGGACGATTCAGACTGGATGTTAGGAAGAAGTTCTTCACCATGAGGGTGGTGAGACACTGGAACAGGTTACCCAGAGAGGTGGTGGAAGCCCCATCCCTGGAAGTTTTTAAGGCCAGGCTGGACGGGGCTCTGAGCAACCGGATCTAGTGGGAGATGTCCCTGCCCATGGCAGGGCAGTTGGAACTAGATGATCTTTAAGATCCCTTCCAACCCTGACAATTCTATGATTCTATGAATGGCAAGTTGGCATATCAGGATTTGGCTCTCCCTAGAAAACTTGATCCTTTATCGGAACTGCTTGAGTTCCCACTCAAAGCCAGCTAAGCTCAGCTCCGCATAGGTAGAATGCATGTGAGGGCAAAGGGAGGGGATGGCTCTGTCATAGAGAACTTTGGAGGTGGCCGACACCAGGGTCTGAGCCTGCAGACCAAGATCTGAGCCTGCAAACGGCACTCCTAGAGCTTGCAACTGCTAAATGACTCGTGATCATCTTCAATCAAAACAACCCCTGACATGCTCTGCTTTCACATGCTCTGCTTTTACAACAAACTTCAGTGCCACGAACATGACTCTTCTAGCCCAAAACTTCTCTTCCTTGCAGAGAGTGGTCATGGACCAGGGCCTCTGCATGAGGAGAGCTCTCCTCTCACCTTGCATTTACCAGATGGGCTCCACAGCCCGCTCTTGCCAGCTAAGCCCAAACCTACTCAAGACAAAACCTGTTCCAGAT
This sequence comes from Larus michahellis, assembly GCF_964199755.1. Classification (NCBI taxonomy): domain Eukaryota; kingdom Metazoa; phylum Chordata; class Aves; order Charadriiformes; family Laridae; genus Larus; species Larus michahellis. Next base: position 15,727,942 of record NC_133907.1, on the reverse strand, counting down.
GAACCAGCTGCTGGGGAACATCCTCCAGTCAACTGCTTACAAATATCACACATACCGTTAGTTGATTTCCAGCACAGACACCTGGGCAATCCTTCCAGAGAGTCTACTTAGGATTTTTAACTGGGTCTTTGCATTTATTTACTGGAGATAAGGATTGGGGAGCATTAGCTTTTGAGGGAATTTCTGTTTGTGTCCTCCACAGCCCGGACTACCCTCCTCCTCATCCACAGTTCGCAGACACATCAGCTCTGCCTCTCGAGACAAGGGTTGTGGCCTTATTTCATAGGGGACCTCACCACACTGAGCCTACAGGATTCCCAAGACTTCGGTAGAAAGGGTCAAGATAGGGTTATCCTCTTGGGCGGCCAGAAGGTTCCCATTTCCGGAGCACACCGGGAACGTGCACACTTGAATCTGCCTATCCTCATGGTCCCCTTTCATTTTCTGGGGACAGCTTGGGGTCGCCGGGTCTAGAAAGAGACAGCATGGGTGTGACAGACCCTGGGTGCACTTTCCAGGCAGCTTTTTAACCACTCTTCCTTCCCTCACTTCTTAGTTTGCCAAGAAGGGGCCTCTTTCTTTTTGTATTTTCATAGAATCATAGAATGGTTTGGGTTGGAAGGAACCTTAAAGAACATCCAGTTCCACCCCCTGCCCTGGGCAGGGGGACCTCCCACCAGACCAGGCTGCTCCAAGCCCCGTCCAACCTGGCCTTGAACCCCTCCAGGGATGGGGCAGCCACAGCTTCTCTGGGCAACCTGGGCCAGGGGCTCACCACCCTCAGAGTGGTCTATTTCGACTCAACAGTTTGCATCACAAACAACGGCCAAAGCAGGCTGCAGGTGACAGCACGCCCATCCAGTGCTCCAGCTGCAGAGAGACAGTGGTGACGGGTCTGAAGCCTCTCCTGCCTTTTACTGCTAAACAAAACCACGTACAGTGGGAATTGTCTGAGGGTAGCATCAGTTATTTGGGTTTCTTCTCCCTTCCTTTGAGGTTTTCATAAACACACGAGCCACTGGGGACAACTGCAGTTTACTGCACCCTTGCGAGAGAAGCCTGTCCGTGGTGAGAAACACCTGGGGCCGGTAACAGGGCTCAGGAAGCCCAGCGCACCTCACCCTGCTCCGGACCACCTGACACTTCATCTTCACCCGTCCCTCCACTGCAATCCCTGCGCTGGGGAGGGATGTTGCTGATGAGATAATTGCATTCAATAATCTTCCCAGCACGTGCTTGCCAAAGTACGCAGAGAAATAAAGAACGTTTGCATGCACACATCAGAATCCCCGCTGCAGAAATCCTGCCATCTAATCGCCTACAGAGGAATGAAAATGATAAATAAAAAAAAAAAAAGAGAAAACAAGCCACAAAGGGCAAAGCGAGTCTGCGCCTGGCACGAAGGACCGAGGGTAACTCGGTCCCACAATTAGGCTTTTTCAGACTTGATCACGAATGCTGTGGATGCACCGTTCACATCACGCCCCCCCACTACCGGACACGCAGCCCGGAACTGGAGCATCTGCGTGGGCACCAATACCCGCCGCCGCCTCCTCACCCGCGTTGTCTTTTCTAAATTAAGAACCCTGTTACATCGCTTCCTTCCTTGGCCCACGGGGTGCTAAGAAGGTCACTACCAGATTGTAGCTTAAAGGGCTACTGAGTGCCATCCTAATCCTGGAAGGACAGGAACTGCCGGAGCTGACAAATGACCCGAGCAAGTGATTACGGTCTGGGTTTATTTGTGATTAGACACGGTGACGGCCCGCTCCGACAGTGTAGGTTTTTTTCTAGGCAGACAGACAGAAAATTTCATCTGCCCAGTTGTTGTTGAGCTACCTAAGGATGCTCCGTGTCCTCTCACTACGGGACACTTCCAACCCTGTATGGGTGGACTCAGTAACAGGTATTTTTCTGCCCTTCCCTGCATTGCTGGAATAATGGGCATTTTCATCAGCCTTCCCAGTTCTCCAGAGTTACTCTCAGTGATCTTTTCCAATTGCCTGAATGACAGATATTTTCACAGCTTTTTCTGCATTCCCCCAAGAAATAGGTAGTTTCACAGCTCCCTCTGGAATCAACCTTTATTCTGTGTGCTCCCAATAATTGGAGGGAGAAGTGAAAAATGAAAAAGCAAACAATCAACCGGCGGCGTTCCAGAGTTCAGAAGCCCTGTGACAGTGAAGAACTGGCGGATGGAAGGAGGTGCTGCAGTTCAGGACCCGCAGTCTGCGCGCGCAGGATAAAAGACCCTTTCCTTCGCATACAGTAAATACCCCGTACGAAACGAAGGCTCCATAGTTTAAAGCACTGTTTAATATGTCAACAGCCAAATCAAAATTTAAAAAAAACAAACTTCTGGCAGTGTTCTTTTTTTAAAATGTCTTGAATATTAAAAAAGGAAGGTATTTCTTCAATGCTGCTGAATCCCATAATTCCATTGGCTGAGTTAAGTCCCGGTCTATGGAATTAGGGCAGAGTAGTTCTCTTATTCATGCAGAAAAGGGTTTTTAGCCAGCTCATTTGTTTAACATATCTGTATGTCAGTATTTTTTAGTCTTACTTTGTGTCAAGATATTCTCACTACTACTAAGGGAAGGTATTTTATGCCAGAAGCAGAAAATGGTTTTAGAGAAATCATAAGCAAACCCAGACTCCTTTTTTCCTTCAACTCCTGATTTTGGTTTGAGAAAGTTCAGGTGAATCTTTACCCCTCTGTTATTTGCAGTTTCCTGGATTAGATTTCCAGACGAGATAAGAAGTGTCAAACTCTTGGATCCTTATTTACTGTACGTGGTATTTCCTGGGGTCCACCAAGCAACAGCAGAGCTCCTACCCATATGATAAGAATTTTTACCTAATAACGTTTATGTTTTGTCCCTCCCATGTAAGTTCCCAAGGAAGAACCCAACCACGATACCAACTAAAACAAATGTGTTACACCAGGAGTGGAAACTCTGCCCAACTGGAAACTGGAGGACCTGCTTTTCTCCATCTGTCTGCGAACTGGAGATGAAAGTCCACTGACAAAAACATTACACCGCTCCACCTTCGTGTCATGAATTGTGTGTAGTACAATTACGCCCTGAAATCTTCATTCACCCTCTGCTGAAGCAAACTCCAGGTTTTATTATTAGAGAGTCCTGTTCTTATTGAAACAAAACTCCCACAAAACCGGGGAGATCTCCCAGCTCAGGCCTTCACTGACTTCTTTGCTTGGGAAGCACAGCACGTTTCTGAGAGCCGCAGTGATTCCTGGACCAGCATTTCCCAATACTTGGGGTCACGCTGTCACTGGGGCTGATCCCCAAACCCTCTTCCAGCCCACCACAAAACCTCTTCTTTTCAAAGAGGTGCTTCCAGCTCAGCCCACCCGGCCAAGCTGGGTCTGGGGGATGTCAAAGTGCACGTCCTGACAGTGCTGTGTCTGTTGGCACTTTGGAGATGGTTATCTTCCAAAATTGTGGCCTGAGGACACTGCTGCACCTTTTGGGGATGGGGGAACTGCTCTGTCCTGCTCAAAGCTCTAAGAAACACAGCCCTGATTGATGTTGGTCAAGGAAATATCAAGCACGTGCTTCCTCCCAGTTCATTTTCAAGAGGATGCTCTGCTCGTGCAGAGGCAGTAAAGGGGTTTTGACCGCATTCTGGGCGCCCTCCTTCCCCGAAGACCAGCTCTGTGAGGGGCCTGTCTGCCCCGGCACAGTGTCCCCCGTGGCCAGCGCTTCCCCCCAGGCCCTCCCTGCACCCTCCTGCTCTGGGGTGGGCACCGGGAAAGGCAAGGGCAGAGCCCACCCCGACATTACCCAGGAGTCGTGCTCGTATTCACTTTCACTCACCACGAACTGCAAACGCAGCTTTTAGAAGAAATACAAGCAATGAATCGGAAACAAAAGTGTGCTGAACCCCACCACGTCCAAACCGATCACAATCTGCCCATCAGGGTGTAATTAAAGCAATTAAAGCAGTTTCTACTGCCAGTAGCACACGAAGGAACTGCAGATTCTCAGCACATCCATCCACATTTGACTCTGTGAACGCCTCCACCAGGCCAGGACGCGGCCGCTTTCAGCAGGCTCCAAGAGAGAAAACCTTCAGCCTGAATCCACAATGAAGCCCGCTCATACGATTCAGCATCCGAAGCAATATGTCCTTGCTGTCCCGAGTCCCGCCTCACACAGCCGAACCGCGGGGATCTCTCGCGTCGCTCATCCCATCTAAAGGTACCTCCAGACACAGTTACTTACCGGGACTGTGGGCACTTGGGCTCTGTCAGTCCTTCCCGTCACCGGTCTGGGAGCAGGCGCAGCACCCCTCTACGGTCTCAGCTTCACCCTGCAAGAATCAGGACACAGAGGGGTTTTTTTCCCAGTTGGGGTAAGCAGATAATCCAGTACTTTCTAACCCCCAGCAGAGCGGGGTACGCTGCGTTGGGATGAAAAGCCGCTGGCGGGTTGTCTGCAAGGATCAGCCCCAGGACTTTCCGAGCTAAGGCTCTGAGCGGCTTAGCCAGGAGCTGGGAGCGGAGCAGACGGAGCCGGTTGTGTTGGCGGGGCCGAGGAGTCAGGATAGCGGCTGGGGAGGTGGCTCAGATTGGCTCGCGTGCGAGAAACCCCCCCAAGAACAGCGACGTGATGTTAATATTGCCGAGAATGAGGTAACTGGTGGATAGAGGTGGGCAGGAATTTTTGGTCACGGTGGCTGGGATTTGTTCAGGGAAAACGGTTTCTTCAAACTGAAATATCCCACAGTAAAGCAGAAACTTTTTCATGTGTGTGTTTTTTTGGTTTTTTTTTTTCTGTTTTGAAAATGCGTTTTGAAACTGAAGATCATAGAATCATAGAATCATTTAGGATGGATCAGATCATCGAGTCCAACCACCAACCCAACACTGACAAAACCACCACTAAACCATGTCGCTAAGCACCACGTCAACCCGACTTTAAAATACCCTTTAAATACCTCCAGGGCTGGCGATTCCACCACTTCCCTGGGCGGCCTGTGAAGATTTTGCTTTGGGCCAGGCTGACTTGAATTGAAACATTTTGTTGATAGAATTGAAATGTTCTGCTATAAATCAGCTCCTCTGGGTCCCCCCCAGCTTCCAGGATACCTCCTGGAACGTTAAGTTAAGGTGCTTTCCCTTCCCTGCCGTGGGCTGAGATGCCTGGCTGGACTGTACGCAGTGCCCTGATGTGTCACCTTGAGAGACCTGCCAAGTAGGAACGCAACCGGGATGTTCCAATTCAGAAGTTAGCACTGCAGGACTTTTTATTGCATTTTTATGCTGGGGAACACACAAGAGTCCTGGGCAGCAGCGTCGGCACAGTCCAGCTGGCGGGCAATGCTCCTCGCAGGGAAGGCTGCAGGGCATGGCTGCTCACCCCATAAGAACCGGCTTAATGCTTCAGAGGTGGGATCTAGGTCCCATCAAATCCTCACTCCTCTACAAGCAAACACACACTACTCCTCCCCGAATCCCAGCGACGCGGGCAAAGAACTGGGGTTGAATGGACGGGATGGGGCAAGATCTCCTCCATGCTCAGCGCTCTCCAGCCCTGGGACAAGGATTGCACCTGCAAACTCACGGCCTACACACAGTCCAGAGCTAATGGAACTGGATCCAGGTCTCCATGCTCCCATTCCAGTGCCTAAGCCATTAACGAGACTCAGTGATTTAAACCCATTCCTTCCAACCAGCCTGCTTGGGCTAGCAATGATCTACAACAAAGACAATAAATCACTAGGAGATTCCTGCTCTGCTTTCTCCACCCTCCTCAAACTGGTGATGATTCCCACCTCCTGCCTCGAGAACAACGTTTCCTGAGTAAGCCATGGCTTTATTGAAAGACCAACACTTTTTCCACCCTGCTCTGTGAAACACTCAGATACGTGGGCTGCCTGATCCCACCGGAGGGCAGGAGGGGCAGTCAGGGCTCCTGCCACTCACCATAAACGTGAGGGTGAACCATAGACCCTCCGGAATTAAAGGCTCACGTCAGTCTCAATTACACCACAGCATTGCAAAAGGTCAAACTGGAATGAAGCTTTTTAATTAAAACAGAGAAAGCACTAAAGAGACAGAGGAATGAACCACTGGGCTTCAACCAACAACGAGGTCCCACATATCTAACGAGCTGATCTGAGATGACACGCTGGATTTTGCAGCAGAAGCCTCTGCATGCTCCGGAAGTGCACCACAGGGATCATCCCTCCTGCACAGGGGTTCAAAGCTCTGCATGAAAAAGCCACCACAGTGCCAAAAGCTACAAGCAGGGGATGCTGCCACGTGGCCACATTTCCCATCATCCAAGAACCCAACAAAGCATTCAAGACACAAACTTCCCAGTGCCGTTTCCTCCGTTCCCCTCCATTTCAATGGACCCGTCATTCAAGTTCATTGGGCCTCTCCAGAGATCTGGTAGCGCCTCTCAGAAGATCAACTGAACATACAGAGTGCTGGAACCCATGATGAGTGCAGCAACACTCTGAGAGGGGGCCTTCATGCAGGAGAGATGGAGGAAAGAGGAGAGAGTAAGAGAAACCTGAGGCTAAACCAGGTCTGAGCAGAGCCCTGAGCACCAAAACTCTCAGAGACATGAGGGATGTGGGAAAGCAAACGGCTCACGGCCTGCTCCAAACATACCTGCTGGAGCCCTGCAGGTCCCTGCTTTGACATTGCTTGGACAGAACGGGGCAGATCGCAGAATCACAGAATTGTCTGGGTTGGAAGGGACCTTTCAGATCATCGAGTCCAACCATCAACCTAACGCTGCCAAAACCACCACTAAACCATGTCCCTCAGCACCACGTCTGCCTGGCTTTTAAATACCTCCAGGGATGGTGATTCAACCACCTCCCTGGGCACATTTCACAGGGTAACTTCCAATATTAATTCCAACATTTTAATTAAGCTTTCTGGGGTTTTGGGGGGGTGGGCGGGTGGGCTTTTTTTTAGCTGACAACAATCCCCTGAACCTCTTTGCTTTTTCCAGGAACAGGTACAAGATAGGCAAACAAAAGAATTTATCCACAAGCGTTGGCTACACCGCAAGATGTTCTGAAATGCATCTTTTTTATTCGAGATTTTATTATTTGAGAAATACAGAAGCAAATCCCAGCGAGGAAGGAGGAAAAGAGATTTTACCTGCGATCTGGATGAAGTTCTGAATGCCTTCCCCATCCTCCTCCCAAACTCACCCCGATGCCTCGACTGAGGCAAAAGTGCTTATCTTATTCCCAGCGCCTTCTCCTGCTAAGAACGACACAAAAGTGCACGAGGGGAGGGGAAGTATGAGGGGCAGAGGGACATGGGGCATCAAAGAGCATCAGAAGCTCCGAGTTCTGCTCTTGGCTCCGCTGTACACCTCTTTGAGACCAAGGGCCAAATTACCGCATCTCCTTTGAGTGCTTTAGGATGCTATGTTAGACCCATATGAGGTCTAATAGTTGCCTGATAACCCAAAGTGGAAGCTGTACAGGAGGCGGCGAAGAAAAACCTCACCACTAGAAGCTAAGAAATGGAAGCCCACCTCTGCTGCTGCATAATCCCTCCTTCCCCGAACGTACAGCTACAGGAAAGACCAAATTGTCCTGCTCTTATACCAAGTTCCTCTTCACTGCCTGAGTCCTAACGAATTCAGGCAGCAGGAGCAGCAGAGTCCAGCCCCCGCAAGGCTGGAGTCAATCAGTGCCCTGCACCATCCCGCGATTTTTCTAGAACCACTTCAACTTACGATGCAAAAGAGGAGGAGGAAGGAGGTAAGTACCCTGCCAAAATACAGCATCTTTCAAACAAAGTAACTGCACTAAAATGTGCTGGTTTATTTTCACTCTGGGCTCCCAAAGCATTTCCCTTCTCTCCCTGAATGATAACGGGCATAAAAATTAAATATAAATTCTCCAACAAAAAGCGAAACGCACTGAAGGGTAATAAATCACGGGGGCTGGATGGCATTCAGAGGAAGTTGGGGGAAGGAATAAAGGATGAAATAGTGTAATAGTGACTAAGATGTATCATAGACTCTTAAAAACCCAAGACTCGTCCTCAGGGCAGGGGACTCACCACAGTGGGCTGAATTTTGATGAAGCAGCACAGGGCACTTGCCCAGCGGAGCAGTGGGGTTGTCCCACGGTGCTCCCAGTCCCATGGGGCTCAGGGCACAGCGAACGTCACCCCAGCACCCCACCACCTCGCGTGGGGGTGAAGACCCCGACGAAAAAATCTTCCAATGTCCCCAAAGCCCCAGTTCTGTCCCAGTTGCTAACTGCTGAGATCAGAAGACCTGCAAACAGAAAGTCTCTTCTGGGGTTTTTTCCATATTTTGTACAGAAGAGGAGACATGCCCTTCTTGCCCCCCCGCAGGGATGTACCCACGGGACTGGTGCTGCCCCTCATTGTCCCCACGGCCGCCTGCCACAGGCAAGCCGCTGTGTTGGCACTGGCTTTGGGATCCATCGGGGACTCCAGAAGGAGTAAAGAGGGACCAGCTCAGGGCTGCGGTGGGGATACGCACGTTTCCGAACAGCAGCTATCACAGACTGGATGCTCTCTCGTCTGATGACCTGAGATTCTTACATCGGCATTTCCAGTAACCTGAAACGCTCCCCGGGGCATCACACAGCAGCACAACATCCTGGAAACGCTATATATCAGCACCGATTTTCTTCTAATAAACAAGATCACCTTCAATTTTGCAGGCACCTCCTACTTCATTAAACTTAAAGATCTTGCTCTCCGGGGGTTTCCTCCTCAACTGGGGCAGGAAATGAAAAGACAGAAAATGCAATTTAATTGGGGATGAAGCTTCATCTTTACACTGCCTATCATAATTATGTGTCATTTAAAAACAAGCGTGGAGCAGGTGTGAAATGGCACCAGCTCCAGATGCACATAAAAAAGGTTGACACCAGCAGCACGTCTCAGCAAGAATCAGATGGTGCAACTCGAAAACTCCTTTTCTCTTTGGTTTCTTTCTTCCTTTGTTTCCTCAAACTTCTCAGAAAAATTTTCTTTTGAAATGGGAGAGAAGAAATGGCGTCTTTGCCAAGTGGTTTGAAAGGAATCACAGACTGCCAGGGGTTGGAAGGGCCCTCTGGAGATCACGTAGCCCAACCCCCTGCCAATGCAGGGTCACCCAGAGCAGGCTGGACAGGAATGCATCCAGGCGGGTTTTGAACATCTCCAGAGAAGCGAGAGAAGGTAATTTCAGCATCATGTGCTGGAGCACGGCATCAGTCCCTGCAAAACGTGGGGCAGGGCTGGCGTGGGCGCAGCGGATGGGCGAGCGGAGGCGCGGCAGCGCAGCCACTGCCTTTGCGTGACACAGAGATGGTTGGGCTGCATCTGCTGCTCCTGCTTCTTCCTCTCTGGGTATCACTTTGCCTCCCCTGGCCATCCTGGATAACACGAACCCAGCTGGGTTTGACGCTTGCAGGTGAGACCACCCTGTACCAGGATGGAAGTGACCTCAAGACGCTGAAGTTTGCCCTGAGAACTGAGCTGGGTGGGAGAGGGTTTCTGTTTTCCCTCAGGTCGCCCAGCCCCTTTTTCCACGCTCCAGCACCATGAGGAACAAAGGGATGAAACACTTTTGTTAAGTTAATATCGAGGGTTTCAGTTGACATTCTGCAGGGAGCAGAACCAAGGAAGAGCAAGGAGAGCTCTGCGGATGGGTTATGCCGCTCGTTATAAGGGAAAGGAGACCTTCTGAACTGCCGGAAAGTCTTCACGGGATTTAGGGCAGCTCAGTCAGCTCAAGCCTTCCCAAAACAGCTTGCACCACTGAAGCTTTTCTACCTGAAGAAGCCCAAAATAAGACTCACAATGCGTGTCCCTCCATGCTGAGATCTTCTCCAGCATGGGCTTTCCATGTGGGCTGGGAGCTCAGACCTGCATGTGCTCCAGTCTCCCTTCTGCCCCATGGCAGTGTCGGCCCTCCCTGGCGAGAGGGCCACCCGAGGGCTAGGAGAGACTGTCAGGAAGCCTGGAGAAACCAAACCATTTGACTTCAAGACAAAGGTGGAGTTGGAGCGTCCCCAGGCTCCTGCCCTGTCTGCTTGGTTGGTGTGACACGTCTGTATCTTCCTCCTGAAAAGAGAGATGCCTGAAACTTGAGTCAGAGCAGAGATTTCTACCCTTTGTGCCTTTCTAGATATTATCAGTAACGCTCTGGATTTAAAAATGCCTATTTTTCTAACAATGGGGCACCTCCATTTACCTGATGCACATGAATTAGTTGCCCGTTGTTGTCAGAGCCCTGCTCTTACAATCTGATGCAAATTCACGGCCCTTCATTTTAAGCAACACGCCTGTTTGGCTTCAGCCTTCCAGTGATCCTTTAATGTCCTATTTTCTCACCAATGAATCAATATCCAGATCCTCTAATTGGAACTTATCAGCTCATCCAAGCCTGGGCTGGGTTTGTTCAGCACCTGAGCGGACCAGAGGCTTTCGCTGACGCAACCGGTGGAGCCGAACTTTGCACAGCGGCTCTCGGACGGAGCTGCTGCCAGCTGGGAGCCGGCTCCGCTCCCCTTCCCTCTCTCACCATGTCCCACTCTGGCCCTAGGCGAGAAGCCCACAGCATCTTCTGTAATGGAGAAGTGAAACCCAAACCCGTGTCCCAGGATGGGGTCAGGGACAGGTCAGTTTTCCCCTTCCACTTCAAGGGGCAAAGCCACAGCTCCCCGTCATTTCTAATTTTAAATCACAACATCTCCATCAGCTTCTGCCTCTAAATTCTCTCCCGCTGTCAAAAGGTCACCAGGCCAGTTGGAAAGCTATTTTTCACAACCTTGCTAATCTGGAGACACCTTGCTGCCTTCTCCCGCCAGGAAAACGCTGACAACAAAACTAATCGGTGGCCAGCAGGACTGCGGGGTGGGCGAGGCGCTGCAGACGGGACTGGCCTTTAAGGTACCAGCCAGAAATTCAAGAGATTCAGGAGAGGTTCCCGGCTCCTTCCCAGCCTCCCTTCGTGACCTTGGGCTCCAGCTCTGTGCCTCAACCTCACCTCTATGAACTGAGGCTAACAACACTCCCCACAGCTGGTCATGCGGACACATTAAACTTATGTTTAGAAAATAATGTATTACGATGCGCACAAGGGCCCTTTTAGAATAAAACCAGGTGTTTTTTTCCCTTACATCACCACTGGCTTTAGAGGAATGAAGCCAAGAGTGACTGAAACGCATCATGTCTGGGGCTGGGCTTTTTACTAGATTTGTGCATTTTTCTGAATAACCTCCCGAAGTTTGGGTTGAGTGAATCACAGCGACTGTTTGTGCTGAGGTCAGAGAGCTCTGAACCGTCCCGGAGGGGCACCGACGTGGCTGGCGGGTGGCGGCACAGCCCGGTTCAGCCAGGGAGGGCAGATCACACCTCCACGAGCTCAGCGTCTGCAGCCAGCAATACAAAAAGCGCAGCAAGGTGTCAATCCCGTGCTCAGCTCCGGGATCATCTCCCATCACCTGCTGCTAGATTTCTGAGCAATAGCAGCTTCCCAGCACCCTCCCTGAAACAACTGAGACTTTCCCAGTGTAAGGGCTGGGCCCACAGGGTTTCCGCCGGGAGCAAGGTGGGGTGTCACCGGGGATGGCTCAAGCATCATCTCCCTGCCCCAGGGTTTTACCAGGCTCCAAACCAAATTGCTCGATGAAAGGTCTTCAAGATGTCATGCCCTATCTACACACCGTGACTGATAATGGCATCAGGCACGTGCATTTCCCTAGCCCTGGGGGGTTTTGCAGGCAGTCACCCCCAGGCAGAGGGATACAAACCGCTCCGACAAAGGTCCACCCCAGGCCTGGTGCTGCAGGGCCAGGAGATGCTCCACAGCACCACAGCAGGAGGTTGATCAGGAGGGGGTTAACTCCTCACTCAGCTTTTGCTGTCATCTGGACTGATGAAATCCACCCCTGGGGAATGGACATCCACGGATGGACCATCGTTTGTTTTAAAATTAGATTAGGGACTGCAGGCTGATCCCAGTCTGTGGCATGAAGACAGGCATCCCCTCGGAGCTCCCATCGCTTCGCTCGTCATCACTTGTCCAGCACTGACACTGCTGGCGGCTGGAGGGAGCAGAGACCCACGGCAGCCTCCGGACACCCCCACAGCACCCCAGCTCAACTGCCCTCCGAACAACCCCCAGGAAGCTGGGACAACCCCAACTTGGAGAGAGAATGAAAAACACCTCAATGTAGTAGAGGGGTGATTCTGCCCCTCTACTCCTCTCTGATGAGACGCCGCCTGGAGTACTGCGTGCAGCTCTGGAGTCCTCACCACAAGGAGGACATGGACCTGTTAGAAGGGGTCCAGAGGAGGCCACAAAGATGATCTGAGGGCTGGAGCCCCTCTGCTGTGAGGACAGGCTGAGAGAGTTGGGGGGGTTCAGCCTGGAGAAGAGAAGGCTCCGGGGAGACCTTATAAATCCTTCCAGGGGGCCTAAAGGGGGCCTACAGGAAAGATGGGGAGGGACTCTTGATCAGGGAGTGTCATGATAGGACAAGGGGTAACAGTTTCAAACTGAAAGAGGGGAGATTTAGATGAGATATCAGGAAGAAATTCTGTGCTGTGAGGGTGGTGAGCCCCTGGCCCAGGTTGCCCAGAGAAGCTGTGGCTGCCCCATCCCTGGAGGGGTTCAAGGCCAGGTTGGACGAGGCTTGGAGCAGCCTGGTCTGGTGGGAGGTGTCCCTGCCCAGGGCAGGGGGTTGGAACTGGATGGTCTTTAAGGTTCCTTCCAACCCAAACCATTCTATGGTTCTGTGATCCCCAGCCAGCAATGGTTCCTCCCATCTATGAAACACAGAGAGGGGCTCAACTCAACTCAACTCAAACACAAAAAGGGCAAGAGGTGTCTGTTGAAGCCCAGCACACCGGGACCCTCCGGAGACAGAAGGGAAAGGGAAGGCCCTAAGCCACCTGTCAAAACTTCAGTAGTGGAGATAACTGGTTTATACACATTTATCCCCACACTCAATTATCAGCTCAGTTTAGTCTTTGATTTCACACGACTCCGGTCCAGCAGACCTACCGTTGTTCTGCCTGATTCTGCCTCTCTCACTCATTTATGTATATATTATCCAGTCCCTAAATCATTTTTAATAGCTCCTTTACTCGCCTACCCTCCCGTCTAATTCCAGCACCATCAGCACAAGGCAGGCTGCAGATACGAAGAAGCTGACATTTCTCTTTTGAGTAATTTGCAGTAGATTTCTTGCCTGTTTGATGTAGTCATTTTGTTCTCTGCGCTGATGTGACATTAATTATTGTTAAATATTCTTATCTGTTACATACAGTTCTGTTTAGATAAAGGTCAGTGCATGAACCCCTGACAGTGCTCGTTGCTGCCATGCTCTGAAGCCAATTTGTCATCCTCTCCCTTCAATACCCTCATCTTAGTTTCAGTCTATCTTTTCCATTAATTCAGGCACAGTAGGGAGTCATTAAAAAATGCAAAATATCTCAGCTGTTCAGATTGGCACTCGGATAGGAAATCATTAGCTCGGGTAGCCCCGGTTGCACAGGGAGGTCACGTAACGTTGCCTGTGCAAATACAGCACCAGCCTGCTGGTAAGGAAACGTGGGGCTGCCCCCCAAAACACATACAGATTTCTGCTTTAACTGGAAATTACCTAAGCCTTGTGCAGTGCCTTCTCCCAGCCTGGTCTGCAGTGGGATAATAGCATAAGCCCACACCACCCTCTCTTGGCAGAGAACAAGAAGGGCAAGCTCAAGCCATTGTCACCGAATTTGTCCGAATGGAAGCATGTGGCAGTGCTGATCCACCTCCCTGGGGACCCAGCCAGCAGCTGGACCCACACGAGCCTGCTCACACTGAGAAAAACCTACGCCTGCATCTGCTCAGCCTTGCTTTTTATCTCGCTGACCGAATAAATCCCCCCCCCCCCCCGCCACCCTTGCGTGTTGCTTCCCACGATAGCACCCATGATGCGGGGACGGAGAGGGCACCTTGGCTGGGACTTGCTCCCAGCATCCCAGACCCCACCTGCCTTGGGACACCTCCATGGGCATCCCCATAGCATATCTCGAGTCCCGGTGCTGGAGGCTGGGCTAGGCGTCGGAAAACAGCCTGTGACCTTGAGTGGCCCTCCCTGGGGACAAGGTGGTCATACAATCGTCTGGGGACACACGTCAGCGTGGCGCAAACAACAAACCTCAGGACATTTCATCTGCAGCAACGCAGGGCAGGAGCCGTCACAATTCCCGGGTCATCTTACACCAGCAGCCACCGGGCTGGCATCCCCCGGTGCCTTGTAAAACCTATTTTACTGCTTGGTTGTAGGCCACGCGCTTTTATACCTCCATCCGGCAAAGTGCTTCAGCATGTACGTAACTCCGAGCACACAAATAGCCTTAATTACACCAAGGGAGCAGTTCAGACACCGAAATTTAAGTCCTTGCCTATGCGCGTGTCTGAGTGAGGACTAGACGATCTTTAAGGTCCCTTCCAACCCGAACCATTCTATGATTCTATTACTTTGGTGCAGAAAGAGGGAGCAAAGAGGACAGCAAGGAGCGGAGCCCGCAGCCCCACCAAGCCCGTGACGAGGATCAGGGTGGAGACGCTGGGACGGGGCTGCGGGACCCAAAAGCAGGAGCAGGTAAATGCAAGGGCTCAGCTGGCTGCAAAGGTGGGTTCTGCCCCACAAGTAGAGAAGGATGCAAAGGTGGCTTCGGCCTGACTGAAACTCCCGCACAATAAAACACATGCTCGATTCAGCACGTGCCAAACGGAAGAACATTTGCTCATTTATTCAAAGTGATGTTTAATTTTGCACTGTGCTAAATCATTTTGTACCCTTAAATAAAAGAGAACAAACTCCCCAACCCATCCCCCTCTCAGTAAAATACAAAGAAATATTTCATTTTCCTGAATTTAATCAAACATGTGGTGTTTTTTTCTCCACTTCTTTGTATATGAATGAGATAAAAGATAGAAGGGAAAATCATATTTGGCTCCCTCCACTCCAGGCTCAAGGAGAAGTGTGGCTCACACCATGCTGAACCTGCCCCGGCAGGAGGGTATGGGACTTCTTGTTCGTCGTGGACGAGCGCACACACCGTGGTTCCTGCTCCATGCAGACCTACAGATCCCCAAAGATGTCCTCCCGCCAGGTCCACTGATGGAGACACACACAGGGCAGAAGCCCAGCTGCAGCCTAGACCTGAGCCTTGCGTCCCTGCCTTGTAAGCATGGACCGGTCTGCACCCAAAGGCTCCTCTGCCCTTATGTCGCTGCGTCTCCCAGAGATGCCGTCCTCATCCTCTCTCGAAGACTCTTACTCAGCACAACCATC
Source organism: Larus michahellis (assembly GCF_964199755.1). Lineage (NCBI taxonomy): Eukaryota > Metazoa > Chordata > Aves > Charadriiformes > Laridae > Larus > Larus michahellis. Next base: position 15,712,618 of record NC_133907.1, on the reverse strand, counting down.
AATAAACTCCCAGGCAAAGGGACATTCACATCTCAGGGCCTCAGCTCAGCTACACCGGTACAAGCGGGAAGAAACCGCGCTGCCGCCCTCCCCTTTTCTAAATCGGGACATGGAGAAGGGCGAGAGCTGGCTTCACACGTTTAGAAAGGTATGAGAAAACCCAGGTCCTCTCCAGGTTTGGGGACAGAGTGTCCTGCAGCTAAAAATACAGAGACAAGCCAAAAAGTCAAGGCTAGCAAGAGGCATCGGTAAGGTGACCGAAGACAAAAACAGAGCCTGTTTATTTATGTAGCCAGCGACTATCCAGCAAGAGCGACTGAAACCTCCGCACACATGCTGCCTGTGTGACGGACAGGCTCCTGCCAGCTGGAGGAGTCCAATTTCTCATGCAGACGGTGGGGTTCCCTCTCCCCTTCCCTCGTTGCAGGCTCACGCCTTTCTTTGCATTATTTTTAGCTGCTGCCTGAAGCAGGGTAACGTGCAGGAACAAGGGGAAATGGCAAGGGATGGAAATCACCGCTCTGGAAAAGGCTCTCCCCTTTGCCACCACAACTGGGAGCTCAGGATCCAGGCCTCATCAGGGACTATGCCCAAACCTGTCCGGAGCGATCAGTCCAAGATGAAAATCCCTCCCAGAGGCTCCATCAGCAACTTGGGTTGGGTGGGAGATGTCCTACGCCTGGTGCGGGATTGGGCTGCTCTCTGATGCCCAAAGGGCTCCCACCGCACCTTCCTCAGGGGTCCTGCCCTGCTCCAGACCTGGGCATCTGCTACAGGTGGGTTTGGTTCTTCACCAGCCCAAAGGGCTCCCAGGAAAAGGTCCATTGCCAAAAGCAGTGGGATGCAACTTCAAGGTGGCACGGCTCAGAGGCATCAGTCCTAAGGGACAGGGATGGTCCTCGAGCCCGCTCTGAAGTAGCCTCATCCCAGGCAGTTCAACCAGCCTGTGGATGGCCACGGTTGATAAGACACAAGCGTCAGCCACACAGGACTGAAGTGTCCCCCAGGAACTAGACAAGGGGAGCAGCCAGCCCATTTGGATATTAGCCTCTGCCCGGGCAGGTGACTTCCCTGCCACCAAAACGTTGTCTTCACCAGAGGTCCTTCACTACAAAAAGGGAGGAAAATGCAAATATGCCAGAAGGAATCTTTGAGACAGCACCTCTCACCGACCGATTTCTCTGCAGCAGCTGCTGCATGTGCGACAGGGTGCACCAGTGCATCCCAGTGCATATCAGGGCTGACCTTACCTGAAGTTTAACTGGGATGGAAGCTGTGGTCTGTAAAGCCTTCTCTTACCTGTTCTTCCCAAAGATTTCCAAGCTTCAGAAAAATGCTGCAAAAGGCCACGATAAGATTAAGGTTTTCTCCACCTGATTACGTTCCCATCTTGCTCTTAGAGGAGTTTGGGTAATCACAAGGAAAGACCAAGAACAGAAGTACGGATGAGACCCGGGGGAGATCTGCTTGTCAGAGTGCTTTTCTCCAGCAACACCTGCAAAGTTTCATTTACTGAGGTTAAACAGTGCCGAGCCAGAGCCCAGCGGGTGTCGGGAAGCAGCGGCCGGGGGGCTGCAGGGAAGACAGGGCATCCCGCTCGCTGTCAGCACCATTTCGAACCGCAAATTTTGAGCTAAGTGGAGTGAAGAAGCTTTCAGAAGTCTGGCCATGAGCAGCAAAAGGTCCTGCTGAATTAGCTCTACGGAGCAATGCATCAACAGCCAGGGGATGGACAGGGTGTGATCTATTACCCACGACAGACACGATTCACCAATGGGCAGGCAAAGGACAGGTGACCTTCTGCTGGTGACTGAACCATCAGACCCATTTCTGTAACGGGACACATGTCCTTCCCCCAAGCTCTGAGGCCAGCAGGAGAGAAACCAGCGAAGCATCTCTATGGCCTGAGAAGACATCAGGTCGACCCCTTCTCTTGGGCCACCTCGGCTGGGAACCCAGGGCACAGCCAACACTTTGTACCTCCGCAGTGAAGTGTCCGCTGTAGAATGCCGTGGGTGTTACAGCAGGCAGGGAGGCAGGTCCTGCTGGGGCGATGCTCAGCTGGGATACAAGGTGTGCAAGAGTCCAAGAGAGCTCTTGCCCAAGAGGTCACAGCTCGTGTCGGTGCCAGCTCCCAGGGCCGGGCTCCCTCCCTGCCTGGAGCAAGAGGCACAGCACGACACATCCCAGCACTTGTGAGCTCAGGCATCAGCCCTTCTAGCAGGGAGAGCGCCTCTTCTGCCCCCAAAGTCATGGCCGGATCCTCCATTTCTAGGAAACCCATCTGTGTATCTCCTCCCACCCAAATCCCGATGGGCTCCTTAATCCAGAAGACTGCCAGGCCTCCCTTCTCCTCCTGTCCCCCCCCGAGCTGCACCACCACCATTGGCACCCATCCACATCCCACCTGCTCCAGCTGGGAAGTCAAACACCCCCCCACAGCTCCAACTCCGGGAAGGGTTGGCAGGATACAACGATCCATATCAGAATTTAATCCGGGTTCCAGAGCCAACACTTGCCAAAGTGCCACGAGTGCTTCTGCAACAAATATCTGACGTCTCATCCAAAAGATGCTGCTAATTGCGATGCCTTGGAGGGCTCCCTGGGGAACTGCAGAAACGCAGGGCTGAGAGGCACCGAGCTCAGACCACCAGAGCAAGTGGTCCAGGAAATCACTACAGGTAAGTCAGAAACGAACCCCGACAACTACACGTACCCAAGTGTTTAAACAAAGAAACAAGACGGGAGGTTTGCTTTCTTGTTTGCAAGTTAAAATGACGGCGGCCCTCAGAGTTCAGCTCCTCTCAGGCAGCGTAAAGGAGCAAATTGCTGACACCGAGACACAGCCATTAAAAACACCAGGGGAGCACCAAGAGCCGCCTCTAAACCGGCTATATGCCAGGCTAAGCTTTCCATACAGGGCTCTTCAATTCGCCTTACTTCATTAACCTCAATGAATTTACACCCGAGACCGGCACTGAAAAAAATCAATTATCTATCTATTTAACCTCCCTGTCCTGATATTATTCCCTCTGTCCCATATTTGGCTCCCCTCTGATGTCTGAATTCTTGCAGACCTGCCAGAAATCTGGGCGCAGTCCCCATGCTGCAGGAGAAACTTCCTCCCGCCTTCACCAAGGTAAGGAAAGGATAAAGGCACACTCGGCTTTTGCAAGAGTAATTTCAGCAATAAATTACTGCAAAAATATAAATAGCAAACGCCAGACCTACAAGTGCGGCTGTTTCCTCTGCAGCTTGCACTCCATTGCATGGATTAAAGTCTGTGTCTTGCTGTAAGGAACCACCTCCTCCCGACAGGAATGCTGCCAGAGCTCTTGTGAGAGCAGGCACGGCCTTAGAGCCCAGAGGAAGAATCAACAGACCCCCGTTGTCAGTCGGCGGGGGCCTGACGAGCTGCCCGGCACCCGGATGGCAGGGCTGGCGGTATCTCTCTGCCCGCCGCCGTGGTTACGTGCTTTTATCTCGCTGACGACAGCAGACACACCTCGTAGAAAAAGTAAATCTGAGAAGTTTTACAAGACTGGCTTTCAGCAGATGACGGGGGCCATCCGTGCCAGGCGCTGGTGTGGCGTACTGGAAGCCGCCGAAGGAAAAATCTCCAATGGGGGATAGATAATTTTTTTTGTGCTACTTTGAGAGCCAACCAGATCACCAAGCAGAGCTGAGAAGAAAATGAAGCCAAGGCGCCTCTACCGCCGCTGAGCTTCAGACACAAAACCCACTAAATCCCAGTTCAGCGGCCGCCTGGCCATGGCGCACAGACCATAGTCCCTCGAAGCTCTGGCCAGCTGGGAGGGTCCTCCCTCACCCCCATCTTACACAGACACCTCTTGAGAACCTACTTATGAAAGGAACGAGCCACACGAGGCTCAGCTCGGCCACGTGGACCTCTCAGGGATGCCCGCACGAGCCGGTGCCTGCACAGCTCCAGCCGGAGAGGCGGATATTAATTCTGTACTAAATTGAGTGGTTTGTTGTACACAAGCAATTTCATTTTTTTAATGAAATGGGTGTATCATTATGATTAGGCATAGTCGTTACATTCAGCCTTTAATTAGATTTGTGTAATTAGAAATTCGCTGAGTTACTTCACACAGCGGAAAAAATATTGCTTGGATGGGGTTATACAAGATGGGGACAGATTCCTCTGTAGCTCCCAGAGCTGACTGCTAATCTGAAACAAATGACATCTTCGATTTTAAGACCTTCACGAGGTGTGCATAATGCTGAACCTCTGGCTGATTTTGCACGGCGAAGAGGCAGAAATCGGCCAAGAGCCAGAAATTGGCCAAGAGCAAGTGGAAAATCATGACTGGTTCCCACTGGTATTTTCTTCTCCTGCTAACACGTTCACCTGCCCAACTGGGGTAACCAGGACGTCGATGCTGGTGCTGCACCAGCCCCAACCACCCGGCCGGGCTCACCGCGATGGTCAGGGTCCACTGGACACAGGAACGGGACATTCCTTTACCAAACGCAGAGAAAGTCATTTGGAGAAAGCCTGATGGGTCAGAAGGCTTTTGCCAAATGCCAGACAGGCAGACGGGGGTGCAGACCCACGCCACTCGGATCCAGCTCCGTTGCTGCACCAGCTGGGAAGCATCAATGGGAGGTAGCAAGCAAACTGGTCGCCTGGTTTTGGCGTATTTAACCTAGCAAACGAAAGCTGAGGGGCGATACAGCTGCTTTCCGCAGGGGCAAGCATCAGGCCAGACGGAAAAACCATTTGAGCTAAAGGAGAGACTGCGGCAGAAAAAGGGGCTGGGAACAGACTCGAGCGATAAAGCCCCCCGCTAGCAGCATGGAGGGGCTGTGCTGGCTCCCTACCTCTCCTCCCTGGCAAAGCTGCTTGTGCAAAAAAAAGCAAACCCAGTTGTTTATGGTTGGGGTTATTCATGAGCAGTTATGAGACAGAAAAACCAGACTGGCCGCATCGGGTGCTCCCTCGCAGTCCTTCAAGCCAGCGTGCACTAGTGCAAGGGGCTGAGCCAGCCACGCTGGCTTGGGTTAGTTGTTTTAGCCTTCACAGATAATTTCTAGATCCTCCCGAGTGTCATGATGAACATCCAGCTGGAAGAAAAAACCTTTTTTTTTTTTTTTTTTCAGTTTAAGTGTCAGCACACTTTTCCCGACCACGGGATGCAACAGGCATGGGGCTGCCGTATAAGAAGAAATGCTTTCACTGGCTTCTGTAGGTTTGATCTAAGAGAAGCAAGGTCCAGGTGTCCTGGAATGGATCAAGCTTAAAACAAGCAGCCACCGGCATTGCTGCTGATACACAAGTAAATTAACCCTGCCAGCCAGAGGTTTCAAACAGAGGGAAAAAATATGGTGGTGGTGGTAAGAAAGGTAATAGGGGTTATTTTACTGTCTTACAGTGGTAATCAGCAAAGAAAAAATTCTCTCCAAGGTCATTTGTACACAAGTACTTTCATCTTTCCATCAAATCCTACCACCCAGATGGAAGAAAGAGGACATTTTTACTGACAAATGTGGTATTTGCTTAGGGTCCAGTTACAGAGTGAGCAGCTATATTTAAGTGCATAAATACACCTTGGAGCCTATGTGTATGTGTGCGCACGAGAGAGAGTTCCCTCATGGCATCCTGTCAGAAGCACCTTCCTCCGCTTCATCTCGGCACTGCCATTTCAGAAACCACCTCTTCCTCAGAGCAGCGTCCTCCTCTCTTCCTCTCGTGGATGCCCAGGTACCACAGGCTGTGTAGGAGATGAGTTTACTATTTCCAAGATGCTTCCCCCGACCGCAAAGAAACTGTTAACATAAAACCATTATAACATAAAAAGTTTATCTGATCATCCTTCTTTGGACATATCTGAACATAGAGCTTTTTCTTACATACACTCTTTCTTGAAGAAATATTTTTAAATTGGAAAAAGACTCCACCTAGCCTCGTACCAACAGCAATGTTGCATAATTCAAACATACTTTGCCTCCACATTTTCTCATACCCGGACATGGATGGAGTGCCCCAGCAGGAAAAAAGCCGGATGAAGCCACAAGTCACCCTCTGAATGACCACCAAGAGCCTCAGCCTCCTGCCACTAAAGACATGGGGTTTCACTGTAGACGTCCACCGTGCTTGGCCAAAACCACAGAGGGAAGTCCAAGGTGATACTGCCTGCTGCTTTGCTCATCCCCTGTCAGTCTGTTTGATGAGCAAACACGGGGACTCTTTGGCAGACAGAGCCTTCATGCCCTCACCCACCTGCTAAAAATGCCCCATTGATTCTCAAATGGGCTTAACTGGGTCACCACTGGTGCACTGCGTGAGCTAAGGCAGCAAAGGATGGAGCCACAGGGAAAGCATCAGCTGGAGGACACTGGAAAGCATAAATTCAACATTTTTTCTCCTTATTTTCATGTGACAGTACTGCAGCAAGCAACACCAACCTCATCCATCTCAATATACGTTTGGAAAGGACCTGACCCCGTTTTTACTGATGACTCAAACAGTTCATCGAGACTCCTTAAGTCTCACAGCTCCCTGACCCCTGAAACAAGTGACATCTCCAAGCCGGGTGCTCACCCCCCTCCTACCAGAACATCCACAGGTCTTCTGCCCACCTGAGCGTCAACTGCTCCCTCCCAGGCAGGTGAGGGTCTACCCCAATTCTGAGGACACGCATTGTCTGAAACGAGGGGCAGCAACGGGGACATACCAGTGGTACACCACTGGTGGCAGCCCTGCCCAGGCAAACCTGGCACCTCCGTCAGGCACTTGGGTACCACCTCTCCAGTTCATACTGGGAGTTGAGTGCTGCATGACAAACCCATGCTTCAGAGCGAGCACGTGGTCCTCCTAAACACTTCCACATGCTCGGTAACACAGATGCTTTTAGCACTCCAGCCAGGTGGGGACACTGAAACCCAAAGTCATTTTAATTCACCCCAAAGCAGAAAAGCATCTTGTAGCACAGCCAGGAGCAGGATCTGGACTCACTCCACAGCATCGCAGCTTAGAAAAGCTCCCCAAGCTCGCTCTTCTGCGATAGCTGTTGGCACATCACTGCACCAGGCACCTGTAACGGGCTGAGTGCTGAGGAAGACACCAAAAAGCAAGAAGCATTCAGGAAAGCGAGGGGAAAACGCTCTCCTGTGAGACTTGAGCCCGAGGTTTTCCCATTAGATTGTTTTTACAGCTGGGGAAATGAAGCAGAGACAAGAAAGAAATGGAGTTCGCTACTGGGAAGAGAAAAGCCAGCTTTACTATCGGATTTCCACGCGCCTGCCTTGCTACTCTCAGCAATATTTGCACCTTAAGTAACTTCTCCCACTTAAGCAGGGACACTGCAGCACAGCCAACGCCGAGAGGCTTTGCCTAGCGAGGGGGTGGCCAGGCGGAGGGGATGGCCCACACCTTCTCTTCGTTGGGCCGCAGATGGCCAAGTGGCCCAGAGCTTCTGAGAAGATAACACCTACACTCCGGCTCAGCTCTTGCTGTGCTGACTTACAGCAGGGTTTGAAAAAAAAGCTGGAAGAGATAGAAAAAGGCAGCTTGAACCCGCAGAGATGAAAAAGGTCCTGAAATCATAGCCTTCCCCTTGGAGTTTTTCCATTAAATTGTCTCTCAAGCAGCAGAGCTGGTGGGTGGGAAAAGGGGACCCAATTATACGAACAACTCACTCATGATACATAGATAAGAGCATCTGATTAAGGAGCACTTTAAAGAAAGTCCTTAACAAACATCTGAAGGACACCTAATATATGTTTGCAGTCATGTCTGGAGCTAATTTAAACAAAGTGTTTATTTGCACAACCAGGTGAGAGTCAAGTTATGAAGCAAAAAAATGTCGTTTTCTTCCTCTTCTACAGCTTTCCCTTAGGTACGCAGTCCCTGCTACTCAGATTTCTCCCAGTCCTGTTTGTGGGAATAAAACTTTTCCTCCCCACCTGCAGGCTTTCAGGCTAGAAGTGCTCATTTGCTCATTGCAATCACAGCCCCGAGTGACTCTTAGAAACCCTCTGACTTCTCAGGCCAATCACAAATAAGCAGCACCACTTGAGTTTCAAACATTTTTTGAAGCTCAACAACTCTGAGAGCACTTCATCAAAACCACTTGATGAACAAGCTTGGGAGAAACCTCGTGGCTGGTGCAGCAGAGCAAGCTGCATCCACCAGGAGCTACGGCTTCCGAGCACCCAGGGTAGCTGCTCCCAGTATATCGTGTCTTCCTCCTGAAAGGGATGGTGGGACCACAGAAAACTAGAGTTCATTCAGCTTTAGGGCAGCACCAAAGACCTTGGGCAGCCATCAATGAGATGAGCTGGTCCAAGTCTGTCTTCTTCCCAGTAATACCACCTACATCTTGTTCAGGACGGTTCACAAAGCAAACCTCCCACCAGGCAATGAGGAACTCTGGTTTCTGCACCCCTGTTGGGTGCCCAGCCAGCTCCTCCCGGGTACCAGCTGCTGGGAGAGGACCCCATCTCCTCAAGGTGGGCAGGACGGGACCACCGACCTCCGGAGCTACGAGGATGAGGGGCAGCAGCTTGAGCTGAAGATGCGAGTGGGAGTGTGCATCCGCTGATGGGAACAGCACCCCTGTCATCGCGCTGACCCCCAGGTGACAGGGCACCCAACACAGAAATAACGTGTAGTAACAGTTTACTCTACTCCTGTATTTCATTTACTTATGACAGAAGTTCGTTTTCACTTGGCTTGAAAGCAGAAATATTTCCATTGTAATCCAGAACTACTCATCAAAACAGTCTCTACAAAACGTGAGGTGACTGGTTTTGAAAGGAAGAAAACGGAAGTTAATTTGGAAAAAAAAAAAATAAAAAAAATCACTGTCCCAGCAGAAATCTGATCTGTACACCTGAGCCAGGTATTGAACGTACACATCCGTCACACCTAGGAGGGAATACTGAATATTCAAATATTCAAACTTTCAAAACTCTACACCTCTCCGGTGTTCAATTTGTCTTCTGCTTTTCCTCCAGTATAAGCTACAGTTCTGACCAGGACTGACATAACGGGTCGCTTTCACGAATTGCTTGGATTCACCATGATATTCTTATAATAGAAACAAACATGAAAAAAAGAAAAGAACACCTTCATAACAAGCTGAAATTTGAAACAAAGGAGTTGAATTTTTCAAAACTGACTTTAGAGTGGAACATTTTTTCTGTTCAACATTTTTCCTGCCACGTCTATAGTTTTGCCAACTTTTTTTCATCAAATTTGCAGTGCTGTTTTATGAAAGGGATCTCCTCATTCAGGATCTCTTCTTGACTGATAGCGCGAAACGATCTTACAACGATGCGTAAGTATTGATTTACCTAAAGGCGATAAGTGGGTGGCGATGAGAAAAGGACAGCTTTTTATATGCTCTGGGAGAAATAAGTGCTCCCGGCAGCACATCCCATGGGGCATATGATGACAGTGCCAGAGGGCCACCAGAATAGGTCTCTCCCTGTCTGTACCCCTGCCAAAAATCCTTCCCTGGTAAGATAATCTTTTATCGGCTCTTTCAGTGTACTTAGTAATTTCTTGTTTTCTTTGGGTTTTGATTTATTTTTCTTTTTGTTGCTAACTGTGCTGGAAACATACTGCGACTGGTGATTCCCGTGGCTGTTGGGGGAACGCTCGTTACTCTAAGATGACGCAAAACAGCTTCATTTCCCTCAAATTTGTCTGCGTCTTCTTCCAATGATAGGATCTAGCTCGCATGAAAGTCTCAGTCCTGCACTTAGACAAGGGCAGCCCGTACCAGCCTCCTTCCATCCCGCGGCACCAACAGGGCGTGCTGGCAACAGCTCCAGAATGATGGGCCTGCTGGACGTCACCCAAAGAAGACGAGCAAATTAAGCACTGCTTTCCGAAGTTACACGCAGAAGCAGAGCGTGGTGGGTGAAGAGCCTCACAGCTCTTGGACACGTATTGCCAACCAATGAGGATGTTTAGGGGGGGTTCCTACACCCTAAGCGGGGAAAAGGGAGGAGAGAAGAGCTCAGCAGCAGGTGTTGGGAGAGCTCCTTGGAAAAGGCCATTGGGACAGAGATGGAGAAGCCCGAGGAGGACGAACACCTGGATCAAGCACAAGACAGCAAGTGTGATGCGAAACACTAGTCTGTCCAAGCTAGGAAGATCAAACTACAACGCTTTTCCCAGATCAACCCCATATCCAGACATGTCTCCTTCAGCTTCTGCAACACCCCAGGGTTGAAAGGTCCCTTCCTACCTAAAGTGCTCCATCGTTCAAAGTCAGAAGAACTGTATTGGGATGGCAGGACCTTCCTCTTGGCCATGAGATGCCTGGATGCGCAGTCCGTAGGCAGCGGAACAACAGGCAAACAAGAAGGGAATTTTTAACTGGTTGTAGATAAACGTGAATGGCTTTTCTGAAGGGCTATAAGATGTCCCCTGCCACCAGTATATTCTGCTGAGGAATGCAAAGGGGGAATGATAGACCTCAGAAGGAGACATCAGCCCCTCTTTCAGCATACCACGTGTGCTGTCTCTAACACAAGCCCTGCTGTAGGAATTACTGCACCCTCCTCACCCTGCTGCGCTGCCCGTGAAGCAAGCCAAGACTTTCACAAAATCCCAAACACGAGTTGCTTACAAAGCCCTTTCGCTATGTGGCAGATAGTGCAGATGACTGACATTCGGGGACCTGGCGCGAGTCCTCCATCACACGGCGGTGGCAAAAGCAACTTCGTTAGTGACTCCAAACCCAGCTCTGCACTGTGGGGGTGCGTGGGGGGGTCCTTCAGCTGAATTGCTCTCCCCTGCGAGGGGACCCGACAGTTCAGTTGGGGTCAGTAAAGCTGTGGGGCAGCTAAAGCTGTCCCCTGCTCGCTCGGCAGCACGCTCCGGGCTCAGGTTACCAACATACACAGCTTCTCCTGGCCAAGACAGATGGAGGCAGCTGTGGGCACAGAGGGGACATCCTGAAACGCCCACCTAAACGTTTTGGAGAGGGTCCTGCTTCAGCAGCACCCCAGCGTGAGCTTCTCCCATACAAGGTATCCACCACCACTTTGAAAGATTTAACTCAGGTCCTGAGCTCTTTCCTTTGCCAAAGCAGCTCCTGACACCAACCCAGCTAACAGAACAGCCCCACCACTTTCCCCAGGCCCCTACTTTGGGCACCCCCGCTTTGCGGACACCTCCTCAGCACATGGCAAGAGCAAGCTATCACCGTTCACCACGGTACTTCACACAGGGCTATGCAACCCCAGGCAGGGACAAGAGCTTGGATGCTGGAAATACCATCTCAGAGTGGGAAGGGAGAGGCACCCCCACTGTCATCTCTGCAATGACAGTCTTGCTGTGTCCTTGCAAGACAGTGGAGGTGTTAAGGATTAATGGGAACATAGGGAGGTGCTAAGGATTAATGGGAATGTGTCACCACCTGCTGGGTTCTGCTTCTGCACCCAGCAGCCATGGAAGACCTGCTCCATGGGGGTTCTGATACAATTCCCTCCTGCTCCTGAGCAGCATCCTCTCCTGAGGATCCTTCCCATCCCCTCCTGAGGGGACTGACCATCCTTCACTGTTTTGTCTTCAGGAAATGAAAGGGATGCATGTGTCTGCATGGTCAAGTGGAATTCACAGCAAGATGGGATGGTGTAACATTGTGGTAATTAGCTTACAGGAGAAAGTGCAGGCTGCACCCACGGCTAGCTATGGCAATGGTTCCTGCCAGCCAACATCCACTCCGGGATTACCCCGGTAACAGAGCTGTGTCCATGAGGACTACAGTCACATGCATTTTCCTGGGCAGTCCTGTCCCCAGAGAAACAACATGCCGATATCTGCTTCCGAGGATGGTGCTCCTCTTCAAACAGGAGCAGTAAGTGCCTTCAGCTCCCCCAGACTCCACTGGGATTTGTGGCATCCTCCAAACAGGGCTCAGCACAAACTGACCCACTCTACAAGTCCCCAGCCCACCGCCTCGTGCCAATATGCCAGGGGAGAAGATAGAAGGGCCCAGCACCTCACAAGCCCCCGTCGCTCCACAACAGCCACGCTGGTGGCAGCTCACAGCGAGAGCTTCCAGGTGAAGGATCAGCCAGTGCACTCCCAGGTGGCACAGCCCACCCCGGCGAGCAGAAACAAGGGACATCAGAGTAAAACTACTGCTCTGCAGAGCACGGCAGGGTGCAGAGTCAGGCCAAGGGTCCCTGCTCAAAACAGTTATTTTTGCCTTAAGAACCTCAAGGTCTCCCTGGCTAGGACTTGGTGGGTGCCCCTTCTGCAGATGTAGCTCGCCCCCCCCATAAATCCTGCAGCAAAGCACATGCGCTCTGATGTGGAAACCCAGCATTTAGAGGATGAGGAAGACAAATGCATCTGGCTGAGCTTCCCCACCCCAAACTGCTGGTGGCCGTTTCCTGCACCAAACTATCCCATTATGCTTGGAAGTGGTCTTAAAAGACTCCTCTACTGCAAACAAAGCAGAGAAAGTAACCACTGGGACAAAAGAGCAGTGTCAGGGGCAATGATTTACACCAAAAGGCAAATTCTTGCCTTCCCAGCCTGGAGTAACACTGATTTCGTTTGCTCTGGAGCTGTGGGAACCAGAAGCCCCAGCCTTTTGGGCACGGGGAAGTCACCACCACGAGAACCCAGCTCGTCGAGCGTCACCGTCTCCCCCCTCACCCCCGTCACTTCCCCATCACAAAACCTCAGCGGGGCTGCAGCTGCCCGGTGAGACGCACAAAGGGTTTCCACTTGCCCAGACGGATGCCAGGGCAGAGGCAGGGGACGCGGAGGGACGTGCTGTCTGTCCCAAGGGCTCGTTAGAAGAGCTCAGTGCCCTGCAAACTCTACAAGCTTGTGTCCGGCTCGGAGCGTGGCTGTACCTAGAAAAACACAGCTCATCCCACCCGAGGAAGCCTACAAAAGGCTTAATGCCTCTCTGCCACCCTCCCCGCAGCCAGGGAGGCAGCAGATGTGCTCCAGGGCAGGCAGGCACCGAGGGAACAGGCAGCGTGAGGTTCCCAAGCAGCTCCTGGCAAAGCAACACCCCCAAACCCCCCATCACCCAGACCCGACCCCCAGCACACACCGGCCCTGGCAATTTTACCAGAGTCCTCAGCCACCTGGTTTAAATAAGCACTCCTCTGATTTCAAAGAGCATCATCCCTGGTTTGATTTAGCCCAATTTGTCCTAAATTGATTTCCCATTTCCTTTGGCCTAAGGGAAGAGGGAAACAGACTGGAAGCGTATTTCCGATGCATGCAGCTAAGCAGATCCAGGCCGTTTAGAAAACGTAAAGGCCTTGCTGAGGCAGGAACGTCATTGTGGAATTCCCACTTCCGCGCATGGGGGAGGACACTTCTCAGTCTTTTCTCCAATGCCCCTGTGCTTCCAGGAGGACCACGGGCCTGTTTCAACCACGAGCTAATAATCGCTATTCAGCAAAGGGCAGGTTCTTGCTATGTCTGCCTTTCTGCCTGTTTTCCCAGAATCCAATTTAAAACAATCTTTATTGGTACTAAAGCTAGATCATAGGAAATATACTGCATAATACATTAGAGGAGACAGCATGCCACCTACCTTTATATGATAAGATGTCTATATATAGGGCTCAGCACCTTCCTTTATTGCTGGCATTACACACGGCTTATGCACTCCCTCCCGCTGTTAGGCATGGCTTTTCAAAAACGCCTAGGGAAGGCAGGTGATCAAATGCCCTTGGAATTCACTGAGATGCAAGTGAGAGATGCAAGCCAGTAACATACTTGGGGCTCCTCTGAAAGTCCTGCCAGGGTATATTAAATACAATCTTACCTTCATATTATGCCTCTCATTTCAAGGGAGCCAAAAACTCTTCAAACGGGACATATGCTGCCCTATCTTCACCTGCGGAGGCATATCTGGACCGAGAAAGCGGCTGTTACTGAACATCCCCCACAACAGCTAGCGCTGACCTTCCCTAGAGTGACAGAAGAGGTGCCACCACGACAGCATCCCCGTCACCCACCTGGTGTTCCACTGTCTCTGCTGCCCTGCCTCTTAAAACAAACAACCAAAACACATCATCTTTCAACAAGAAAGAGTTTCCATGAGACATTATGCTCAGCCAAGTTTCTCGACCCATCTGTTCACTGGGCACAAAGTCCCTTCTACACACAGAGACACGAAGTCTCTTCTTGAACCCCACTGCGGTTCAAGGCTGGCTTCCTTCCTGGGGTATACGGGCAGGAGGAATAACAGTTACGGATATAAAGCTAATTTTCCACTCTAATAAAACCCAAACAAAATAAAATCCAGAACCTACAGTGTTTCTAGTGCATGTAAGTTTTGTTTAGTTTAAAGATGAAGCACCGGGACAATGGAAACGGTTAAAATCACTAGTGCTGCTTCCTTCATTTCTGATTTAAATGGCATGTAACCAGCCACATTCAAGTCATACGGTATAAAACATGGTAGTTCTTTGGCATCAGTATCCATCCTCTCACGTGGACCTGCAAGATTTTTCTCTCTCTCTCAAACCACGGAACAACTTTTCCTCTTTATAAACTACAGTGCCGGTTCAAAATTGGACAAAAATCAAAATGCATTCGACATTCCTCATCTGCGCTGGGCTGCTACGTAGGTTAGAAAGTGTCAGACAGCAAAGGTGATGAATTGGTTGGCACTGGTGTGTGTGGACAAGCACCCAAAGGCCAGGAATGGAGTCCAGGGCTCCCAGAAGCAGGAAAGACCAGAGAGAAAGGCTTGATGTGTTTTCTCTGGCTCTTGCACCATGGCTCCTCAGCAACCCAGAGAGGTCCACGGCCACCCAGAGAGGTCCACAGAGACCCTACCTTTCACCTTACCTCTTGGCAATAGGGAGGAGGTTGCTAAATTTGCCCTGGACTCTAAAGATGACTCAATATTAAGCTGTCTTTTCACCCAAACTCTGGCTGTAATGCCTCCTTAAAAACCGCAGCAGAGCAGAGCGCTTCCCAGGGATTTTTTGTGCCAGCCTATTTCAAACTGTCCTGTGATCTTCTGCCTGTCTCATCAGTGATGCAGAAATGCTGTGGAGATGCCAGACATATCTGTATCATTGTCACTCCAGTCTATTAGCTCAGCAGTCTCCAATGGGGGTTTTTCCACCATGCCAGAAATCAAGTTGTGCAGATGAGCAATTCCCTTACACCAGGAGCCTGGAACTCCTCGGTGACATCAGGAGAAGGCTCCTATGGGGCTCACTGAGCATTGCTGAGTAACAGGGCAATGTCTTGCTGGACCACGGATGAATTCATACCCACGTTTTATGCCAGATATCCTGGTGACTGGCAAAGTGACCACCCTGGCTACAAAAATGTAAGTTCCCCATAATAAAGCAAGAAGAGAGCACTCAAGAAATAGGGGACAGAAAAACCAGGCAGGGAGGGGTGATGGAGAGGAACGTGCAGGGAGGGCAGCACGACGCAAGCGCTCCCTTGCTGCGGCCACCTCGGCTCCTCACCCTGCAGCATCCCAAGGGGCTGCTCCTTTTATAAGCAACCCTCTAAAATAATTGCTTTACAGGGTCACCGTGAATTGTGATGAGAGGTTTTGTCCAAGTGATCCAAGGGACAGATCTGGATGGAGAAGGCAAGTGATTGAGACCTTCCTTTCCCCTTATCAGAGCTCAGGCAGCAGCTGTGATCCCAGCTCCCTCCTGGTTTAGGAGCTGGGATTCAGGTCTGAGCAAGCACTGAGTTGGGAGAGGAGGAGGTGCTCATGGCAAGCAGAGATTCAACCACCCCTGGGAGGTCCCGGAGCCGCTGCCCTTAATCCACCCCAAACTCCATGAGCTCAGCTGCATCACACCCAGCCAGAGACAGGATTCAGCTCCTAAACCTACAATCTTTCAATTCTCCTTGTGTTTAGGCAGCTTTAAAAAGCTGCTCAGCACTTCAGATCACTCAAGTGTAACCATATGGTGCATTACCAAGGGGTCAAAGCACGGCAAGCGTGTCAGTAACGCTGGGAAGATCACACCTATCCCCCCAAGATGCTGGGTGCGAGGCATTTGCCTGGGGATCTCCTAAAGCACGCTGCCCTCGAATTCTACCAAACGGTGAGGGCATCAAACTCAAACCTCATCTCCAGCAGCACAATATCTTGCTTTGATCCAACACAGACACGCACCCCCAAATGCGCACAGAGCGGGAACCAAACAGAGCTTGTGAACACAACAGCAAAGGGCACATTTCAGCCTGGAGAAGAGAAGGCTCCGGGGAGACCTTAGAGCCCCTTCCAGCCCCTAAAGGGGCTCCAGGAGAGATGGGGAGGGACTCTGGATCAGCGGGGGGAGCCACAGGATGAGGGGGAATGATTTTAAACTGGAAGAGGAGAGATTTAGACTGGATATCAGGAAGAAATTCTTTGCTGTGAGGGTGGTGAGCCCCTGGCCCAGGGTGCCCAGAGAAGCTGTGGCTGCCCCATCCCTGGAGGGGTTCAAGGCCAGGTTGGACGGGGCTTGGAGCAGCCTGGTCTGGTGGGAGGTGTCCCTGCCCAGGGCAGGGGGGTGGAATGAGGTGGTCTTTGAGGTCCCTTCCAACTCTAATCATTCTATGATATTCCTACCAGCATGGCAGTGTGCACACCAACAGCCATGGGAGGGAAGGCTTTGGAGGCCTGGGGCTCACAGGGCTCAGGGGTGGCACTGGCAGGACAGTCACTGTGCACATGGCTCAGCTGAGATCCAGCCATGGTGTTCAAGGCACGCTCTGGTGCCTCAAAGCAAGGGATGGCACCCGGGCACTGGAATTTGCAGGAACAGTCTGGGGAATCCCACATACGAGCATCGGTCCTCACAAACGGCAATCCCTCTGCAGAGTCAGAACCGTTCCTCTGCACGACGACTGTTTCTTTTTGCAGCAACTTTTAGGTTAAAAAACCTGAAATAGCTCAAGATGGTATTCGGGGCTTATTCCATTCCCAAGTCGGGGAGGGTTCAGTCCGAGTTAACACGGGATGAGCGCACCAAGATCCAAGCCTCTGAGCAAACAGCCTCCCCAAATTTTATATGAGAGAGAGCCACCAACATTTTGCCTTCCACGGAACAGCACGTTTGATGTAGTTACTTTACAGCCCCAGGCAACTATATGTATAAGGCCATCACTCATTTTGGTCCCAAAGTCCTTGCTGAACGTTTGGCCACCCTTCCACAATGAAATGCTGGGCTGGAGAACAGCGGAGCACGGCAAGCCCTCCCGCAGGTCTCTCAGAGCACAGCTAATTAATTGGGGTATCGGATTAGTGAGGTGAGATCCAATTAGCTCAATTTGACCCAGATGCTTTAAGCAACATTTTTCTAATATATTGGAGCTTGTCCTCATACAAGTTCATCTTGGCATCAGGTAAAAAATGACCTGTCTCAGGGCAGGTGTGCCTCCATGACCCTTTGGGATGCATTTCCATCCTTTATGTGGGTGCCAACGTGCCCAGCTGCAAACAGCTGAGGAGGAGAGACCAGCCCAGGACTTGGGAGATTCTCTGGCCAGAAACAGTCTCTGGGTCTCCACTGCTTGTTGGAGGAAAAAAAAAAAAATAAATGTATGGACACTCAACACCTCTTTCTATCCCACTTACTCCAAGTGTAACTCGTTCAGGGCACAGCTCAAGTTTAATAATGCCCTTTGCACAGCAAGACCCTGACCCAAGTAAGGGCAGCCACAGAGCTACCATTTCTCAGGTGCCACAGCATGGTAAAACCATCCAAGTACCAATTTGACCAAAATTCCTTTCCACCTGCAGAACGAAGTGGTCCTCCTCTGTCCATTTTCACTACAAGAGTGGAAGGAAGGGGAAACAGGGAAAGCTACTGCAAAAAGTGTACAAAAACACCACTTAAGCTGAAATTCTTTCTCATTATCAAGGGGCAACTGCTCGGAAGAGGTGAGGGTGCCTACAGCCAGAGCGTTGGACCTCACCCCACTCGTTCAGATCCCAACAGCTCTAACACGAGTCACCAGGAATCAAGCTGTCCCGCCAAGGTACAGATGTTGGCTGTATCTTCTCTTTAAAAGGAGGAAGCATATCCCAGAGGTAAGAAAAAGATTAGCAGATGAGGAGGAAACGGCAGGAACAGTAAAGCCGTTTCCTTCAGAAGAGCAAAGCGAGGGATGATGCTGGTTCTGTCCAACAAGAAGTCACAACCACAGCTGAAAGACACAGACCAGAGGAAGACCAAGCCACAACACCCAGGCGTGCAGCAACCGCCACAACTGGGTTTTTTTTTTTTGTTGTTTTGTTTTTTTGTTTTTTTTTTTTTTTTTTTTTACAAAAATTAACTAATCCTCAACAAAACTGTTTCCATCTTCCTGAGAAAAAAAATGTGCAATTATTTTTTTTTTTTTTTTCCAAATGACAAATGTGACAGCAAGAAAGGTTTGATTTATTTTTTTTTTTTTTGAACCGGTATTTCCAAACATCAAAATAACCCCCATTTTAATGCGTTGTTTTATTGACAGTCCCAGCAACGCATTCCAGAATGGTACTGCAAAATCCAACGCTGAAGTAGAAAACATCAAATTCTACGAATCCGCTTTTATTCTGTGTCTACCGCTTTCAGTATATCAGGTGTTCTTGTCAAAATGTCAGATACTGAAGCTTTAGAATGCTACAGACGAATTGCCATTTCCAGAAAGCCTCTGCAGACACAGCGGGCTGCTGCTCAGCAGACCTTTCCCAGCACCGCGCTGCTCTGCGGCTACAGCCCCTGGGGGGAAAGGGGAGGGAGATTCTTTCAAAGGGATCCAGCAGAGATGAGAAAAGAAACATCCATCTCTACCTTAGAGGACGTTCAGCCTCCAAATTCCACACTGCAGCTCCAGGCAGTTTGGTTTCTCAATGACCGGGATAACGCCACACTTCCCCAGCCCCAAGCCCTGCTGCCGGATCATAACGAGGTGTCCTGCGATGGGGCGCCGTGGGGTGTCACTTCACCTCTCCATGTTCATCACCACCTGGGAAGAGCTACACCCCCTAATCACAGGGCTTGGGTGCTTGAGGTCCCCTCTTAGGGCTTCCCTCATCACCCCAAGACTGGAAGCATCTTGTGCCCTCCTGGGGACCACAGCGGGACAACCCCCTGCGGAGCGAGGCACCCCCCCAGCTCCATACATCAACAGCACCCACCATATGGGACCTAACCGGGATGTCGCCTCTCCCTGCTCCCACAGCGCTTATGGGAGAATGCTGGAAGGGTGAGTTTGAGCTGGAAGGTACAACTCTTGCAGGGCTGAGGTGACTTTCCCCCCCCTCAATGAACAGAGAGGCAAGACCGAGCAACATAAATGCACTCACTGAATAAGTGAAGAAGCGTTACACAACACAACCATGAACCTTCCTGCCTACCTTTGACTGAAATCATGAATTTTTATTTATTTTTTTTTTTATACATCATTCACTGACATTCCCTTATCACTGCCAAGCCTAACAAAAGCAATTAAAGCTAAGAGACTCTTAATTTCTTTCCCTTCTTCTGAACAGGCTCCATCATTTTTTATTTTTTTTTTTCTCCAAAAAAGCCCTGAAATGGAACAGCGACTGAAGCCACAACTTTAACAAATACAATTTGATAGGCAACCCAAAACCCCAACCCAAATAGCTCTTCCACCAGGATTCCCAAACGCACAGCCTCAAGAGCTCAGGGAAACGCAGGGTGTTTGCGCACAAAGCTACAAAATAAAAATTAAATGTTGTGTTGGGCCAAGAAAAAAAAAAGCAAATTAACAAGGGGATAATTCTTTCTGCCTGAACTGGTTTCAGCTGGCAGCATTCCTTCCCACAAGCCACTAACGCAGTCTGATTGGGGGGGAGGCATGGAGCACAGCAGCTGCTTAGCAAACTTTATCATTATTTTTCACAAGGTCCCAATTTTCCCTGCTGCATTGGATCCACTGCGCCTCGGTGTATTTTACTGTCCTCTGCTTTATTTTCTTTCCCCCCTTCTTCCTCACCACTCTCTCTGCTCATTTTATAGCGATACCCAGGTCTGGCTACCAAAAAAATGCCTTCCCAAGCCCCTTGTGACTCTGCCCTGAGCAGAGCAGG
This sequence comes from Larus michahellis, assembly GCF_964199755.1. Lineage (NCBI taxonomy): Eukaryota > Metazoa > Chordata > Aves > Charadriiformes > Laridae > Larus > Larus michahellis. The sequence continues at coordinate 15,692,582 of NC_133907.1, read as the reverse complement.
CAGCGTGTTGTTGCGTCCCAGCACAGCTACTCCACGGCCCACGGGGACAGCAAACCAAAACCAGCCCCTCTCCTCCGCCACATTCCCCCCGCCACACCAGAGCAGTTGGCTTCACACGCGTGGGAAGAAGCATCCTACGTGTGTCTTTCTTTTATGGCAAGAGCAGATGATCTAAAGATGGTAGAGGCAAAAGGCGAGCAAAAGATTAAGCCAGAAGTGCCCAGTTCTGGGCTCCCCAGTTCAAGACAGACAAGGAACTAGTGGAGAGAGGCCAGCAGAGGCTACGAAGATGATGAGGGGCCTGGAGCATCTCTCCGCTGAGGAAAGGCTGAGAGCCCTGGGGCTGTTCAGCCTGGAGAAGAGAAGACTGTGGGGGGATCTCGTCAATGCTGATCAATATCTACAGGGCGGGTGGCAGGAGGATGGGGCCAAACTCTTCTCAGTGGAGCCCGGCGACAGGACAAGGGGCAACGGGCACAAACTGGAACATGGGAAATTCTGTCTGAACATGAGGAAAAGCTGCTTTACTGTGAGGGTGCCACAGCCCTGGCACAGGCTGCCCAGAGAGGTGGTGGAGTCTCCTCCTGTGGAGACATTCCAAACCTGTCTCGACACGTTCCTGTCCGACCTGCTCTGGGTGACCCTGCTCTGGCAAGAGGTTGGACTAGATGATCTCCAGAGGTCACTTCCAACCCCTACCATTCTGTGATAAGACACATGCACTGTTTCTCTGCCCGGGCTATACGTGCACCAAAGCATACCCCAGGCAGACACTACGGCAGGAGCATGCTGCAGGTGGCACGGCCATCAGTGCGCACACACATGGAAGCAGCACTCCAGCACGGTCTGTGTAACGCAGTTTGATCACCTGCATGGCTTCTCTCATTTCATCGTGCACATCTCTGGTCTGGCGTTGAGCTGCTTGGGACAACATGAGAGACCTGGAGCAGACTCAGTCACGGACAGGACTCCTCTTCCTGCAGCCAAAAATACTAGGCATCTCCACCTTGGCAGTCTCATAAGGAGTCAGGTGGAAGCAGGAGACCAACAGGCTCTCTGCAGACCCACCTAAGAGCACAACTAAAACGGCCTTGGCCACGGAGCCTCCAGCAAGGAGACAGGGCATGCGGTGGAGACGTCCCAACTCACAGGACAGGCAGTACAGTATGTCTGTCCCATCCCAGCTAGCAACTGAAGGCAGCCAGCAGAAGACATCTCCTGCTAAACCCAGTGAAGAAACACCTTGATGAGCGAGGGGAAGCCAGGCTGTATCAGTCAGTGGTTCCTAGTTCTGGAGCAGCTGAAGATGCACCTTGCAGGTGGGTAAAGCTACACCTGCATCATTGGGGCCAACCAGCCTATAGACAAGGTTACGTCGGCTTCTGCTGATCAAGATGAGCCCAAAGATCAGTATTTCCCAGGTTAGGAAAAACCAAGTCTGGCTTGCATGGTAGGACACCCTCATGAATTATCTTCCAAGGTTTCACCATGGGCTGTAGAACAGATGGCCAAAGATTTTTCGGACACGCTCCCTAGCAAGGATGAAGGGACCCAAACCCAGCATACGTCTCCTATACACACCTCCCACCCAGCCCCTATCACAACACAGCCTGGCACAAAGCTGATACCAATCATTTCGTCATTAGGCACTAAGAGGTCCAATGCTCCAACCACACGGCCAAAGGAAGACTATCCTTCGGAGTGAACCCCCGCTGGCCGGGCGCCAGCCTTCGTGCGTGCCTGCAGCCAGTGCTAAGGATTTATACACTTCATCTTCTGTCATCTTCTACCCTGGAGGAAGCAAGCCTCTAAATTGAATTATCACAAAGAAATCAATTCCAGATCAAACCTCTGTGAAATTATAATTGCTTTAATGATCTGCAGGCTGGAATAGACAGGGCCCAGGGAAAGCGTCATATACTTTTCCTCTTCAATTCATAAAGCTCCTATAGGAATCAGCCTTTGTTCGCAGGAAGCATTAGTGTTTTCTAATTATGTATTAATTTAATCTACTATTAATTTTCAATTATTGTTATTACACAGGCACTTCCTTTTTCCCCCAATGCGACTGCTGTGTAAGATGCTGAATTCCAAACAGCCCTGTGGTGCGCTGACAGGCAGCAGCTTAGCCTTTAAAAAGGGGAAAAAAAAAAACCCCAACCTTTAACAACCAATTTTGATGAAGACATTCCAGGCAAACAAAAATTTATTAAAAAAAAAAAAAAGACACAGAAACCTTTCTGACTCATCTGAAGATGCTATCAGCAGCCTGCTTAGCCTAAAGGCTTAAATCACTTAGGTATAGCATGTCTGTGGAGACTTTCATTAGAATTGACATTTTGACAACTGCAAAAAAGCCAAAAAAACAACCCTACAACAACCTGACTCACAACATCACGGGCAGCTTAAAAATAATTATCAGCCACAGGACAGAGACACTCAGGGAAATGAAGTTTCACTAAACTCTCTCCTCCCTGAAGATGCGGGTGAATATTGTATTAAAAAAAAAAAATCAAGTATTCCTCCTTGATTAATTGTATTTACAAAAACAGCTGAGGATTTTCAGCATTACACATTAGGAAGAGCAGAAGCAACACGGCCGTGACCAGGGCTGGCCTGGATGGACAACAGGAGCTTCTGCGAATGCGGAGGGATTTAATTCTTGAATTTCACATTCCAGAGATCCTGCTCATCAGAAAGCTGCTGGCACTAAGGGTAAGACCCTCTTTATTATGGAAACAATCCAAGATGCCAAAGAGAAGAGGAAGAACCTGGAAAACAAAACACGTTTCAAGCCCCCACCGTTTTGGTTCTATGTTGGGGGAAGAGAGGGGACCGAGAACGCCTGCTTGGGGACCTTGGGCCAGTCCGCACCAGCTTGGCAGGCTACCCTCCAATTTTCCATATACAGCAAGAATCACATCCAAGAACTAGTAAACTAGTGAGAGACTTTCCAATGGCTTCAATAGCTTTGGATCAGAGAGACTCACACAATTCCAGTGCATTCAAAACAAGGAATTAAGTGATACCGCGAAATAAAGGCTTGGAAGTGCTGTTGCCTTTGCTGGTACAACATCACGCAGGATGAGTGCATCTTAGCGGAGACCAAGCACCATTACAGCAATAAACAAAGCTCTAGAAGTGGCACAGGCAGGCAAATCCTGCTAGGGCTGTCCTGCATGAATCCCATGGAAGATCCCACCTTCAGGGCTTGGATGTCCACCTTGGCAGATCATCTCTTTGAACTCACTCACACTGTTACTGAGCAGGGATCAGCCATTCAGCGAGGTGACAAAGCCGATTTCCCCACAAACTTGGGGCACGCAGGTCACACCCCAGAAGCTTGTAGCTATCCTACCCCTGAAACACGAGGTCTAACTTGTGTACCACAAAGAGCAAGGAAACCTTCGGACAAGACTCCAGAAGAGAAAGAACAGGAGATATCTTTTTTGTGTCAAAAGCAAAGTACCAAGGCTACCTCATGAGGCCAGAAGGTTTCTTTAGAGTGGTGTGGTCCAGGTCTACTGTCATCTTGCCCCACTAAGGCCCTATTTATCATAGAGTTCCATTCTTCTATTACATTACAGTATATCAAAGCAGCTGCAGTGAAACCAGAATTATTCCCAATTCATACCAGAATATCAGTAAGCTAAGTTTAGGTCATCAGCTGTAGAAGTGTTTTGGCATGAAAAAGCTCCACAGTAAATAAAGTCTTCTTGATAAAAGGAAACACCTCTTTGTGTATAAGGTACCTGACTCCCCAAGTCAACGTTGCCTTTGCAGGTTGCCTGAAATCAGCTGGATTTTGGCCTGCCTGGACACCCAGCCTGCAGCAGGAGGTCACAGCCCTTTGGGGATGAGCACTGGGCCTCCCAGTCTGTCCAACATCCAACACATATTTAGGGCAAACAAAATAGCAGTGCAGATTATCACGGCCTGCCCACAATGCGGGCAGCAACTGATGGAGACAGCTAAGATTCCCCCTGGAATGCTAACAGGGCTTGCCCAGCCAGCTATCTGCTTCAGCACGTAAGTGAGAGAGACAAATGACATATTTGGCCTGGAGACCTCTCTTCCAGAGAAGAGATTGCCACCTTGCACATCAAGGATTTGGCACACTTTGAAGACAAATTGGACTGTCAGAGAGATAAAAGTAACAACTCCAGATGTCTTCAACAAATAGAAGTAGCTCCCTCTGCCTTTTCTGCGCTAGCACCCCTCAGCCAGGATCCCAATCCTGCAGATCTATGGTGTGGGTCAGGGGGACAGTCCAGGTACCACCACATGCAGAGAGACACATCCGTACAAAAAAATCCTCAAAGTCACCTGACTACTTCAGCTAAGGTGTGGACCAAGATGAACATCAGACTGTGTTCGTTGACACATTTTTCTGAAAGGGGACACAGTGACACCCATGAAATCATCACGTAGAGGCACCTCGGTCGTTTGCCACTTCATCTGCCTTTCTGGGAACAAGGTCAATTTATACCTTTATAGACCCTTCTAGTCCCTAAAGGGGCTCCAGGAATGCTGGGGACGGACTCTGGATCAGGGAGGGGAGCTATGGGACAAGGTGGAACAGTTTTAAACTGGAAGAGGAGAGATTTAGATGAGATATCAGGAAGAAATTCTTTGCTGTGAGGGTGGTGAGCCCCTGGCCCAGGTTGCCCAGAGAAGCTGTGGCTGCCCCATCCCTGGAGGGGTTCAAGGCCAGGTTGGACGGAGCTTGGAGCAGCCTGGGCTGGTGGGAGGTGTCCCTGCCCAGGGCAGGGGGGTTGGACTAGATGGTCTTTAAGGTCCCTTCCAATCCAAACCATTCAGTGATTGCACATGAAGTGTGAAAAGACACTTCATACCAAAGCACAGACACATGTTGGTCCTACAGAGAGCGAGGCTGAGGAGGCCTCCTCTCCTGACACCCCAGCAAAGCTCCCCAGACTACGGTTATGAAACTTTTTAATATCTATCATAATCATTTTCCCATGCCGCCTTTCCAAGATGATTGCTGTTCCCTGCTTTAGAGCTGGTCTAACAGCAAATGAGTACACAGAAATTAAAACGCGTTCAGAACAGAGGAGCCCTAAGGAACCTCAAGGATTTAACTGACTTTAGGGGCCTAAACCAGAATACTACTTTTTTTTTTTTTTTAGTAAAAAACAAACAAACAAAAAAATCCAAACCCCCTTGCCTTGTCCATATGCGAAGGTGCAGCACGGCATTTTCAAGAGACTGTCAGGCACCTCTGCAGCGGGAACCTGCAAGCGCAGCACAAGTCTCTCCAAACACAAGGTACAGGGTCACCAGCTCCCACCACCTCCTGAGATTTGGCGGTATTTATTTTGACCCTTAGGGCTCCTGAGGTCAAACGGTGTGAAATTCTGAGGGTCTTTTGGGGTTTTGTTCGTTTGGTTTTTTGGTGTTTTTTTTTTTTTCCCCCCCTCCCAAGTCTGCTGCTGGCCATCTTGCTAAAATGGCTGCGAGAATAAACCTTGCAGAATAAATCTTGACAAAAATAGCCCTGGAGAAGTTCACGCAGCAAAAGGTAGAGGAGAAAGCAAAAGGTAGAAGGGAAAAAAATGCAACGCTCAAAAAACAATACAGAATTTGAAGTCATGAGACCACTCGTTATTTGGGGGTGGGATTAATCTTGGAACAGCAAAGGGGCAGCAAAAACACCAAGAATCTGAGACGTGTCTATGGAGCACAAAAGGTTAATGAAAGATATTTTACTCAGGGAACACGACAAGTAGGAAGGATGTTTTCTGACTCAACTTTTTAGCTGCTTGTACCAGATTATTACCTTGAAGTGTATGAAATTTCACCCCAGGGAAACACGCAATTGTGAGAGGACAGCACAGGCGTGCAGGGCTCCACCGAAGTTTCACACATGACTTCTGAGCCCTCCCCAGTTAACATCGTTCAGTCATCGTGAAACCATTGCATTTCTCCCCCTTTACGAGGCATTAAAAGTTACTTCTCCCATCTCCTCAGTCCCTTTCCAAGGAGGACAAGGTGACATACACACAGCGACCAGCACTTGAAAGCTTCAGCCTAGGCTGGGGGAGCTCCTCACCGCCATCATGACACAGAGAGAAATAAAGTTTCGCCAAATTGTTTTGTCTGGCATACATACATATTTTTTTTTCTTCCTTTAAAGCAAGTAACTCATGCCAATCCACAGCTAAATCCCACAGTCTAGGAGGCACTGCTGACATCTGTAAGGAAATAATTCCCATTCCAAAGGACAAAGAAGATCTCATCGACAATATCCACTGTCATTTTCTTATCTAAAGGCGTCTCGGACTCTGCTAAAAGCACAGGAGAAACCTGGTTTGGAACATGATTTCAAGAATGTCCAGAAGCACAAGATGCCCACGGAGGAACAGGCTGGTTTTTGCAGGGTCATGTTTTATACATGACACAGCACTGCAGCTTCTGGAGCACACTGCTTTGAAGAGTTATTGCTAATGAACGTGTTATTTTCATAAAACTGGAGCAAGCAGAGGACACAGGCTTCCCAGCTGGGGTGGCATTCCTGTATGATTTAAGACCAAAATAATCCACGTGTGCACGCAGGTAAATCAAAGCATGCCCTTGGTGACACCTTGGTGCACCAGCAGAAGGGCTGGCAGCAGGACCCCCCAGCCCAGCACCGCATTTCAACTTCCCCTGTCTTTTCATACCACAAGCTAATGGGGACAACCTCAGTGAAGGGCTGGAGCCGCAAAAGCGCCTCCTGAACTCTGACCATGATGGTTTTTTTCTGGATCAGCAACAGGGATGCATTCAACTCCAAGGGAGAAGGGTCTCCAGGCAGGCAGATTGCAGAGCCCAGTCCCAAGGACAGCCTTGAGGGCACAGGCAGTGTCACCCCGATTCCTCCACAGCCTTGTACTGCCTCGGCTGCTTTGGACAAGGAGCAGCTAGACAGAAAATAACAGCAAAATGTTAATAAGTTCCTCTCAGAGAAGGGCTGGAAGCATTTAGCATGACTGAGGGGATCAGAGTTACCCCGAAGAGCAAGTGTAGACCTTTTGACAGTCCTAGGACCTCTACGGCCCTGGCTGTTCTATCCGAGATGTCGTGCTTGGTTGTAAGGGAAGTTATTCCAACAGCTCAAGCACAGCACTGTGATTTCCTTCTAATTATATGGAGTGGGAGAATGAATGGGCTGCTTGAGGAGCAGCCTGGTCCTGGAGACCCACACACCAGTAATTACAAGTCCTCTTGACGCAGAGCTACCTGCCTCCAAGTGGCACGCAAACACCACTTTCCTGGCACCGCAGGACTGGTTGCCTTGACCAACCTCTGGGGTTCCTCTCTGGCAACCCCAGTTACTGGGTTCCTCCGAGCAAGGTGGTACCCACCAGCCCAGGGGCAACTACAGCACCTTTGTACTACCACAGGCCTGATAACAGCAGGGAGCCAGGCTTCAGCCGCTCGTGTGGATCAGTGCCCAAGAGCCACAGCCACAGTAAAGACGGATGTCTTCAAAGTGTCTGCACACCAAAGGCTGAGTTTTCCAACACCTGGGCTTTCGTACGTCCGGCAACTGAGGCCTTCGAGCCAAAGGTCTTTGCTAGGAGAAAACCAGCCCCAACATTTGAAAAGCAAGTCGGTTATTAACAAACCGGGTAAAGCAACGGCCCCTTGTCCACGGCTAGATGTCCTAACGAATGCACAAGCCTATCAAAATCCTTTTCTCCTCTGAACTTTAAGGCTATTAGCAGCACCTGAACTCAGCCTTATCCCACACTCTCCCATCTAACTCTGAATTTACATAAAAGTAATAAAGGCTCTGTCAAGCTGCTAGAAGGCTCAGCCAGGCTCGCTCCCCTAGAAGCGCAAACTTCATCCAAACCTTTCACAAAAAGCCTTATTGCCATGAAAATGCTCAAGACTACTTGTTTTGACCAAAACAGTTCTTTCACTTACATAAACGCAAGGCAGGGAACAGCGTTCTCCCTCCCTTCCTTTTTTATTCTCGGAAAATAAGGGGTTTACACCCCGGTTTTAAAAATCAAGTCGGGGAAAAAAACTGCAAAAACATTTCAGCTCCTCTGTTTGCTTCTGAGCCGGAATAGCTGAGAGACGCCCGACAGCCCTGGGGACGCCGCTTCTGTGCTCCTGCATAAAGCAGCAACGACAGCAGGGCAGATTTGTACACCGCGCTGATCGCTGCCGTTACTTCAAAGCGCCGCTGTCACCGCGGCGTCTCAGCTCACCTCCTGCCCAAAATCAAGCCCAACAGATTTCCCAGTGGCTCTCCTGACTCACCAGCACATTTTCCTTTTAAAGGTCAAAAAAAAAATAAATAAATGTTGTGACAATAGGGATTTCATTAGTTTCCTCTTAGTTTCAGCTGGTCAGCAGGGACTTCAAGATTGGTTGCAGTCAGGAGCTTCCTTAACAACGCACCATCCATCTTATTTAGGAAGAAGGGAAAGAGCAGTCATGGGAAACGTCTTGTCCCTTCATTTCCTGCTGAGCACGGCAAGCGAGCAATTAGCAAGGAGGTCTCTCCAGCAGAGACATCTGTCCTGAGATGTCCTCACACACTCAGTTCACATATTTCACACTGCAGATGAGTATTCCAGCTGGAATTCTTGCAGAACAGGAGAGGCAGAAGTTTCACTCTAATTTCCCCTCAAGTGCTCCAACACTCCTCTTTTCCAAGCAACTCCATGAAGTCCAGGGTCCACTTCCCCACACTGGGAGCACATTACAACCACGCCCCCCTTGTTTCCGAGACAAATGCTCCTACATCCAGAGGTCAATCACAGTCAAGTCAGCTTCAGGTTGGCCATCTCCTACAATTTACTGTTCAGGTCACCCAGATCCGCTCATGGCTGAGAGGTCCTGAAGTGCGGCTACTCATCCAGACGCTTCAGAGAACAGAACTCCATGTCCAATTTTAAGTCCCTCAGGAGGCTGGTAGTGCTTGTAGGCGACCATTCCTGCGCTGAAGGAAGAGCTGTAGATAACATTTATTTGGTTGCAGATGCTAGTCACCTGCCGAAGGAGGTGGTGACTGGCACAGCCCTTCTTTCATTGCAAATGTTTCTTGATCACCTTGTGGAGGAAACAGGTCAGCTTTAATACTGGAAATATCTTCCATGCTGCCTTGGATTGCATAAGGACATTCATACATTCACCTTCATCTACTCCGATCCTCCTCTGCCACTGTTTCAATCGTGGTTGTTTGCAAGGTCATCTTAGCTGAGGAAAAGTAATTTGGGTAGCAGAGCCAGCCAGTTCCCTCTTCAGCTTTAAAATAAACCCTAGATCCTCTCTTTACCTGTTTTTCATGGATGCTTAGGGTCCCATAAGGTCACATTTTCAAGGTTTTCCTCCGCAAAACTAGGAGCTTCTTACTGTGAGAAACAAAGTTCTCAGATCATCACATAACTTCAGGACTGAAGACAAAAGAAACTCCCCAACATGTAGAAACCAGCCAGATTGGTTTAGGTCACCTACTCCACGGACGGGAGTCAAACTAAGGGGATGAGAGGATGAAGCTCAGAACCGTATCTTTGTTCCCCGCTAATTTTACCCGAGGAGAGCCTCTTCCACAAGGCCAAACACATCTGGATCTGAGGCCATGGCCACCAACACAAGAGGGAGACTCTCAACCACTTTCAAGCGTGTTAGATCAGGTTCCTACCTAACGTGCTTCTGGGAAGACAGGTTGTCTGTTTTCAACTCACTTTATCTTCTACCGCAGCCCAGGTGAGAACAGGTCAAGAAACATCAGCACAGGAGTTGCTGGGGGGAGGAGGAAGGAGGAGGGAGAGCGATTTGCATTTTAATAAATACAGCAGCAGAAACACAGGCTCCAGAGATTAGGAAACAGGCTTTTTATTCGGAGCAAGGCAAGAGGCATCTGCTGGAAGCCTGGCATGGAACATTTAGCATTTTGAACTCTAGGGCTAATCCGATACGACACTCCTTCAACCCTGGATACGCAGCTTAGATAAATCTTTCATCAATAAAGCTCATCATTGTCACAAAGCTGGAGCACATGGTAAAGCCAACATCCTTCACCTGCACATGCGTCCCCTTTGGGGTCTTCCCGTAAGGACGTTCCTTATGGAGCCGGCATGTGAATTTTGCGAGTCTCCCTCCCTGGTTGCAGAAAGGAAACGCTGTCGAGTTTAGTCTCCATAACGAAGTGAACACACATCTGACCTACATAGAGTGCACAGATGTGAGTAGCCTCACATAGCACTCCAGAGACTATTATTTTGGTTTTTAACGCAAAAAAAAATAAAAATTAAACCACCACCTGCTTTGCCTGGAAACATGCAGGAACCAAAGCCAGTTGTAGACGGGAACGCTGCACCGGGCTTCGGACGGGAGCTCAGGATCACCACGTCCACCTTTTCTTCCAAACACACTTTTCAACAGATGATTTTATAGATTAAGACGCAGCTTTTGTTACCAAGACCGAAAGCACCGGTAACTCTGGGCAGGAGTTTGAAGAATCAATGTTTGTCCTGCCCTTGCGGTTCTGCTCCGTGGTTAACGGCAGGAGCGCAGGACAGAGCCCGGGAGCTGCCGAGCCAGGCCAGAACTGCAGCACGCCCAGCATCGCTGCCAACAACCTTTTTTTTTAAATAAGCTGCCTGCTACTGCAGCATCCAGGTGACCTATCAAAAGCCCAATTGTAACGCGCGTCTGTTGCCGTACGAAAATCCCGGAGTTTAATCTTGAGACAAAAGAAGTAGGAAAATAAGTAGATGCAAAGTGAAACGCAATGAAGACGCTCCTCCCCACCCTGCCCAGCTCCCGGCAGGGAAGGTGCCCAGACCAGGGTGACCCCCTCGCAAGCCAACGCCGAGCCTCGCGAAAACGGCCGCTATGCTCCTGCGCCGAGCTAAATACCACATGCCACGCGTCTCTCAGAGGCTGGTCCCCTCCACGAGGCCATCGGCTGTGCCAAGGTGAAGCCTCTGGGAATGGGAATCCCAGCAGCGGGCTCGGAAGGCCAGGCTGCGGCACGCGAGGCACTGCCGACCACAAAGCCCGATTTTGCGGGCAGGGCTGAGGGAGGAGAGAGGGTAGAACAGCGTTACTAACATCGAGGAGGGCGAACGGGGAGCAAGGAGGAGCTGGCTTCGTTCCCAGCTCTGCTACCACCCAAGGTCAGGCCAAGTCGCACGCCCTCCTACCTTTTATATATTTAGAGCGTAAACTCCAGAGCCGCGGCTGCTTCTCACTAGCTGTACGCACAGAGCTTCAGATACATCACACTGTAATCAAAGGTTGGCTGTCAAGTCCTCCAGATTTTTGATATTTGTTAAAAAAAAAAAATAAGTCAGATCTCTCTTTTCCACGGAGGGGAAAAGAACCAGGATGGTGGTGACTAGAGGGTGGGAAGCCTTATCAATACCTCCTGCTCTCCTTTATTCTTGCTAGAAAGCTTCAAACTAAATTCAAGGAATAAACAAGAATAAAGCAAATTAATCAGTTCACATCTATTAGTTAGTATTTAGCCTACTTGCCAGGTATTCCCCTTGCTCATGACTGCGAGACTCTGGAGGCAAAATAAAAAGATGACAGACTTCAGAGTAAGAAAAAAAAAAAATACATCCTAACTTACTGCCTGCTTTTAGCCAGAAATTTAAAAACCAGCCACTGGAAGCAGAAGCCCACACTTTGCAATTGAGCATAAGCATCTCGTCAGCATCGGCCTGTTCCCTACCGACACGGAGAGCAGCCCAGCGCGGGCAGGAACTTCCAAAAGCCTTTTCTTCTCTCAAACAGCAACTCAGCGGCTCTAAAGGCTGTTTTCCACCAGCGCACAAAGCTTTCTCACTCACATCACTGCAGGTTACAGAAACGCTTGGTAACACTCCCCTTCCGTCACAACCAAGGAAAGAAAGAAAAAAAGTGTCTGTATTTATAAGATATTGCTGGGCTGCGTTGTCCAACTGCATTTTGCCCCAAGACATGGCAACTTTTCCAGCCTGTTGAAGCATGGAGTTTATCCCCTTTCTTGGGACTCGTAGAGAAAAGGCTTTGTGTAAACACACACTATTCACTCCCCATACACAAAACACACACTATTTACTCCCCACACACACTACAGCTTGGCAACCCAGCTGTGAAGACTTGGGGCAAGCTATAAATCACTCGCGTGTCTCAACGGGTAAAATTACTTGCTGAGCCAGAGTCCCATGCACCAATACCTCACAACGAGCTACAAAATATAGATGTTTATGTTACATACACGGCTAAAAATCTATCAATCCTGAGGTCACGAGCACTGTGTTCTCTTGCGAATCAGAATTTTAACGGGAATACATCACCGGCTCGAAAGGCGCAAAATTGGATGGTGATACGACACTATAAACTGAACTGCAGAGGGCAATGCTAATAAGAGCAACGAACGCGGAGGGCAGCCTGTACCACAAATACACCCGCAGCCACCTCCTCTGCTGCTGCCCAGGTTGCTGTACCACCCATGGGCTTAGCATCCTCCAGTTGCCCCGCACCCCAAAAGCTCCCCTCACCTGTATTTCGGAACACGCTACAGGAACAGGGGTGATCATCCGCCTAAAGAACAAGCCAGCTATGTGCTCCCTTCCAGGTTAACTCAGGGAAGAGGTGGGTATGAGCCGTCACCATTTAAGTCCTAAGACAAAAAAAAAAAAAAAAAAAAAAAAAAAAAGCATCTGCATACATAAAGTAGCCATCAGAAGCACGCTACATAATTTTAAGTCTTGCTTCCTGTTCAACTGTAGCTTCTGGGCTTTTCCACACTGAATTACAGCCACCTCCATCGTCTCCTGCTTCTTTTATAGAGCCAATGTTTTGCTGTTGTGGGGGTATTTTAACCCAGCCCTGGCGGGTCTCAAGTGCTCAAATGGGAAAGGAAGGAAGAAATTCAAAGTTGTTTGTCTCCTATTTTGATATTGAGCTACCCTGGCGGCAGCTACCAGTGCCGGGCATCATTAGAGCGCTGCTGCATCCCACCGGCTGCGCAGCATCACCCAGCGGAGCCCTCCCATCCCTCTGCAGCGAGCGGCACAAAGAGGAAAGATCCCGCTGTCGCAATAAGGGCAGAGCAAGTAATTTTTAAACAGGATCCCACTCACCAGGCAGAGCACCGGTAGCTTTTGCCTTGAAATTAAGTAGTACTTTAGCCTTCTCCTCTCCTGGAGCCCCTGCTGCTTTCCAGACTGGGCTGGAAGGGTAATCCAGCAGAAGTGGGAGCAGAGACATCAGCTGATTTATACTTTGGCTGAAAGAGCTTTACTCTTCGGGACCATACGCACGGCCCGTTCATTTGGGGAAAAGAGGTAATTTAAGATTCCTTTTGTAATGACTGCTGGCAGAACAAAGATGAAGGACGGCAAGAGATGATCAATGTTTAAGCCCATCTTCCAAGTGATTTGGGGAGCTGCTGAAAATAAACAAGCAATCAGGGCCCAGGAGCCCAGGTAAAAGCTGACGAAGAAATTGCTTTTTTTCCTAGGCAAACAGAAGACGGCTAATAGCTCAGTTCAGAGAGGCTGAACTCCCTCCCCTCCTAATATGAGCAGGGCAAGAGACCAAGTTTAATTTCTTCCTTGCAACAACTTTAATTAAAATCATCTAAGCCCTTCCTGCCTCTCTCCTGCCACGAGGTGTGGTTCTGCTCACAGGAGGTATCAGCAAACCCCGGCTTATTAACGTGCCCTCCCTGAAAATGCTGTTTAGACAGCAGTCAAATGGCTGGGGAGCCCATCTGCAGGAAAGCACTCCACTCCTAATTAAGAGGAAAAAACACAAAGCCCACCTTTGATGTGTATCAGTGGCAGCAGTCATTCCCCCAGCGCTGGTGAAGCTGCTCAACAGCGTCAGCTTCCCAGGGCATCCTTCCAGTGGAATTTAGCATCAGATGCTTTTCTTCGCCGTCACCCGTGCTCTGTGGGTGCCCAAGATGCTGCTGGAGGTAAAGGAAGGACACTGGCTGCATGGGATGAGCTGTACCAAGGATTTTTCGGTAGTTTTATAAGCACAGAAATCTCAGAGCCAGTTCCCCAGTGACATTCTTGTGACACGATCCACGCCTGTGCCTGCACAGACGCGGTGATGTGGGGAGGCCTGTCCCTGGGCTGGGGAGAACTTATGGGACCCCTCCAGTCACCACTGACGCGGGCAGCATTTGTGCAAGGCAAAGTTCTACTGGCCTGCTGAAACGCGTGAGAACGAACGGGAGTTGCACGCAAGATTAAACTGTGGAGCAAAACGTAAAAGTTATAAATAAAAAAAAATTTAAGCCTAAGTTACTAGAGGAGCTCAAGAGGATTTCTGCAGTGCTTATAACTCTTACCAACTCCCAAAAGAGTTTCAGGAGTTGGTAAGAGCTGTAGGCACTGCACATTGCAGCAGAACCAACAGTCACAAGCAAATACCTGTTTCACAAGTGGATACAGCTCCAGGGATGGAAACCAGGAGCTGCTGAACCACCGAACCACCACCACGAAGCTGCCCTTCCAGCAGGGATGCGCTCAGTCAGGCCATGCAGCACCACCCGCTCTGCAGCGTTACGTCCCAGTGCAACCCCAGGGTTTCTCAAATTTATCTAGGAAAAAACCCCAATTATATAGGAGGCTAAAGGGAGCCTTGCTCCTAGATGAAACTCTATGCCCAGTACCAACCACCTGCCATCTTCTACGCAGGGGCCATATATCAGACCAGGAGAGTCACCTTTTTTCCTGGCTAGTCTAGGATGCCACTGAGAAGAGAGAGCAAAGGCCAGGTGAAAGTGGTAACATGAACACTGACAGCAACGCCTGCCAGCTGACTGCCATACGATACCATAGAATCCACAGAAGCAGTTGCCACCATGCCACCCCGTATGGTCGCGGTCCAAATCTCCTCCTTGGAGCACAAAATTATCCGCGCTTCTCCAAGGCAGTGAGCTTCACCACAAGCTAAATTCAAACAGACATCCCACCTCCAAGCAGAGGTATTTTCTCCCCACGCAGGAGGCCTGACAGAACCGGTGCTCTCCCCACGTCCTCCTAAAGGAGGCACTTTTCTCACAAATGCTCCCAAGATAGCTTTCAAAAAAAGAAGTTTGCTAAAGGCAAAAGGAAGGCAGGAGCTTTGGGCTAATAAAGACATCAAGAACCCAGGTGGGGACCATCTGCAACCACCTCTTCCATCCACCTTGTGTCCTTTGCCAGCCTAGTCCTGGACTCACGAATTCATACGTTACAAAGAATAATAATGTTGATCTATTCCCAGCTTCCAGAACAAGCGTCCATCGCCATCGTTTCCACAATATTTTCTCTGACAGATTCCATCACCCTTATTCCCACGTTTAATACTCTCGCTATCAGACAGACGCCTCCGTGGAAGGATGTTCTCCCTCCAAGGAAGGTGGGACACAGCAGGAGATGGAGCGGCACTGCCTCTGTTATTGCTCTTGCTCATCCATTTAGCCCGTCCATTCTTATTCTGCTCCTAGTAGCAATCAGAAGATGAGCTCGCATTCATTCCCACCGCGGCTGCGTTTGTTGAAATAGAAGCTGGTTGCAAAGGCAGCAGATAAAGCTCGGCCACTTTTCAGCGCCTATTGTGCGGTACCATCGCATGCCCCATTCAGACGATGTTGCAGACTTCACCTGGGAATCGCTGAATTCATGCAGACGTAGCCCAAAGGTGCCCACGCTATTTACCTCATTCTTGTTTTCTTAGAAAAACAAACCGGCATTGTGCTTTCTATTTTAAAATAAGACTTTGTAGAGCGAAAAAAAAAAAAAAAAGGGGGAGAGTTGTGCAACATCACTGGCAAAGCCTACAAATGGCTGTTAAGTAAAGGAAATGCCTTGCTGCAGGTACAGGGATGCTATCGAAACCAAGTCCAGCATCCTGCCCTTCCACGCCAGCATCAGGGTGGATGCAAAAGCCCAGAAGCCCCTAAACCAATGCGGGGCGGGACCTTCCCCGCAAAGGCAAGGGCAAGTCTCGCCTGGGGAGCTTCTCCCTGGCACGTATCGCTCTATCTCAGTATTTGGTTTCACCATATTCTTAACGCCTGCTTTAAAAAAAAAAAAGTTGTTATTGTTATGTGGCAGTGACAGATGCAGGATGCGTCCCTGCGAAACAGACGCGGCAGCTCATCGGGTCCCCCCTGGAGAGGGGGTTCGTCCACACCAGGTCTCTCCGTGTTGGCAGATACAAGAGACCTCCCTACGCAGAACAAACGGGATTGTTTGTGTTGAACAGTGTTATACAAGAGCCAAAAAGGTGACTCACGCCACCCGGATAGCCCTTCCCTGGCTACCCAGAGCCAAGCCAGGCACAGCCACAGAAAGCAGTTGTCTCAGGGGGGTTGGGGGGGGTTAACTCCAGGGACACCTCCCGCCCTGGCGACACGCTCCGGACGCTGTTTGTAACGCCAGTGCTGCTTCAAGATGGTCAGATTTTAAGACAAAAACGGTTCTCGTTTTATTTAAGAAAAGGAAATCATTACAACGCTCCTGGTATTTCGCCTTTATTAAACAAGAAGGACCTCACTGGGAGCTTACAAAACTATAGATTTTAGGCAATACACTTTTCCCCATCCACGTTTCGGCATCATCGCTTATATCCTGCACTATCCCCCACCGCAGGCTCCACAGAAGGAGCTTCTCTTGTTTGCCCACAGCCTGGCAACAACACGATACTATTTCTGATTGTTTTAAGCTGCAAGAAACATGAGAAGCCAGAAAAAAAAGCTTTGGATTCCCTATTTGCACGCATACTCCTCATCCCCATGCAAGCTGAGGATTTCCTAAGACGCGCAAAAGAACACAGTCTTTGCTGACTGCTACAAGCCTTGGCTTTCGTAGTTCCAGCATCTTAAATGCAAAACTAGACGCTTGCAAGCAGATGTTAATTCTGCAGAACACCAGTTTTGAGTCGATCTCTGCCCCGGTGTCACCTCAATTTTGCCTTTTGTAAAGCACACACAATTAATTTTATATCGGAGCTAGCAGACAGCTGACCTTCTAATTAAATATACACTTTCAGGTGAGAACCAGCATGTAATATTACTCACTTGAATTAAACAGGTACACTGGCACCGGTGGCAGAAATAAAAATAGCCACAGTTCACACCACGGCGAGGAAGGCGGCAGCATTCCGGTGCACAACAGCAAAATCAACTTAATCACAAATGACAACTTCGGAAAGCCTTTCCTTTGGTTTCATCCTTGGCATTTTTCTAGGCCAGCTTGAAAACAAAAGCTTTGTCTTCTTAAAATGCAATTGCCTGAGGCACCTCTAAAAAAAGTGACATAACTCAGGTCTGAAAAAATGCCTCCTGGGTTTCAGAGTCTCCTAAGAGCATCTTTGCTATTCAGCTTGATTCAGATTACCCAGGTCAGCACAAACTCTGCAGATTTAAGCTCAGCTACCAACGCAGGTATAAAAAGCACACATTTAGGATTATAAATGTTATTTTAAAAAAAAAGAACTTGTTATTGATCCGAATATCCCTTTTTGCCAGTATAAACACTCTCTGATGACGGTTTATTCTGAATTTCACTCTGTCTAGCTTATTTCAGGATTTTTTTCTAGCATGTTTTTCTTGCTGGGTGTTTTCAAGCTTCCCATCACAAAACTCAAGCTGTGAAAAGAACGAGCAACTCGTTTTAGAATCAAAACTTGAGCCCAAAATTTGATTCCTTGTTTCTTCTCCCCTACACAAACCCTCTTTCATTTCCGTAACTCCGCAGGCAAAGCCCTTCTGCTTCTTCAGACACAGGGACACAACCCTGCACCAGGCGAGACCGTAACGTAATGGGGGGGGGACAGGGCAGGGAAAGCTGCAATTCTCTTCAAGACAGGCACCGCTATTTCTAATGCCTATAATTAACACCTTGGATAATTCTACAGTACCTTTAGCGTATCAAAGATTTTTATATCCGTGGGCCATTTGCTTTGAGTGGATGCAAGTTTACTTCTAGGTCTGAAAACTCTTTATGCAGCCATCCCTGAAAAACTCAAATCTAAAGAAGTTCTGTTGCCTTTATTGAATAATTTGGGATAAGGAGAGCTGAAAGCTCTCTTGGTGCTGGGAAGGTGTTAGAGTCTTATTTTTCCGAATGATCAAGTCCCATCGCTTATTCCACATAAACTGCTCTCTGTCAAGAGCTTTAATCCTCTCTTTACAATCCCTAAATAAAACACCCTTCCAAAACTCGCTGCCTATTATCTGCCTTTTCGGAAGAAAGCGGTTCCTAAGAGCCCCACCTCCTTCTGCTTTGCCGTTCCCCTGAAATCCACCTACGACATTAGCTTGACAGAAGTAAAATACAGGCAGTCCTTCACGGGCACAGCACGGGGAGCTAAATGAGCATCTGTCTCAACATCGTCACCTCCTGAAGACAGGTACCACATGCAGCCAAGCCGAACGCCCTGCACCGAAGACAAGAGTCATCAAAGAACTTCCAGGAATGTGAGCAATAAACCTTGTGACGAGCTGTCACCGAGAGCTGGCAGCCCATGGAGGATGCTACAGAGCCACTTTGCTGTGCCTTAACCTGAGGTTTCGCTCGTGGCGCAGGGTCCTTATCTCCCTGCTCACCCATGAAGACCAGAAAAAGGCAGTCCTAGTCCTTCCCTTTACAGCAAGTCAGCGCAGGTTCCTCAGCCAGGAGATGAATTATTATTATGCTGGCTGTGCTTGGAAAACAGGCTCCTTCCCTATCCTTTACCTTAATAAAAAATAACGCAAAGAGCCCAAATCAGAACAAACTGCAGAATAAAGGACAGGAGAAAACACAAGCGAGAGCAACCACCTCCCCCTTCTGAGCTGGGAAAGGGAACCCAAGAGTGGAAGCGCCTGTAGAAGAGAGCAGGGTTCTTCCTTCCAGCAGGGATAACCCAGGGGTCCTGCCGTAGCCTACACCTTCCACCCGCAACTGCTCACCGCGACGCCAGCCAGCATCGCTCAGCGCGAAGGGGCTCAGCCTGGGCACCCAGGTGCCCAGCAAACACAGATTTGAACAGCAAACACCAGCCCGAACGCTCACACCGGCCCTGCCAGCTCTGGAGAAACCACCCACCGCGGCAGACGCGGGCTGCCCAAACCCTGCCACCAGCTATTGATTACCTTACCGCATTTATTTGCGGGGGAAAGACAGTAATTACTTCCTCAATATGAAATAAGAGGGTCTTTTTTATTTTTCTGGCCTGGAAAGCAACTAATCGTGATGCTCCCGAGTTCAGTCTCCCCTAAAGCCTGATCAGAAGGGTGACCTGAAACCAGAGCAGCTGCGGGAAGGTGGGAAGCCCCAGGAACCTGCAGCCCAGGCCAAGCCTGGTTCCCGGCTCAGGCTTCCAGCTCGCACCTTCCCCATGCCAGAACACAAATTGGAGAATTACACTTGGAAGCACAGTCCGGAAAATAAAGGTGCACATCCACGCATGCAGGCAATTCATATCTTAGCCTCCTGGGCTCTCAAATCATAAAAGAAATTAGCTGCGGAGCCACCCTTATAAACGCAAAGCCACAGCCCGAACTCGCCAGCTGACACGGGAAGCCAAAACCACCCTGACAGCAGCAAAAATCGGGAGTTTCCTACATCGCCTCAAATACTTCTAGAAAACATATCCGCGCCGGCTAACGTTCCCAAATGCTAGAAAAAGTGCCTTTTGAGAGACCGTAGCGCCCAAGCGCTGACACGCCGAGGAGCGCATTCCGCAGCCCCTCTGCTACCGGGGTACAAGCCCCGCTGGCCCGGCGCGGCCTCAGGAGCCCATCGCTCCCGTCGTTCAGACCGATTTATGGGTACGAAGCGCCTCAAGCGGCCCCCAGCCCGCCCGGGAGCCCCCCTCCCGGCGGGGCCGCGGGTTCCTGCCCTGCGGGGGACACAAAGTAACGCGCGGCCGTTCCGCCGCCACCCCCGCGCCCGGCACCGCCGTTACGAGCCTCCCAAGCACCGCGGGGGGGGGACCCTGCGGCGTGGGGGGGGGACGGGGGGGACTCAGACCAGGAGCCGAGGCGGCAGCGGGGACGGGTCCGGACCCAGCACCCGCTGCTCAACGCCCAAGTTTCCCGTCCCGCGGGTGCCGGCACCTCCGCGCTTCCCGTTAAACGGGGGAAAAAGCGTAAATCGTGGAAGAAAAAGAAAAAGAAAAAAGAAAAAGAAAACAAAAAAATGAAGACAGTGAATAGCGGCGAAAAGAGAAAGAAAAGAGTGAAGGAAAAAATAAATAATAAAGAAGGCAATAACTCGTTTGCAGCCAGCCCCCCCGTTGCCAGCGGAGCGCCCAGGAAAGCTCCGTCTTTGGGAAGACGGGGTGGGGGGGGGGGGGCGAGGGGGGGGGGGAACGGTACGGGCGGCAGCGGCCGAGAGGACTCACCGATCAGAGCAGAGCGGCGCGGAGGAGGATGAGGAGGGAGAGGGACGAGGCGCGGAGCTGCCGCCCCCAGCCCGCCTCGCCCCGCGGGAGCCGCCGGCAGAGTGCCGCGCACCGCCCCGCCGCCCCGGCTCCTTCCCGCCGACCGTACCACGGCGCCGGCGAGGGAAGGGGGGGGTGACACGGGGGATGGAGGAGGCGGGGGGGGGATGTTGTCGCCCACGCCGACGGTCGCTGCCCGCCCGCCGGTGCCGCCGCGGAGGCGGCCGAGCCGATCCCCCCGGCGGGGCCACACCGCGCCGCCGGGTCTCGGCCGAGGGCAGCGCCGGGTCCCCGCACCCCCCATCGCTCCGCAGCCGGCGCGGTGGAAGAGTCCAGCCAGGGGGGGCCGGGGGGGGGAAGAGCGCGGGGATGCTCCGGGGGCGGCGGGTCCCGGCCCCGCAGCGCGACCCCGGGAGCGGCCGGACAGCCCGTCCCGGGGAATTCCCGAAGATCTGTCGGTTTGAACCATCCTCGGCGGAACCGCGGCCGGGCGGCGGGTGCCCCGAGGGGCGCGGGGCCGGGCGGGCAGGGCCGGGCTTGGGGGTGCCGAAACGCCAGCCCCGCCGCCCTTCCCCGGGATTTCACTGGGACAGATGAACTCCCAGCTTGGCTTCTCTGTCCCGTGCGTCGTTGCTCCTCGCTATCACGATATAGTGGCGTGGTTTGGGTTGGACTGGCTACTAAAGCCAACGACAGATGCTCTCTTCTATCTCAAACCAGGACAGGAAGGAATCAGATGTTTTCTTACCAAAGGTGTCCGGCGTTTCATCACTCAATCCATCCATGGGGTGTCCATGGCAAGCAGAGGCATGGCAAGCCTTGGCAGCAGAGGGACAGACACATGCAGACATGACCACCCCCTGCCCTGCAGCGCTGCCTCCAGCTCTGGGGCCACCAACAGCAGAAGGACACGGACCTGTTGGAGCGGGGCCGGAGGAGGCCACAGAGATGCTGGGAGGGCTGGAGCCCCTCTGCTGTGAGGACAGGCTGAGAGAGCTGGGGGGGTTCAGCCTGGAGAAGAGAAGGCTCCGGGGAGACCTTAGAGCCCCTTCCAGTCCCTAAAGGGGCTACAGAAAAGATGGGGAGGGACCCTGGATCAGGGAGGGGAGCCATAGGACAAGGGGGAATGGTTTTAAACTGAAAGAGGGGAGATTGAGATGAGATATTAGGAAGAAATTCTTTGCTGTGAGGGTGGTGAGCCCCTGGCCCAGGTTGCCCAGAGAAGCTGTGGCTGCCCCATCCCTGGAGGGGTTCAAGGCCAGGCTGGACGGGGCTTGGAGGAACCTGGTGTGGTGGGAGGTGTCCCTGCCCAGGGCAGGGGGGTTGGAACTAGATGGTCTTTAAGGTCCCTTCCAAACTAAACCATTCTGTGACTATGATTCTATAAAATAACGCAGGCAGCACTGTACACAGCATCAGTTGACAATGTGCACACAGGTTGCACACACACACGCACGATGTGGTCCCAGCTCGTGGGAAGCTCATTCAGGTCACTGGGACATTTACCGCAAATAATTCTATGCGATAGCTCTCTGCAGCCTGTACTGAAGAGCAGGAGCCCACTGGCAGGAGCGACCCATCAGAGCCGTGCTCACTGCAGCCCTTCAGCGTGTTCCTGTTCACAGGTTTCTGGGATAGCGTCAGAGCACAGGTGATTAACTGGCAATCAAGGCAGAGAGAGTTCCCCCCAGAAGTATTCTCCATTGATCCCAACATAACTACGGTGGTGGCGAAGTGCTCCGTTATACAAAACTACCCAGCATAACGCGCGCTCCTGCTGAGGCTGGTGGGAGTGATGAGGTGCTCAGAAGATACCTCTGAAGGTTGGGTTGTTCAGTAGTAGGAGACCCCTTAACAAGGTGAACCCTCTTGCCAACACCAAGACCTGACTGACTGTGGGCTGGAGGCAAGATCTCTGGGTACTTACCAACCCAAACGTGAACAATTAACTGTTTTTTTCAGCTTAGTTTTTCTTGGGCGACTCACATATCTCTTCCAAGCTTCACTTTTTCACCTGCAGAGTGGGCTTCCCAAAGAAGGGTTGAAAGGCAAAACCTCGTCAGCTTCCCAGTTTAATATATTGGCTTTTCCACTGAAATCCGGATACCTCAGTCTGTCATGGGACATTGCGCTCCCTCTCTCTTTGGAAAACAATCTCCTCCTTGGGTTTTGCCTCCCGTGATCAATCACACCCCCCCCCGAGAGTGAGGGGAGACAGTGCATCATAGCGGTACTGCGTTCAGGGTGTCAAAGTGCATATCCTGGGCAAAGGAGTCTTCCAGAAGGAGGATCAAGAGGCAGCAAATTATAATTTCTATGGAGCTCTGCAACAGCATTTCAGAATGATTTAGAGATATTTTCCAGTGTTGGGACACTCAGCTTTTTGACCAAAATTCTCCGCCCACAAAGGCCCCAGTCCCCAGTAACATCTGTAAACTTCTGCAAAAGCAGGTGCTTCTCATATTAGTCCAGAATTAAGTTTTCATCAAAACCTGATTTTCTTTAAAGTTCCTATTTATTATTGCTTAACGATCACTTTGAAGTCTGTGGGTGGGAAGCAATACAAAAGCATCTTTCATTATTCATTAAGGACAAATGGTGCAGGGGTTTTGGAAGGGAATAGAAAGTACACGTACTTTTCTGCACTTAAAACAGTTATTTCTTATTAATAACCCCGCAGAAAGGTGCCCCACGGAGAGCTGCAGTTTGGGTGCTTTTGAAGTAAAGTCTCTTGATCACAAAAAGAATTATTCTTCCCCTGTGACATTCCTGAGCAGACATCCTGGGTAATGTTTTGTTTTGTCATTTTTATTTTTTTTTAAAAGATTTAGATGCTTGTTTTTGGGGGGGTGTCCTTCATGGGACAGAAAAGTAATGTAATCGTGGAGATCGAGACCTGTCATGAGAATAAAAAGCTGCAGCTACAGAGCAAACACGCAGCAGGTTTGGGAAGAAGATTGAGGAACCATAAAAACCCAGGAGAGCTCAGGATGGAAGGGGCCCTGGAGACCTCATCCAACCTTCTGGGGGTTTTCTGGGCTTACTCCAGTTTTGCACCACATTTCTTGTCCCAGAGGTGGCCCAACTGCATGTGCTGTTCCAACTGTGGTGGGCACGTGCCAAGGAGAGGGAGTAGGCATCGCCCTCCATCCACTGACCACACAGCTTGGTCTACTGTCACCATCCGTGCTACCAGGGTGCACTGCTTCTCAAGGTTCACTAGCTCCCTGGTGGCACCCGGGGGCCTTTGCAGCAGAGCTGCTCTCCAGCTGGTCAGTCCTCAACCTGCGTGGGGCAAGGGGACAGTCCCTCCTGCGTTCAGGGCTTTGCACTTGTCCTCACTGGATTTCATAAGGTCCCTGTTGGCTGGTTCCACCAGACCATGTAGTCCTTGCTCAGGGGCAGCCCTGCCCTCAAGCATATTGACTGCACCTTTGGTGTCATCTGCAAACTTCAGGGTGTGTTTTGTCCCCTCCTCAGGTCATTGCTGGGGCTATAGGACAGTGCCCAGGAATGACCACTGAGAGGTTTTTCCCTTGGTATTGCCCCTTGTAACTGGCCTCCAGGTAGACCATGACCAACCCCTAACCTCCTCAGAGCCCAACTATCCAGCCAGTCTTTCACTGCTTTACAAAGCCACCCATACGGACTGTGATGTCCTAACTTGGATGCCAGGGTGCTGTGGAAGACCATGCCAAAATCCTGGCCAGCACCAAGGTAAATGGGGTGGGGTGGAACCACAGACAAGAGTCCACCTCATCCCTGGAAAGGGTGGACAGGGGAACTCCGATCTGCAGAGCTGAGGATGTGCTACTCCAAGTCCGTTGGTCTGTCTGCCCTGAACAGAAGTCATATGCTGGTCCCAAGGCTGAAGGAGCAACACAGAGCAATGTTGCCATGGTCCCACTGGTGAGGAAGGGCCCCAGGGCACAGCACAGCTCCTCTGGCTGTGCCTCGTGATAGGGTCTGTCCCTCCAGTCCTTAAAGGGTGTCCTTGAAAGAGCAGACTGTGAAATTTAGTCAGGCCGTAGAAGAAGTCAACGTGGGGCCGTGCACAGCTGCCTGCAGGGTGCCCCGATTACCACCACCGTTGCCAGCAAAAGAGGTGCTGGGAGCCCACGAGCAGCGTCTGTGTGGTGAGGGGCTGGTCCCGGGGTCTCACCTCCTCATCCCGTCCTCTCCCTGCCACCTCCTGCCCCTGCCACCCTGCTTGGATGGAGCAGCCCAGACTAGAAGTGATGTCCTTGGGGACTCAGGGCCACGTGGGGACTGCGGGTGCCCACCCGGCTGGAAAGGAGGGTGCGTGGGGACCTGCCATGCTCAGGGAGAGGGGGCGAAAGCAGAGCACACTGCTTGGGGACCTCTCCGGGGCCACAGAGCAACTCCTGGGGCTCCTCCCAGGGCTCACTGCCTGCTGAAATACCCTGGAGAAAGCAAGTCCTCCGGTGAGACCCTTCCCTGGCTCCAAATTTGATAGCAGGACCCTGTAAAGGAGGCGACAGGTGCTTTTTATCCACCTGTTTGTCCCGGACACTGCCGTGTTCGTGGCTATGAATCCTTCAGACATTTCACCCTCTCACCCCTCTCTCCCCATCGCCCTCATTTCAATCTTCTACATTCGATTTTTTGCGATGGGAGATGGAGAAATGCCGGTGGTTTTCTTTCTTTCCCTTTTTTTCTGTGTTTTTAATGAATTTTTCATTTTGTTCCACCGGTACAGGAAGAATAACAATGAAGCAACAGTGTCAACACAGAATTTTCTCCAAAGTCACACCGTGGCCAATCTGCAGCAACAATAATAGATTTTATGAATCCCACTAAAGAGGATTGTTAGCGGAGGGGGCGGGGGGTGCATCTCAAAGGCTCTGAAGTTATTTGTGCTTTCCACGCCACGAGGCCCTGTTGTAAGCAGCTATTTAAAGAACAAGCGGAAAAAAAAAAAATATCATTCTGCAAAAGCAGATTTCTAATAGCAGAGGAACAAAAAAAATATATAGGCGCTTTATGATGTTTAAAGAAAATAAGTTGCCGAAGAAGGCAGGTCTGTGCCGCTTGCAGTGGGAGGTGCGCTGGATGCTGCCCGGGGCTGGGGACCACAGCTGGGCTGAAGAGCGGTGGATGGGCTTTGGATTTTGGCTGCACTTGGGGTCCTGCTGGTCCGGCTCCACAGCCGCTGCCCCCGTGATGGATAGGCTTACAAGTACCAGCCAGGTTGTCTTTTTATATTTGTCTTTTTTTTTTTTATTTTTTTTTTCCAGGAGGTGTTAACACCAATTTATGAGCTCAGTGGGCTGGCGGAGACGGGTGAGCAGCCCTGACCTTGGAACTCCCCTCTGGCAGATTTCTTTTTCCGCCCCATCTCAAAGTCAGTCTGAAAGCAATAGAAGGATGTTGGAGCCGGGGGAGCCGGAGCTCATCCGACTTCGTCTTAAAAGAGAAAAACTCAGTGAACACAACCTGAAAAATCAGATGCCTCCAACGTGGTCCTGCAGCTGTTGATCTGGGATGGGCTGCCCATTCTGTGTCAGTCTCCTGCATGCTGCTGCTGCCCTGAGCGCAGGAACGCCCCCGCAATGGGAAATTAATACTGGCATTATTTTTTTTTTTGTTGTTCCTGCATATATACCGTTTATATCCAAGTGCCTTTTCTTCCGGGAACTGCACACTACGTGTGGCTGCAGATGGCCTGAAAACAAAACCTTTGCTTATTTTCTTATGTTTTCTTAGTGCTGTCCAAGTGAGGAAATCAAAGATGTGCTCTTAAGCACTGAGTGCACCCAGGGCAGGCAGCTGTGAATGGGAGAGAGCACAAACGGGATTCGCTCTAAAAAGAAAGAAAAATAATTAACAGGGCGGGGAGGGGGAAGCAAATAAAGAATATTACTTCCAAGGGTCATTCCAACTGAACCTCTTTGCCTGAATTTTGGAGGCTAAACAATCAAGCTGACAGTGTTTTCTTCCTGAAAATGACACGTTGTCTGTCAAGGTGCTTTTTGGCCCAGAAACGCTGCCCGGCTCCGACCGTGATCCTGTTTATGAGCTATCAAGTGAAGGTGACTGCCTGAAATGGTTGTCCTGAGGGAAGGGAGCAGAAATGCTGGTGGCACACAGCAACACCTGCCCAGGTAGCGCTCCTCCTCCCTTGGATGATGCCTGGGCACAAGCACTGATAAATCTGCCACCGTATGGGTACCAGCAGCGTTTCCCAGCTCGACATTTCCTCTGTTTGGTTCGAGTGCCTGACAAATGATGGAAGCACAAGAACAATAAAGACTAAATCTTATCTTAATAGTCTTTCATTATTAACTGTCTCCAGATTTATTCATCACTTAAGGAGGTACAGAGTGAGCCAGACACGACTGGTGTGAACCCAGGCGAAGTTTCTGACTTTGCCGGTGCTGTCTGACCTCCATCGGTGAGATCTGACCCTGCAGTTTGTTTCTCTTTCAAGGTGTATGCTGACTACGGAGAAACGCTGGCCACATGCTGCTCTCGCCGACCACTGGCTCTTGGCCTTCGGGTCCTTCTCCTGCCCTTGGATCCAGTGGGGACGGCAGCCCCGTGGTGAAGCAGAGGCAGGGACCAGCCTCTTCCCTCTGCGGTGCCTCAGGATGCTCCTGGGGAAAAGGGAGAAGGGGGGAAAACCAGTGCTGCCCAGGCGGTAGCTGGAAAAGAAGAGCATCGAGGGGCTGGATAACCCAATTCCTCGTCGGTGTGCTTTCCTCTGCCATTTCCACGCTCTAGGAAAGGAATGTGAATGTGCTTGAACGACGCTTTATTCTCCAGCACTTTATGTACCGCCCTCCTGCCAGACACTTGCCCAGCGGCCCTTGGCCAAATCACCTGGCATCTCAAAGGGTTTCTTTCCCGAAAAAGCTAACAGGGTCCTTCTCACTGGTCGTTCCCATGGACGTGCACTGGTAAATGGGTCCAGCATCGTGAGAGCTGGCTGGGGAGACGGGGAAAGGACCAAACTTTTACCTGAATAGAAATGAGAAATCCTGAATAGAAACAGAAATGAGAAAAGGGCAGTGGATGAGGGAGAGAAGGAATCTGAGAGCAGAGGCAGGGTGCTAAAGCCTGCGGCCAGCAATCCTGCTGTGCTGCCGGAGCCTGTGCTGATGGCTCGCAAACCGGTACAGCAGCAAAAAGAGAAAAATTCATAGTGGCTCGGGGAAATGTAGATCAACCCCGCGGCAAAACTCACCCCCGCCAGCCAGCGTCTCCCAAACCACGTGGCATTTCTGCCCGCTGTAAGCGCGGGATCATTTTTCTAGACAGATCTTCATTTGTGTTTCCTTTATAGAATCACAGAATTGCCTAGGTTGGAAGGGAACTTTCAGATCATCGAGTCCAACCATCAACCTAACTCTGACAAAAACCATCGCTAGACCATATCTCTAAGCGCTACGTCTACCCGTCTTTTAAATACTTCGGCGCTTTTCCCTAAAAAGCCAAAAAAGGACAGCTTCTGCTGAAGGTCCCTCCCTGGAGTTCCCCTTCTTAGTTGGACCACGTCCACTTCTCAGAGGCCTGCTGTCATTAGGTGCCCAGCTGAAATCCCATCGAAACGCTTTAATTAAAACGGACATTAAGAGCTCACTTGTTCAAGCCAAAGAACATTAGGCGGAATTTAAATGAAGAGGTTTTTAAATCTGTGACATTTGTTCTAATGAGAAAACACTTTCTAATCCTGAGCGTCTCCTAATTCGAAACAGATTGGAAAGACTGCAAGTGAAAATAACAATTTTTTGATTCTTTTTGTCCTCCAAAGAACACATCCTGTAATTAGTAGACCTAACTGGCAAATAACACGCATCTTTTCCCCACAGCTTCCACAGCAGCCTGGAAGCGGGCAGTGAGAAGTAGCGTGTGGCTGTACCCACACATCTATGCTGTTTGTGGTAGGACAGGTAACGGAACTCACGGAAATTGCCACCCCATCAATCCCGGCATCCGAGGAGGAAAGCGTTACGGAGGATGCGGAGCACTCCTGGCCCACCTAATGGAAGGCGTATTGCTGCCACGGCGTGCTGGACGCTGAGGAAGAGCAGGGGAACAATCTGTTTGCAACGGAGGAAAAAAAACACCCTTCCAGTAATTTGTCAGAGTAGGACTATTTCCATCTGAAACCACGGAGATAATGAAATGTAAAATAAGAGCGGAAAGAAAATTTTGAAGCCTCAAATGAGAGTGACTTGGGGACCAAGCAAACCATTTCAGGGGTGTTTTAGACAGATGCTAGAGAGATAAAATGCAATCCCTCTCTTCATGGTTTTTCTTTTTAACCGTCGCCATTTCCCTGTTCCCTTATGCTATCTCAATAGGGTTTTTTGCAATCATCTCCTGTATTTGCTAATTTTCTGGGGACAGAAAATGTCCCCAGTAGACAGACATGTCTACTTCATGTGCACTTCAGTGCTTCGCTCCACACTGAATGGCTTTTGATGGAACCAGACTACCAAGAATAAACAAAAGGAGTAAGCTATTTTTTGTTAAATTAACAGATTTTAAGGGAGGAAGAGAAGGCAAGCAAGCAGGCTACTTGTGAAATCTGTAGGCTCCTTAATTTTCTATGCATTTCACAAATGAAAGCCTCACACGGTGGAAAGTGACGCGATCCGCCTCTCCTTCGGTTGTCTTTTATCTGGGAATATTAACCTCAGCACAAAACAGCACTTGAGGAAAACTTGTTGGGTACTACTACTACTTGTTGGGAATCCCAGTCATCCATGGTCATTACGGACTTTAGCCTTTTCCCTAGGAAATAAAAGACTTGACTGTACCAACAGAAATCCTTACAGTATCAGCAGTCCATGAGCTCGCCGAGTCCCTTCCGTGCTGGGACAGTGAGCTCCTGCTATCCGAGCTTACCCTGTTCTCTCCTCTACAAACACAGTGACCAGCCTTTGCTGGGCCGTCATCAGCATCCTGCTCTGCTCCTCTGGGCCCTTGTTTTGGTGTTTTAGTGTCCTGTGACCAGAGGCAAGGCAGCACTGTTTCACAAGCTGAACACCTTCTCCGAGCTGTAGCCTGGGGATTTCTGAACGAGGGCACAGTGTTCTGGTGTACTCAGCAAAGCAGACCGACATCAGCCTGAATCCAACTTCCCACCTCCTTCAGATTTTGCAGAAGTTGGCTCCAGAACTAAAATTCACTGGCAGCCTTATTTCTCTAATGGGGCAAAAAAAATCTGGATACGACCCCCCAGATTCTGAAGTCTGGATCAGGACATCTGTGGCACGTATCTATCTTTAGTTCAATGCACAACGTTATCTTCATCAACAAAGAAAGCGATTGCATAGGACAGTATCTTATTTAAGTATCCAGATCTGGCTCGTTGCTATTATTGAACGGATGCAAGCGCCAGTGGTTCCGGATGGGCTGCGCTTGCATTGCTTCTTGCTGTCTTGCTGTAAATACACAAGCATAAATGACAGCAATATTCCCAGAAACACCTACTTTTAAGGGTGTATCAGTAACTTTGTGAAAGTGCCTTTGAGTTCACCCTACTGAGTATTCACTTTGGAAACATGAAACGCTTTACCTATGAGTCCAATTAAAACAACTTAGGCTTTAAAGCTTGGGTACTCATAGCCACTTTCTTAAAAGAATAATCCTGCGTTGGCATAAATGGATATAAATCAATGAGGATCAAGGGACTGACACCCGTTTATGCTCGCTGACAGCCCAACTTAGATCTTGCTCAGTAAATCATCTCAAATACTGTGGAAAAACTCAGAACTGTTCTGAAACATCTGCAAATAAAGAGACAGAAAACGCATCCCTTATTTCAGTGGGAATTAATTCACTGGAAATATGGGTCTCCTCGGCTTCTGGATGCAGAATCTGTAAACATAAAGCATCTACAATCGTTTGCCAGTTTTGAAAATGGGTCTCTCAATTCTGACTGTCCCCTCTGAGATCTGAACCTCCAGGCAGCTCTGCTGCTGTTCTTCTAATCTTTCGTCCCCCTTTGACTCTTTATCACCATGGATGACCCACCATGAATAAAAGATAAGGATGTAGCAGATTCAAACACAGCCTTTGCTCCTGGGGTCAACACACTGACTCCTGATCTGTTGGGCAGGAAGGTTCAGCTGCCCGAAGGGTTCAGCTCAGGTCTCCGTCGTCCAGGTGCACCTCCAGTCACCTCCTGGTCCAGGTTGAGAAGATAACGCTTCATCTGTGACACCTAAAGGGGCCAAGGCAATGCTGTGAAGGGTGTCGATTTTAGGCCTGCTTTCAAACAGATAACAGGGTACGCCACCAGCAAATCCACAGGAGGGTAGATTGGGTGAAGGCTCAAATGGTGGCCAAAGGAAAAAATTAAGGATCTAAACTTTGAATTTCAGCCCACCATTTCTTGGCCCTGTCTGCTCCAGCCCTGCACCTGAATGCAAGGAAGGGGCTGGTTTGTGCCAGTGCGGTGCTGGGCTGGGGGACACAGGCCTGACCTTCCCTCCTGAAGGTCATCCGGCACTCGTCTGCAACCATCTGGCATGAGGCAAGGCTGGTCTTGAGTATGGGCCCAAGCCTGTGCTGGTGCCCCAGAGAGAAGGGGCCCTTGGTTTGCTCCTACCCTCGACTCGGTGGAGAACCTGCCCTCACAGAGTGACCTGACTTACTGAGTTTGAAAGCCAGAGGCTTGGACATTTTGAAAGCAGAAGGGACCATAGATTATGTCATTTGACGTTTGGTACATGAAACGGGATTTTGCTCAGTTGTTGCCGTATTGAGAACTTGTATAGGGTTGAACTGGGTTAAACTTCAAGGTAGGCAGCAGAGGGGAGGTGCTGGTCTCCTCTCTCTAGTGACCAGCGATAGGACACGAGCAAATGGAGCAAAGCTGCATCAGGGCACGTTCAGATTGGACATGAGGAAGAGGTTCTTCACTGAGAGAGTGGTTGGTCCCTGGAAGAGGCTCTCCAGGGAAGTGGTCACAGCACTAACCCTGTCAGAGCTCAAGGAGCATCTGGACGACGCTGTTAGTCATATGGTTTGGTTCTAGGTAGTCCTGCGGGAAGCAGGAAGTTGGATCCCTATGGGGACCTTCCAACTTAAGATATTCTGTGGTTCTATGATTCTATGAAACGTACCTCCCTGCAAAGCACCCGACTAAGGAATTTGCCTTGAGAAGGTATTGAGAGAAGGTCTTTAGGCCACCATTTTGGTCAAGCCTCCTGATGGTTAATCTCACTTTAAAAACACATGTCTTGTTTCCTCCAGCAATTGTTCAGCTTACCTCCACTGCGCTGAAGGCCACTTCTTCTGCTGTCTTCCTCTGAGAGCACTTACCCAGCACAATCAGATGCCTCATGACCCTTGACACAACCCAAACCGACAAGCCGCTACAGCTCCCACCTCACGGCACCTCTCCCATCTTTAGGTCATTCCAGTGGCTCTTCTCCGCACACGCTCTCACCTCTAAGAGCCTTTTAAAACCCCAGGCTTGGTGCTGTACGTAGCGCTGGTTTTCTGAGAGCTGCAGAGGAACATAAACCAGCCTGACTGTTCCCCCCGACTCCCTGTTGAAAAACCCAGTGATCACATTGTGAGTAGATAAGAAGTGATTTTGAAAAAACTGATTTCTTATCAGTTTGAGGTCCAATTCACCACTCATGCTGTAGCCTGATACTTTTCTCTGGAAGCAACCTTACAGAAACTGCCGGGACAGCTCACGGGCTGTGGTGGCACTCAAAACATACAAGGATGGCAGAACTAGGTCTGCTGAAAGGAAGACAGAAATGAAATTCACCTTCCAGCATTCACTGCAAGTGAAGCTGATCTGCATTTCTTATACCGAGCAAAGGCTGCAGCTCAGATGCTAATTTTATCTTGCTGGCTTTGTAGCGTCCTTGATCTTCAAGAGAATTCAAAATAACATGTAGCAAATGTATAACTAAGTTGTTTTAAAGAAGTAACTGCAAAGTGCATAACACTGCTCAAGGGGAAACAGCTTCTCTGCTAAACACAGAGCAGGAAATCAGATCGCCCTGGCAGATGGAACAAATGGACTCCTTATGCCCTATCCTCACACCTGGGAGACCAGGGCAACTCAGTCTCCGTCTGCCCTACAAACCCATCCCTGATGGTGGCATACATCAAGGCCAAGTCCATCGTCACCTCCTAATGGCTTGTGACGACAAGAGCAGACATGGGCCATCGTCTGTCACGGAGATCAAGGCAGCTTTGTGCTAAATGTTGGACACAGCTATTGCTAGAGACCCTCCCCACCCTGAGCATAAATACCCAGCGCCAAGCGCTGGGGTAGGGACGGGCTGCTCCTCTCTCTGAAGACAGGCAGGACCCACCGGGATGGTCCCAGCAAACACAGCAGAAGATGAGTGGGGAAGCAGGCGGTCCCACCGCTGCCATGTTCTTGCCTGGCTGGGGGCATTTGCACTAGGAGGGGAAAGACAAGCCCAAGAGAGACGGGTCTGGAGTGCTTTAAGCCCTGCCAACAGCTTGTCAATGCAGCTCCTGCGATCAAAGCTCGGGCTTCTCCCTCCCCGCAGAGCTCCAGCTGAGGCAGGAGTTCAGCATGAGCTTCAGGGTTTGATGCTTGGTCCCAGGAGCGGGATCAAACCTGTGCTAAACTGACGGTATAGATACATCTGCTGCAACGGTTTTGAAGGCTGTTTGGAAGCAGCGTGGGCAGGTACAGCTGAACCCGTCCAGAAAGCAGGCGGAGGCCAGCTGAGGACAGGGGACTTCCTTGTCCCCCAGTGCACGGAGAAACGAGGGATCAGACGACAGCCCTCTCACAAAGACGCTGTCTCCCAGGGCACCGCCTGCCATCATCGTTACTGAATTATTCCCCATCAAGTGCTTGCTTTGAGGCTGCTATCCAGGTATGGGGGCCTGATTATCCTC
Organism: Larus michahellis; assembly: GCF_964199755.1. NCBI lineage: Eukaryota > Metazoa > Chordata > Aves > Charadriiformes > Laridae > Larus > Larus michahellis. The sequence goes on along the minus strand of NC_133907.1, from coordinate 15,659,318 downwards.
ATCCTTATTAGGTTACAGGTGAGTTCTTACAGCATGAAGAAAGGCTGAGGGACTTGGGTCTCTTCAGTCTGGAAAAAAGATGACTGAGGGGGGACCTTATCAACGCTGATAAATACTGAAAGGAGGGGTGTCAGGAGGATGGGGCCAGGCTCTTTTCAGTGGTGCCCAGGGACAGGACAAGAGGTAACGGGCACAAACTTGAGCATAGGAAGTTCCACCTAAACATGAGGAGGAACTTCTTTCCTTTGAGGGTGGCAGAGCCCTGGCGCAGGCTGCCCAGAGAGGTGGGGGAGTCTCCGTCTCTGGAGACATTCCAAACCCGCCTGGAGGCGTTCCTGTGCCGTCTGCTCTGGGTGACCCTGCTCTGGCAGGGGGTTGGACTAGATGATATCCAAAGGTCTCTGCCAACCCCTGCCAGTCTGGGATTCTGTGAGTTGATGAAAAGCCCAATTTTCCAACTGGCAGTTTTCAATTATTTTCTTAGTCTGAACCAGGCAGAGCTCGCTGGCAGGGAGGAAAAAGAAGATTTCCCAATACAAGGGGGAAACGTTCTTGTCTTTCATTGGTACCAAACTCAAGAGAAGTCCCTCTTTGCCTGGTGACAGGCCCAGGGGTGTTAGGAGCAGTGCTGCAGAGTGGCAGAGAGCTCCTGGACAGACGGCAGGCTGGCTCCCGTGGCAAGGATGGCGTGGTGCCACCAGGACAATTTTTGCACTTTTTTTCCAACTCCTACTAAGCAAAGGAGGAGAAAAATGAATAGCAGCTCTGTCTGGGAAGGAGAAAGATAGATGCCTGGCATTAGCTCTGGCAAAGTGCACTTGGAGGCGATTAAAACAGCTCTACCACACCGAATAACAGCCTTTGCAATTCCTCCTCGCTCTGGTAAGAGGGACCTGGGTCGGAGAAATGCCGCCTGAGCATTTGTGCAGCCGTGTGGGCCATGGTGCTGCTCAGCAGGGTCCAGGCCAAGCGAGCTGGGGTCTGGCACAGCCTCGCAGAAACACCCACCATGACAGGATGGTGGGCAGGCTTCAGAGATCTCTTCTGGACAGAGGTCAGAGGAGAGAGACAGCCATTCTTTCTTACTACCTTCCAAATTCACCTTCACACTTTTTTTCGAGGCTATTTGACCATCTTAGCCAGCATAAAGGTCTTATTAAACGTATCTGTCTCCTCAAAGAGGGGTCATGGGCACGTCCAAAGAGCTGGGTCCTCACGAAGATGGAGACAAGGAAGGATTTGATCTGACGGCACCACAACCTAATCCCCCACGCCTGCAGGGCTGAGACGCCGCTGGATATGCCTGCTCCACAAGTGGAAGAGGGATATTTGCCAGGGAGTTTAGACTCTGCTCCCTGCCTGTATTTTTTCTCTGGTTGGAGATGAGTAAAATGAAAAGAAGGAACTGGAGAAGCTACTGAATGGAAAACGAGAAGCAAGCTGAGGGTTTGGGTTTTTTTGCTTGGATTTAAAAATGCTTAGAAAAAAGTACTGAGAAGCAGATACTCTCCTGAGCTTCTCGTGCCGTCCCCACCGCTCTGCACCCACTGAGCAGGGACACTGCTGGCAAGTGCTGGAGGTGAACCATGAGAGATGCTGAAGTTCCCTCTTTCTTGAGCATGCTCGTACTCAAACCACTTTCTCTCATCTCTCAGTGCTTTCATTAAGTATTTCCCCTATTTTCAGAGCAGGTGTTTGTTCCCATTCTTAATGAATCACTCTGCCGACTTGTAAACAAGACCTTTATTAGCTCCACAAGCATGCGTTTCTTTCTATTTATACCTTTCCCATATCAATATTTGAAAGCACACTACCCTGTGCTGAATTCCTTCTCCATGCCCTTTTCCATCCCTGCTGCTTCTTTCCCACCTCTTCTTTCTCTTCCCTGTCTGTTCCCAGCTTACACTCGCCCAGGCTTATCTGTGCTGATAAAAATCAACCCTAGATTTTACATTTCCTTTGTTGACCTGGATTAAATAATTGGGAACTTCCTTTCTGAACAGCGTTCATTCAAAGGAGATCTTCCCATCCCTCTATTGGTGTAGTCCTTTATGTACATTAGAAATTGGTGGGAACTGAACAGCTAAATCCTCCAGGCAAACCTCTGAAAGTCCAATGTCCATCTTGCTCTGGAGAAAGCTACACACCTACTTATTCACTGAGTGCTTCTGCACCTTGTATTTTAAATTCTGATCTTATTAGTATTGGGAATTAGTGTCCTGGGGCTTAAACACGTGAAAACAGGGTGCTGCTTCCACTCTCCCACCAGCTGTATCCGGGGACAAGACTTCAGTTTCCTTTACCACAAGTGCTAGGAATAGCTTTGTAATGTAAATAGGCACTTACGGTATTTTTAACAAGCACCTGCTTTATCACGCTGCCTAATGAGAGCCTGGACAGAAATGCAGTGAAAGCAAAGGCAGGTAAGACTACTATTTAAGCTAATTAACGGCAAATTAAATTAAACTGACACACACATATATTTGGGGCCTCTGCATCTAAGGCGAGAGAGCGCTGCAGAGATTTCATTATTCACATTTCCCATCATCTTTTTCCCAGCACCTACCTACCCAATTACCTGGGGAAGGAAGAGGGAGAAAGATACTAAAGCCAATAAGATAATTCTCATTTACATAATAATTTTTCAGCATTGTGTTTAATAGTCTGTGAGTAACTGTAGACGAATATATAGTCCATTCTTTAAAAAGCTCCAATGCACTAATTGAAATTAAATTACACGGAGCTCAGTCTCTGTCTTCTGTTCATTGGGAGATAGTATGCGAGCCACGGTTTTATGTGTTATTATTAATATTGATAGATGAACCACTGTACTCACCACAGAACCACTTCCCAGATGTGTTTCCCTTTCCTTTAGCTGCAGGTGAGCCTGAAATGATGGTTTTTTTCCCCATTAAAATGCCTCATTTGCTGCACCCAGGATTGCGATCCTTTAGCATTCAAGACAGCCATCACTGCAGGAAGCAGTGCCTATCTGCGGCGTTAACACCGCGTAATGCAACTGCATTCTTTTTTTTTTTTTGCACATTACCTTGCATATGTTACAGCTCAATCAAACCTGTCAGGGTGACATTCCCATCACAAACAAAATTTAAGAGAATTTAATGCTAAGTTGGCAGGGCCTGGGAAGCGGAGGCTGATGTTGGATTCCTCGGAAGAGGTAAAACACCAGGACCTCCTTCCCCTGCTTCCCAGCCCATCACATGAGCTGCTGGGGTGGGAGCACGGGTCCTGCCGGTGCTTGCAGGAGATTCAGGCTACGTTGCGGCTTGCTCCTTGCCTTTTCTCCCAGGCTGCTAACAAGGGAGCCAATTAGTGCCGGTTGTGATGTGAGCCCTTTTTTTTTTCCACCAGGAGCTTCCGTTGAAACCTTTAATTCATTTCACACAGGCAGAGGCACACACGATGTTCAAGCATGGAAAAAAATCCACAAATTTGGAGGGCTTAGACTATTCCCATGGATTTTTTTCTTTGCTTCAGACTTGAAGATTTCATTAGAAAAAAGAAGAAAAAAAAAGGTTTCTCGCCCTTCTGATGGCGAAACTAATTTTCTTCATCTAGACTAACGCCAAGCCTCCCTGAGCTACTTGAGCTGAAATGGCTCCGGAACCTTGGAATAACAAGTTTCCAAGACTGGACATCAGTCCTCGCTGCCCACCACAGCAGAGACAGCCTGCCAGCACTCCAGGCGCCCCATGACATTACCCGGGACAAAGCAGAATAACCAAGGAACTCTGTGCTGTTGTCTTTCAGGTCTTTATGATCTGGAGTGAAGAAGATGGGGATGAAGAGTCCCTCCATCACTGTCTCTGCCCCACGTGGCCTAATTGCACCTTTGGCTCTCAGCAGGTTCTGCCGAGGAGTGCAGAGGAGTGGTCCTCACTGCCATCACGGTCCAAAGTGGGAAGGACAATGATCCGCTTTCCTGCATCAATACTGCCTCCTGCTTGGACCTCTGCAGGATTAAAGATAAGTAAACTGTCTCTTCTCCCACAGGGCTCCTTCGGGACCTGGTTTCCCTCCTCCTGCAGACATCCTAGGACACGCAGGACGGACTTTTGCTCTTAGAGGACACAAAAGGAGGTCTGCTGGGACTGTGCAGAACTGTCCCAGAGGATGTTTTATACCAGGCAGCTGCCTCACCCGTGCCCAGGGAGTCCTCCAGTGGTCCGGCAGCGCTGAGCAGCCCGGCGGAGGGTGCGGTGTCCCCAGCACAAGGCTACAGGGACTGGCACCTTACAAATGCGGGAAGTGCCATGCCCAGCTCCCATCAGCAGGGACAGGGAGCATCGCCACTGAGTTTGAAGAAGGCTGGACGTAGTTTAGGTTACAAAGTCCTGCCCTAAAGACCTGAGATCTTCTAGAAGGATGCAATTTCCTTTCAAAGAAACCGATCAAACGCTAATGGGAGGGTATCATTTCCCACCAAGGTAAATGGGAATGCAGGCACCCCCCTGTGCTTTAGATGAGTCATCAGGCAAACGTTCCTGAAAACCTCCTGTCAAATAGACTTTACATTAAAGGCAGCATCAGAAAGCACAAAGTGTTTTTCTCAGGACATGTATTAAGTCCTGCAGCTAATTAAACCATGCATTTACAAAAGAAAAGCTTGACAATACACACAGTTCAACTGAGTTCAAGATATGAAAGAAAATATCAGAACAGGAAACCTACACATCTCCTTTGGTCCGTAACATATCTTCTTAGCAGCAAATCCCAGAAAGAAACTACTACTTCTTTTTATTTTTTTTTCCTCTCAAGTAAAATCCTCTGTGTCAAAACTTGGGTTTTTTTATTCATCCCACTGAACTTGTGGGTGTGAAAACTCTGTGTAAGGACTCCAGGTTCTGCACCTCTCACTTTATTAGGAATGCACTTGGGAAAGACCATCACCCCAGTGCAGGTCTCGGTGGAGATGCAAATACCTGAGTGCAGAGGAAGCAATGCAGAACTTCTTCCTCAAACACACGGCAGGTGTATTTGGGTACCTGGCTGGAACAAGCCTAAGGAGGATCCCACCGGTGGACAGTGGAGACATGGCACTGATGGCTGGCTCACTGAGGTCCAGCTCTTGGCTTGGGTGTTCACCCCAGCATCTCACGGCTTTTGTGGCAATAGCACAGGATTCTGTGCAGGGCTGAGTCCCCTGTCCTTGGGGGGAACTCCAGCCCAGGTGAGATAGGATGGAGAAACCATCCAGTCACTGGATATGATGGCTTTCCAAAGAGCAGATGGATTTTGTGGAAGTGGCTCCGTTAACTACCCCAGTGCCCCAGAAAAAGCAGACCCACAGCAACATAAAGGGAGGGGGTTGGAAGCTACAGTGTGAAATGAAACTAAGGGCCTCTGCTTGTTCCAGCAGGTGCTACGGCCATAAGTCTTCTTGAATAGCATGGCCATGAGAGCTGTGCCACCACAGGCAATGCTCGCTGTAAATACTGACGATCTCCACCTTCAGTAAAGCCTTCCCCTGTACAGGAGTCTCCAGCAGTCGGTGGAAAGGCATGAGCTCTCGTGATCTGAGACAGACAAAGCTAAGGATAACAACATCCCAGGAGCATGTCGACACTCGGCTTGGAGGAGAAAGAAGAAAGAGGTTGCCACAGGTTGAAGATTTAGGAAAGGGCAGCAGTCACAAGTGTAATCCTGGAGCTTGGACTCCGTGGGATGAACAGCGCTGGCCCTTGCTTTCTGTACCAAGAAGGATTGCGCCCTGCCTAATTATTTCCTGGAGTGGAATTGGGAGTCAAACGGTATTAATTGCTAGTGCACTAGTTTTATGGGGCTTCTGTAGGCTTAATAATTCAGTTTACAGCTGTGTAGTTGTATTGCTCATTCCTTTTGTCAACAAACGAGGCCATTTACAGAGTTCTGGCTTGACTGTGTGGGGTTTAAAAGCCGACCAGCCATGAGGACAGCGGGAAGGATTACACAGACTCCTACACCAGTGACAGTGTGGCTCCTTCTCCGGCACCAGTAAATGAGTTCCCTGGCACAGTTTCATCGCCCAGCACTCACATCTGAGCCATGGAGAACACAGCTCCGGGCTCAGTCCTGATGGGATCCAGAGGGAAACGCAGTGCGTCAGGCAGCCTGTGAAAGGGTCCCAGGCTGGAAGCCACCCCTGTGCCACACACACCAGCGCTGTCTGGGAGCACGGGCTGGCTAAGGGCGGGTTTCACTGCAGGAAACACACCAGATGGCCAGTGGGAAAGAAAAGATCCCATTTATCGCTGTGCATGCAGCTATGTCCACGCTTACAAGTCCCAGCCCTCAGGGCAGCCTTCCCACATGGCGACACAGCTCCTGCATCGCTGCCCGCACACCGCAGGCACGAAGCACCAATGGAGCTGCTCTGGACCGGGCTGGGCCTCTCTGGGCAGACACGGACAGTGGGTCTCCATGGAGAGTGCAGTAAAGGGGAAGAAAAAGGAAAGCCTTACTCTAATAAATACCTCAAATTCATCGCTGACACCATTGTGTGTTTTCAAGGTACTGAATCTTTCTTTTTTCGTTTCCCAGAAACACACATATAACATTGCTTGAATAAACACTGGCTTCCAGTTCTCAACCGCAGAGTAAATATGGAAAAGATGAATAGGAGAAGATACCAATCAGCTACTGAATGGATTTAAGAATGAATTAATCCAGTCTTGTCGTTTCTGTATTCAGCAATGCCCAGTCTACACAAAAGCCCTGGAGAAGCCCAGAGATGCTGGTAACCGTGTATGGCTGGGTGCTACCTACGCTGGGTGTGCAGCGTGACTGACGGGCGCAAGGGATGCTCCGATGCTCTGAGCCATGAGGTCCTAGATCCTGAGGTCAGGAGGCAGGGCTGTGAGGGCTCTGGCAGTGCAGGCCTGTACCTCAGGATGATGCTATCAACATACAAAGCTCATTTCCCATTTCCTGACTGGTTTAGGCAGGGCAGCATGTACTGCAGATGGTTGGGACAGGGCAGCAGGGAGCCAGGACCATCCAAATGGTCTGGAGGCTGCTAAGACCTGTTACGTTTCCTCTACATAAAGACCTCAACAAATGGGCAGGTGGGGGACAGAGTGGATTTCAAGTTATTCCATGTGGCTTAATTATTTCATAATAACATCTTTAATGCATCTTAGAAGCTTGGAAGGACTCCTTTCATGCCTAATTGCAAGGCTTTCTGAGAAAGCAATCGCTGCTCAGAGGCATTTTCCAAGGATTTTTCTGTCTTTTGCCGTTGCAACATCAGTCAAGCAAACCACTATTGAGCAGTCTCTGTAGTCTGGCTCCCTTTTTAACCTCTCCTGTAAAACCTTTGGATATTATTATCCTTTCCCTATTTGTTCATGTCTTATGAGTACAGATGCTTATTCAGAGCTTGCATTAGCGCGCTCACCAAACAAAAAGAAGACATGAAAGGAGCAAAGAGAGCAGTTAAGTTGAAAGTCTCTTGGATGGGCTTGGAAGTTATTTGTTACCAAATGAGAAGCAAATCTTTCATCTGCTCTCACCTGGCGCCGCTTCACTGGGGCAGGGAACGGAGGAGGAGGGCAGTCACCCAGCCGCAGGTGAGGAATCTCTGCCAGCGGCTCCGGCGAAGGCTCCCTCAGGGAGCGCGGTTGAACACTTTTATCCCCGGGCTGCAGCACTACAAAGACTCACGCTGAGCAGCGGCATTTTCACCATGTCAGTCACTCCTCCTGGCTTACGGGAACAGTAAAGTCGAGTCTAATACCCCCGCTGTGCGCGGGTGCACACACACAACGCTACCAGCAGCTGCCTGCCTGCCCGGCATGGCTGGCACGCTCTGTGGCTACAGCACCGCCAGCAGCCCTAGCCACCATGGCCACTTACCCCAGAACAGCCGAGACATGGGAAGAAGAGTTTCATGAGGGGTCTGGAGCACAAGTCTCATGAGGAGTGTCTGAGGGAGCTGGGGGTGTTCAGCCTGGAGGAGGCTGAGGGGAGACCTTCTCGCTCTCCACAACTCCCTGAAAGGAGGGGGTAGCCAGGGGGGGGTCAGTCCCTTCTCCCAAGGAACTCCCCCAAGGAACAGGTGGTAGGACAAGAGGAAACGGCCTCAAGTTGCGCCGGGGGAGGTTTAGATTGGATATTAGGCAATTTTTTTACACTTAAATGGGTCTCAAGCATTGGAACAGGCTGCCCAGGGAGGTGGTTGAGGCACCATCTCTGGAGGTATTTAAAAGACGGGTAGACATAGTGCTTAGAGATATAGTTTAGATTAGTGATGGTTTTTGTCAGAGTTAGGTTGATGGTTGGACTGGATGATCTGAAGGGTCCCTTCCAACCTAGGCGATTCTATGATTCTATCATTCTATGACGGGCAGAGCTGGGTGAGGAGATGCAGCGAGAGGAGTCTGGCGCAGGCTGTGGGAGCCATCCCCCCCAGCGAGCAAGGACAGGGTGTTCTCCATCCCTCATGTCACAGTGGCTTCGCAGACCTCCTGGGAGTAAACACACAGCAACTGTGACCTTTCGAAGCGATCTTCCACTGAGTAATAGTTCTCTCTAATCACACAACCTTTAATTGTTTCATAATAAACACATTCCCTCAGTAGTCAGTGGGAGCTGGACACAATGGCTCCGCTGCTCATGCTTTGCCCCAGCTGTTCCTGCGGTATTGATCCTGGAGACACCCTTTGTGTGGGGCCCAGGCCCACTTTAAATAGAATAACTAAAGGGGACAGGGCTACTATATGACTGGTGTCGCAAGGGACATTAATTCCCCTCCCGACCAGCTGCATTTCGAATGGGAAGCCAGCTGGTGGCTCCTTCAAAGTATTTCATGATCACTCCTCAGAGTATTTCACAGCCTTTGACTCCTCAAAGTATTTCAAGAGCTGCTGCTTTAGCAGAGTCAGAAATACCCAAAGAGCTTCTCTTAATACCTGAGCTGTATGTTGGCACCTCTCATCTCTGCAGGGTAACCTGGAGGCTATGTTGAGTTATGGTACCACCAGGTATGTCCCTTCTTACTATAAGGAAACCGCACGCCCCGTCACACATGGACCGTAAGTCCATATTGGGTTCACAGGCGGAAGGAGGTGAGCAGAGTGTCAGTGCATGGCAGCAAGTACCATAGCATGGAGCATGACACTGCTTCCCCTCCAGTCCCTCCGTGGGGGCCTGGAGCAGTGAGAGACACTTGGCGGTTGTGCCCAGGCCTGTGTTCTCCTGGTTTGGAGAAGTGGTGATGGTGGGGTTTTCCTTCTGATGAGGTGGGGAGGAAGCATCAGCAATCACAGCCACCCTTTTGTGACCCCTGTTGTACATTTAAAATCCAACTTTACAGTAAAGAGTCGGGCATCGCCTTTTTAGCTACATTTTTTTCTGTCAGTTCTGGACAGATAAGCAGCAAAGCAAAAGACAGGAACCATAAGACTGGCAAGCCCACACTGGAAATGGTCTTTGCACAAAACCCGGGGAAGTCTGATCTCTTATCAGACGGCATCAGCCTACCGAGCTGCTGCAGGACACGGACATAGTCAGCCCATTTAGGTTTCCTTTTGATCTGCTAAACAGACACCAGATCTGCCGCACAAGGTATCTGTGTACACATCTGTCACACAAAACCCACAGCTGGCACCTGCGATATCCCTGCTGAAACCACACGCAGAAGATATGCTGCTAGCAGTTAGCACTCAGGCTCTTAAAAATACAAGCTCAGAAAACCAAGACCTCTGAGAAGTGTCCTTATGAGAACAAACACAGGTCCACCGAGTGTTACCGCTTCAGGTGTGAAGAGAATCTGTTAATGCTCTTTTCATTCTCCGTCACCACCTCACTAGTTTTCCTGACCATCAGATCGCAAATCAGTTCCACGAGGAACATCCCTGGAGACAGCCATTGCCATCAGACTGCTGCTTCTCCACGCTTCTCATTAACGGGGCTTTCCGAGCGCTGCTGGCCTGCCTGGCTGCTGCTGTAAAACCCAAAGGGAAGGGGTTTCTCTGCTCGAGGTTTTCCATTTCTTGTTTGCCCGTTCATTTTAGTTTGGGAAGGAGACAGACTCTTTTCATTTCTGCTGTGAGTAGAAAGCAAACTGAGGTTTCTCCAGGCCTGCACCTCACAAGGAATGGTGTCAGCGCCAGCCTCACCGCTCCATCAGCATTGTGGCAGCCGAGAGCACTCAAACACACCACGACTGCTAACTCCGTACCACACCACACCAACCCATGTTGCCATCCTTTGAGCTTTTAGCCGAGGCCAGATCTCGAGACCCCTCAGTTGTTCGGGAGAAGCTTCCCACATTTGCAAAGAAAACTCATCTGGTTTTTGGCTTTGTCAGAGTCACCCTGACGCTCCCACATTGTAGATCTTGTCCAGAAGTTGAAATAAGGCTAGGCACCAGAATTAGACATAAGGGAAAGAACAGGGTGCTGTTATGTGATAAATCAAAGCATTCGGTCATGAGGCCAGAAACATTTGCATCAGAGGGAGCTCAGAATAGAAATGGAGCATCAAACATTTTGGCCACCGGAGTACCACAAAGATCTAACGACTCTAGTGTTTTCACGGCTGATTTTAATAGCCGGGTCACAGTATCTGTGTTGTAAATCCGTAGTCAAAGCATGTTACACGGACTCTTTTCCTACAAGTCCATCAAGGGCTTCACCTGGCCCAGCTCCAGGAGAGAAGGTCCCACCAGATCTGGCGTAGCTGGTTTTGGAGAATACGTAGTTGAGCAAGATCTGCGCGAAGCTCTCCACTTAGATTAGTGTCATACTTCACCTTGATGATAACTAAAAATAAAGTGCTGCAATAATCAACTAGATTGACTAAGACAGATGCTGCTTTTAACATGTGTACTGTAATTAACTTACACAAGGCTAGAAAGCTCCATCTCAGCCTCTTCCCACAGTGGAGGAAGTTTGGCTTTCTAATAATAGGAGCTGGTAACACATGTTGAATTATAAAGAAATCAAAGTTGGTTTTGGCAGGAACAATCCAGATTTGTCGTGCTTCCATTTAATCTCCAAGTCTGACAGGCGTTCATCTCCCCATGGACCGGCTGCTTTTTGCGGAGTTCCTTCTGAATTTCTTTCCTCTGGCATAAGGTAGGGCACAAATTCTTTGCGGTGGGAGGGGAGGATTGCTTTCTCTGCCCGTCCTCTTGACAATGCACGTGCTGACTTGCTCTCACGTGCCATATGGTTTGCACACACTAGTTAGCGACCACACACACACACACACACACGCACGCATCGCGGCTAATCTGGACGCACGCTATGTGTGCACACCCCCACAAAACCTGGTGCAGTTATAAGCTATAGGCTTCGGTCGGAGCGGCCTCACCCGGAACTGTCACATATGGGATTACACGGCACTGTCTGAGCAGCGGATAAAAGATGCTTCACTGCCCTCCTCCATTTTCCAGCCTGCAATGTCCTTTCATTGCCTTTTGCTGCTGGTGGCACAGATATCCATTGTTATTCTGGGACACAGCCTCGACAGTAAATCTTAGTTAGTGCTTTCTGGTTTATTACCTTTCCTCACAAATTCTCCCCTAGTCCCAATTTTCAGATCCTGATTCCAACCTACCGTCCTGGCACCCCAGCTCTCTTGGGATCACCACTGGAGTCACCAGCTCCCTCCCGCACACCTGACATTCTCCTTTCCTCTGCAGCTCTCTTCTCTTACTCGCTCGGCCTCTGCTTGGCCAAATCACGTCTTTCGGTAGCCATCTCGCAGGCATGCAGCTCAGGCAGCCCGTTCCTTGCTGGCTTTCATCTCATCAGCTCAGCTGACGTCCACAGCAATGACGTGTGAGCAAGGGCTTTTTTGTATTCTAAAAACCCAGAATCCATACACAACTGTTAATTTTTGGTTGCTAGACCATGTCCTGTGCCTTTTTTCTAGTGTTTGTTGCCAGGTTAAGCAGCCCATAATGCCCTCGCGTCTCTAGCTTGCCTTGTCAAGATGCCCTCCTTCACACAGCCCCGTGCACACAGAGCATCCCGGAGGGAGCGCAGAAGCTGTCCCTCTTCATCTCACCACTTCGGATCAGCTCAACTAACAATGACGGACCCTCATTCTGCTTTGACACTTGCTGCCTGCATTTCCCTGTGCTCTTAGGCCTGCAGAACCATTTCTCCTAGTCTGACTCCTACTTCCACACATGAAAAACTCGCTCCCGCAGTAATATTTGGGCACTGTTTGCGTTCGTGTGTGTGTGTGTGTGTGTGCAGACACCTGCTCCAAATCCTCACTCTTGAAGGGACAGTTTTGGGCCCCTCGCTACAAGAGGGACATTGAGGTGTTGGAGCGTGGCCAGAGAAGGGCTACAAAGCTGGTGAGGGGTCTGGAGGACAAACCTTATGAGGAACGACTGAGGGAGCTGGGGTTGTTTAGCCTGGAGAAGAGGAGGCTGAGGGGAGACCTTATCACCCTCTACAACTACCTGAAAGGAGGTTGTAGAGAGATGGGGGCTGACCTCTTCTCCCTGGTGACAAGTGATAGGACGAGAGGAAACGGGTTCAAGTTACGGCAGGGGAGGTTTAGATTAGATATTAGGAAACATTTTTTCACTGAAAGGGTTATTAAACATTGGAATAGGCTGCCCAGGGAGGTGGTGGATTCACCATCCCTGGAGGTGTTTAAAAAAAGGGTAGATGGGGCACTGAGGGACATGGTTTAGAAGTGGCTTTTGTCAGGGTAGGTTAATGGTTGGACTTGATGATCTTAAAGGTCCCTTCCAACCTCAGCAATTCTATGATTCTATGATCTTGGAGGCAGAGAAGAACGGCTGCGGCTGCAACGGGCCAGGGGCACGCTCACGCAGACAGCCCTCCGCTCCAAAGGCTGCACCTCCCAAAGCCCGCGCTCAACACGTCCAAAGGCTTCAAAACACTCAGGGCACTGCACACACAAACGAGCGCCCTCCCAAGCTCCTGCACCCCCGCGGTTCCCTAGCTTCGGGCGGGGTGAAACTTCGCAGACCTGCTGGGGACAGCCAGCACCTGAAAACCTCACCTCAGAGTCCTCAGACGTTAACGGGAAGTGAGCGACGGGGACTTCATTCAGGTGCCCTTAGAGAGTTATTTTTAAATAATTTTTTCACCAGTTTTTATCTCCTTAGGATGCCAGACAAAAAGCTTTCGGCCGCGTCCACGCTGACCTGGCTTCCACGAGCACCGTCTGCCTCCTGTGGCCCTTGGGGAGGTAGAGCAAGCTCAGGATCCGGCAGGCAGGCAGTGCCCGGGTGGACAGGCACAAGTGAGATCTCCTGACTGCCTGCTCCAAAGTAGACTCAACAAATTCACCCTTGAATTTGCTTTGCTGTAAGACCTAGCCTCTCTCTTGCGGCTCGCTTGTTATTTATTCATTAAGTTTGGCTATTACGCAAAGCAGCGGTCACTTGCAGCGCAAGTACAGTGCTGAGAGGAGTCACAGAGGATTAGATGTAGTAAATCAGCGTGGTTTCCTCCTGATGTATTAAACAAGGAAAAAGCACAAAGCAGGAAAACATTCTTGTAATGGGAGAGACGGACACGCGCAGAGAAGATGGAGAGGCAGAGTGTAACCACGTTAACTAAACAAGCCCTGCAGAGTTTACTGTCCCTTATGACTTTCATCCCTATCTGTTGAGCTTCCTAATGAGGACACGTGACTTCATTTTGCCCTCACGTCACTTCAGCCGATGCAAATCAGGTTTGCTCCTGTCTGCTCCGTCTGTTAACATCGGCAACAGGCAGGTCGTGTCCCTGATGCCCTCATTAGAGGCAGCGCCAGTAGCCCTGGGCCATCTGGGTGCCTGCTCCGCTGCGCTCAGACACATCTAAGGAAGCTTAGACACAGGTCCTGAGCACACCCGAACTTGGGCGACGTGAGCATCACGAGCAGGTTCTTCAGCTCCCCCTGCACCTCAGTCGCTCCCCCGCCTGCTGGGCTACCAGCTCTGCTGTGCCTCAGGAGAGCTCTGCACGGTGGCCATGCCACAGCTGCCTTTCTCCATGAGAGAAGGGGACGGCGGGGAGCCCCTCAAAGCCAGCAGACCCTCTGTTTCAGGATCCAGTCTGCTGCCACGCTTCCCCGGCGCTTTATTTACAGCTCTACTCTTCACCACACAGGAGAGCTCTGGACTGCGCTATGATGCACTGCAGCTTTCATGGAGGCAAGAAGCGACCGCCTCACGTGGGATGGGGTGGTCGAACAATTGAACAAAAAGAAGAGAGAAAGAAGCAAACAGCGTCCCCAGAGCACTGTCGCTACCAGAGTGGCGCTGTTTTAGTTCCCCTTTGTAACCCAATGCTGCGTTTCAAAGCATGATGCTTTGATTCAAGCTAATTTAAACAAAGTCCTGGGACTTTGTTTGTGGAAGATGACGAAATCTTGGCAAGGGTCGAGTTTCATGGTATAGAAGTTACATATTGCAGGAAGTGCCATGTGCTGGACAATGTGTCCCTGCCCAGGGCAGGGGGGTTGGAACTAGATGGTCTTTAAGGTCCCTTCCAACCCAAACCATTCTGCGATTCTACGATTTCTGGCATCCCTTGGGGCATCCCTCCCAGCAGCACTTGCCCCAGGCAGCAAGGTACCAGGATTTGCTGTATTGCAGTTACAGGCATAGTTTCCCAAGGTTCATATTTCAGTTGAATCAAAAGTTTTCATCCAAACATGCAAAGGCTTCTCAGGTAGACATAAGTAATGTAAACGTAACTCTTCCAGTTCTCTTCCAACCCAGAAGAGAGGAATGACATTTCAGTTTCCTCAGATTTGTACCTTTGGACCAAAGGTTAACCAAAACCAAGCTCCAGCTCTTCCAAAGGGAAGTTAGATCCATAAATACAAAAGGTCAAATGGAAGCATGTAGCAGAGGCTCTGGCTGCTCTGACTTGTGAAGGTTTTGCACACGGTGCCAGGTAGGAAACACAGCTCTGAACATCTCAGTGATTTCCAGAAGAGAACACATGCTCGCAAATACAATACACACAGAGTGATCATCTGCACAAATGGCAAATTTAGCATTTATCCAGATACTCCATCCCTTTATTATAAGCTACTGCTCTTCTCTCTTGCTTCTCACTGCTAATTAGCACAGGTAGCCCGCGAGCTGACCAGGGAAACATGGTAGGTGGAGCATTTTGTGATCAGCGAGAGATCCCCCTTCCCCTTCTGCAATGGAACAGGGAAAACCCACCCTGCCTGGACCGGGCTGTTTCTGGGATGAGCAGAGTCAGGAAGAGCCCTGGCTGCCAGGCTGGGAAGGGACCTCCATGCCACAGCACAGTCCACGTGGGAGGGTGGCCATGTCAGACTGGGAGAGGAGGCCCCAGAATTAGTAATGAGGGAAGGGAGTAAGCAGTGGGTGATGTTTTGGGGGACTAAACCATCAGAGATGATAAATACTCTGCCGGGGACTGAGAGGCAGGACGAGGACAGGCCGGACTACAGGGAGTCCCATGTCCCCAGAAACCGAGAGCTCACAATGGAGGATGATCTGATGGAGGGTCAGGTGCAGCCCCCCCCCACAGGTGGATTGTGACATGGTACTTGTCAGCACCAAGAAATGCCAAACCTCTCGGCAGCTGGAAATGCCAAGCCCTCTTGCTGCCACGGGACCTCCAACCAGAGGGGACAAGAGCAGAGGAGAGCCATACCAGGGTTCCCTGCCACCTCCTCCCCAGTTACAACCACAAACCCTCAATTCTTGTTTCCAGTAGAATTACCATTTGTAGCAAGATCACAGCATGCAGCAGCTGTAAACGTAACAAAATTGGGCTGGCTGTTTTTTCTATGACTCGAAATGTTCTCAAAATGCAGTCAAAGCCACTTTCAGCTAGTTTCACTTAAAAAAAGTCTAGCAAACCTGCGAGTTTCACACAAAATGCAAGCCATAAACCATCAAAGGTTCTGTTAGAGGGTTGGTGAACTTTAGCAATGCCTTTGATGAAAATGGTCTGAGTTTCAAGGGTGTAATGAAACCCCAAATCATTCAAGTTTCACATGGTTGCAAATATTTCTCACAGTTCTGATCAAAGGTGTATTCAGCAGGGAAGAAGCTTTGATTTTGCAGTACAGGGGACGTGCTGAAATTTTCAAAGCCGGGCCCTGGGATTTAAATGAGCAGTTCTTCTTGGAAGCGATACAGCTAAACTTAGCAACGCTTAGGGGGAAGTAACGTGAGAATGGCATGTGTGGATTCCTCCTGCTACCCCTAACCCCCATCTCTGGGGGAAGTTTTAATCCCCTATGCCAACGTTCAGGAGGCTGCATCCACCTGCGGCGTGTTGGGGTTCAACTGCTGCCCTCCCTCCATGTCCATTTCCAATGCTCTCCCCGACTTCGCTCCGCCGGCTGCTGACACTGCTGCTCTGCAGCACAGCACTTCAGAGGAAAAGCGCAGGCGTGTTTCGAGGAGGCGGTGGCGTTAATGCGGGGCTGGTTGCTGACCCACATTCCGGCAGACAGGCGCAGAAGGCAGGCACCACGCCTGGGGACCTCTTCCTGGCCACCTCTGATGGGTCCCTCCGCCACCCTGGGTCTCCCTGGCCAGCACCACCTTGGGTGGAACGGGAAAGCAGCTGCATCTTTCACTGCACGCGGTGAGGAGACCCAAATCCCCCCAGAGCCAGAGGCATATGTAAATGTCTGGTTTTAATACCACCGCCTTGCTGTGAAGTCTTCATTTGTGACAAAGATTTCCATAGCAACAGACTGATCTCGCTAGCAGGACTGTGGTCCCCTTGGAAGAGCAGGTGGAAGGAGGGAATAGAGAAAGCACAGCGCCGCACAAAATGCTAAAGAGAAGTAGAGATGAGTATTTATGTAAGCAGAGTACCAGTCTCCTGCATGCCAACACTCCCAAAGAAAGGGAATTCACCAGGCAACCTGTGCAGAGGATGCTGCGAATGTGTTAGACTGGGCCTAAAGAGACACAGACTCTGCACAAATCGCATCGAATGGTTAGAGTTGGAAGGGACCTTAAAGACCATCTAGTTCCACCCCCCTGCCCTGGGCAGGGACACCTCCCACCAGACCAGGTTGCTCCAAGCCCCGTCCAACCTGGCCTTGAACCCCTCCAGGGATGGGGCAGCCACAGCTTCTCTGGGCAACCTGGGCCAGGGGCTCACCACCCTCACAGCAAAGAATTTCTTCCTGATATCCAGTCTAAATCTCCCCTCTTCCAGTTTAAAACCATCCCCCCTCATCCCATGGCTCCCCTCCCTGATCCAGAGTCCCTCCCCATCTCTCCTGGAGCCCCTTTAGGGACTGGAAGGGGCTCTAAGGTCTCCCCGGAGCCTTCTCTTCTCCGGGCTGAACCCCCCCAGCTCTCCCAGCCTGTCCTCACCGCAGAGGGGCTCCAGCCCTCCCAGCATCTCCGTGGCCTCCTCTGGCCCCGCTCCAACAGGTCCACGTTCTTGTGCTGAGGACTCCAGAGCTGGACACAGTACTCCAGGTGGGATCTCCCCCAAGTGGAGCAGAGGGGCAGAATCCCGCCCCCCTTGCCCTGCTGGCCACGCTGCTGGGGATGCAGCCCCCCCTTGATTTGCCCGTGCACAGCTCAGGGATCCCAGCGCTGCTCTCCTTTGCTGTGCCACCGTACCTATCCAAAGGGACATGCTACAGGGAGCTCGGAGGCAGAGGAGCACCTCGGGGTGCTGCAGCCCTTCAGCTAGAGGTGTGCAGAGCAGAGGACACACCTCACACCCTGCATCAGCAGGAGGAAGCTCTTGTCACAGCCCTGCCAGATATTTGCTCTCTCCCCAGATCACCTCACTAGCCTGTTTCTGTCCTCCAAAGATGGCTGCTGGTAACACTGACCTACCAGACTGTTCCATAATTAGCCACAGGCTAATCAATGTTTAGATACTGCCTTTAAATCTTCAGTTACTTGGCGCTGCAGGAATGCAAAGCTTTGTCATGCTGATAGGCACAACTCTGTTACACCAAAGATACATTGCAGATGCTGTTTTTCCTGAGAACAACCCATTTTACAGGCAGCCTGGCATGATACTACGATTCATTCCCACATCCAGTTTCCAATCAGGACAAATAATATGCACACGCATTACAGAGCCATCAACTGCTGCCTAAGAGGCAGTAACAATATTTGGTCAGAAAGGGCTGGGGCAGCCAAGGACTTTTTTGGGCAATAGCAAATTTTTCTTTCTAATGTGTTTTGCTTCTTGATAATTTTATTATTTTCACTGAGATATTACAGTAAGTGGCCTGGTAGCACCTTGTGATTCTGACAAATAAATCACATCACGGCAATTTAACCGCAAAGGTAGCACCTTTGGCTGGCATATTTCACTTTAATGTGTCTAGAGGCATTTATGCAGAAAGCCCTGCAAAGGCAAAGCAGATTTTTTTTTTTTCTTCCAGTCTGCGTAACTCCCTATTTAGTTGTTTTTATGGTCCAAATAAGAGGCTATTGTTATAACAGGTTCAAAGACTAGAAGCTTCAACGGGGAAGGAGAACAAGATCCAGCATCATAGAAAACTTTTGTATCTTCAGCTTTGGTATTAACTGACTTAACACTTCACCCAGCAACACCAAAACTCATTGCTTCTGAAATTCAAGCCTGATAAGGGTTTTACTGCTTTCTGAGATACCGGCAAATATCTTGAGGCGTTTTTTCTTACGCAGATTTCTCTGAAGGTCTGAATGCTTCTATTGCTGAAGGCACCACCATTGTGAGAGTTGTAACCATTTCCCTTGCTAAAGCCAGTAAAGAATGACCCAAAAAGAAACATCCAGTTCTTCGGGTTAAGGACAACTGTATGGGTTCACATATTTGTTAATAATTCCTACATACAGTTTTGTCCTTACCACCACTAGCTTCCACTTACCAGAAGCATCACCCTGCTGCTCACGTCTCCTACCCCATCGCTCCCAAAGTGGAAAGTTGAATTAAAGGGAGAAAAAAAAAAAAAAAAGAAGCCAACAAAACCAACAACCCAAACAAAAAACCTTAAGCACAGGAAAAAGCTTTAGTATCACCCCCTCACAAAGTTTAAACATAGAGGAGTACTTATAGCCAGCTCCAAGCACACCAGATGCCCCATCTCAAAGCGCTATCCTGGGCAAACCCCCACCTCTCTCCTCACACCAGCAAATCCACAAGCATTTTAGGAGCCAACCTCTTATTCCTCCTGAGGGTAAACAATCACCTTCCTGCCTGATTTGCTGAATTGGGTGTTTTCTCCCCCTTCATGCAAACGAGCCGTTAATTATTTACAAGCCTGTCTGTAGTGCTCTAGTTTACATGCTGGAATTTACATGATTTATTAAACAAAATAGCATTTAAAAAGAAACCCTGTCATAGATATGTCAGCCTTAAAGGGGACTGAACCTTTTTTTTCTTAAGAAGTAAGTAAATTACGGAATTGCTGAAGATGCCTTCTTTTGTTTGCAGCCATTTACCCACTTAAATAAACCATCTCCCTCCTCCCTTTCATTCACAGGTTTTGTGATGAAGTCTCCTTAGTTGACTAACCTTTTGTGAGCGTGTCGGTGCTGCAGCAGGAACTGCTTCATGAAGAAGATTATGCATTAATCATGAATTCCTAAAGGACCGTCTTAAAAATCTGGGAAGGTCAGCTGGTAACTCTGTGTTGATTAGTGGCCCAGAAAGCGCAACAGTGAGAAATTAAAAGGGTATTTAACCCTTGCTTAGGTGATTTTTATTTTTTTTAAAACCCAAGCTTTTTTATTTTTTTTTTCCTGCTGTGAAAAATGAGATTTGGCCTGACAAAACATTTGATAGTGACTGTGGTGGATTGTTCTGATAAAAAGCCTTACAAATGTAGCAAAAGAGATTTCATTTTCCTACTTCAATTTTTTTCTGGAAACAATATCCCGTTTAGAAGGGAACCGCTGCTGCATGTTCCTGAGCATTATTCGTTACAGAAACAGACCGTGATGCTGTCGAGCCCGACTGATTTCTTACTGGGAAGTACTGCGTGCTTCTCGGAGCGGGACCCTCTCTAAATTCAGAGTCTACAGCCTCCAAACGCAATTAGCTGAGCAGCGTCTCCCTTAAGTGGAAACAAAGCCTAATGCATTTAAGGCCGAGTCAAAATGGTTGAAACTGAACTTCAAATAATAAACATATCAATCATTTTTCCTTTGTCGGATTACACCTGTATCAATCATGATCTTCACAACAACCACAAAAGCACGCTTCCTAGACTTCCCACTGCTTTAAGTATCGATGTCCTTGCGCTTGGCACGGGCGACCTGCAATCTCTAACTCATCTCTTGTCAGGTAAAATGCCTTCTAATTTCCTTTTTCGACAAGCAGGTATGATCCATAACTGCTGAAACCCTAGTTTCATTTGTTATTGCAGGAAATTATCTAACTTAATAGAAGTTGCCCTGTAAAATCAGTAAATAACAGGAATTTGGCTGCAGGTAAAAGCTAGATATATTCAAATAGAAATAAAGTTCACATTTGGGCAGTGGCAGTACTTAAGTCGCTGAGTCGGGTTAGTGAGAGATGGATATGGAGTCTTTTGAACTGAGGCCCAGTGTCCTTTTCAAACCCAGTTTTGCTGCCAGTCGCTGGCTTTGATGTAGAAATCCTGGTGTGAACTGTGCTTGCCCGGGTTATCAGCAAGATTGGGCTAGATAAGCGTAACGGGTCGTTCTGGTCTTAAAATCCCTGGCGAGGTAAAGCAGTGAATCCGAGGATGAATTTTTCAACGCTGACACTAATGTCTCTCTTTTTTTGCAGAGTTGAGCTATGGAAACACTTGCCGGCAGCAGAATCCACACAGCAGCTTGCACCAGAGCAAGTGTCTGTGGGAAACACTCCGAGCAAGATTATTACAAAATATTGTCTTGCATCGTGTTAGGGACGTAATCGATGGAGTGGATTATTTTCTTTCTTTCCCGCTGTTGACAAAAGAGCTTCGCTCCCAGCCCACCTGGCTCCCCTCTGATTTTGGGCAGGCTGGAATGACTCTAACTAATGAAGTGACTCTGGGCTTTTGGGAGTGTGAACGGAGTGAGACTCCAGCCTCAGGGGATGCACAAAATGAGCCTTGTTTTCCTCTAGTCTCACGATATGGGAGAAAGACGCGTGCATAATCACAGATAAGGACATCCAGCTAATGTGAGATTTGGGCACTCCCTAGATTGATGAGATAAAGCTGTGACTAAACCTACTCTTAGCTGTTGAACCCAGTTAGGGATGGGCCCAGGAGCCCCAACAGCGTTAGAGGATGAAGGGACAACAGAGATGATGTGGGAAAGACAAACCTTACGGAGCAAAGACACAGGTCCCCTCTGGATTGCAGCATGTGTCAAACCAGAGTGCTGCCACCTGCTTCTGTTCCTTGGTTAATGAACATTCTCCGAGGGAAAGAAAAGGATGAGCAAATCATTACTTGATGAGGCAGAAAAAATATCTCAAGACTCAGTCATTTTCTTCCCCTGCCTGTGAGGCTGGACTTACACTTTTTGATTAATAGGATAACAGCGGCAGTATGAGCTTCCCCTCTGACTGCCTCTTAGCTAAATGCGCCATCTCCTCAACAAAACAGGAGTCTGGAACCTTGGGCTCAGTTAGTTCTTTAGCCTGGACATCAGGCAGATCACGATAGCTTATTTGTAATGGGTGGAAAACTGAGAGCACCACTATATGGTGGAGACTTCAGCGCGTGGCTCCGGAACAGCCAGCAAATGACCTGGGCCTGCGGTCAGCAAACAACCCGCAAGAGTCACTGGGAGCTTTTCCACCCACCCCAGTGGGCAGTGGATTAGATTTTTAGGGTCTTAACTCAGAGGCATCCTGCGATATTCTTCAGTATGACGTGTGCGCCCCGAGCGACGCTCAGGAGGTGCCCTGCAGGCTCGGACCCGCGCTGACCCAGGCCGGGACTGAGCAGGGGTGGGAAGGCTGAGAGGTTCTTATCTCAGCCCTAGTTCTCTGAGCCCCGTCACTGCTAATGGTTTGCTCATTTTCTGAACGCGTGGTTTGCGTTATTAAGATGGTAGCATCCCTCGTTTGTAGCCGTTTAGCCTCTTCCTTGATTGGTAGTCAAAGGGCCTGTCTCAGACAGGTTTCACATGGGCTTTTCTCATCAGAGCCTGCCTGGAGCATCCTGGAAGGAAAATTCTCTGAGAGGTGAGGATGAGGATGAAAGTGCCACCTCACACAAGGAGCCTTGAGAGACCAGCAGAGTCCCCAGGACACACCGTGCCAGGTAGGTGGCTTTATGAACAGCTTGTCTGGAGCATGTATCCTTCCAGTACGTTGTTCTGTGATGCACACATAAAACAAGGCTGTCCTCCCACTTTGTACATCTGACTGCAGCAGCTCTTACTTCAGAGAGAGCATTGAGCTGGCAGAGGGAGAGATAAAATGTAGAAGTTGCTTTGGACTCCAGCTTCTAACGCTGTCTTTGGAGCTGAATCCTTCTTGCCAGTGCAATCTTGGCTTGATTTTACACAGGGTTTCTTGATTCTCCCTCTCATCTGCTTCAAACATGGGATTAGGCAAAGCATTCAAAATCAGGAACAACCACCAAAAAACCCCTCAGCTGTTGAATAAACAAACACAGGCCTTCACAGGGTGAAATCAATTCCTGTTAGTATTCTGTGCAATGCAATAGAAGCAATTCTACTTAGCTCTGCCTTAAATGTCACTGTGTGTCACACTTTGCAGAAACTGATAGTTCCATTTTCAGCATATTGATCTCCAATGAAATCAATGATTTTGAGCAAGTTCACCTGTCTGATCCACAGAGCAGACTTGAGACACCCGCTCTGCAGCAGGCGTGTACGGAGAGGTCTGAAAATGTAATCGGAGTTGTAGAAGATCATGTTATGCTGCACACGCACGTAACATCGCTGAGCTCCAGGATGTTTCACCTTGTTCATTAAGGAGCTCGTTTCTGTAGGAACACCCAGAGGCCCCATCTAGCAGGAGCTTGGACATGAACAAGGGAATCTGTTCAGTGACAAATGTGCGTGCAGGATGTGGCCAGAAATCTCCTAGTGGCATTTTGAATGATGGATGGAGGCCAACGAAGGGAAAGAGCTATTGAAGTGCAAGGGAAAACATGTCAAAGAACACAAAATAATTCAGGACTCCTTTCCAAGAAGAAGACCTCGCAATAAAGAGCAAATGACGCTTGGTGCATTGGTAAGGAATGGTGAGGAAATCATATATACTCTCTATGTCTCTGCAAAGTCCATGCAGAGGGAACCAAAACCCTTTCTTTCACTTCTGGCATCACCACAACCAAGTAAATGTATATATGCCCTTATTTACATAGTCTGAATGTACACACCAGTTTTGGCACCAGGGTACAAAATGACAAGAATAGTACCTTCCTTACCCTGTCAGTACCCAAAATACGAAACCCTAAAGGAAAAAAAGGGATTTGCCAGGCTTTTAGAGAAGATCTGAACATCTTCCCACAAATCGAGCTAGGCAAATAACTCTCAGAAAGGTTAAAGTCACGAATAAGCTCTGAAAGTTTTCACCCCATGGCTGAAGGACGCTTTGTGTCCTGTATAAACAGGGCCAACTGTGCAGCTTGGTTTCAGTGGGAAAAGGGGATGTGACAGCAATAGCAGCAATGGGCGATTTTTGCAGTTTGGAAGAGCTGTCATGTGCCTTGCTGTGCTTTGGGCACGGATCCAAATGTTGTAGGTCTGAGAAGGACCGACCTGTCCACCACAGCGGTGTAACCTCCGCTCACTTTTGTTTTCTCAAAGCCTGTGTCATTTCCATGGCGGTCTGTTGGCCCTGTCCATCCCAACCTATGGCTCTGGGTACACTTTGGCTTTCCTCCAGGCTGCGACTGCTGAGATCACCCCCCTTATGCCCCTAGAAAAGGGTTTGTGTTCAGCCAGATCAAGTCCCTGGTCCTTCTCGTGGCGTGGCCTCGTGGACAGTAGGTCTGGTGCAGAGAGGGGATGGCTGATAGGGGTGGTCTTTGGGCTGCAGGGTCACCTTCTGCCACGGTCTGAGAGAAGAGTAACAGCGCTAGGTTTGTCCTTGGGAGCCGAGGATGTGTCAGGGATGCCCAGCAGCTGTGTCCAGTGCATGGCCACCAGGGGCAGGGACGGTCCCCTGTGCCTGCTGGGCACAGGGGCCAGCACCCAAAGGTCTTCCTCAGAAGGTTGCTGGGCAGAGGGGGGCCCATCACCCTCGTGTCACTATGCCACCACCCGGCAATGCAGCAGTTATAGAATCATAGAATCATAGGGTTGGAAGGGACCTCTAGAGATCATCTAGTCCAACCCCCCTGCCAATGCCCCCGCCAGTGCAGTCACAATGCCCCAGGGCAGGATAAAGATGGCATCCTTCCCTGTCCCACTGCCAGCCTGCTCAGCTTTGCCATCAGGAAGAGCTGGCCTGGGGACAGCCCGAAGATATCCAAGAGGAATTCTTTGAGGACCCAGTGGAATTACTTGAAGAGGGCTGAGGGAAGAAGAGTGGAGGGTGGACGAGGCTGCTGGAGGCTCTCTGCTACAAGGCCAGCTCCTGGTGGGGCCAAGTTTAAAGCTCATCTGATGCACTGAAGTTCTGCCTCAGCCTTCGGGGAACAGATGCCAGGTCCTCAGGAGATGAGAAGAACCACCACCCCCTGGAGTTGTCCAAGACTATCAGGCATTTTCGTCTGGATAACAGTGGCAAGACAAGGGAACGCCTTTTTGAGAAGCACTGCAGAGCTTGCTGTCCTCATCCCCTGCAGAGACAGCAACCGTAAGAAATAGGACGCACAGATGATGCAAGGGGTCCCAGTGCTTTGGAGCACCCACTGGTGTCCTACAAGGCATGGGAAGGATTCATGACCCAAGGTCGATCAGGCCAGGGGTATTTGCCTCTGAGATAGCTCCAGGTTGAGGGAGATAGGGGTTGGGCATCTTCTGGGAGGCATGACCAGCCCGTGGGACAAGGAGGCAGGTCTTGCTCACATGCTCAGGGAGGAGCCAATCCCCAGCTCTGGGGTCAGGAAGGAATTTTCTCACAGGGTGGATTGGAACCGGTCCCCTGGGTTTTTTTGCCTTCCTCTGCAGCATTGAGCATGACCACGACCACTTGTCAGGCCTCCTCTGGTCCATTTTGGCTAGGTTACTGCCTGCTGCTCATGCCCTATGAAGATGGGCTCTCATGCCCTGCAGTTAGGGGAAAGGCGGCTTTTTTTTCCCCCAGAGTGGACAGGCAACTATCCCTGGGGTTGGTTTGCTTTCCTCTGTAGCACTGAGCATGACTACTTGCCAGGGTTCCTTTGGGCCATTTTGGCTAGGTGCCTGACGCTCATGCCCCATGAAGGTGGCCCCCGTGCCCCGCATCCCAGGGAAGGAAGCTTTCTTTGTCCCCAGGGCAAAGAACTCTGCTGGTCCTCATGCTGAGTGTTACGTCAGTGCTGAACACAGAAAGAGCACCTCATGCTGAAGTGCCAATTCCTTTTTTCTGCAAAACCAAGATCTCCTGTGCAGGAAGTGCATTGAGCAGACAAGCCTGTAAGATCTAGGGACAATATGGTCAGGAGCACTACGGGGGGACCGCTGGGACAAGGAGTCACCTTTCTTCCTTACTGAGGACTACATTTAGACCTGCTAGATGCTGCAGTCTTCCCCCAGAAGAAAACTGCCTGAAGGCGTATGCCTTAAAGCTTGCGCAGAACGTGCTAACATAACGCAATGGCAGGTTGGAGTACTGGGATAAATTAATCACTCGCGTGGCTCTGACCCCACGTTCGCTGCTAGTTAACTAAGAACCAGGCTGAACGTGGGCACTGGGCACAGCAGGCAGCAGCAATCCCAGAGCCCTGGGTTGGAAGAGTTGTGTTCCTGTTCGGTTTTTTGAAATGAATGTAGCAAAAAATACCGAAGGCTCCTAATGGCTGAGGCTGCATTTTATTAGAACACAAAAAATAACAAACTAGAACAAGACTAGCAAGATTAACTCCAGGACAAAAAACCTAAATCTTTGCAGATTAGACCTGACTTTCAGGGTTGAAACAAGTTTCTTCTGGGTCTTTGTCTGTCACCTCTGCTTCTGGGCAGAGAGTTGTTCCCTGATGGAGGAATTGGTGTTCAAAGTTCCCCAAGCATCCCCCGGCCATGCTGATGGCTCTTAGAATGATAGAATTGCCTAGGTTGGAAGATACCTTTCAGATCATCTAGTCCAACCTTCAAATTAACTCTGTCAAAAAGCATCACTAATCTAAATCACATCTCTAAGCGCTACATCTACCTGTCTTTTAAACACCTCCAGGGACGCTGCCTCAACCACTTCCCTGGGCAGCCTGTAAAGAGCTATGTATTCTTCATCTTCTTCACCTGCCCTCTTGTTCTCAGGACTGCCTCCAAGCCAACATTATATCAGAGAATAAGCAATCTCCAGGTGCGAGGACAATGCAATCAAACGGTCTCTCCCTTCTGCCTGGCCACACCACCACTTTAGCAGGATCACAGAACCCCAGACTGGCAGGGGTTGGAAGGGACCTCTGGAGATCATCTAATCCAACCCCCTGCCAAAGCAGGTTCACCTAGACGTGAACACCTAGGATGTCTTTGTCCTGGACTACGAGCAAACAGTTTTATCACCTGTCTCCTGCAGATATGCACAGACCCTCTTCTTACTGGGACCTTCCCAGATTATGTAGAGGCAACAGCTGGAGAACATTCCCATACAGGACATTGTTAATTATTGGGGTCATCTGAGATTAATGACAATATTTACCCAGAAACAGGCTGGGCAATTACTGACGACCACGTTGGGCACAGGGGACTTTTCACAGTGATCCCATTGGTGGACAAATAGAAACACAGAGAGCAAAAACTTTCCCCACCTTGCTCCTTTGAGCAGAAAAACAGATGGTGCTTGAAAAGGGGCTTATGGAGGAGATAAGTGAAATATCTGATGAGAAAGCTGCTTTGCTCCTCCACTGGACAAACTGGAAAACGGAGTGCAGGAGTTGCATGAAGTGCTCCAGCTGCATTCAAGATGGCTGAGTTCTAGATACTGTGCCTTTTACGTCCTTCATTCATATGCCCCTGATGCTCTGATGGGCTATATTTATCAAGCCCCTTTGACAGTCTCCTCTGAACTTTGAACATCAATTCTTTCTCCTTTCATCTGCTTCGAGTTGCCTCCATTTTTTAAGAGCAGTCTGCCAGAGGAATGTGTTCGGCAGAAATTTGTCACTCCCTTCCACCCGCACACACGCCCCTCTGAAGATGAGCTGTACAGGGTGCTGTCGCCAAGGCTTTAATCTGTGGGAGGCTTCTCAGTACAAACCAGTCTCCCGGGGGGTGAACCTCGCTCTGCTGTGCACTAACCTTGTCTCTGTTGGGCCCCTTACGGCACATGTGGGGCAAGAGTGGAGAAGCTGGTTTTGGTGGGCTTAGGGAGACTTGCAGGGCAATGAGCTTTCTATGGGGTGCTGGTGTGGCACAGGAGGTTTGCTGGGAAGGAGGCAGCCCAGGGCAGGGAACGTCTCTTTTCCTAGTTGCAGAAAAGATCCGTGCTCAGAGAGTCAGCACCGGTCCAGAACTGTGCTAAGGACAACAATGCAAGGAACGAACGGTGGGCTTCCAACACCCGGGTGAAGCTACACAGAACCAGCTGCAGCCCATAAGGCCCCAAAATGCCACGCTGTTGGTGTGGCCTGGATTGATGCTTTTGGGAAGATAGAGCCTGGAGAAGAGAAGACTGAGAGGGGATCTCATCAATGTTGATCAATAGCTAAAGGGCGGGTATCAGGAGGATGGGGCCAGACTCTTTTCAGTGGTGCCCGGTGACAGGACAAGGGGCAACGGGCACAAACTGGAACATGGGAAATTCCATCTCAATGTGAGGAAAAGCTTCTTTACTGTGAGGGTGGCAGAGCCCTGGCACAGGCTGCCCAGAGAGGGTGTGGATTTTCCTTCTCTGGAGAGATTCAAAACCCACCTGGATTCGTTCCTGTGCCACCTTGCTCTGGGTGACCCTGCTCTGGCAGGGGGTTGGACGGGATGATCTCCAGAGGGCCCTTCCAACCCTGGCCGTTCTGTGACATTCAAAGTCTTTTCGGATCCATGGTGACTTTGCATTGTACCAGCTCTGGCAGCGCTGCTTCCTTGGCAGGGTTCCACTCCACAGGCATACCCTTATCCCTGCATCCCACCCTCTGAGCCCTCCGTACGCTAGCATCGTTTGCACGGCAGTAAGGAATGGGCTGAGAAGCACGGGGATTTTTTGATCAAATATGTATGGAAAGTATCTCTGATACATTTATTATGTTCTTACATACCTGCCTTCAGCAGAGCGCCATCTCAGCAAACCCAGTTTCTCTCCATATTTTGAGAAACTTTAGTGCAATCAGAGTATTTCCTACTAAATAAAGAAGTACAACTTGCTCAGTGGGGATTAGTCCTAAGAACTTTACTCTTTCCAGTCTGCTTCCTGGGCCCATGATGGGTACAGCTCCGTCCCACTCGGAGGCTGCTTTGTCCTCTTTCTCCCCGCGCTCTTGGATCCTGTGGGGAGTCTCCTCCAAAGGCAGATTTGAGCCTCAGCGCTTGCTGGGGCAGCCGACAAGCCCGAGCAGCCCCGGGCAGCCCACAAGCTGAGCCCAAGCCTGAAAGCCCAGAGGGTGTTCTGAGTGACAAACAAGAATATTCTGGAATAGGAGCGGGAAGTAATTTTCTCCTTTTCTGACCTATTGTTAGTGCAGTTGTAGGGGAAATGGCAAACTCCACTGCTCTGGTCTTTGCTTCTAACAAGCTCTCCAGCACCCCTGCAAGGAATTTTATTTTAGCATGATGGGTTTTAGAATTTAATTTTCAGTGGTTCAGAATTTGTGACCCTCCAGTGCACCTGAGCTCATGGAGTACAAAAGCATTTGCCGCTTCTCCTCACCACACAGAAAGATACTTGGCTGAATTTCGCTTTTAAGTTTTAGAGCTGGATAAAGAAAAGAAAGGACTCATGAATATTCTTTTGAGCCAGCTCTGCATATTCCTGGACCTGGGCTTCAGAGCTTTTCCACTGATTTTCCAACCATTTGTATAAGATGGGTTTTTCATTCCCAACAAAGGTTGGCCAAAGCGAAAGTGTCCTGAATATGTGGAGACCAACTTCATCCCTGGGGTGGCAGGCTCACGGTGCTGGATCCCATTGCACCCCATCTGTTTTTCTCACCAAACCAGCTGGGAGTCAGTTGTTTCCGTCTTCGTGTTGACGGAGAGTCTGCAAACAGTAGAAGTGACCAGAGAGGTTCTGCAGAGCAGGGTGGGCTCTCGGCACCGGCACAAAATGGGCTGGAGGCAAGGGAGCAGCCTGGCACAGACCCTGCTGCCGCCACGCTCCGTACGGCCGGATTTATTTACAGATCCTTTATGTTCTTTCCGTCTCCTGCGGAGTCTTGCCTGCTTCACGGACCCCAGCTGCTTTGGAACGAAACGTGGCGCTGGTGCTGAGAAAGCTCTCTGGCAGCATGGCTCCAGGAAGGAGAAGGAGGAGAAAGAGGAGGAGGCCACGTGAGACCGTGTCCAACCCCAGCATGGGATCTGCTGCGTCATCTCCGATCCGTGTCTGCGATGAGGAGGGCACAGCAAGGCAGGCCAGGGCTTTTCCTCTGTGATGCCGAGCTCAGACAGAGCAGGAGAGGAGCCCGGTTTCCCAGGGCTGTTCCAAAACACAAGTGGAGAGAAGCAGCTGCTTCCTGAAATGGCAGGATCCCCCCCCCCCCACGCCGTCGCCAATGCCATGAAACTGTTCTTATAACAGCTGTTTGCAGCTTTTAAAATTTTCCTGGCCAGGTTTGAATCTTGCTTTTAATCCTGTAAGACAGTTGTCTAGCCCTGAAGCAGCTACCAGGCATCGTTTTTAGAGCAGGACATGTTATCCCTGTTCTCACCCTCCCAGCGCAGGCAAGGTGAGAAGCAGAGCCGAGAACAAAGGTCACCGAGCATGTCATTAAAACTCTTCCATTTGCCTGACAAATAATCAGGATGAACCTGAAAACGGTGACAGAACTGCAACAGCGTTGGCATCGAGGAGATGTGGTGGGATGCGCCACAGGATGGGCCGTTAGCGTTTGGCTGAAGCGATGCCAATCCGGGCCTGAAAAACACGCAGCCCAATTCCTGCAGCTATACCGCTGAAGTGGTGGGGAGCTCGGGGGGAGGCACTGATGAGCAGGTCCCTAAGAGGCTAATGAGCAGTCTGGCTGCTCTCCATCGAAAGCCTAGTGGAAGTGGGTACAAGACCCCTGGGATGGTGCAGGAGGGGAATGTGCGGACTGGGAAATGTCCAAATAGAGCATTAACATACAGCGTGAAGTGAGTGGAAGCTTGTGCCGAGCACGTGGATAAAGCAACTTAAATGTGACAGGCGCATGAGAACCGACACGTTCTCAAAAGGGGCTATATCTGCATTATACAAAGCACAAGGAATAGATTAAATGTATGTTTAGGAGAGCCGTTTTAGAATTAGAGTTTCTGGGTGGCTGGAAACACCTTTTGTTCCAGCTAGTGGAGGAAACTGCCAAAAAAAATCAGCCTCTTGGGGTTTGATTATTGAGGAAGAGTAGAGAAAAAGAGAGAACAGGGAAGAGCAGGTGGGTGAAACAGCAGGTTTGGGAGGTGGTTTGGGAGGAGCTGCTGAGGATGGGAGAGGAGGAGATGGGCAGGACCAGAAGAGGACTTTAGGGAGAGGCTGGGGGTGGCAAGAATTATCTGATGCCCGTGGAGCTGGAGCCATTAATCAGGCAGTTATATCTGCTTTCTTGTAAACAACTGACCGCCTTGTAAACAACATCACTAGCTCCACCCCTCTGTACCGGAGGCCATGTGAGTTTTAGCAGGTTTCTACTGCTCCTCATCATAGGGTAACTGAAGCACTTTCTGTGGATCTCAACATCCAAATCCTGCTAATTAAATGTGTGAGAAATCAGTACTGCTGGACTGTTGGATATTTTTTCTTCTCGGCTTTTGATTTTTTTTAAGAATCCCTGAGCTCAGGGCATTAGTCAGTTGGCAAAGCCGAGATCTCAAAAGCTAGACAGCGCCTACACATCCTAAATTCACCTCTCCAATTCTGCATGATGCAATTAATTTTAATGAACTGTTCACATGCATGCAAGAGCTGACCTGCACCTGCTTTCCCTGCCTCCTCACGCTCCTGGCAGTGCAGCCCCTGCAGGTGTTTGGTTATCGGCTCTTTTCTTTGGGGCTGGGCAACAGCAGGTGACAGGGATTAACTGGGATTCAAGATATTTTTCCTTGACAGGCAGCTATTTCAGCACGTGCTAAAATGTTTTTGGGAAACGTGGCCCAGGATAGGTCAGAATTGGAGCCCCAAAGAGTTTAAGGAACCTAACGTTCTCCAGGGTGAGTGAAAGAGTTGATACAAATTCCAGTTATTCAAGAGATGATTGAAAAGCATCTGTCACAACAGCACATGTAATGTTAGCCTGCCCAGCACGTGGGTTACGGCCCTGCCCAAAAATGCTGGTGATCTTTCTTAATCAGCCTCTAATTTCTTCCTCCTAATTTCTTGCAACATAATGATCTTGCTGCACCGGATCTTTTATTCCCGAGTGATGTCGCAGAAGCCGTCGATGGTGTGTTGGCAACCTGAGAGGAGCCTCTTGCCTCGAAGTGTCTGGGTGAGGATCTCGGAGGGATGCAGAATAAGGCAAGATATTTTGCAGCATATCATCAGCCGCTACTAAAAGTGCTAACATGAATCCCTCGCCAGTCATAGGTTGCAAGCAGCAATCAGATCCTGCCTGTTACACCTTTGATGAGGCAAGTCGCAGTGTCTTGGAAGTAAAACTGTCTGTGACTGACATATTTTCCCTCAGCTGCCAGGGTAATAAGTTATTTCTGTGCAAAAACTGAGATGTAATTATTCCTAATGGTGTCATGTTGACTTGCTTCTTGTACTGCTAGGCAGAAAGGTAGTTTCTGTAAATACAGGAAACTAAAACCAATTAATAATAAAAAGGACGGCTTCTGCAAGTGTACGCCTGAAAGAAGAAAGCAGAGAGATGTTTGTGAACACTTATTCCAATCAAACCAACAAATTTTCCAGCAAGTTATTTCTGATCCTTTCTGTCCATTCCTCATCAGCATTCATAGAAGTAGATATTGTTTGTGAGAACTTCTGCGAGTGAAGGAGCATATGAATATTAATGGAAATTACAAGAAATGACATGCGACTGCGTGTGCAAAATCTGTATGAGAAGCACTTGGGTGCCCACCCTCTGATCTTGGTAGATTTTGCACAGTTTTGCAACACCTATGTGGGTGCAAGCGTAGTATTAGGTGACTGATCAAATAGCTAATATTCAAGCTAAACGAGCCCTAGGGAAATTCTTGGCTTAGACCTTTATTGCCTGCAACATTTAGTTCGGAAATAAATATACCTATATTCTGCTAGGCTGTTAGGGTAGGGAGTGAAGAAAACACCTACTGACTTCAACGAGGTCGGGTACTCACCTTAGGCTCTTCAAGCACAACTTCTGAACCGAGTTTGCAAACAAAATCGAGCTGCATTTATTAGTTAATCCTGCAACTGAACTTGGACCTGGAACTGCTGCTTCTGCTGCCTTCAAGTAAAAAATGAACCACCAACGAACAGGGCAAAGCAGTGTCTCTCTGAATGGAGAGATACATGTATTAATATAAATATAAA
Source organism: Larus michahellis (assembly GCF_964199755.1). Taxonomy (NCBI): domain Eukaryota; kingdom Metazoa; phylum Chordata; class Aves; order Charadriiformes; family Laridae; genus Larus; species Larus michahellis. Next base: position 15,626,700 of record NC_133907.1, on the reverse strand, counting down.
AATCAACTGTTTAGAATTCGGGATTGTTTTCTGTTTCACGTGAATACCTATCCAAGGTGGTCTGGCACCGAGAGGTTAGGAGTTCTGTTTCACCCCCTCTCCGTCTCCCACGCCGTCAGTAGGGTGACCACAGGGATGCTAACGGAGGTGCTGTTAGCGCATGTGCTATTAACCCTTTTTCCCTAAGTTTCAGCATTGCACGTGGTTGCTCTTGAGCTTCTAGCTAAATCTGAATTAGAGATTAATTTTTAGTGAGATCTCTGCTTAACCAGCTTAGGCTGCTCTCAGGTTTTGGAGTGTGTGTTCCCATTGGGGGTACATTAGTGCGTTTTTCAAGATAATTTCCTAAGGGATTTTGTTTGGTTTTTTTTTTGTTTGTTTGTTTGTTTGTTTGTTTTAGTTGGTTTTTTTAATGATGTTTGCCCTTGACCTTTTTTTTCATATTGAATGGCAGTGTTTGAAACTATTTTGTTTCATTTTGTTTTGAAAGAGTGCTAATAGCGTATTCGCATTACTGTTTCTTCTCCTTTATTAAATGGTCCACACTCCTTGTATTCTCTGGACCTACAGGCTCCAAATTTGCTGTCTGTGGATGTGATGCAACCTCTGGTTAAATAAGGTTGCTTGTGAAGTGCTTCTCAAAATAATAATAAAAAACCCTCCAACCAACCTACGAAAAGGGCAAAAGTTAATTTAATGGGGTGTAAGTTCATGGGGACATTTGGAAACGTTTGCTTGGCTCTGAAAGCTGCGGTTCACAGGCCCTTTTCTCTCCAGTGCCTTGGGAAACAGAAGCAGGAACAGGGACAATCAAATTAAAGGTGGTTAGAGTGCTGCCACCTTTTGGTACAAAATTAGGGAAAGCTGTTGCCAACACGGACTTGGAGAGAAAAGCCTTTTCAACACCTAAACAGGAGAGACCAGGGGTCACCTGGGTGTAACCTGCTTGACAGGAGTGTCATCCCCTGTAGCTGCTTTCCTTTCTTCCTCCTCTGCGTGGTCCTTCCTTCCGTCAGCTCTTTATTTGCCTGTTGTTTTCGCTAACAGTTTTTGTACCGTTGTTTGTCATGTTTCTATCTATGATGAATGCAACATGAAACCGCTTGCAGCATCCCGCAGCCTTGAGAAAGGACACGCTGATGCTTCTTTTAGAAGGAGCCGTGGCTTAAATCAAAGACGTGTAGCAGCTGAGCAGGTTGTAGAAAATTGCTTGACGTGGAAAAACGACTTGCGTCGAAGCGTTGCCTGTCTCCTGGCACTCTGGAGCGAGGATGTGGATCGAGCTGGTTTATCAGCCTCGCTAAGAGTCAGGGGTGATACACAAAGAGGCTTGAAACGCTGCTTCTTCCTCCACGCACCATTGAGGGACAGAGAGAGATAAAGGGAACAGCGTGTCGCGTTTACGTGCGGTTTCACTTACTGTCACAACGTGTTTAAATGCTTCTGGTGAAAGTTTTATGCAAATTAACCCATAGGAGAAGGCAGACAGTATATACACAGGTTATAGGAAATTTTTTTTTTTTTTTTTTAGTGTGGCTTTTTGCACGATTGAAAGGACATGGGACCAAACCAGAAACCCCACTTCCTTTCAGAAGTAAGTTTCTTGGAGGGGATAAGAGACGCCATCCAGAGAGACTCCCATGTCACTTTCCAGAGTGTGGGGTGGCAGGTTGGCATGCAGATATCCATAGGGATGTCTAATCCCTCATTGCCGGATCCCGTAGGAATGGAGGCTGTACCTTAATCGGGCTGATGTCCCCACAAAGCACCTCTGCAGCGCTGGCCACTGGCTGATGGTGGGGCTAATCCTGCCCTGAGGAACGCGCCGCCAGTGCTGAGGGTGTGCTGGGCTACTGGCCCTCCCTGCGGGGGGAGGTGCTGTGAGCAGCAGGCTCCAGATAACCAGCAGCTGCCTAAGGTTTTAATAACCATTTTCAGGGTTGGTAATGACAGTAATATTTTATTAAGTGAGAAAGCTACCCATTTCTTTACTCTGTAGGCTCCGGCTTATAACTGATAGTTAAATACTACTATAATTTTACTTTACAATACATTCAAGACCTGTTTTTACAACTCTGAGTTGTACTTTCTCCCAGGAGCAGGTTCTTTGACTTTAAAGACAACGGTCACGTGAACAAAAATGCAGAATAATCTCTTACGTCTGTGTTGTACGCGCAGCACGTAAGTTATTGGCTGGATGCTGTGAATTGTTATTTCTGTACATGTTATGAAGTCAGTGTTATTGCTTCTACTAAGAGTACTGATAGTGAAAAACTGAGAGAAAGCTACAAGGGAATCTTAGTTGATATGCAAAATACAAGATGTCAAGATCTGACATTCTTCATCGCTTATAAGAAGACATCTAATAACTCATAAGTGAATGTAAATGTCATATCACTCCTAAAACATTATGCATTCTCTATCAACCAGAATAATGAATGATTACAAATGTTCCAGCACACAAAATGCCAACAAAACAAAAGTGAAGCATGAAATTAAATTAAAGAAATAAAGCGGAAAACAATGATAATGCTACTATACCTTGCTTTATTAATACTTATCATCCGGAAGGATCTCAAAGCTCTGTGGGCAGGATGGCTGCTTGCTGTCTCCAGACAAACCTGACCACACGTATGTAAATACTCGTACATCATTTATATATAGCTGTTGGCACAGAACTGGGTTTTTTTTTTTCTAATTCTTTGTGGACTTGCAACGAGGCAGACATAGTATTTTGCAAAAAAAACTAAAATGCTTTTTGAAGGTTTCTTTGCAGTTGCAAGCACTGGAAAATTAGTGTTGGCAGCAATAGCATTTGTAATCGCATGACTCCAGGAGCTGAATCCTGTAATTCCTCCCTTTGAGCGGCCAAATGGGCGATATTCTGCTTTCCGAACATCCTACAGCTTTTCTGCAAGGGTAGATGAAAAAAGGAACATCGTAACAACTTATTTTTTCTCATTTCTGTCTTTGCATTTTCTGTGGCCAATCTTTAAACATTTTTGTCTCTGCTATGCCTGAAACAAGCCAGGGAAATTCTGTGCCTGAAATGTCCATGCTGTCATTTTCCCCCTCCCGTTTTATGCCGATTTCTAGTTTCCTTTGGGAATTTGGGTGGAAGACACAGTTGCTGTTGTTATTTGTCATAGTTGGTATTTTTTTACCCAAATAATAAGTTGTTGGGGGTTTTTCCCCCCCCCCCCGGTAACTGTGAAAAATATTCATCTGCAAAATGTCTTAATATGCATCAGAAATCTATTAAAAAAATGCAGTTTTAAAAACTGTTATTCAGAAGCTTAGATCACAGAAAATATTGGGTCTATTCCCTTTCCCACACTTTTGGTGAGCTCTTCTCCTTTTAAAAAGTCACAAAGCCAAGTGGTAGTTAGGAAAAAGTACAGGTTTTTTAAATCACATAAAGGCAAATTCAGAGACTACACAGAGGCGTCGTAAGCCCATCTCCTACCGATGTGTTGTGGGATTCTGGTACCTAACTGCAGGTTGCCTGTAAAAATTTTCTCCCTTGCCGTATATTTTAAAATGAATATTTCTTTCAGGGCGGGAGTAACTGGGCTAAGCTGGCTTCTGGGACAGAGAAGGTGATCATTATACACATGTTTCAGAAAAAAACCCATAATTTAATGCTTTACTTTGACCATATGCTTCTGAAGCCTTGCTCCTAAGGGTCCTTTATTTAGAATAAGCACTCCTGGGCAGATATCCTCATAAAAAATGAACCAAGCCATTATCTCATGTCAGCACTTACTGCAGTGGCTGTTGCTGTGTTTTCACATGTGCTTGTACAGTGCAGTTACCGTATGAAGGATGAGTCAGAGATTGGAAAGGGCAAAAATTGTCCCCAGGTAGGTTTTAGAGCAGACCCCAGGCTGGGCGGCAGTTCGGCTGCACATGGAATGTCCGCTGCTGGGGTGAACTGTGCAAGCGTGGCTTGGCCTGCGGCTCCTCCCCGATGCTGTCGTGAAATAGCAGGGAAACTCCATAAACCTGGTTCTGGGGCTAGCTTCTCCAATAACGTTTGCTTCCAGCCCTGTAGGTTGCCTTTTACATGAGCAATGTACCCCTTCCTTTAGCTGTTCTTGTTGCCAAGGTTCTTCCTCTCCGACTCTCTTCTCCCATTTCTGTGTCTGTCACTACCAGAAGACATTTCCTTCTGTCTTATTCTTACCTTGGCATGTCCTCCTGGGTCACCTCTTCCTTCTTGGCTCTTTCCTTCCTCCAGATCCATGAAACCTGCTGTCCCAAATCCCTTCTCCTTCAAGAGAGGAGGCTGCATTCTTCATTGCACTTTCATAACGCCAGCTGGCTACAGCCTCTTGACCCTCAGACACGGAGTGTTCACCAGGGGCTGGTTGTGCCAAGCTGTTTGGCTTCTTGTCGCAGGGCAGGAAGAGGAGAGGCGCAGCTGGTAGTGGAAGAGGGGACGTATGGCAGAATTCCTGGTGCCAAGCCAGAATCCAGAGGAGAAGCAGTGAAAGGAAAGGGCTGGAGATAAGTGCAGGCAGCAAAAGTCTAGGGCTTTGGCTTGCAAGTGTCCTGTGATCATGAGAATCTGTATTCTGGGATCCTGACCTGAGCTTTCTTAAAGAAACAATGACTAAATTGTGATACGATGTTGTACGGATATAAAAAAAAAGGGTGGGAAATGTATTTGCAAGCATCAGCTGTTGTGTTCTGTGCCCCTGTAAAGCCCATGCCCGTATCATCCAGGCTGTCTGCAGCAGCACTGGGAGCGAGCGTTATTCGTAAGTCTGTGGAAATCTGTGCCCAGAACAGGCGTCTCTTTAGTGATGGTCTCCTGGCAAAGGGGGAATTTCTAGATGATCATGTCCTTTCTCAGGAAAACGATCTGGAGATACCTTTTCATCTACCATGAACTCGATCTATAGTCTTTCAGAGTCACTCCCAAAATTTATATTCCTGTATTCTGTTAAGTCGTGTAGGATTTTAACATAATTTGTGTAGAACATTATTAATTTGTTATCTGTTAGTGTCTTACCTCGTTCTCCACCATGAGATGAGAAGACCAGTGATTAAAGCCAGTGCATCTGAACGACTTGCATCCTGCCTCCGCTTCGTTCATTTTCCTACTTTTTAAGTCTCTTTTCAGATGTTTAGTCCATGGATTGATCACAGGCAATAGGCACAATTTGTGTCACAGCTTCACTCATGCGGTGGCCTGGTGACTCACATGGCTTCGTGCTGTTCTCTTGCTTAGAGAACGCATTATCAACACAAATATTTGCAGGGTGAGATTTTTCCACCTCTGCCCCTAAAGTGGCCAGAACTCCTCTAATGCTGATGTGCACTATGTTTGTGCACACAGTACTGAATTCATGGCAAGGGGCATTTTATTTTGACTCGAGAGTTGGTATATCTCAAGGGCTGTGCTGATACAAGTTCACAGCACGGATTATTACTTTAATAAACGAACATAATTTTTCCAGAAGAAACCCTGCAACAGCATCTTGACCTTGTTCCTTCTTGCCTCACACAGTGAGCATTTCCAGAATTCCCTGCTTAAATCTGCCGATGGCATGTTATAACTAATGAACAAACCTTTTGTGGAAACTCCTAAGCAGACAAGAGTGTTTATAACCAGAAATTACAATATACACTAAATCATTCAAAATGAAACAGTTAGCACACCAAATAAAGTAAATGTATTTTATTGTTGTCTCATTATATATGCTCAATCGCTTCCAGCAAAGTATTGTATATGCAGATATAAATATTAGATACCTATTTAAAAAGCCTTACGGGAAAATAGACAAACCTGGAAATGAAATATATGCTGTAAATTCCATGGTAGTTCAGCAGAGGTTGCCAGAGCAGTCGCTGTACACTGATATTTATTGAAGATGATGCCTTTCTGTTATAGACAGTGAACTTGGTGAAGTGACCTCAATTTCTCATTGTGATGCTGGTCGAGCCTTTTTGAAAGAAAATGGTATTGATTATGCAAAATGTTCATAAAGCATTTTTTTATGAGGGAGAACCAAGTGCACTAAAACAACAGGCTGTTGGGGTTCAGTTGAAAGCTGAAGCATGAGGAAGGGTGAGGGAATGATTTAGAGCCATCCCAGCTCCAAATCTGTCCATCATCAGTGTGTCTCTTGGGAGCTGTAGTTCAGATCCCCTGTGTCCTTCTCCAGGTCAATGTTCTCAACTAATGGGTGTCCACCAGTGGTTGACCTAGGGCAGGGACTCTCCTGGTATGTTGGGATGTCAGCATGGCAAATGGCCTGCGTTGCGGCTGTCCTCTGTAGTGGAGCACTGCAGCAAAGTGCACGGCTGGTACCTCCCTCCCACGAGGTACCAGGGTGGTGTTCAAGAAGGGAAAAATTTATTCTCCAGAAGGAGCTTCCCTTTTTCCCTTTGTTTTTTCCTCCCTGTGCACCAGTACAGGTTAGGTGTTGACCTGCTGGAAAGCAGCTCTGCAGAGAGGGACCTGGGAGTCCTGGTGGACAACAAGTTGACCAACAGCTAGGAATGTGCCCTTGTGGCCAAGATGGCCAATGGTCTCCTGGAGTGCATTAAAAAGAGTGTGGCCAGCAGGTGGAGGGAGGTCATCCTTCCCCTCCCCTCTGCCCTGGTGAGGCCACAGCTGGAGTACTGTGTCCAGTTCTGGGCTCCCTGGTTCAAGAAGGACAGGGAACTGCTGCAGAGAGACCAGTGGAGGGTTATGAAGACGCTCAGGGGACTGAAGCATCTCTCTGATGAGGAAAGGCTGAGGGTCTGTTTAGCCTAGAGAAGAGAAAACTGAGAGGGGATCTCATCAATGCTGATCAATATCTAAAGGGTGGGTGGTAAGAGGATGGGGCCAGACTCTTCTCAGGGGTGCCCAGTGACAGGACAAGGGGCAATGGGCACAAACTGGAACACAGAAAATTCCACCTCAACATGAATTTGAGGGTGACTGGAACAGACTGCCAGGAGAGTATGTGGAGCTTCCTTCTCTGGAGAGAATCAAAACGTACCTGGATATGTTCCTGCCCAACCTGCTGTGGGTGACCCTGCTTTGTCAGGGGGTTGGACTAGATGATCTCTGAAGGTCCCTTCCAACCCCAGCTGTTCTGTGATTCTGTGAAAATGGACCGTCCATGAAAGTGTTTGTGGGTCCCCACGGTGCAGGCACCCAGGAACTAGCAGAAGTGCCAGTGCAAGTGCTCTTAGTCTGTAGGAAAAGGGGAGAGGTCCGTACTTTGGCTTTGCTATCCCCATTGAAGGGACTTCCATCAGGAGCTGGGAAGCACAGAAATACTTGCTGATGGTATGTGCAAACGCAAGGGAATGGAGAGACCTGTCTCCTGGAATGACATACCTGCAATGTGCTGGTTTGGTGACAGTGGCAAGCCTGCCCCTGACTAGTTTATAGCCATTTATGCTTGTCTGTATGCTGCTTAACTTCAATCAGGATGTAATTTTCATGAGGAACTGGAGCAGATTTCCTCCAACGTTCCTCAAGGTATAATACTAAGCTCAGGAGATCTTGTTAATAACTTCTAGTTACCAGTAGGGAAACTGAGGCATGCGAAAGTGGCATGAATTGCTCGGGGGTATTCAGTGACATAGACATAACGCCCGTATGCTGGGTGTCCCCGTAATCAGCGCTCCATTTCTCCTGTACATGGTGTTTAGCAAATAGCTGGTGTATGCTTGCAGTGTTACAGCATCCTAACGGACAGTCCTTAAGGACTAAGTAATAAAACAATTTAGTACCAAGTGTAGATCTGTATCCTGATTTTTGGAGGGGAATGTGATGGCCAGACTGTCAGTCCTGCAAGTTGAAGTCTACCTGATACTTCCCCCTTCCTCCCCCATGTCCTTTAATGAAGAGAACACTTATAAACGTTAATTTCAGTGCTGTTAAACTGCTGGCTCTTCTTCTGAAGCCGATGGAAAGGAGACCACTGCATTTTTATTTTTTATTTCTTTTTTCAAGGCCCAGAAGGAGGAAAACAAGTGCAGAGAAGCAAACACATTAGACCTGAGCAGCGGTTGTCGTTTGTCTTGGTGAACCCTGCGATATCTGGTGGTTCACAGGTGCTGGAGATGATGTGACTATATAAAACCTTTGGTTTATTAGAGGGGGCCATACCACAGGGCAGTAGAGATACTGAGCTTGTCAAGCCTGGTTTTTACGTGAGTCTCCACACTGTTCTGCCCCGACTCCGTGTCCCTTACAGTCTCATCCTCCTGACATCTCCTTTGCTGTCCTTCATCCTGTAGCTATAAGCAAACCAAGAGGCTGCACCCTGCTTCTGAGCAAGGTTCAGGTGGTCGACTGCTGAAAGAAAAAGGGTAACATAGTGCTCAGCCTTTTCTCTGGTGGGTGCTGGTTTAGGTCTCTTTCCTCAGTCCTGCTTGTGATTTTCAGGAGACAGAAGAGATAATTACATACTTAGAAAACATTGACTCCTTTCCCAAACTTAGTTAAAATTTAGCCAACTGTTTCAAATAATCCTTGGAAAATTGGGTTGGGAGGACCAACATAGGCAGCGTAGCTACACAGATCCACTTCCCTTAGGAAACTAGGCTAAAAATATCTTAGAAGAGGCTCTAACAGTTCATCAGTGCAAGGCCTGCACTGATAGACAGTGATTAACTACCCTTTCTTAAAAACCTCGGAAGGGGATTTCACTGTGCACTTTGGCAAAAGCTGAGTTGACAAAGTCTGTCTTGGAGGAGTGTCACAGATTTAGGGACCTACTATTGCTACTGGTGTGTTTTCTTTCTATTCCCATCTCCCAACCTACAGTTCCTCCGATTCGCATGCTGCCAAGGCAGCTCTTTAAACATTAGATGTCAAGTTGGACACATAAAACTTTTTTTTCTTTGAGTAGGCAGGTTTTAAGTAAAATCTGTGCTGAGCGCTCCCCTTCACTTGGCTACTAGATGAAGCATTCAGAACAAAATAGGAAAGTAGTTTTAAAAATCAAATAATTCTACGTCCATTTTTAAGGATGAAGTGGAAAGTATTTCATTGGTTACCCCACGGATAAAAGAAAAACTACCATGAGGTCATTCCCAACCATGAAGGATGAAGAAATATGTGAAATCCTCATCGTAAATCTCAAGATGGTGCTAAAACCACCTTTGAACTAAGTGGGAATTGTCCCAGGCTTTGCCTGAAAAGCAGCGGGACTCAGGTTTGGCTTTTTCCTTCTTCTTGGTCCAGGAGAATTGTGACTCTCAGTGGAAAACTGTGTGAGTTGAGAAGTGCAGCATAGTCAGAGCTGTGCTAAAGGTTAATACAGAAGTGTTAAGCTTTCTGTGCTTGGACTCAAGCCTGGAAATCTCCTCCTGGCTATATGGATCATTACCAAGGGGAAGAGCATTATGGAGATCTTCATGATTCTCTGACATAAAGAGATAAGCAAGTTCTGATGAGTTTTGCTTTGCTCTCCAGTGAAAACATTTCCTTGCAAAGTTGCTCTCAGATGGCAAAACGGCAGGCAAAACAAGATTAAAATTAAAAGACAAAATTTAATTTAAAAAAAATTAAAAAAAAATAATAAAAGAAACACATGGTTAGCTTTGTGAGTAATTCGAGTAAGCAGAATACCATACCACATGATCATACAGGATATAGTCCTTTTCAATAGCACTTATTAAGAATCTCATGCCGTATTTCTGTGAGTACAGCATACCCCACGAGGCAGCACTCGTGTAAAGTTGTCCTTGAGTGCACACCTAGGCTGTGCCCAAGGACACACAAACCTCCTGTGTTTCTGTCAGCTCTGGGGTTGCTGAAAGAACTCAAGGCTTTCCAAAATAAAAAGGTTTTATCTTTGGAAGAGCAGGTCTGAGGCAGCACATTTGAGAATACAAGTCTGGGATAACGAAAGGTGGTCGAAGGTTCATGCAGTACATTTCAAAGGGATGGTCTCCATCACTTTTTTCCCCACAGGAGCCGCCTCTGCTGTTTTCTGTGTGCTGGCCTTGGCAGGACCCACACCTTGGACAGGCATTGGAGAGGAGCCTGGTGTGGGGGATACTTGCCCTGCTCCCCCCTCACCTGTTTGCAGTTCTGAGAATGCGACTATAGTTGGGAAGATGTATGTTTAATTGCTTTTGTGAAGCCCTTTGATATGAGCAAATTAACTTTGATCTCCAGCTGCTAAATGAAAGGCTTTTGCCTGGATCAGGTGGAAAAGTTCCCTTAAATAACGAGGATGAAGAAAAACACAAGGGTGATAGGGCCTAGTAACACTTCCAACACCAAAGGGGTGGAAACACAATAAATCCTCAACACAAGGTAAGGAGAGCTTTCTGAACGTTGAGGCTGGGGGGAGACCGGCGCATTGTGTGAGACCAAACCTCAGTGAATAAATCTGAAATGATAATTGCAAACACTATTGGTGTTGATCATGGAGTATAAGCTACGTTTCTGATTTTACTATGAGACAATGCGAAGTAATGGCAAAACTTCTTTATTACAGACCGGTAACGTGTCCAATCACTGACCACCATACAGACAGTGCCAAGACAGGAGACGTCATGCCACCGTCTGTGTGGTGGTCAATGGTTGTATCTTCAACTGTCTGAGGATGGATGGATGGGCCGCTTGTTTACCTGTGTGATCAGCTCCTCCCCCTTCGTTGCTTTAGCCCTTTTTCCTCTTTCTTGTATCAGTGCCCACAAATTGTTCCAGCAGAGTGCGTGTGTTGGTGTCACTGGTGTTGCAATTAATGCTCCTGGTGGCGAGAAGGTGTGTGGAACTGAGGCAAGTGTGTTGGCTCATGTCAAATTGGCAGCTCAATTTAAGGAGTACTTAGAGGATGGGTGTGGATTTGCATAGGAGATCTCTAAATAGATGGATGGTACAGATCAGGACATGACATAGCATATGGAAAAAACATGTTCTTTTTCTGAGCTACCTGAGGTTGTACAATTTGGATAGGCAATCTTGCAAGAGCTGGAGACTTTTAAGGACTTCCACAAGTATTTCAAGAAGCGGTCACTTAAGAGCTATTTAATTTTTCAACATGCCTGGATGTAAGCAAAGCCCTGTTCTCGCTAGAGAGCTACCACTGTCTTTCCAAGCAGAATTAAATCAGACGAGATTCTCGTATGAAACGGAAACGTATACCAGAGTGATCAAGGAGGAATTTTTAAAGAGAGAAGATGAAATTTGGCTTGAATGAAGTTTTATCCAGCCCTGGTTTTATTTGACCGCGCGTCCTGGTTCCGGCGGGGCCGGGGCTAACCCTCCCGGGCACCCCGTGCCCTGTGGGCCGCTCCCGCCGCGAGCTGCCGGGGGAGGGGGCGGGAAGTCGCCGCGTGGAGCGGGCTGAGGCGGCCCGGGCCCGGGTGGGGAGCGGCGGTTCCGTAATCAGGTTTGTATATTCCTCTGTCTGCGTTATTGTTGTTGTTTTCTTGTTCCCTTGGCTGTTCTGTTAAACCGCCTTTGTCTCAACCCCAGAGTTTTGCCTTTTTTTTTTTTTTTTCTTCCGATTCTTCCCGTATTGGGAAGGCCCAAGCGAGCGGCACGTGGCTCTTTGTTGCCAGCTGAGGCCAAACCACGACACCAAGACAAAGATCTTCTTTCTACCCACCTTAGCATCAAATAATCATTTTATTTTTTTTTTCCCAGGAAAATACTTCAAATTGGCAAAGCAGCGTGTTCCGTGGTGGTAGATGTGTAGACTGTACATCAGCTATGCAGGTAAAAAATGTTTTAAGGCTAAGAATCTGTTGCCAAAGCTGAGAAATGCCTGCTTAGTGATCTCGCTTAGCATACTACTGTATAGCAATTTCTGTGAAATGGCAGCAAAGGCACGTTTGTGAAAGACTTGGCTCCCATTCCGATCTGCAAACGAGCATGAGATCAGCGGAGCAAGAGATGTTATTCCTCCCAGCTTGGTGTGCTCACCCCTGCCAGCACGTGTGTGGTTCGGGTCATATCTGTTTAATTAAGGTACTTATGTGATACGAGGGGAAAGGGAAGTTGTCTGCAGGACAGGAAGAATTGATCGAGAGCAAGAAAATGAAGTTACCAAGTAAGATGGGCTAAATTGAAGGCTTTTATTGAAGCCTCTGTACGTTAGGATTTGGTGATATTAAGGAATTTGTATCTTTAACCGTCTCGTGGCCTTGTATTTGCACAAGACAAGTTATATGTGACTTCGATGCTGGCTTTCTAGCTATATGAGGCTTAACATAACAGCTAGCAAGGGAGGGCACTTGGGCTCACATTATAGGTGAAGTGATTCCAACTGGGGCACGTGGATCTTATTTGGAAAACTTGAATTCAGAGTTACAGACCTCTGTCGCCCTGGGAAGAGCCCTCGGTTATCACATAGGTGTCTTCTCTGGGTTGATCGCTGTCGTGATCCGCTCAGTGGGGACAAAGGACACTATCACAGACATGTGCCTCTGAAACACCAGACAAATAACTGTGTGCCATTCTTCTGGAGAAGCATCTCAGCATTTAAGCTTTGCTTGTAGTAAACCTTGAACCAATTAAGCTAACATCATGCTTTTAATTGCCTTGGTTAAACTGGTGCAGACCTCAGTGTGCATGCTCATAAATCAATTTAAATGCAAGCTGTACCACTGTAGTGAAATTTGCATTAAAGCAGCACAATTCTTTTCTCCCCTCGTGCCCCCCCCCCCAAAAAGGAAACCGACAAAAACCCCCCACTTCACCAGAAGTTTTTTAAACAAAAATAAGAATGAAGAGGAAACAGTTCTCCGTGACCCTTTGCAGGTTCCCTGAGACGTGGCGCGTTGCTCCAGCACTGGCCGTTGTGTTGTGCCGCAGTGGCGGAGTGTGGGATGGGGAGCGAGCAGAGCTGTCTGCAGTGGCTGGTGTCCCCCTGCCCCCACCACTGGCTTCTGTGCAGAGAAACAGGAGATGCTGCAACGGGGCTCACTTTGGTCAGTGCCCCAAAGCATGACCAAGTCCCATCTTGTTTTAACACACCAGAAGCTACAATAAGGTGTTAATTGCTTCTCAGGTGTGACTGTTTCAGCTTTGCCTTGGGCAGAGCCAGCTGTGGATTACCTTTCTTCCCCAAATCCTGGTGTTTTCACCCCAAGTGTCTTGTAAATCCAGCTTTGATTCGGTGATTTTATCCTCATAAGATTGTCTGTCTGGAGGGAAAAGGGGAAAGCAAGCCTTTCTTCTCTCTGCCACGCTCCATTAACTCAAACCTCCCTGCACAGAGTTTCCCTCTCAGTCCCCTCAGCCCATCACTGCAGACCGCATGACTTCTTACGGCTCCTCGGGGAGAGAAGCAAATGCTTCAAGATTAAGAACAAAGTTTTGGTCAGTCCTGGAAAAAAGAAAAAGAAGGAGCCCAGTGACAGGACGAGAGGTAACGGGCACAAGCTTGAGCATAGGAAGCTCCATCTCAACATGAGAAGGAACTTTCCTTTGAGGGTGGCAGAGCCCTGGCACAGGCTGCCCAGAGAGGTGGTGGAGTCTCCGTCTCTGGAGATGTTCAAACCCCACCTGGACGTGTTCCTGTGCCACCTGCTCTGGGTGACCCTGCTCTGGCAGGGGGTTGGACGGGATGATCTCCAGAGGTCCCTTCCAACCCCTGCCAGTCTGGGATTCTGTGGCCCTTGTTTGCTCCTGCTCCCGCCTGCAGACACTCCATGTGTACAGCCAGTGCAATGGGTACGCTGGGTGAAACAGCCTACCCCAAGCCCCTTGGTTCTCACTCCAACTTCTGTTTTCCTTTGGTTTTCAGGATTTTTTTCTCAGAGTTGATCAGCCAAAGCAGTCTGGGAGGAATAAATACAGCCACAACAGATTATTAAACCTCTAAACCCTAATTTTCAGTGCCGTACTGCTGTTGCTGCTTACTCCTCTGCCTGTGCCCAAGGGCCTGGCAGACCCTGGTGCGCAGTACTGATGGAGGTTAGCGGGTCTGGGAAGAAGGCATGAGCAGGAGGAGCGCGTGAAAGGCATCACTGTGCACATCTCTTGCTCATATAGGAAAGAAATGAGAGGAAAGGAAATTTTCTCATGAAAAACTACAGAAATTTCTTAGGGCAAACATCTAAGCAACTGCTCAGCAGTGAGGAATCCTAGTGTCATACAGCACTGCAATTTATTATTTTACAGGTATATTATTTGTCAAGAGCTCTTCTTTTTGTCTCTCTGTTAATCCTAGTTACATAAACTATCACTGTGGAAAAGGACATCAAGTACACAACAATCTTGCATTCACCGAGGTCTCTAGGGCTGGAATTCCTACAGCTGTGAAGCAGCGACAGTGTCTCCTTAGTTCTTGTGATACTCAGCTATGGTTAATGATCATTTAATAATGCACATAAGCCTCTCCTGCCTGGCTACGATGTTATGAAAAATTGCATCCATCCATGCTAGAAAGGACATCCTGGGTTTGTGTAGCTAACGTATGAAGCACAAATAAATGAGTCACCATGAGGGAGCTGAGCTGTTGTAGGAGTCTGTGAGAGCCAAGAGTGCACGTGGATGGCTGTAGTAGCACAGTCTACGCGCCATTACTCGTAACTTGCTTGTGTGAGTGATCCTAGAGGAAGCTTCCTCAAAACACCCATGCTGGAAAGGACAGACAGGATAACCAAAGTAAATTTAGTTCTACACGTCAGATCTTTGATTAAGAGACACTGCCTTGAGGAGCGATTTGGGGTTTGGAACATAGCGAGTATCATGGAGGTGGTAGATGAGGTGTTACAGGATTTGCCAAATCTTCTCAGTTGGATTTTGAGTGGGAGCTGGGGAGTAAGGATGCACTGGAGGAGGGCGCCAGCCTCATCAGCCGCGTTAGCCAGCACAAGCCGGAATAGATAAAAAAGAAACCTCAGATAGAAAAGGCAGAGGATTAAGGATTAATTAATTACTGCCTTCTGACTGAGTTTTAAACTTCTCTGAGATGTCATGTCATTCTCCACCCATTGTTTCCCTTCTGAATCTCGTGCCAGCTGTTCTCACAGAGCGCGGTTATTTTCAGGTGGTGGCTGGAGTGTACCCGCGCTTGGTGAAGGGGCAGAACTCCGTTCATGTAAGGACAGCAAATGTTTGCCAGAGCTAGGTTGGAGCTTGACTTGTGCTGGTCAAGAAGGAGAGCAAGAAGAGGTGTCTTAAAGAAAACTAAGTCTTTGCATTGCAGGAGGCCCTTCTTGTATACACAAACCTGCGCAAGAAGCCTGCAGATGAAAGTGGACACTTGTGCAGAGTTGTAACTTAGGCACTTTATCACAAAGCCATCAAGCAAGTGCCTTTTATATTGAGATCATATTTGTATATTTTTTTTCCTTCCTTCTCCCCCCTTTTTCTTAATTGGGTGTCAGCCACATGGCAAGGTTATTCTGTTAGACAAGCTGGGAAATGACAATGACAGGATTATAATTAAGTGCCAGGACACGCAGCCAACACAATTACCATGCTGTTATTACGCTGGATGATGTGCTAAAGCAGCTCATAAAAATGCTGTAAAGAGTATAAATCATGGGACATGTATACAGTTGGGGAAGACAATGTTTCCCCCTTTGCTGATGCCCCACCAGTGCTAGATACCTCCAGTGAAAGAGATGTTTTCTTGCACTGACAGCTTTCCTACTTTCACGTGGCTCTAGTAGGAGGAAATGCGCTTTTTTTTTTTTTTTTTTTTCTTTTTTAGCTCCCTGCACAGTGCTAACAAATCTGAGTAATTTTTAAGCCGGTATTTTTCCCCTCTGTTTTCAGAAATTGTTTGCCTTTGTATCTGCACCATTGTCATGTCTGGCCAAATCTTACCAGTTGTCAGGATTCTCTTGGCTTTGTGCAGGCACCTGTCGCCGCTGGCAGTACTGTCCTATTCTACTGATTTTCTTGGTTGTCCTCTTGATAAAATAGTTAAACCAAAGCAAGTCTGAATCTTCTCGCTGAAGGCAGAAGAGCCAGGGAACTTCTGTGGAAGACACCTATTACACAAAACACTGATTAACAGCATTTGCCTCCAAGCCTTATTTTCAGTCTTTTATTCTTCAGATGAATGGTAAATTTTAGGTTTGTGCTTGTCAACATCCTACCTTAAGTCAAAAAAATTTGACGTTCAGTCCAAAAAGGAGGCGGATCTGTTAGTCAGCGCTTTGATCTTGCAGACCTTGGGTCTGGAGCTGAACTTTTAAAAAAAGCAAACTCCCTGAAGCAGGGCTGGCCAGGAGGAGCTCTCATGCTTTCTGCAGCCAAAGGCAGCTCTGCTGAAATTGTAATGCTTTGCCGCATTCCTGGTTTGATGAAATTTTTGTTTCAGATCATCTTCTCCTTAGAAAGTCGCCATTCTGCTATCTTCAGAAAAAGGACAAAAACCTTTTTCATCTTTTAATTGGCATGGCTTTCTGCTGTACTGCACAAAGCTGAAATTTCAAATAGTCGAATTTTATCAGTTAGAAAAACCCCGTACTTTGAAATGAAGCGTAAAAGAAGTTAAATTTTCTCCCCTGTCTGTTTTGATTTTTGATCTAAACATTCTGGTAATTTGAACGATTTGAGGATATTTAGGGCTTTGAATTCTAGACTAACGTGCTAAATTTGCAGCCCTTGAAGTGCTCACGGTATCTCAGATCTGCTCCCAGCACCTTCAATACCTTAATTCCTCTTTCAAGGCTAATTGAGGACAGATTCGTCGTGAATGGATATTATCCAAACCACAGACTGGTTATCCCTAACCCTGCAAAACGCCCTGGGCTCTTGAGCCACATTGCAGGGTCAGGCCTTCTGGTTGGACCGTTCATCTCATTAAACTGAAATAAAAGCAGAGAATAGGGGATTCTGCCAAGCCTGCATTGGTACAAATTTTGAAATATGGATCCAATGAACTTGATTTACTGTCCCAGTAGTTGGTAATTAGCGTGGCTATTTGTAAACGTTGTGCTGCCTAATCTCCGCTCCTGGGAGTTTCATCAGTCTAATCTCGCCCAGACATGAGCAGTTCCTCTTGCTGGGAATTTACCCGACGCCTGTTTCGGGAGCGCGGGCTGAGCGGAGGCAGAGCGGCTTGTGGGACCTCAGCAAAACCTCCGAGCCCTGGGGATGGAGCCGTGGGTCTCTGCAAGCTGCCTGCGCCACAAGGGATTGCCAAAGGGTATTGGGAGGGCCCGTTGTGATAAAGGATTTGCCAAAGGCCATGGGTAAGGCCATGTTGTCTCCAGCTGGGTTTTTCTTTCTGTAAATTCTTACTGCATTCAGCTGTATATAATGGAGGGAACTGCAGAGATGACAGGGCTTTATTATTACTTATTATTATTTTAAACTTACTCTTTTGTAAAAGGCAGGACAAGAGGCTTCTGCCTGACATTTCAGTCAATTCCTTTATTTCATATTTTAAAACGTAATGAGGAGCCTGATGTACTGACTGGCAGCTACAGGCGAGCATCTTACTCATCAAAAGATTTAAAAATAAGGGAAGCTGCTCATTCAGCACTGATCTCCTGCTGGGACACGGGAGTCTGTAAGGAACAAAATACATGGGAAGGGTTTGCAGGTCTCTTCCGTAGTTGCAGGGATTCAGGCGCAAAGGCATCGCTCATGGAAAATCTGTCTTCATCGGTACCATGGCTGGCTGACATGTGCGAGCACGTTGGGATGGGGTAGTCCCCGCATATATAGGGAACAGTGCTCTGATGAGCTATAAGGGCTGTGGAGCAACTGTGGGTTCAGGGCTGGCTGGCTGTGCTGCCGCCGGATGGACGGACTCAAAATCTTGTGCCAAAAGTGGAAAAGACGGTCCCCATGTTGTGGTCACGGGGACACTGCTGCTGTGACCTGAGTGCCCACAGCAAAACCCATGTAGCCACGGGGGTTTATTAAGTTTCTATACCACCCTCCATAAGTGGAAGGGGATGGATAATGTGGAGAAGCCAGGGGTTTTCAGAGCACGAGCTTCTCCCATCATGGCCACCAAGGTGTCCCCTGTTCCCCCAGCTCCACACCCGCTGGCTCTGTGTCTCCTGAGCTCTGCTGCCCTGTGGCCGCCTCCTCTCCCTGGCGCTGCTCCTCTTGCAGGGCCCCGTTTCTGTTGATCCTGTTTTTTCCGCTCCGGGTGTATTTTTGCCATTGACTGAGTGGACGTTTGTTGCATTAGCTTTATCTGTAACGTGCTGGAAGTGGAGGGGTTCCCGTGGACTTGCGTGAGCAGTGCTCCCTCTCCATTGCTTTCCCAGCTCCTGAAACACGCAGATGAGCATCCAGTCTTCCCTTCTCTGCTGGAGCAACAGTTGAGTTCCATTTCTGGAGTGACTTCGGTGAAAGGGAAAGCTGTTAATTGCTGGCAAACGTTGCCCAGCAATGAAGTTTACAACAGCCATGCTGCAGGAGTACTGGAGACCAAAATACACCTGGGTCTACATGACCTATTCCAAAGATTATGGGTGAAATACGACCTTTGTAGGAGTGTCATTGTCTCTGTTTGTCTCTTTTCAGAACATGTTCTTCTCCTTTAATGTCCCTTCCCTTGGAAATGTGATGAAGTATGAATTCCATCTTTTTCTCTTAATTTTCTCTTCCCTCCAAGTGACTTTCTAGTCGTCTTGGTTGCATTTTGGTTTGAGATTTGAACTTGCAAATTCTACATTACTGGTTGTTTTTTTTTTTTTCCTAGCTTTGTAATGATTTCTGGTCACTGAGGATAGGCAGATGCTAGACGGGATCCTTTCCCTTGGCTGGCTGCTCATGCATCCCCAATTAGCCCATGTGGCAATGTAGTCTGCTGTGCTCGGATGATGCCTCTTGGTCTGTGAGCATCAAGGTGCTCAGCTCATTCTCCTGCCTGCTGTCTGTGCCACACAGCAAGGAAAAAATGAGCAGTGATGAAAGCAAGAAAGATCAAGCAAGAGTTTTATTTAAACAGGCTGTTTGAAAGCTTGCCTTAAATATTTTCTGTTGGGGTGAGGGTGGGAAATGCCTGGAGGGGAGTAGCAGGGACTTGGCATACAAGGCAGCTGACCTTATTTTCAACATGTCACTAACCCTGAAACTTTAAGCATGAAAGACAAGGGATCTTCTAAAGACTTGTGGTGTCTGAGGAGCAGACTCTGCCTCGGAAAGGTTCAGGAAGGTTTTCTCCCTTCATATGTCCTGCCATCGGCTGAGTCTGAAAACATTTGTGTTCCCCTAATTGTCACTAATATAGAAATAACGATGAGACAGGAGGCATCTATGGGATTCAGTGCTTGTGTTTGCCGACCAAAAGGAACTCAGGGTGTCAGACTTCAGAGCCGAGTCATTTCAAAGAGGAAGAAATAGCAGAGTAAGATGGAGAGCTGATCCTCGCTGTGGCTTGAGTTTTCTATGTGTGCCACTGCTCTGATTTCATTGTTTAATCAGAGTCAGAAAACCATAGTTGAGGTCTGGGCCTTTTTCTTCTCTCTTTCTTACCCCAACGAAGATTCAGAAAGACAGCACCAAATGTACCTCATTAACTACACTTAATAATCTGCAAAACTGAATTCAGGGGAGTGAAAGATCAGCAGAAGCAACTCCCTTGAAACACAAGGGGCTGACCTTGGATGCCCCCTGGTATTACTGCTGCTCAGGGGCAGTGGGGGATGCCCAAGTTCTGGCCCTGGTACAGCTGCATAGGAGGAGGCGGGGGCCCCAGGATGCAGGGGGGGCTTGCTGAGACAGGGGTAGCTCTTTGACTGTCCTCCATGAGAATTTCCAAGGGGATGAGAAGGACTTGGAGAAGAAAAGATGTGTTTGAGGGAGGAAATAATAATGGATGGATGGGAAGCTTGGCTTTCTGGTACTGGAACCCAGGCAGATGGTGGATGGTGGTATATGGGGGTGTTCACCGAAAAGGGACCACCGCAGTTTTATCCTCAAAAGGGAGAGACAGCTGGAGTGCCATTAAGGTATAAATAAAAGAACAGCCAGAATAATTACTGGTGGCATTCAAATGGGAAACGGAGGCGAATCTGTTATGCATCATCAAAAGGTCTACTCTGCGGTTGTTTAAATAGTACGAATATCAGACACGTGTGTGCTGGCCATAGAGGTGCTCGAGCTTGCACAGACCGACTCTGTTCAGAGCTGACGGTAGTACAGCTGCAGCATGGAGAACTTGTCCCTGTGCCGTACCCTGCAGGCATTCGAAGGGTCCTGTTGTTGGTCTCCTCCATGGACTGGCACAGCAGATGCTGAGGTTTGGACTTTCTCGAGCAAGGAGGAGTTGTGACCAGCTGGTGTGACTTGCAGGGTGTGCAGGGCCGCAGATGGTGAACGTGACACACGGCTTAGCAATGGAGCCGGGAGGGCTCCAGACAGCGGGCACAGCCCTCCGTGCCCGTTGTTTTGTACACTGTGTCCAAATCGATCAAACAGGAATGATTTACGTACAGAGCTAGGTTGGATCCTCCTCCAAGATCCAGTGCAGAATATTTATAAGTCTGCCATTTCCCTCCAGTTGAAGAGTCATACTGGGAAACAAGAGGTCTGTGCTAAATCATCAGTGGATTTTGGGTCAGATGCTGCAACCGATGTACTCTCGTTGTCCTGACGTGCAGACAGTCCCTGCTGCTTTCCTAATCTTTCCTCAATAGGTGCGATAACAGAGTAGATGCAACATGTTGTCAGTGGCCATGCAAAACTCACGCCAATGCAGCCAGGGGGCAGCGGGTCAAAATGGCATGGCCACAGTGAGCTCTGAGATATCGGTGAGACCTGGAAGGCTGATTTCCTTTGCCTCACTCATGTTTCTCTGCTCCCCTAAGAGCTTTTTCGTTTGAAATTCAGCAAACAGCCCAATTTGCCCAGTTGACTAGGAAACGGATATTCCCAGAGCCTGCTCTCAAATAAATGACCGACTAAAAATAGCTCTGGTTAAGAGCAGGTGAACCATACTGTGGCAAAACCTGTCTAGCTGTTTTAGTAACTGCAGCTTGCTGATCTTGGAGGCCAAGGTATTTGGGTGTGTTACCTCTGTTGGAGAGCAGCGAGATGCAGGTGTGGTGTTGACTTCCAAACTTAGGGCCTGCTGCTCTTTAGCTTTTATTTGGATATACGCTTAACCCTTGTTGCAACTGTGCTACCCTCTCTCACAACTCAGCAAGGAGTCTCTGATCCGACGGGGGCTCCGAATTGTCCGTGCTGTATCCAGCAGCGCAGGAGATGTATCTGACTTGGGGGAAGGGGACAGCATTTTGAGGTGTTCTCATTGCTTTAGCATTCATAATTTTTGGCTTTGGCAACCAACAGGATAAAGCTGGGCTCTGATAGAAAATGGGGAGTCTTGACTGGAAAACTTGGGCAACTGGATTTGTTTGGCCTTTTCATATCAAGTTCTGGAACTGAAATGGCTTCTGTTGCGTCACCAGTGAAAAATGTTTCTCTAGGCTTCAGTTCTCGTGCTTTTAGGAATGGAAACTTCTGTGGCTGTCTCTGTTCAAATGCAGACAAATCTTTTGTGATTCTTTTTTTCGTGGCTCTGCTCAGCACTTTCTCCTTCGCCTCTTGATAGCAGATGTGCAGAGGAAAGGTCAAGAAATGCTGCGCTTGAATCTGTCCTTGGCTGCCGTCTCCCCCTCTCTTTTGCGCTCTATGAGTGATGTGCTCATGCACGTGATGGGACCGATGTCACTTCATGACTAGCTCTTGCATCGATCTCTGGAGAAGTTATGCCTGATCCGAGTGTGATGTATGCAACAGAAGAATAATACTGTGATTTCTTTGCATTTTAGGGAATTTGTAGCATGTCCAGGGCTCGTCTTTTTGCAGCAAGTTGTGTTTGACGTCTGCTGTAGGTGCCGAGATAATTCTGACCACCCCCTTGGATGCATTCCCACTTTGCATTGGCTCTTTTATGCACTATCGGCTACTCAGGATGTCTCCTGGCATCTCTGTTTCCCTCATTTGCAGTCATGGGAAGCTGCTCTGAGGGTGTCTGTGGAGATGCCTGGATGTCAATAAGCTGCCATGGTGATGGAGTACAGAACTAGCTTGGGTGTGCGCAGCAAATAAACAGTGCTGGTGGAGGCTCTGCAGAGCAGATCAGTCACTGCTCTCCTCTGCCATGCCTGACATCTGTCCTGGGTTTTCAAGCCAGCCCTCTTCTAAATGACTTGCAGGCCACTGCAGAATGATAACTGCTATAAAAGGGAAAAAAAAAAAGGCAGGCAAGCAGAGTAGAAATACCTCTGTATGTCCCATTTTAGACTTCTCTTTTCTTAAAAACAAACTAGATGGCAATACTGAAATCAAGTGTTTATTAATGGAAGTGGACAGAGCACGATGTAACAGAGCAAATCCGAAGGGCTGACTTTCTCACAGTGTGCTCGTCGTGAATAATTTGCTTAATGGTTATATCTGAAGGATCTGTTCTAGGATAAGGATGCAACTTTAAAAGGTGACTCACAAATTAATGTAACCAATGAAGGAACATAAGACTTGTCAGGCTGGATCAGACCCTTCTTGCTTAGACTTCTATTGCAATTTAAAACCAAAAGTAGCTGCTTCAGAGCAAAGTATGAGAACTTAATGGAAACAGGTGTGGAAGAACTCGCCCACGCGTTATATCTTCTCTATCTTTAATGATTAACGATTAGTTTCAGGTCTGATGAACAAAGTTGAAAAACCCTTCCACAATACCTTTGAGTATTCTCTATTAATGTAAATGTCAAGAGTGCTTTCAACTCTTAAAACTTCACCTGTCTTGGTGAGTGTTGATTGTGCTCAAACTCGCTTGGGACAAGGTACAGAGACAGAGCCTTTGGGTTCCTTTTGCATCCTTTAGCATTCCCACCTGGTCTGTTTTCTTTTGTGCATATTAATCAGCAGAACTCTTCAATTTTCCTAATATACTGGCACCCACCCAGTCCTTGTTTTGAGTAAAAATATTTACAATGAAATTATTTGTCTCTTTTTGAGCAATGATCCCGTTCTTTTTAGTTTATGCTTATGAGCATTTTCTCAGTCTTTTTAGTATTCTATGAATTCTTACTATCTCTACCGTCCCTGTTTTGAGCCAGGATCACCACTACAGTTGTAGTATTAAATTAGACATCTGTGTGTCCAAAGACATAGTAGCTTCCTCGAGAGAGTCAACTGATTTTGCTGTCTTGTCTGTTCTTCTCTGACTCCTGAAGATCTCAGCCTCCTCCCTCTCGAGAATACTCTTGGGCATTCTCATTATTTAATTTTCTCCTATATAGTCTGTCTTTATTCTGCATACTGAAGAGTCTCTGGTATCCCCTTCTTCAGAAGCTGCATTAGGGAATCTGCAGTGCTGTTCTCGTGAAGCTGAGCTACACGAGGGCACTCAGAGGGAACAAGAAAACTAGTGCTTGATCGAGGGACTCCCCACCCCTCCATGTGAAGCTGCCAGGTGTATCTGCACAACACGTGTCCTCGGCCTGGAACTGTCTCAGAAGAAAGAGGAGGAGAGGAACAAAGTGATTCCTGACAAAGCCTGGAGGAAAGCTGGAGCTCGGTGCTGCATGGATGGGGGAAGCGTTTGTTTAATTCCGTATTTCACACTCAAAGCCCTCTCAGCGTGTAGATAGTCATGCTGGAGAGCTTGCTTTCCAGGACCGTGCGTGGCACATGGAAGCCGATGGCTGAAGGAGCATGACAAGGGCATAGTGGGGCTTGCATGCCCCGAGAGTGTCTGATATGCTGTCCCGCTCCAGGAGGGAAGGTGGTGTCTAAGTCCCCAGAGCCACCTTTGCTCCTCCTCTTGCCATGAGGTTCTGGTCTGGTTCCTTACTGCTGCGCTTCTGATTTACACACATTATTGAATCAGTCCCTGTTTTCTCTTTTCCCTGAGAAGGCTCTTTGCTCTTCTTGTCCCTGGGAATACGCTTTCTTTCCTAGATTTCACGTAGATTGATTTCTTTCACCACCACAGTCCCATTTCTGCATAGAAATCTAGATTATGTTGATTATCCAGCTGAGAAATTGCAGGAGAGGAGTGGAAAAGGACCACCAGCAGGTTCAGTTTGAAGCTCAGATCCAACCTGCAGAACTGGAAGATATAAATCATTTAAGCTGTGCTTCATCGGCTTATTTTAAACTTTGCTACTTTGAAAGTGGCCTGTTTGAAGGTCGACAGAAGGTGTTCCACCCTTTTGCAGAAGGAGTCGGTGAGTCATGATGTTTCCTGTTGGTCTCTGTGCTCTGGAAAGCACCAGGAATCAGCTGCAGACGTGGGTTTCAGAGGGGACAAGGATGGCTGAGCTTGGAAGGGATGTGTTACACCCACCCCAGGACCGAGCTTTCCTGGCTGTGCATACACCGTTGTGCAGAACAACTTTCTCCTCTGCCTTCTGATGTACCTTTCTCTGACCTATAGCGGGGCCTACACTCACTGTGGTTTGGCTTTCCTCTGCCCGACTAAAACATGCGCAAGTCTGTCTGTTGTACAAGGAGAAAATGGGAGAGCCAGAAGGATTAGGCACCGTTATTCTGCCATATTCAGTCATGCTGAGTAGTGTGAGGTGGTACGGGAAGTTGGCTGGGGATGCTTTTGGAGGAACACGACATTCTAGTTGCAGAGTTCCTGTTTGAGACATAAGCAAGGCTGTAGAGAAATGTGAGGTAGACTTGGGAATTCCACATTTTTACAGTGCCTCATTTTGAAATAAAAAACTGTTTATATTTTGAGTTTTTTTTTATTTTGGTGAGGGGTCTGGAGCACAAGTCTTATGAGGAGCGGCTGAGGGAGCTGGGGGTGTTCAGCCTGGAGAAAAGGAGGCTGAGGGGAGACCTTCTCGCTCTCTACAGCTCCCTGAAAGGGGGGTATAGTGAGGGGGGGTCGGTCTCTTCTCCCAAGGAACAAACGATAGGACAAGAGGAAGCGGCCACAAGTTGCACCAGGGGAGGTTTAGATTGGATATTAGGAAAAACAGCTTCACTGAAAGGGTTCTCAAGCATTGGAACAGTCTGCCCAGGGAAGTGGTGGAGTCACCATCCCTGGAGGTATTTAAAAACCATGTAGGTGTATCACTTGGGGACATGGTTTAGTGGTGGACTTGGCAGTGTTAGGCTGATGGTCGGACTTGATGATCTTAAGGGTTTTTTCCAACCTCAACTATTCTGATTCTAAAAAAAACTACCCAGCCATATGAAAGGAATGACCTATTGTTGAAGGTCTTTAGAGTGCTAGGACAACCAAAGCATATTAACATCATGGAATAAAAACGTGTGTGCATGGTGGCTGGTTTTGACAGATCCCTTTGTAGGTAGTCTGGGTGGCTAGAAACACTTCTTTGTCCAGCTGTGCTCTTAGGGATGCAGATGGTCAGCTTTCCAAGGGAGTATTAGGAACGGGTAAGGTAAGTGTTAAAATCTTACGAAAATCCCCCTTAACTGCTCTTTGAACTGTAGTTCTGTGGAGATGCTGGCGTTTTAACTCTGTGGCCCAAAACCTGAGTATTTTAGATGGAGACAAACAGAAACTATTCTTACATTACTGACAGCACGCATTTCAAATTGGAGCAGATACAGTACTTTTTTTCAGATGCTGTCTGTCAAATGCAAGAACGTTGTTTGAACCACTTTAGAAAAATCACAATGTTTAATCCAGAAAAACTTGAAACATAACATCAACACATCCACCCCTCTTTTCCTTAGACTAGCTGCTGATGCAGTGGAAGTCCATGTGGGTTTGATTACTCTAAAACAGGATGTTTGGTGAGGAAAATTATTTCTTCTCAAATATTCACCTTTCTTCTTTTTCTTTGCTTGCATCTATTGGTGACAAGTTCACGCTGACTCATTACTCCCATTTTCTTCAGTGAGATACTTTATCAGGCTGATTCACTCCCCATGAAAGAAATCTAATAACCTTTGAAGAGGTCACATGCTGTTGTGTGTGCTGACACCAAACAGCCACATAATCGTGGTGCTACACCCTGGTTCAATCTTGATTCTGCTCAGCAGCTTCACCTCTTACCACCTCATCTAGCTCTTGCCTGGTTTCGCCAGAAATGGGTTTGGCCCGATCTGGTAACTCCTGAGGCTTCTTCAGTTTCATTTTTTCTTATGCAAAAGATGAAAGTCTAAGGCTCCCTCAATGTACGTGTGAGAGTCTAAACCAACTGCATGAAGTCCTCAGTCCTCCGTTTTAATAGCTGAGGTCTGTTTACACCTTGTAAATGAGATTTAATACCATTTAAAAAAAATATCTCTTCAGTGTTGAATAGTCATACTTCATTAAATTATCAAGTCTCTTCTTGTTTCCGAAGTTCAAAGCCTTGGACATCCTGCATTTGACACTCCCACAGAGCTGCTCTTGTTTGGGAGAGGGCATTCTCCTCCTGAGTTCGACTCTTAGTATGTCACTGATTTTATTTTTTTTATTTTTTTTATTTTTTTTTAAATTTGTTCCTGTGTTGGGAAACAGCAGAGATAAGTGTGTACTCTCCATTTCCTAGCTCTCTCAGGACTTTGATTAAGCTGCTGCTTACTCCCTTTCTCAGGTAAATTCATGTTTTTGTTCTCTCTCTGTAGAGAAAATAAAAAATGCTTCCCATTACTGCTCTGTGAATCTCTGCCAAGCCCAAGCTAGCTGTTTTGCTGGGCTTGGTGGACACCAGGCAGGTCCTGATGACGTTAAGATGCTGGTTTGCGTAGGAGCATTGTACTGCCTGGTAATATTTGCCATTCATTACACACCTTAAATTCCTGTTGGCCACAGAGGCAAAAATATGAAATGTTAAAATAAAACTTGTAATATAGCATTGGACTCTGTAGTAATAAGACAAGCAACTGATTTTAAAGCTGTGTCTTAACTATGACTCTCCACTGGGCAGCCACATTAAAATTAAAATGCTGACATCCCTAGAGCTTGGCGTGGCAGGGCTCTGAGCAGTGGTTGGAATCTATGATGTGGCCCAGATCTTTATAAAATCAGGATTAAAGACTGATTTGATGAATGATGAATGATGAAGACAGGGCCGGGATTCTGAAGCATTTGCTTGTTTCAAATCTCAACGTAAACTCTGGAAATAGGTACCCTTTCTCGGTGCTCCTGTTCATCTCTTGCATCCTCCAGACAAGGCAAAGTGGTGTGGGGGACATACCACCACATTCAGCAGATGTCTGGGCTTTCTGCTTTCTTAAAATCTGTTAAATTTACACCCATTATTATAACATGCAAATTCCTTGGCTAAGAGGAGAAGGAAATGCAGATTTCTTTTCTTTTTCATAATCATCTTTGCTAGTCATAGGGCAGTTGGAATACTGTGTTCTCTTTCAAATGAAAACAAAGGCATAAAAATAGATCTTCGGAGCCTAGAAGAGCGGCAAGAAGATCTTTAAATAAAACCCCTCAGAATACTCTATTTTCAAATTTGCTGCTTCAAATAGATTCACCACCTCGCCTTCTCTCCAGAAGATGCTTTTATCAGATCCCAAACTAAAGGATATCTCGTTAGAAAACCCTTAGTGATGCTTTTCTAACAACTGGCTGCAATACCTTAGCCAAAATCAAATGTCTGTATGTGCACGTGTATATAGAGATTTCTTTGCAGTTTTCATTGGATGCAGTTGTCTTCATTCCTGTCCCCTGCTGCTGAATTGCTGCAGAGACGGCTGCACTTTGTTGATATATGAAGTGATTCCAAATAATCCACTGTCCATGGCAGTAACTCATTTTCTTTAGGGAAAGTCCCTTAGCTGGAATGTGAAGCTTAACAAACAAAACGGTGCCAAACTCACTTATGGATGAAAGAGGAGGAAAATCTCGGGGCTTAATTGGTGTGATGAAATTAATATATTTTCTGGGCAGTGTCCATCACCTTATTCTCTCACACTGTGGGTGTGGGTCACCAGAGCAGGAAGAGTGGCTGCTGACCACTTAAGACGAGGTATCCTTGTGGTTGTCAAGCAGAAGAGCAAACGTCCTCGGGATGCAGACTTCAGGAAGGCAAAACCATCATAGAGTTCACCCAGAAAGCTGGGTACCTGAGCTGCATAAAGCTGCATCCTTGGTTCACCATTAAGTGCCCTGGTGACCCAAATGTACGTCTTGATTCCTGAAAATTAGTCTCTTTCCCTTTTCTCTGTGGCTAATGAATTACCATGGACATGTTAGTGCCTGTCCAGCGACGATGATGACTCTTCTCTGTAATATTCTTCTGCAGAAGGAAAATCCTGGATCTGAGCAATGGAATAGGTCAGAGAAATACAAGCATTGCCAGGTTGGCAGCTAGAATTTCACACTCGAGCAGATTGTTGTTGCCATTCCAGCACCTCCAGCAGCGGGCTGGCTTGAGCACGAATGCTGGAGCTCGGCAAATCTAGCTTTTGGTTTCTGGCTTTTCTACAAACCCGCTGTGTGAATTTTGGCAACTCGCTTAATTTCCCTGGGCGTGATCCAAAACCTGGGGAAGTCAAGGAGAGTCTTTCCTGGAGCTTAAATATGCTTTAAATAGGCTCTTTAGGTCTCTGTTTCTAGTCTATAAAATGGTAAATGCACTCTTTCTCATATATTGGTTGTAAACTCTGCATGACAGGGTTTGTTTCTTACTGTTAGCACAACAGAGCCCTGCTTGTGGTTGGTATTCTGTAATTTGGAGGTAAACATAACCTGTGACCGCCCTGCAGATACAGGAACTCAGCTGGGTGGCAAGCATCATCCATCCAAATTTTATGCTGCTCGTGTATGGGGAAAAAGTAAAAGCTGATTCCCACTGCGTGGAAAAACAAGTCATCCAAAATTAAAAACAACAGGAGAAAGGGGTCAGGCACTTCTGTTCTTTATGGCTACAGTTTGGCTTCTGCTCATGAAGCTACCGACCCACAGGAATGATCACGTTTGTGCAAACATCTCCCTTTACCTGTTTTCTGTATGTTTTGTGGAAACGGAAGTGCTAACAGGGCCTTTTTCGCGTTCCCCAGGCCTGGATCTGCCCCACTCGTAGGCAGATCTGGGTTCCCGTTGATTTCAGCAGCGTCTGGCCCGGCTGCTCGTTGGGACCCCGGAGGTGTAACTTCCCTGCCAGGAGGCCAGGTGGCCGCAACAGCCCAGTCCTCTGCCCTGCCAGGCAGTGTTAGTAATTACCGAGCAGATCACGCGTCCTGAATAGAAGGGCTTGGATGGCTCATATTTACCCACTGAAAAAAAAACCCCAAACACGCAAAGAGGTTCGTAGTTAGGCTGGTCGTAGGGGGTTGCAATGGTAGGGGAAGAATGAAGATATTAGGATGACTTAAACCAAAAGAAGGGTTCCTGCAGGCATCCCCTGGTCTGTAAAGGGCTTTTGCTTACGGCATGACAGAGCTTAGCACAGCATTTGGCATGTCAGAGCCAGATTCCTTTTCTGCTCCATGGTGCTCGCCATCCGGTAAAGACAAAGCTGGGACTTCATTTGCATCGCTGCCTAGGAACTGGGTAGAAACTCATGTCTCTCCCTGCTTTCCTCCCGTCCTTCCTTCCTTCCTTCCCATCTTCTGCAGGTATCCGCAATTAAAAATGTCTTCTTGCATCTCCTTTTGAGCTGGGGCGGGGGGTGGTGTGTGTGTAGCTGAACCCAGAGGTCTGCCCTGCATTCCTGCGGAGCTCAGTAAATGTCACGGCAGGGGAGAGTCGGGTGGTACTCATTCCCCGCAAGCCTCAGGGCTGGGGACACCAGTTGCAAGCCAACTATGTTAGAATTCAAGTCCCCTTCTCACACAAACTGCCCTTATGGCCTAACGTAAGGGCGACTGTGACCATTCTGCTCCTAAGAGGAGGATGTAGCTGAGA
Organism: Larus michahellis; assembly: GCF_964199755.1. NCBI lineage: Eukaryota > Metazoa > Chordata > Aves > Charadriiformes > Laridae > Larus > Larus michahellis. Next base: position 15,597,019 of record NC_133907.1, on the reverse strand, counting down.
AGCTGTTGTCTCGGGCTGGCTGGAGTGTCATTTGTTTGGTCACGTATGGATTTGGGTCCAGATGCTGGAAACAGTGGTGCTATCTGGGATAGAGCGGGAGGATAGGAGTAGCTCTGGGATGGATCTGCAGTAGTTTGGATAGTTTGGATGATAGATTTTGGGTTCTTTAGTGGCCAAGGAGAGGATTATGTGGGACTGGAGGAGGGGGGAGCTGAGAGCTCTGGAGTCTTGAATCTCTGAGATAGAGGATTAGGGAGGAACTGGGATGCAGAGACATGGGGCGTTAAAGGCTGTGGGCAGGAATGGTTAGGAAGGGCATCATGGGGACACTTCTGTATCGGGGAGTCCTGTATTGAATCAGGACTCGGCACGAAGGTAAGGACTGCCTTCCCCATGCTGTGTGCCTCTATTTTTGCTTCTGGAAATTCAGTCATTCTGGGCATTCTGCCGCAGGGCTCCAGGTGTGGTGCCTGAGTAGGAATGTGCTTTGCAGTGGTGAGAGAGACACAGAAAGGCTATGAAGCCGTGTGGTTTCATGCCTTTACCTACAAAAGTCTGCAGGTCACTGTGTGGCCTAGCCAAGAACAAGCAGGTTTCTCCAAACTCCTGCTGCACTGCTGCAGCAATTTATGGCTCCCAGGAACTGTGTTCATTTAAGAAGTGTCCCTGAAAGCATTTCTCAAGAAAGGTCTTTCTGGTGTATTTTAATGGAGGAGGAGTGAACGTATGTATTTTAAGTTGTGCGCTAGAAATCTGCTCCATGCTTGGCGGGGAACTGTTGTCCACCGCTGTGATATAAAAGAGAGGAAATGCGCTTTTAATTGTGAAAGACAAATCTATGTCCAAGAACACCCACTGCACCCAGCGCCGTTTTGGGCTCTCCAGAGAAGCTTACAGTTCAGCTGGCTTTTGCTTTTGCAGGTCTGTTCCTGAGGTCAAACCTAAGGTTGTGCAACTCTCACTGGCTTCTGAAAAATGTAGATTTAGGATTCTTTTTGCTCACTGGCAATTTTTATTCCTTCAGTGCTACCATAAGTTCTGTTAACCTGGAGTTTAGCTAAGGTTATACTGTCAGATGAGCATAATAAAATGCACTACCTTGACTATGGAAAGTATTTCTTTCATGGTGCTTTAAGAGGTCTATAAAGCTGTGATTAAATGTTAAGTTTAGCTTGTCTGCAGCCTTTTGCTGAGAGCAGAAGCAAAACCTTGTTGGGACCTTTTCTTTAATACGCCACTGTCACAGCAAGATGCAGAACCATCAGACCTAGCAACTCCGCTTATTTTAAGCCAGCGACAGCTGAGGTGCCAGTAGTCCCATTGCAAATGCTTGTAACGTGATGCTCACGTAAGTGACGGCCCAATTCATTCTGCGGTTCTGGGGAACGTGTCGGTCTGCGCACAGGGAGCAGCTGGCAGCGGAGGGAGGGCTGAGAAATGCCTCGCAAGCAAGTGAGCTGGGCTGAGCTGGGTGCTTTGAAAGGCACAAGCTGTGCAGAGTCTGTTAAAGTGAAACAGCTGCATAAAAAAAAAAAAAAAAAGAAAGGAAAAAAGAACAGAAAGCGAGAAAATCTTTTGTCCAACCCAGTGGATACTCATGGCTATTTTGTGCAGAAGCTGCATTGTTTTTGTGGAACAGCAGCAAGAGGAGTCTTGCTTTTTTTAGCGTGTTGTTTTGTTACTGAAGTCTTTCAGCTTCCTTGGGGTTTACGGGGAGGAAATCGCTCCCCTTGGACTGAGCCCGTCCCTGACGTGTTGCACAGCCAAGCCAGTGCGATGCTGGTCTCTGCTCTGTGCGCCACTGCTGGACCACTTCTGAGGGGACACAGTCACGTAAAGAAGGCAGCTCGTGTCCCAGTCAGGGCAACAGCCTTCTTTAGGGAACTTGAGCACGGCAATTGAGTGGTCATGAAAAATCCCTGCCGTTTTACTGTGTGAAATGCCACATGTAGCAAGGAGCTGAAGGCCACGATTAGAGAGTGCTGGAGATTAACACCAGTGGCTCAGGCTCGTGCAGCCAGAAAACTTAAGGAAGACTTTCTTCTGGAAGTGAACAAAGCGGTTGTCTTTTGAAACTGAAAAAGCAGAGCTTGTTGCTGTGGTGTTATTTTAATACAGGTTGTGTAACTTCACCTTGTTCTGAACTCCAAAATCTTTCTGGCTGGGAACAGGAATGCTGCCATAGCACGAGCCTAGAAGCAAGAAGCCTTGGAAACTTCCCAGGAAGGCTGGTGAATCAAAGATGTGCAGCTTAATATAGGGACAATGTTTAAATGGGTATCAAAACAGCATGCTCTTAGATGCAGAGTCCGTACAAATTCACGGTATTACTTTTGTGGCTTCCTGTCCCTCAAAAGAGACAGATGTGTAGGGATCTCTTAATCTGGCAAAGAGAGGGGTCATCAAGTGATCCCTGCAGGAATGATTTACCTGTGTGCAGCCAAGTCACGAGACTAAGTTCCCATGGTGCTGTAGATTTGAGACAGTCCTCGTCCGGTGCGTGAGGAATCATATGCGATGGGAAGGAGGATCTGTAGGTACAGGAAGGGACAGTGACTTCTGCATGGTCACAATCAGAGGAGTGGCAGAGCAAGGCAGAAAAATAGAGGGGACTTCACATCATGGGTCTGTGCCAAAGGCAATGAGCCAGTGGGCTGCTTCCAATTGCAAGGATGGGGAGGGGAAGGGCAAAAAAGGGAGGTCTCCTCCTCCTGCCTCATCTGTACTTGGCCGAACAGTTCTGTCCACCTTAGTCCCAGTCCTGACACCCCATCACTGTGCTTAGAGCAAAGTCTTCCAGTCTCTCAGGCATTTCCAGTGGAGACCTGCTTCACAGAACATGTCCAGCCATGTGCTCAAAGTCTTTCTCCTTTCAGCAGAGCCAACAGACCATTTGCAAGTAAATTCTAGTCCCAGAAGTGATTCCCTCCAGCCTCTGTGACAGCTCTAAGTGTTTTAAACTGAGCAGTAAGTGTTATCCACACAAAAATCTTGAAATCCCGGTTATTGTGCAGGATGTGAGAGGGACCTGCCAGCCACTGGTCGTGGTCATGCTCTGCCAAAACTGCTTGAACTCAGGACCTTGTTACCAAACACATGCTCTCTGGGGCAGGTCACTCTTTTCATTACATTTCCGCTTTCATGCGGCTTAAGATGGAAGGCTTGAAAGAAACACCTCTCCCTTTCAAGTGAGCCTCCTCCTGGAATACTTAGCTCAGCCTGTAAATAGACAGATAACTCACTCGACTGAAAAGGACTTTGTGTTGCCCCGAAAAGGTTTCATCTAATGCAAATGTACTTCATTCTAAGTACACCAGAAGAAATATCAAGGCAAAATCTTTTATGAGAGCATCACAGAGATTAAGAGGTGTAAATGTCAGCCCATCCACAACACCCAGTCGCTCAGTTGAGCTGCTGGTCCAGTAGGCAGGGAAGAACGGATGGTTTTTCTTTTCTTTCTTCCGCAAGGACCTGTTCCTGTGGAAAGCAAACTGCTCCTCTCATGAGAGGACTGGCAAGGTGGAGTGGGCAACAAGGTGAGCTTGCTGCTCTCCTTAATGGGGCAGGAACAGCCCAAAAAGCTAGCTGGTTTGGTGTGTCCAAGTCATGTCTAACTAAGCATCCCCCAGCGGAAGGGAGCCATGCCTACAATTTAGACGTGTCCACAGTAAGCCAAAATGAAAGAATCGGGTCTGACCTTGCCAAAAGCTATGGGATAAGTCCTTAAGTACATGTTCTGTTAGTCTGCCCTGAGCCGTTCTTGCAGGATGCGGTGGTTTTCACCGTGGTTCCTCCCACAGTCATGAATCCTTGCCTTGTGTGCTGAAATGTCATCTACCCAAAGAATGCAGAACGGTGGGACCTCTGTCTCTGCTCCCTGCTGAAACATCTGCAGGGTAGGGTCTCCTCCTAAGATACACTCTGATGGTAAAGCAGAAACCAGCCAGAGGTCAGAGCAGTTTCACGATCTTGGAGAGCAACTCCTAATACCATAATTCCTCTTTCTGGAACTTTTTGTCTAGCTTCTACTTTTGCTTTTGGTAAGCCCCTCTGAGCCGTCCACTCTCAAGCAAGTGAAGGGAGGCTGAACATTGCTTAGAGCAATGATACTGGTTGTTGTAAATGCTTGGTGGTGAGAAGAGATGGAGCTGACATCTTGTGTCTGGATGCTCTGAGCTTTGAAAGAACTTGCTTCCAGGTGCAAAAACTAGGATCCCTAAGCATATTTCCGAATTCTCATCGTTTGATGCAGGTTAAACTGTGGCTTATGAGATCATATTTTGATCTCATAATATGATTATGCATTAATGCACTTCAGAAGAGACAGTTCTTCAGCATGAGTGAATTATCCGATTGCCCCACTGTTATATTTTGAGGACTATCACTGTCCAGCACATTTTTCTTCAGTAATGCCACCTCCATGGATAGAAAGTCTCAATTGCAAGTCACATGTGTAAACATTTGGCTAGTCATTTATCTAGTTTACAATTTGTAAAGATGACATGCAATTTAAATAGTGCATGTAACATAAAAATCCCAGTACTGATTTACTAGCCTTATTATTCCCCTGTCAGCAAAATTAATGTTCTATTTGCACAAAGCATCAGTTCAGTCTTCCTATCTGCAGAAACAGAGAGGTTGGGATACGGGCTGAGGTGTCTTGACAACTGAGAAGTATGTTTCGTGCCAGCACCTGTCGCTGCTGCAAGAAGAACAGGCATTTTCCAAGATTGCCTTGCACATCCCAATTACCAAGTTAGAGGGACAACAACAGAGCGGCAGACAGACTTAAGTGCGAATCCACAGGCACGATTCACCCGGCAATTGGCTCCCGTCCACTAAAATGGCTGAAATTTTTTGGTTTGAATAGAGGAGGCTGAGGAAGAAGCACAGGAAGTAAAATATTAGCAACAAGCTCTGCAAAACCAGAAACAACTCTCCTCTGTTTTATAGCAAGAGGAAGGGAGATCCTCTCCCACGTTTCCCCCCGCCTTTTCTGCATTGTGCTTTCCAACAAATATAGCCAGTTATCAATTGCCAGGGAGCAGCAGGAGTGGGCTGCTCCGCAGGGGAATAGAAGCCCGGAGTGGGGTGTGACAAGAAGGCAGGCATGGGACAATGTCCTGCTGCAGCCCCTCAGGATCTGACCATGAAGACTGGGACCAGTAGCAGTCTCTAGGGCCAGCCAGTCATTGCCAGAGAGGTTCATAGTGACAGATTGCTGGTCCAGCCAGGAAGCAAAGTCAGGATCAGCAAGACACGAGGCCAGGCACAGGCTCACCTGTAGTTAGCCCAGGCAGGGACCAACGACGAGGGCTTGAGCAAAGTGGGTGGCTCCAACAAGGGCCCTCACAGCTCTTTCCCAACAGCCCGATTCCTGGTTACAGCCACACTGTATCGGAGCCAGCTGCGGAGTACAAGCAGCCAGACACCCCGTGGGGTGCTTTTTTAGGTATGGCTTTTGAACCCTTGTGATGCTGGATCTCTATTTTCAACACACTAGAGAGGCTGGGAGAAAATTAAGGGAAGCACAAGGAGACTGAGCACCCAGGTAGCCTCAATGCAAATTACATTTTTCCACCTCCCCTTTCAGCGAGAGTGCATATCCCGTGAACCAGTTGTCTGGAAGAATGCATGGGCACAGGGTACAGACAGCTGTAAATATTCTCTTGTGCGATGGCAGGAACCTGTAGGAGGGAAAATGAACTGTCAGTCTGAGAAGTGAAAGAACAAAGCCATTAATAAGGGTATCAAAAAAAGACTGTGGAACGTGGCACTGCAGCATGGTATGGCTGCCAGCAAGATGATATCTACTGCAGCTTTTCCCGAGACCTCTCAGGCCACTAGACCCTTTCAGTACATACCCTTGGTCTTTGAATCGGACCCTCTGCAGAAACCCTGCGCTGAAGGGCAGATAGATAAAGAACTCTCAGAATGAAGGTGGACCCTTGTAACATGCTCTGTGCTTCTTCAAAAGTGAGGATATATTTGAGAGTATTCAAAAGGCATTCACAGCCAAGTGTCCCCTTAAACCTGTGATGATGAGATGGGCTGAGAAGAAAATGAAACACTGTAGAAGAGCTAACCATTAAAGCACGTTAATTGGTGAAGTAACCACATATTTATCTTTTTGGAGCCATTCGTGGCACGCTGGAAGCAGAGGAAAACTGAACCAGTTTGAATTGGTTTGCCGTCTCTCTTTACACATGAATTTTTATGAAGGCTCCCTTAATCATAAGGTTTTTGTAAAGCAATTTATTCTGCAATTTCTGTTTAGTTACCTGCATGTTTCTGAACCATTTATGTAGTCTTGGATGAAGCTGTTCAGACCTTGGAGTTGTGAAGCACCAGAACAGGTTGAGCATGGGTGTTGTGGGATATACGTTCTGGGAGGTTTTCAAAACGCAGTTGGACAAGGCACTGAATGACCTGATCTAACCTTGAAGTTGACTGCTGTGAATTTTTCTATGATTCCAAATTCTCTGTGCTACCATAAGACTAGAAAAGAGATGTTTTATTAAAAGCTGAAATGTTTATTCAGTCTGTAAATCTGCACGCTCAAGAAAGCAGAAATGATTTTTTATTTATTTATAATACAATTATGAGATTTCAGGGCTACTTTGATGTCTTTTCTGCCTTCCATTTTTTCAGTCCCCAAATGCTATGATAAGGGCTTTGTAAATTAAAAAGACAGAAATTATTTGTTAAAAAAAAAAATAAAAAAATTAAAAAAGCAAGGAAAGTCTGCTCCTGGTGACCTTTCCTTTTGGTCCTGAGAGGTATGTATGTGTTGAAATTTCAAGCTGCCTTGACTAGACGGAGGCACCCCAGGAGCTCAGTTCTCCTGGAAACGCTCTTCGTGTGGGAGAGGAGAGAGGAAGGCATTTAAGGAAAAGAAAAATGAGTCGGGGAAGAGCAAACTTAATCATCAGTCAAATCGTGTTTAGGGCACGGTTCATTTCTGTCAGCATTGTATCTGCCGCTGGGGTTTACCTGCACTAGCTACATCGAAGGGAAAACCAGAGTGGCTTGTCCACACAGACTCACTGGAGCTGGCCGTGTTGGCATCAGCTCCTCTTTCCCAGGGGATGCAAGATGTAGGCCATAAAGTGCTTTTAGGTAAAACTCAAACCTACCAAAATGATCAAGTGGTGCAGCTGTGCAGGTCGTGGCGTCTATTTAGCCCTTCCTGACCTGGCGGCGATCTCTCTCCTTGGGAGGTGAGAGGGGCGTATGGCCTCTGGAAAAGGAGCTGAGATGTGTAAATAACTGATGGGGCCTGAGGAGCGTTGGATGGGGGAGAAAGGCACACACAATGTGAACTCTTGGAAAGAGGAGGTTTATGGTCTGATGCATCAGGTAGGGGCAATTGCAAAGTAGAAGGTGGGCCAGGAAATGTCTGAGTTACGGTATTTGCAATGATAGAGTTAGTGCGTGATGGTGATATGATGAGTTACACAATTAGTATATGTAACGAATGAGGTTTCCCCTTACACTTAGCATGAAAATGGAATAATTAACCAATTAAAAAAAAAAAAAAAAAGTATGATGTGTAAAAGAAAAAAACCTCCAAACTGGAGAATCCATGTTTTAACAAAACTGGTATATTGAAATGCTGCACGAGGGAACCGAGGAATGCAATTTCTGGACTCCCTGTCTCCAGGTATTCTAACCTCTCTGTGTGAAGAGTTCTTTGCAGCTGTGCTTGTTGCCCTGCTGCCTGAAGGAAGGAACCTGGCAAATGAAGAAGTCCCGTCTTGTATCAGCTCTGTGGTACTGGCGGGAGTGCGGGAATTGGCAGTCGGAAGAGGACACGCTGGAACACTGTTGATTCTGGTTAATGATAAAAAGCAGAGAGCATGGAAAAGCTGAAATGATCAAGTCTTGACTGTGAGACAGATGATAATGGAAGAAATACAGAAAAACTTTCTAGGAAGAGCCTGGATCTTTTGGAAAAATGGCGGGAGGGGGAAAGAAGGCTTGAGAGAGGAAGATTCAAAATAAAGCCTGCCATCTGGAAGTAACTTAAAACATTAGCTTTGCACCTCTTTTTCTGAAAATGCTGTGTCTTTGCAGAGTTTTTAATTTATTTTTTTTTAACTTTATATTGATTTCTTTTATTTTAAACGACTTCAGGTTTTAAGCTTCTGCAGCTGTTTCTTTGATTCAGCCCCAAAGGTGTGTAGAACCTAGTGCTCATGTGGATGCTTTCTGTAACCATTTCTATAACTCATTAATGCCGATGGATCTACATCAGCACACGCTCCTGCCACGTAGAGCCTTTTACCATTTTTTTTTGTGCAGTATCTGTAGCTACTGAAGAAGATTCAATACAACAGACCAAGAAGCTACCAGAGAGCCTGGCACTCTGGGTTCCTGAAGGACAGGGGCATGTTTATAAATTATCCTTGTTAAATATAGCAGTCGTACGGGGATAAATGAGCAGAAATTATCTTGGCTTGCTGAACACTGTCACTCGCTCACTGTGCTGTTTGGTGACTGTGCTCCACAACAAGGACTTCTGAAACACGTGGCAACATAGAAGAGAAGGTTCTTACTCTGCCCAGCGCTTCTCTTCATCCCTCCTTAGGCCATCAATGCCACTAATAGTAGTAAATGTACCTGTTTTCATACTCTATCATGTTAAACTTGTGCTTATTGTGCTGCTGCATACAGCAGATGTTAATTCAGCATGATTTTATAGTAAAGCTGGAGAGCTGGGCACAGAGGTGAGCAAAGAAGAGCTTGGTAGGGAGGAATCCAGCAACTGAAGCAGAAAAAATGTGACTTTATAAATACTTCATCCCCTACATCTTCCCAGAAACGTTTTCAGCATCTTCCTTATGGAAAATTAAACTCTACTCTGCCAAGAAAAAAACTCATGTAACTTCTGTGCTTCGAGACAGTCTAGCTCTGTCATTTATTGGGAACAAGAGAGCTTGCCTTGACTTCTTTTCTTGGTTTGCCTTGTCTCACAGAAAAATTAAACTAAGTAAAGCATCTTTCATCCTATCTGAAGATGTAGCCTGCAGGGTACAAGAGCGGAAAAAACATCAGAAAATTAGTTAGGAGCTTCTGGGACCATCATCTTGCATTAGGAAGAGGGCTGCTGAGGGCTAATCTGCCATGTGATGCTAGCTAAGATTACCATTCATGGGCTGTCATTTGGGTTTGTGCCAGGTTCCCTGCACCCACCATCCCTGTCCATGTGTTTCCTGGTGAGGAGCTGACCATCCCCGTGTTTGAAATACTCAGAGGAGACTGGAGATCTCCTCGTGTCTCACCTAGCTGAAGCCCTTCTGGAGTTTCTGCCAGCACCAACAGCGTGTGTTTGTCTGTCTGAGAGTGCTAGCTATCCTGCCCTGGCTCCCTCAGCCTTCCCTCCGGGTATCTGGGGCTATAGCCATCTGGCATCAGTGGTGCATTAGTCGTTTAGGTAGAAAGGCCAAAGCTGGTGCAAGCATTTCACAACTCTATATCAAAAGCTCTCATGGGATTTACCAGGTATACTGAATCCTCTGGGCAGGGACCCTTGGCTGGAAGGTTTGATCATGGGTCATAGAATCATAGAATGGTTTGGGTTGGAAGGGACCTTAAAGATCATCTAGTTCCAACTCCCCTGCCCTGGGCAGGGACATCTCCCACCACACCAGGTTGCACAAAGCCCCGTCCAACCTGGCCTTGAACCCCTCCAGGGATGGAGCAGCCACAGCTTCTCTGGGCAACCTGTTCCAGTGCCTCGCCACCCTCAGAGTGAAGAATTTCTTCCTGATACCCAATCTAAACCTACCCTCTTTCAGTTTGAAACTGTTAACCTGTGTCCTATCGTTACACTCCCTGATCCAGAGTCTCTCCCCATCTTTCCTGTAGGCCCTCTTTAGGTACTGGAAGGCTGCTATAAGGTCTCCCCGGAGCCTTCTCTTCTCCAGTCTGAACAGCCCCAACTCTCTCAGCCTGTCCTCACAGCAGAGGGGCTCCAGCCCTCGGATTGTCTTTGTGGGCCTCTGCTGGATGAGTTCCAACAGTTACATGTCCTTCTTGTGCCGAGGACTCCAGAGCTGGACACAGTACTCCAGGTGGGGTCTCACCAGGGCAGAGCAGAGTGGCGGAATCCTGTCCCTCGCCCTGCTGGCCATGCTTCTTTTGATGCAGCCCAGGATGTGGTTGGCTTTCTGGGCTGCCAGCGCACATTGCATGCTCGTGTTGAGCTTCTCGTCCACCAGCACCCCCAAGTCCTTCTCCTCAGGGCTGCTCTCAAGCCATTCTCTGCCCAGCCTGGATTTGTGCCTGGGATTGCCATGACCCAGGTGCAGGACCTTGCACTTGGCCTGGTTGAACTTCACGAGGTTCGTGCAGGCCCACCTCTCAAGCCTGTCCAGGTCCCTCTGGATGGCATCCTTTCCCTCCAGTGTGTCAACCGCACCACACAGCTTGGTGTTGTCAGCAAATTTGCTGAGGGTGCACTCAATCCCACTGTCCGTGTCTCTGACAAAGATGCTAAACAGCACTGGTCCCAGTACTGACCCCTGAGGAACGCCACTTGTCACTTGTTTCCACATGGACATCGAGCCATTGACTGCAACCCTTTGAGTGCGGCCATCTGGCCAGTTCCTTATCCACCGAGTGGTCCATCCATCAAATGCATGTTTTTGCAATTTAGAGACCAGGATTGTTGTGCAGGACAGTGTCAAACGCTTTGCATAATTCCAGGTAGATGACGTCGGTTGCTCTCCCCTTATCTACCAATGCTGTGGCAACATCGTAGAAGGCCACCAGTTTGTCAGGAATGATTTGCCTTTGGTGAAGCCATGTCGGCTGTCACCAGTCACCTCCTTATTTTCCATGTGCCTTAGCAGAGATTCCAGGGTCACTGGTATAAAACTTGGTGTTCAACGGACATCAGACGTACAATCTTTCTTAATGAGTAACTGGTTCTAGAGACCTGCTTTGAGGCCATATAGGTAGCAGCCTTGTCCTGGATAGCTACGTGAGAGCATCACTGATGGCATGCACTCTTTAAAGCATCCACAATCCGAGTACAAGAGCATCGCTGCAAAGGAAATGATGCATAAAGAAAAATGAACTGAAACCCATTTGTTCGTGGCAGTTGTATGAGAATGTCACTGAATAGGTCTCTCTCCAGCTCAAATAAAGGGCTGCTAGGACCCAAAGAGTCACAAAAAGAAGATACTAAGATGGTAAGACACAAAGAGAACACAAATGCAAGGTGTGGGCAGACTTGGCCTTTGACAGAGCCTGGGGATAAGCAGAGCTGTGCTGTGCATCTGCAGAGAAATGCATCCATGGAGAAAATCACAATTTCAACTCAGCGATGAGCAAATCTTGTGAGCTTCCTGCTTGGTTTTAATCACAAGAGCTCAATTGCAAAAGGAACCATCATCCGTGCTTCCTTTGAGGATCATTTTATACCCCACACTGTGGGCTATAAAAGGAATCCTTATTGGAGTGATTTCATGCCTAACAAATGCTGTGGACCCTCACCTTTCTGGGCATCAGATAAGCAATAACTTGCTGTTGAACTGGAGTGTAACATTTGGAAAGCCAATACAGCTCCACATCCATTCTCGTCGTTGATGGGCTGATCATCTTGATTTGCTGTGACTTGCCACTGACCCTTCATATATTTGGGAGAAAAGCGAGTGACATTGGATGTGGGAGACCATCGTTCCTCTTCTTGCTTTACAGAATGTAGTTTATTCTTTCAGTCAGCTTTGTTTAAGGAGCTCAAGGTGAAGGAAGAGCTGTTTCCATAGGACTAGGATGCCCTGCATTTGATTTTGAAGTTTTGTTGTTGTCGTTTCCCAACAGCTATAATGAGGTGGAGCTGCCAAGGTTGGCATCAAAAACAACATATTTGAGAGAAACATAAGAAATGCAGTTTTTGCCTGAAGCCTTCAATACCCTTCGTTTCCAAGTGACAGTGCCCTCAGCCAATTTCCTGCCATGGGGTGGTGTAGAGCAGTTTAGAATATCTCTGGTTTTATTCCCACTTGCGAGAGATTTGCTCATGCACCTGGTCGCTGATGCAGAGTTTAGAGTGAAATTCCCTCTGGTTCTATTTTGTTGCTGTCTATGTATTTCAGGAAACAGAGCTGCAGCAAACTGGAACAATAAGTTAAATGTTTTTATTTACTCTTACCAAGAGCTAAACATTGGAGGGCAGGTCTTTAACTGCTGGAGAACGTCCTTCTTCCCTTGGCTTAAGTGAAGCCGTGATAATTTATAGAAGTGTATGGGCCCCTTCCAGGGTTCTGTGAGCCCAGGCAGGAGGGAGATCTAGGCCCCTTCTGTCTTATGAAGTGATGTTGTCACAATATTTGTCTGTCACTGAGGTTGTTTTGCAGATGACATCACTGCTGAAGAGTGCTCTTGTCGCTCTTGAAAAATTTTCAGTGTGTTTGCAGTGACTAGAGGAATGAGCTCCCGTGTGCACTCACAGGGATTGACCAAAGTATCACCGAGCTGATAAAACACAACCCCTGCTTGGCTGGACACCCACAACTTCTGCGTTTGTTCGTTGTGAAAAGAACTGATGAGTGGAGCTGCTTCACCGGCTTCCCTAAACAGCAAGCTAAATTGCAGTGGTATTATTTGCGTAATGGGCTTTGTATATTGGCCCATCCTTCTGCCCCCTCCCTGTCGCGGCTCCTGCTGAGCCTCATTCCTTATAGGACTAAGTGGCTGCGCAGAAAAAGCAGACGTTGTCACATTCAGCCCTCCTTTTTCAGATTACATCTTCTCTGAAATAATATAACATAATTACACCCCCACACCCCGTTCCATCAGCCTTTCAGTCATCACGCTGCGGTATGGTTGCTATTCATTTATTTATCTAACAATTAAAATCTGCACCTACCTCTAAAAGCTCCTTAATTACAACAACGTAAAAGTCTTTAGGAAAAAAAGAAAATAATTGGTGTTCTGCACTTGATAACTGAATTCTGCAGCAAGCCGTATCCTCCTTGTTCTTTTCTTTTTTTTAATGTATATTTTTCAGGTTTCCTCATGTAGGGCACTTTGTGTTCTGCAAGTTTATATTTTTCTAAATGCTCCTTTCGTTTATGCTTTCCTCCAGAAAAAGACATGACACTTAGACCCCTGCACAAACTAATTCAAAGGATAACAAAAGAACTTTCCTGAGATGCAATTTGTTTAACACTTTACACGTAAGGTGGAGAGGAAAGGGAACCAATTTAGTACATGAGTTATTGCTAATGTATCTCTGGGTTTGGGTGATTATTTTAGCGGGGGCGTTTGGGGCGGGGGGGAAGGAAAGAAAAGATGTGTTTCTCAGTCGCGTAATTCAGAGGCTGGGAGAAAGAGCAGAGATTGTCTGCTTTCTCCTGCCTGCGCGTGCCCTGCTCCCGCGTCCCCGCTGCGCTCCGTCCCCTCCCGGCGTGGGAAGGGGAGCGCGGCTGCGATCTGTGGCACGTCTTCACTCCTTTCACAGGTTGTCATTCCCCTTGATGAAAGCTTACGCTTAACTCAGGGGCCCAGATCCCCTGGGGCTGCTGGAGCACGACAGCTCCACTGAAGGCATTTCTGGGACCTCCCTGTGTACTGGGAGTCGTCTGCAAAAATACTTGGAAAAGTCCAGCCTGCAGGTGGGGGTTAAGTAGGAGCAGATAGAGCAGGAGTTGCTTTCTTTTCTGCTTCCTTTTCATTGTTCTGTTAACTTGTTTTTCTTTTCTTTTCTTTTTTTTTTCCTCTTCAGTGGATAATGGGAAAAGAAAATGGATTGTTTTTTTATTTAAAGATTTATTTCAGCCGTAAGTCATTTAGCATGACCAAGAAAATGGCTCTCCGACCCAGAATGTTATCTTTAGATGGAGAGATACGTATTTCCCACAAGAATATTTTTCACATATATCCCTCCACAGAAAATGTATTTGTATGGAGAATATGCATTGCAGAGCATCTACTTATGCATCAGTGTGACTGTGTTATCACTGAAGGAGAAATTCAAGGATCCTGTACAGCCTGAAATGTCCTGACTCGGAGCGCACTGGGGAGCTGAACACGCTTTCTGAGCTTTTTTCTCTGCTGTTTCCAGCGTGCCCTTGCCTTTTAGCTAGTAATGGTAAAACTCATTCTGTTGAAAAAAGAGTGTTGCCCCTCAAATGACCCTGTGAATGAGTTATTAAAATACCAATAGCTGATTAAATTTGTCATGTAAACCGATGAGCTATAGTGATGGGAAAGAAGCGGGAAGAGCAGAGCAAGGAGGAAGGAAAGCTGTGTCCAGCTTTGGACTCCCCAACATCAGAAGGACATGGACCTGTTTGAGCAGATCCAGAGGAGGCCACGAAGATGATCAGAGGGCTGGAGCCCCTCTGCTGTGAGGACACGCTGAGAGAGCTGGGGGGGTTCAGCCTGGAGAAGAGAAGGCTCCTCACAGACCTTATTGCAGCCTTTCAGTCCCTAAAGGGGCTGCAGGAGAGATGGGGAGGGACTCTGGATCAGGGAGGGGAGCCATAGGATGAGGGGGAACAGTTTTAAACTGAAAGATTTAGATTGGATATTAGGAAGAAATTCTTTGCTGTGAGGGTGGTGAGCCCCTGGCCCAGGTTGCCCAGAGAAGCTGTGGCTGCCCCATCCCTGGAGGGGTTCAAGGCCAGGTTGGACGGGGCTTGGAGCAACCTGGTGTGGTGGGAGGTGTCCCTGCCCAGGGCAGGGGGTGGAACTGGATGGCCTTTAAGGTCCCTTCCAACCCGGACCATTCTATGATTCTATGAAAGGTCCATTGGTTTGGGGGTTGAAGGTAACTAAAGGGTTTGCACAAGTTCTGTGTGTTCGCTGTGGTGTCGTGCCAGCATGACCATCTCTGTCAGCCTCCAGCCTGTGTCTCCAAAACTTAAAGAATCCCAGACTGGCAGGGGTTGGAAGGGACCTCTGGAGATCATCTAGTCCAACCCCTGCCAGAGCAGGGTCACCCAGAGCAGGTTACACAGGATTGCCTCCAGGCAGGTTTGGAATATCTCCAGAGAAGGAGACTCCACTTGTGCAAAGCCTGGGCGTGTATCCCCATGTCTCCTCCCAGGGCAGTTCCAGACAGGCCACAACTGCACCAGCCTGTTCACCTGGGCTGAAAAACCTATGAAATGATCGACTGATGGGGCTTTATAAACATGGAGATCTTCGCAGAGAGTCATGAATTGCTCCTCTTCATCTGTCCCTACAAGCCACAGAAGTTCTTTAAAAACAGCACAAATTGAGCAATAATAACTAATAAAAAATGTATTCCTTAAGAATAATAGTTTCTAAAAATGTATTCACAGGACACATTTATTGAATCTAAATGAGAGGTAACTATGAACCCTGCTGTCTGCATTCTGTCGTCAGATAAAATGAACCAAAAGAAGTTTTCTTTTTTCACCATTCTTTGCAGTTTTATTCTAAAAAGCAAGCAAACAAGCACGCCAAATTGTGCTCCTGTTCCTTTCATCCTTGTGCACTTCAAGGAGGAGCTCTTGGACATTTTCATTTCAGCAGATCAAATAGCAGAAATTCCCCCTTTATCTTTTGCCTGCCTGCTTCCTCCGGTCTGTTCCGACGCTCCAAACCCAATCCAACCCTTTTTCACCTGAAACACAGGCGAGTCGCAAGCGGTGTGGCTGCACGCGGTGAGGCTGGTGCCCAGCCGTTGTGGTGCTGGGGATCAGTCGGTGCAGCTGGATGGCAAAGGCCGTGCGCGCGGAGGGCACGTGTCTGGATGTCTTTACACCAATGGTACAAGACGTTGTAAGGACATTTGCCTGCAAACAATTATGAAAATTAGATGTCCTGGAGGCAGAGCTTTGCACATTTGGGATTCACTTGCTGGCCAGACAGTTTTGTCCTGGGAATGGTTCCCAGGGGCAGCATAAAGTAGCTGAGTTTTAGAGTGAATTTGATCAGTATCTGTAAAAATAATACAGTGCCTTACAAAGAACTTCATTTTCAGGCTGATGGTAACTTGGCAATATCTATGAGTAAATCAGTGTGTTGGGGGTGTGATCTAAAGCGGAACTGACAGGAAATGTTTTTTCCAATCATTGAGACCTACACAAATGAGAAATTTTGCAATGGTCATCAGTCCAGTAGCTAAAACAACAGGAGACCTGAGTTCAGGTCACCGCCTACACCGTAAGTTCTCTTTCTTCTGAAACTTACTTTCAGTGTCTCTTACAACTAGCATATACTTTAGATATTCTTGTAGGATGTCCAAAGGTATGGGCCAGCCTTAACCCAGTGTTTTGTAGCCACATTTAACTCATGTGGCACTGGAAGAAATAAAGAAACCTCAGTTGGATTAAGGAATCATAGAATCATAGAATCATAGAATCATAGGTTTGGAAGGGACCTCTGGAGATCATCTAGTCCAACCCCCCTGCCAGAGCAGGGTCACCTAGAGCAGGTTACACAGGAACATGTCCAGGCGGGTTTTGAATGTCTCCAGAGTTGGAGACTCCACCACCTCTCTGGGCAGCCTGTTCCAGTGCTCTGTCACCCTCAGGGTAAAGAATAATTTGGGGCAGAATGGGAATTGAATGTATCTCTGATACCACTGGCTAGTGTCGGTCTTGCTCCAGTTTTGATAAGAAATTTCATCCTGGATTTCAGAAGCTGTTCACCATGGGCATTCTGCAGAAGCTGACCTATTCTGCACCAACTCTGGGGTTAAACAGCTCAGGATTTGCTGATGGGACGATGTCTGCTGTAGGATTCGCAGTCAGATGTACACAAAGTCCTGGCTGTATTAACGGAAATATGTCAGGTGATGTTCTCTGATGGGATCTGCCCTCAGAGGATATGAGAGTCCCGGTTTACATCTGCCAGGGGATTTCAGCCGACAGAGCGTCGTGTGTTGGGAACTGCCAGATACGGGTTCTTGTCCATGCCCTTTGCATACGATTGGTGTTTATAGAGTTATTTGGATGCCCACAGCAGCACAGAGTTTCTCTCCAGGGGAATTTTACTCTCAAGTCAGAGCCCTTTTTCTCCCTGAGGCATGGGAGAATGCCCAAGATACTGCGGGTGTCAGGTGGAGAAACAGTATCTCTGCAATAATGTCCGGTGGGGACAAGAGAAAGCCCTGCTGCAGGGTTGCCACAAGCTCGAGGCTCTCTTCAGCCTCGCTGGAAATCTGCAGAGTGGCTTTTTTTGCTGGTCTTTGCTCTTGTCTTTTGATGGAGTCGGTTCGATATTCTTTTATTTGGGAATTTCACCACCTCTTTCGTTAAAACTGCTCCAAGTGCAGACCATGATGTGCTCTGTCTTTCTTCCACATCTCTTGATGCTTACAAGCCACCAACTGGAAATGGTGCACAAGGTGCAGTCCTGTCCAACATGACCGAGAACTGCGGAGTCCCAGCAGACACCGTATCGGGAGTCCAAGAGATGTGCATACAGTCACCTTCACAGCAGGATTGTTCTCACCAAGCTCTGATCACCTACACACCTGAATGAGACTGCTCAGCTCCTTGTAGTGAGTAATTCAGCTGACCTGAGATACCTGTGTAGCCATCTTCAGCTTATGCCAGTCTCTGGACAGAAAAGCTTCTCCAGTGGGTCACGGAGAGTCCACCCAAAATCTGCACTGCCTCCTGAAGGCATTTCTTTTCCTTACGGATCAAGAAAAATCCCTGACCCCATCCCTGACAGATCTAACCTACCTGCTGTGAGAGTGGGACATGCTGCCTGGGCAGTGAACCTTGTGGTTTTCAGCATAGGAGGCAATTCTAATTATTTGTCTATTGTTGGAAGGACAAAGAAATTACTTGCATAGAATAATAATCTTTAAAAGGTTTCCATACAATCTCAGTATTCCTGATGTTTTCAGTTTGATATTGTCTTCACAAACACAGCTTTTCTGCCATCTAATTTTAAAGTTCTAGCATTTGTCAAGCCTTGCTTAAGTACTAATTCTAGATCGCAGCACAATCCCAAATTTAGCAGGAGTCAGAGAAGCTTAGGGAGAGACTGATTCATTGTAAGCTTTTATAGAAGAATTTATACATAAAGTACAGTTATAATGAAAGAATATATTAACAATATATTAAGCACAGCGTCAAACAGCCATGCAAATAGGTGCTGTTTCAACATCCAGACAAAGAGATGGCAGCTTGTGTAGCTCCCTGCTGAAACTCATGTGGCTTTATGTGCTCCGTGGATGTCGCCTCTATTACCTTAATTATTTTACGCAGTGACGGGCTCTGTGGGGCTTCCTGGCTTGCCGTTGTACTCTGCTAAACCTCACAGCCAAACTCTTGGTGCTTTGTATTCCACACAGAGTCCTCCATCAGAGCCTGGATGGGCAGTCTGGGTTTTGATGGTATCTGAAATCAAAACAAGCCTGGAGTATTCATACCTGATGGAAAAACGCCTGTCTTGAGGGGAGCCGGCCTGGATGAACTCTCCTGGCTTTTCCGTCTATGTTTCTGTTTCTGCCAGTGGGAGTCCCTTTTTGAAAGGTGTGTATCACAGTTACTGTCTTCTCAGGAGGCTGTTGAGTGTTTAGAAAGCTGTTCATGAAGTTCATGGGGACTTTCTCTCTGGGAATATAACCACTTCTGTACCATAAAGCTAAGAGCTGTAGAGAGCTCCAGATAAAGAAACGCGACTGTCCTTTCTTATCTCCACTCATCCTAACAGGTGTCCCTGAGGTTGTAAATTTATGTGAGGAGAAGGCAAGAACAGTCTGAGGGATCTTCAGCCATATCAGAAACCTTTCCCAGGGCGGAAGGATTGACGTTACCATCAGTAAAGGCTGAACTGTGGCCTGAGTCCCTTTTCCCACTGAGTCAATTGCTCTGGAAAATGTGGTTGCTCTCATTTGGTTTGTGCGTGCTGTCTGGCAGGTGGCCGGCCACCCTGTGTTGCACGCAGAGCCCTGAAATAAAACCCGAGCAGATATATGCAGTGAAATGCCTAATTCCTCAGAGGTTTCTAATTCCACAAAAGATAATTTGTGTGCCCGTGCTATTACCGTTGTTACAGTTTTATTACAGCCAGGCCAAAAAGTCATCTTGGAAATGAGGTGGAATTATCCTTATTTGTCACTTTTGTGGGAGGAATGCATCATTCCTCGCACTTGCCATAGGACCCTCATTCATTCCAGTGCTTTACACTTGTGGATATATGGTCTAATCATGTTTCTGCAAAGGAGGTGCTCAGGCTCGTGATGTGAATGACTCTGTGGCGGTGCAGAAGCAATCGCTGAGTTTGCCACTCACTGCTCCTTCTGAAAGAGGTATTTGTGTTTGAATAGGGGCTTTCTTATCATACTATCCTATTTTTTTTTAATTTTTTTTGCACCGTTCTCCATTAAAATGAGGATTTCCTCTCTCACCCCATCGTGTAGTCATGGAAATTGCCTTTTTTTGTTGTTGTTTTTTAGAAATCCTGTGGTAAAATGTGCTCTCCCTTGCTAGCAGCTTGTGGCCAAAGCAGTTCTGTGGAGCTGATGGAAGCTGGGGCATGTCCCACCTCTGCTTCTGGCATAACCTTTAGAGTCTTCAGCTTCCTCAGGGGTAAGGACCTCTGCCTGGCTTTTCTGCTCACTGCCTTTCTGGGGAGAAATCCTAAACATCGTAGACCCCTGGTTCTGTTGGTGAGTGCACTGAATTCCTTAGCTACACTCTGGGGTCACCTTTGATTCAGAGGAACATGGCCATTTTCCAGGCCTGGGGTTTGCCCTTGCTACCACCTTTGTAGCGCTCCTTCATCCAGGGAGATGCCAGACATGCGCCAGGTGGGCTTCCCCCATGGGGCAAGCACTGTAGGGAGCCCCGTCAGGATCATCAGCCTGTAAGATGAAAGAGATGCTGCTGCCAGAGAGGAGAGACAATAAACCTGTTTGTGCTGGGAGCAGGGCTATGCCTAGTCTCTGGAGCTAACTTTCCCAGCCCTTCTGCAGCAGGCTTCAGGTGCTCCTTCTCAAAGAGGAACTAGATAAAACTATCAGTGTTTTGGGTTTTTATGGAGGCAGCCCAGTGACTAGTGCTAGGAAGCAATGACACCTCCTGATTCCTCTGGACAACCGTCTTCCTCCTCAGGCAGTGAAGGCCTTGAGGAACGCGAGCTTGAGGGTGTGAACCCCTGTTCAGGAAGGCTTTGGTGCCCTCCGTGGGCTGTAGCTTCACAGCAGTGAGAGACCTCAGGAGTCCGGGCTGGCAGAAGTGATAGGCTCATATTCACCATACCTCTCAGTTGTCCTTGAGGCTGTATAGTTGACAGGAAGAGACCTTGTGCCACATAAGAAGTACCTCCCATTGCTATGGGATCCTACCACCTGGGTTGGTTGCTCCCAGCCTTTTTTTTCCAGGGGCCGTGTCACCATCGTTTCCCTGCAAGCAGGAGCTGGAGTAAGAGCAATAGGTGGTCAGGCCCTGCTTTCTGTTGTCACAGGGCTTTCAGGATGTCCAGCTAGCCTTGTTTGGAATTAGACCACCACCTGGGTGGGAGTGAAAGATTATCTAAAGCTTTGGTTACTTGGCTTGTGGAAGGGGATAGGGCTATCTTTCAGACTGATGTAAACAGCTTCTCACATGCCAGGTGTCGGCAACCTCAAAATGCTTGAGCAAGGATGAAATTGTCTGTCATCCACTTGGGGCTGCAGCTGTGGAGCATGCTTTTGGCCCCAGGAGTTCATGAGCATCCAAGGGAGGCCTCTCTGAAAATGCCAAATAAATTCTCATTTGACCATCTTGGACAATTCTTCCATTTGCAGGTGAATGGGGAAGAAAAAAAAAAAAAGTAACAATTCCAAAGTCTGTCCTTACCATTGGACATCGTGTCCGAGTTTCCTTTTCCAGGGCTGTGGGAGCAATTCTTCTGACTCTGGGGAAGAAAGAAATGTGTTTCTTCTTGTGCAGTATATCAGATGCGGGAAAACAATGAGGTGAAACAGGGACTGACAGGGGTAGGGAAGTCAATGACAGGTCTGGGCTGTGGGTGATCCTTGTCAGATTTTTCCTTAAGACATGGTTGCTGTTAATGAGGACTAAGTTCCCACGCACCCACCCCGAAACTTGGCAGAAGTATACCTAATTCTCCTGTGCTCACTGAATGTGTTTTCCCCTTTTGCCAAAAAAAAAAAAGAACTGAATGTCTTAACAAACATATTTCTATTAAAGGGAGAAAAGACCAGAAGGCAGATAAAAAGGATAACAATCCCCAGCACCTAAATTAGAACAAACCAGTCTATAGTCTTCTCTCCCAGAGGGCTGGTTGCTGAACTAGACTGTGCTTTTGCCCTCCTGCAGTGACCTTCACCTCCAGCTTAAGAGAGCGAAGACCTGCAGGACAGCAAGGTCCAGTTGGGCTGAGCTCCCGAGTGATGTGTTTTTAGCTGCTCCTCACTCACGAGATGTGTTTCCACCTACCAGCAGCTCCCGCAAGCCACCCCTCACTCCCCGCTTCCCTCCCTGCACTGATCCTGGCAGCCTTGCTAATAGTTTCTTATTTTAGCTGTTGGAAGAAAGTGTGTGACATTGAGAATTAAACATACTCTCAGCTCACACGACGCTTTTCAGCATTTTTTTCTGCATGCATGAGACTCTTATTCCAAGTCCTTTGTCTTCCCCTGCTCTTTAGCCTCTAACCTTCGCACCTTAATATTGGATATTGTTGTGCTGCTCACGAAGAGAGTTCGTGTCCTCGTTTGGACCCTCAGCATCCCAGAAACTAATGCTGAGGTGGTGGGCAGGTGTGGGGTTCGATTGAATTTTTATGCTCTTTTCTCTTTTGTGTGTATAAACCCTCCTTAGAATGAGTTGGTAGGTGTTGAGTTAGGAACTGCTGCCTGTGGTTACCAGAAAGCTTCACTTTTTTTAGCCGTAAGGCCCCTAACGGGACAAGCTCTTGTGTTTTTCTTTGAAGTGCTTCTGGCACAATATCTCAGTGTGAGAAGGTGGATTCACACTTCTGTGGCTCCAATAGCCATGATGCTGAGAAGGACCATAATGGTGCAGGTCATTCTCATCATTTTAACAAAATTTGGTTACTGTCCATCAGCTCACCAGCACCTCCTATAAAAAAATGCAAGCAGCACTTGTAGAGGAAAAGGAAATTTCCGGCAAGAAGCCCATTTTTCTTAATTGAATGGTGTAGCTTCTCTGCAGGAAGCTTTAGTTCTCCCCAAAACTGCACCAAATACTAGTCAAGGCTTTTCTGGGAAGTGACTATAGATAGAAACCGAAGGAGACACGCAAAGGGGCACCGTCCCAAGATGGTTATATGTGAAGACGCTCTTTATTTCAGTGCATGTAATTACGGTAATTGTGCAGGAAAATGCCCTGACTGCTCTGCACAAATCCCCACTTGTTATTTGGGTTTGCAGTTATTAGGTGAGTTTACATAAATTCCTCCTTCACTTTACCATGTAAGAGAGACCCTAGTGGTTATAGGAAGGGGCATAGATTTATAGGGACAACCAAGGAAAACAGGAGTTCTAGATTAAGGATAAAACTCTCTTTAGGAATTGCTTTTCCACAGCTTTGCTGATGGATGAACTGAAATAAAATAATTAAGTCAAAGGGACTGGAAATAAGTAAAGAAGATCCTGAAGCTTGAACTTATACAATAAATACTTGCCTTTTAGATCTGTCTTTTGTTTGCAGCAGTCAGATCTGCACGGTGTATTAGCAAATGAGTGCATGAAATTTTGTATTTCCGTGCATTTTATTTCTCTTGTAGTCGTTAAAATAATGCCAAATTGAGCATGAAGCTGACGGGATGCAATTGCTGTCATTGGAAAAGAAGAGTGAGCGGGCTGGGGAAGGCCGTCCTCCCTCCCAGCAGCTGCCCAGCTGGGAAAACTGCTCAAAGGCAGAGTGAGGACGTGGAGATGCTGTTGCTTGTGTGGTGCTAACATCCACCTTCAGTCAATGCCCATCGATGTCTGATTGCACATTGCTTAACTTCAGGAGGTCAAGCAGAATGTGTTTGCCAAGAAACGGAGCTCCCATTGCAAATGGACATAAATGGTTCCTCATTACTCCTTCACACCCTTTCCTTATCTCCTAACACCACCGATAATAATGGTGGAGTGTCTAGTACATAGCAAAGTGAACCAGGGTCAAGCCTGTGTTTTGCAGGAAATACAGTCACATGAAGAGAGCAGAGGAGAGAAAAAGGATTCAAAAGCAGCGTGGCCAGCAGGGCGAGGGAGGGGATTCTGCCCCTCCGCTCTGCTCTGGTGAGATCCCCCTGCAGTGCTGCCTCCAGCTCTGGGGCCACCAGCAGCAGAAGGACACGGACCTGTTGGAGCGGGGCCAGAGGAGGCCACGGAGATGCTGGGAGGGCTGGAGCCCCTCTGCTGTGAGGACAGGCTGGGAGAGCTGGGGGGGTTCAGCCTGGAGAAGAGAAGGCTCCGGGGAGACCTTAGAGCCCCTTCCAGTCCCTAAAGGGGCTCCAGGAGAGATGGGGAGGGACATTTTACAAGGGCATGTAGTGATAGGATGAGGGGTAATGGCTTCAAATTGGAAGAGGGTAGATTTAGATTGGATATTAGGAAGAAATTCTTTGCTGTGAGGGTGGTGAGCCCCTGGCCCAGGTTGCCCAGAGAAGCTGTGGCTGCCTCATCCCTGGAGGGGTTCAAGGCCAGGTTGGACCAGGGGCTTGGAGCAACCTGGTGTGGTGGGAGGTGTCCCTGCCCAGGGCAGGGGTTTGGAACTGGATGGTCTTTAAGGTCCCTTCCAACTCTAACTGTTCTGTGATTCTATGATGTTCCTTTTGAAATTATCTGAACATCAGCTCCTCAGGTGGTGTAAGACACCATGAAGCACCATCAGCATCTTTGCTCCCGTTGGGCTCCACCAGCAGAGGAGCTCACCTGGGTTGTCATAGTTGAAAGAAGTTTAACAAGATTAGGAAAAATAGTCACAAAGATGTTAAAGGAACTCCATACTGATCAATATTTCTCATTTATCATCACATAAATAGTCCTGTTGAGCTGGCTAATTCCTGTTCCACCTGCCAAACAGCTCTTGCAGTAAATTAAATATGTATGTAAATAGTGCATGCATGTGGCTGACAGACCAGCTAAATCTGTCTGTGAAAAGTCGATGTTTCCATCAACACCTGGTTCTTGTGAAATAATATTGCCTTTGTTACCAGGTAACAATAAAAGGCAGGTTAAATGCCAAGGTACCGATTCGACTTGTACTGAAAACGTTCCATGTGAAGAACACAGGGGCAGTGCACAGTCCATGGAAGTTCTTACTTAAAACATACAAATGAAATTCAAGTGGCTTGTTGGGGTGAATATCAGCCTTTGTGAGTAGTCTGCTTCTTGCACAGGATTTGTCAGAACAAGAATTTTCATAAAAAACCCCAGTATTTGTTGTAAAATGTGATAGTAAAAAATGGCTGAATTCTGAACAGATAGAACTGTTTTCTTGACAGTTCCATGGTGGGGAGCTGTGCAAAAACACTTCAGTTTTTCTTACTTCCTTTGTTGTTTCCTGGGGTCAAGTTAAGCTTATCTGGAAGTCCGGAATCCTGAATATGAATTTCCCCTTTTAAATCAGAAATTTATCTTGGAATTTTTATTTAGTTGTTTGTTTGGTTTTCTGTCCTTTAAAAATAATGTCCTCTTGACTTTACCACTTAGTTACCAGTATATTTTTCATCAGAAATTTATTAACTAAAGGAATGCAGACAGCCAGCTAGCACTGGGAATCAGAAAAGATCTTGGCCCGCGTGAGCCTGGCTCTTCAATATTAAACGTGAAATAATAGCACAGTCAATAGCTTTTTGCATTTAAAAAAAAAATCGTGAAAAATGTCTTTCAACCTTGAAAACACGCACGTTGAAGTATGTGTGCTGCTCATCACAATGAGAGAAGTTGTTTTGCTTTGCCTTGTCTTGATTCTGCTGGCTGGATACCACGGCAGCATTTAAAATGAAACCCTGACAGTAGTGAAAGAAACACTAAAACAACTTTTGCCGTCTGCTCAGGGCCAGAATTTAATGCCATTTTGACAGAAAGGGGCTTTCCCCTACCCTACGCATACAGGGATACTTGTATTTCCCATACACTACAAGCATCTTCAAGGGAAAGGACAAGGTGGCCTGGAGGATTATGGATTTTTGTAATCTGTTGTCACTTCACTCCACTACTTACTGCTCAGATGAAGTTTAGCTGCACAGTAGACATTGATTTCACTGTATGAAGTTGTCGGAAGGTTTAATTAATGTTATGATCAATCTGCTTTATTTATTCCTGTCATTGGCTTTAAATTGTTTGGGCTGCCGGCTGCCTGTACTTGTGTGTGAGAGAGATCAGCGTGGGAGTATCGTACCTGTTATCCTGCAGTATTGCAGCCGTTGTGCTCCTCGGCACCCTGTGTCACCCAGCATGTTTTCTGAAAAGTTAGTTTTAGCAGTAAATACTGAGTTTAGTAAGGAGTTAGTTTCAGGAACTCCATTTCCGAGTCTCCTAGGTATTAGGTAGAAGGAAATACATATATTTTTGTCTGAACTTTCTATAGGCGCTTGTGTTGCTTTGTTTATTTATCATGCCTTTTTTATTGCTTTTTCTTTTCCATTTTGCCCATATATTTTGGATCTGAATCATTCAACACCATAAAGGAGATTTGCGGTGAATCAGATGTGTTGTGGTGCTTTTACATCTTTCCCACCAGGGCTTGGGAAAAAACAGGATTCAAAGTAGATTCTACATTTTGGGGCAAAACCTTACCTGGCAAAAAGAATCAGCTTCCATTACTTAGGATCTTTTGCAAATTTGAGTTAGTCAAAGGCAAAAATGGAGGACAAAAAAAAAAAGGATTTGATTTGACATTTCAAAGTAAGATGCTGATGATTTCAAGTTTGACACTTCTTTTTTTTTTTTTCCTAGAAATATCCGTTGGTTTCTTTTAGAAATACTTTAAAAAACCAACCCTGAAAACATCTCGTGGGTCTGAAAGGAAGCTTGCATCTCTCTTAAGTCCTCACCTGCTCCAGGCATAGATTTGCCATTTTCTGAGGCTGTTCACTTTCCCAGATGCCATGTGTTTCTTCCTGAGAATGTCTTTCTTAAGAGGAGAATGATAATACTTTTATTTGGTGTAAAATGTCTCTAAAGGGAGAGCATGAAGATTTCTGTACCTACTCCCCAGGATGACCTTGTGAAATGGTGCGGTTTCATGAGCAAAAGAATAGCTGAGCACCAGGCTGTTCAGCCCATGCTTTTGAGCACTGAAACTATTGAAAGATGGTTGAAAAGATTTTGGAAGAGAAAAGGGCGGGGCGGGGGGGGTGGGGGTGAAACCCACCCAACCAACCCAACAAAACCCCACCAGTCAACCCCAGCCTGGAAACGCTGCTCCAAAAATAACTGATTGTGTTATGTCCCCACATAGGCTCAACTCACTAAAGCTTGGACCCCAAATGCTTGATGTAGAAGAAGTGCTGGTCCCCACATGGTGCCATTAGTGGATGGTCTCATTCTCAACTTCTTTCCAAATGGCTGCTACATTATTAACTCTTGCTTTCGCCCGCCCCCAAACCTTGTGGGTTTTACTGGTAGAAAGAAATTTTTATGGGAATCGAAGTGGTGGGTTCAGAAGGGAAAAGCTGGTTGGCCAGGTCAGGCAGGCAGTCGTCGCAGGGACTGTGCCCACGAGCCGACCTGCCCGCTGAGGGTGGTGGGAGGAGAGGAAAGATCCCAGGGTGCTTCACTGCCAGTTTCGGCATCTGGGGAAGGTGAATTTGCAGTGGTGCTGTTGGCTGGGGCAGGAGTCTCTCCTGCAGTGCTTACACTGAAAAGACCTCTGTGAGACATGTTCTCCAAATACAGGTGGGGAACCCTGCCGTGGTGAGCAACCTTCATCACATGGCCAGTTCAGGCCTCCATCCCTGCGAGAAGGCTGGGAGTAAATTAGAGTGGAGGAAACTCTGATTCCCCCAACAGCAGAAGGACATGGACCTATTCGAGCAGATCCAGAGGAGGCCACAGAGATGCTGGGAGGGCTGGAGCCCCTCTGCTGTGAGGACAGGCTGAGAGAGCTGGGGGGTTCAGCCTGGAGAAGAGAAGGCTCCGGGGAGACCTTAGAGCCCCTTCCAGTCCCTAAAGGGGCCCCAGGAGAGATGGGGAGGGACTCTGGATCAGGGAGGGGAGCCATAGGATGAGGGGGAAGGGTTTTAAACTGAAAGATTTAGATTGGATATTAGGAAGAAATTCTTTGCTGTGAGGGTGGTGAGCCCCTGGCCCAGGTTGCCCAGAGAAGCTGTGGCTGCCCCATCCCTGGAGGGGTTCAAGGCCAGGTGTGACGGGGCTTGGAGCAGCCTGGTCTAGTGGGAGGTGTCCCTGCCCAGGGCAGGGGGTTGGAACTAGATGGTCTCTAAGGTCCCTTCCAACCCAAACCATTCTGTGATTCTATGAACCTGCTTGAAAGGGTTCAGAAAAAAATGTGTGAGAATAACCAGAAAAACAGCGTGGTGTTTCACTGCAAACAGGATGGGATTCTCCATTTGGGTACCTGCATCGGAGCAAATCTGGGATACCGCTGGCACCACCATGGCTGCAGTGCAGCGACGTGAGGAGCCACAGCTGTGGGGCATGCGGGGCTCAGGCACCACCTAAATTCTCTCCCTTGGTCCCATCAGTTTTACTACCCTCTCCTGGCTGCTTTTCTGCTCCCAGCAGTTGGATGTCTCAGTGTTTGATGCTCTGCCAACTACCGAATTATAATGAATGTTTTTTCACAGGGGGGATGTGGAGAGTAGCGTGGCCTCATAGGAAATGGGGTTTTATCATACATCTGTCAACACGAAGAGGAAGCATTCACCACTGAAATCTCCACACTTTTTTTTTTCCCCTTCAGCAGTTAGATCCTATAAGCAAATGATACTTCCAAAAGGCTTATTGAAGGAAAATATTAAATGCCCTGAAACAGGTTTTAGCTTAGTATCAAGGGAGCACTGTAAACTGGCTCTCTAGTAGAGGTGACTCTGTACCTAAAGGCCTTACACAACCGTAAAAACAACCGTCACTGTCCCATTCTTGAGGCTGGGATGCTCTCGCCTCTGTCCCGAGGACCCTTCTGCTGCCCTCCCACCGGCAAAGCACTGTGGGATCTGCTCAGATCCCTGTATCAGCCTGTAACAGCATCCCACAGGAAAACTGAAATAATTAAAAAACAACACACAACCCGCAGAGCCAAGCAGCTTCATGGAAGGATGAAACTTATACAAACAGAGATCTACAAAAAACCAGAATTAATAAAATATATCCTGCCCATGCATTATGAAACACATCTGCCTGCAGAGTGAAATGCCAACTTTAATTTTTACTTTGGCTTGGGAGTACTGGTCGGGATGAAAATGACTGCATGCATTGGTGAGCAGCCACCTGCAAATGTTTGCACACACCTCCTTTTTCCCCTCTCTCTTTTTTTGGGTGCCCGACTCCAGCCAGAGGGTTTGCGGAAGGGGCTGGGAGTGCACAGCTGCTTTTTTAATGCCGCGGAGATTTGAATTGATCAGGCTATAATCCAGGTGGAGGCACAAAGGAATAAATGCAGCAGCTGAGACTGGTGGCCCATCTAGTTGGGGTGGATTTATTGGGTAGGGTTGTAGGAGCGACGCCCTCCTCTCCCTTTCTCCCTCCTATTAACAGTGCAGTATGTCTTGCTAACGCTGTGTGATTGAAAAGCAGCTGTGAGGCTCCACAGCCCACGTCTGCAGCCAAACCAGCTATTTCCAGCCAGTGCTTTGTGTCTCAAGTGTTTCTGGAAGAAAAGTATTATGGCAAACCACACATGGGTCAGCAGCGGAATAACTGCTCTGAGCAGGAAGGTCCTTCTTGGTCCCTGCCAGTACTTTGCAGACAGAAGCGGGATCCTTTCTAGACCTCCCACTCTTTGTGGTCTTCTTAATATACTTCTACGTCTTTGGAATCGGTATCTGCTACTGATGCCTCTCCTTTAACAATGTGATGTGACTGTGGGTTCCATGGATCAGCTCCTTGCTGCGTAGAAACACACATCCTTTCTTCGGTTTATATTTGCTGGTTTTTCTTTCCTCTGAGTCTGCAAAACTCAAGAGAGAAAAGTCTATCACCCTGGTTAGAAAACGGCTCTGGATATATTGTGTATAAAATTTTTAAGTCAGAGCAGGCGAGCGCAGTGAAGTGCGTGTGGTACCCACCAGCTGCAGAATTACAGCTCTTCAGTGAATCATTCCCCTGCCCCTCCTGCCCCAGCTCGCCATCTGTAGTGGCGAAGAGGTGGAATATTCAACAGCAAGAGGGAAGCTGGGAAGATTAGAAATGAATGCTCCCACAGTTTCCCCTGGAAGTGGGTGTTGCTGTTTCTGTTGCAGCAAAGTCCAGGCAGCTTCTTACGGGAGAACCTTCTGCTCGAGGTAAAGCTGGGTTTTGTACTTTCAAAGTCAGTCTTCAAAACTGCATCGATGAACGAGTAGCGGATCTTTCCTGCTTAAATATTTGAATAGCAGTTTGTTAATTTTTGTTACTCTCAACGTGGATTAATTGCTATTTTATTATGAACTTCAGCTTCTATTAGTTTAGGATTTACATCTTAAATGATAGCATCAGACTTTGTCTTGAATAAAACATTTTGTAACCTAGATGAGTTCATTAAATCCTTGAAGGTGAACTGACAGATTAAAGGCAGCGCAAAGACCCTGATGTGTTTTACAATTGCAAGAATACTCATTTGGAGTTTTATAAAACAACATTGCACATTTCAGATGGTTCAACTTCAAATAGATTGTGATAAATACTGCTGCCTTTTGAAATGTCCTTACCCCTTGTTATCTCCCATTAACAGTTAGTCTTCTGCACCTATCCTCTCCCTCCTCAAAAGCTAATGAGGTGCCATTTTACATTGTTAATCACACAAACAACTAAGGATGTAAGGAAGTAACCCTGCGCCTGCTGCTCTTTTACCTAATTAACCTTGATTGGCGTGGGATGGTCCCAGCATGGGGGTTTGCAGTGGCACACCTACCATGGCCAACCATGATGATCCGGTGCTCTGAGTCGCAAGGGCAGAAATGGGGGAAAGTCGTACTTTTGCTGCTAACTTGATTCCACTGGGAGATGTAGGAGATTTATCCAAAGATGGATGGAAACCCATGGAAAACCTGCTTCTGTGTTGTATTGGGAGGACTCAGGTTATGTCTGGAGTAACACCGTAGTGTACCTACTACAATGTCAGGGAGGCATAATCAGACCCAGAGAGTATGCGTACTTATCTGCCAGGAGACCTGTGATTAGTTAGTCTTAATTATTCATACCTGGTGTGATTAATTATCGTGTATACATAGGCTAATGAGTGTACAGCTGAGCCTCCGTTCTAGGGCAGGTCTGCAGCCTTGGTCTCCTCTGCCTGCTCTGGGCTGGCTGGTCCCACACAGCCACCCTGGGTGACCTGAACTACCAGAGAGGTCTGGTGAGGAGAGCAGGTTTGGGGGTTGCCAAGTGTGGTGTGTATAAAGGAGAAAAAAAAAAAGGAACTTGTTAGACACTTGCTTTTACTGTAGCAGTCTGTTGTAGGTGGAGGATAGAGCCCCAGGAGAGCTTCTGGCTCTGCTCCTCTACAGGACACTGTCACTGGGGCCATGTCCCAGGGTTGGAGACAGAGGGTGGGCGAAGGCAGGAGTTTGTGTTCTGAATTTGGAGGACTAAACAAATAAACACATGTGTGAGAAAATAGTATGGGGCTTAACGCAGAGACAGGGCTCTCAGAAGTATTATTGGAGAGGTTCATTTAATCCCAAAGAGATTCAAAGGGATAATGGCACAGGAGCAGCTCTCCAGACCTCCCTGCCCTTGCCTGCCGGAGGTTACGTGGACTTTTGCGGGATTGATTCATCTGCAGGGCTGGGGGGAATTGGATGATCCAGATGACTAACAATGAGATTTAGGGTCGAATTTATTTCACTGGAGGTAGTTAAATCTGATGCTTTTGTCCCCTGGGTCTTCTGTCTGAACTTAATCCAAGCTAGCGCCGAGCAGAAGTTTTTCCTGTTAGGGGATGTTTAGCGACCTTACATGAAGTGGTCTTGGCAAGTCAGACAAGCGGGCGGTCTGAATACAAAAAGACAGCTGATACAACAGGCGCGCGGGGGTCAGCTGTTCCCGCACGAGGGTCGGTACTGCTGGTAAAGCTTTTACTGCTGCTGGTGGCGTTGTATGGGCTCAAGGGCAGCGCAGCAAAATGTCTCTCGAGGGCATCGTCAGATCAGCGCTTCTTGGCATTTGTTTTCACTCTTTGATTTTTGCCTTCAAAAGGGAGGGTGTGGGTAACGCTATCTATTCTGAGGTTAACCGTGTGTAATCATAGCATGAGCAGGCTGACTCCAGGTTTTCTTGCAGTGCCCAGCGCTGGGTATGTTTCTCCAGTCCTAACTCTGTGTTTCTCTGACTCAGAGAAACTCTGCCTTTTTATAAGAAATGCGGAATATTTCTTTGCCCAGGATTTCTTGGAAAAATTTTGAGTCGTCCCCCCACGTATGCTACCGATCCAGAAATCAGAGGCAGCTGTAAGCCATCCCCATTTAAAAAGAGATCACTTGAGCTCTAAGTCAGCCTGGTGATTTTCCGTGGATTTCTGGGTTCTGAAGCCCCGGGGGAGCAGCTCTGAATCGTTACCAAGGAGGACTGGAGTGAGCAGCCACCAACTCCTGATTAAAGAGGAGGCAACGTGGGGGGAAGGAGCAGGAGAGCGGAGGGGAAGGAGGAGGCGGATGGGGAAGGGTGGCAGCCAGTGGGAACGGGCAAAGGCGTCCGATCCCTGACTTTGATCCGTGACCGCTGGTTCCTCCAGCGAAGCAAGAGAGCCACCGCTACGGCAATCCCCAGCCAGCAGCCTGGGCTCGCTGCCACCGCTGAGCCAGCCTCGAAAACACGTCAGGAGGACTACTGAAGTGTGCTTAGACGGGGGGTCTGGGTCCGGGGGGAGCTGCCGTGTGCCTCTCTGCGGGCTCTGAAGTTGATACGTTAATTACATTAATTAGGTGGGCATGCTTTACATCGCAATTGTGTTTTCATGGCTATTTAAAGTCTGTTTAAATGTTTGCGGAGCTTTCATGGCCGTTAATTAACAACTGGATGCAAATATGTAGAAGGCAAGAAGGCACACATTTTGGGTGCACGCACACACGTTCCTACAAGACCCAACAACATCCTTGCTGGCAAATGGTGATCTCAGTGCCTGCCCTGTGGAGCTTATTCCCGGGGGCTGCTGGCAACGGAGGGTCTTGCTTTTGGGGAACATGATCCCGAAGACACCTGGTGAAAACTGACCTGTAAATCTTTGCCCAAGATTACTAAAACAAAATATACTCATGGAAATAAAATATGTCTGTGATACCTTGGGATATTTCATCAAAGCAGAAAGCGCTGCTGGATTTTACAGAGGGAGCAATGGATGCTCTTTGGGTCAGGTGAACCCACCGGCACTCCTTGAAGGGGTGGGTCCCAGGCGTTGCCAACGCCACTTGGCGTTCCTTTTACTTTTAAACTTAACCGTTATGGGAAAGCTAACACAAAACAGAATCTGACTATAGCAATTCATTTTGGGGCTCACCACCTACTTAGATCAGTGACCAATGTAGCCTTCCGCTTACTCACGTTAGTTGGACCCACCAGAATTAAATAATGTGTTTCTGTAAAAATAGTTCCTCTTCTGCTTACTTCGATCACTTCTGGCTGCTTTGGATAGTCTTGTCAGGTGGTTGCAGAAAGATGCATTTTTTCAGTAATGTAAGAGGATACCGAAATAGGTGGTGGTGGATGTAGCTCCCCGTTGATGCCACGAGGTTACAAACAGGACAGGGAAATCGATGCAGAGGTTTTTCATGGCGAAACGTTTCCCGGTTGTTGTTAACCTGTAACCCGGTGGTGCAGAGCATGTTGTGTGGGATGGGAGCGGGGCCATATGGGAGCATGTTGTGTGCTCTTTGCTCCCTAAGAATATTATTCTGTAAGCATCTCTGGGCAAAGGGCACCTTGCAGTTGGCTGTGAATTCCCAGATGTGCCTAAAGCTAGACAAATACAGTTGTGTTGTTTGGTTTTTTTTTTCATCTTCCAATCCGAAGCATTAGAGGAAAAAAAGATTCAGGTCAAAGAAAATCCCGTATCTTTCAATGATTAAAACCTAAACAGCTGCCACTGGCTTCTGAAAAGTGTTTTTTGTCACCCCCAAGTGTCCTGTGCCCCCTTAATAAGAAATTTGGTCTTATTTTGGAGTCTTCCTCTTTTTAATTTGAAAATGTCAACTCAAAACAAAAACGAAGAGTTGCCACTAGTAAACATTGGCCTGAAAAGTTTTAGTTTCAAACATTTCCTCTCGTTTTGCCAATGTAATGCAAGTCCAAGTGGCACTGATCCTTTTGAAAACCTGACTTCCATTGCATTGACAACGGCTGGGCAAAACATCCCATTGCTCACTCCTGCATATAATATCCCAGCAGGATGGGTTGTTGAATTGGTCCCGTCTGATGCGGTGCTTTGGCCAAGGATCTGAGCCCGTCTCTGCGCGCTCAGCCAGGCTGGCGTGGCCAGGACAGACAGGGAATACGTGTTTCCACGTGCTCCGTCCAGTATTGCCTGCTTGCAGCTGCTCAGGACTATTTGCAGTGAAAAACACAGAAGCAGGTGCCCAAACCCAAGGCTGTATCAGGGCACACAGGACACATCCCACCCCCTCCCAGCTTGCAGGGTATCTACTACTCGAGCACATTTTCTGAGTGTCCCCCGCTTCTCCAAGACTCCCTCCTCCTCTCCTCTTCCCGTTTTCTCGGGCTCCTTCCAGCTAGTGCACCATGGGTTTGCGCTCCCTTTTGGGCAGGCAGCAGCAGCAGAAGCCAACGAAACAAAGATATTTGCCACTACCTTCAGGGAAGTCGTTGGCCCATCCTCGTGCCTCCCTTTCCTATGGCTTGCACAAAGTTCAAGCTTATTCAAAAATCTAGTGGGGATCTGCGCTTGAGAAATCCCTCCTCTCCTGCATTAGTGAGCCAAATTTGGAAGACATCTGAATTTTGCCAAGTGCAGATCCTTTTAGCCTCCAGTCAAATTTTCTTAAACCAACGTTGTGCTTGTGGAAGAGCATCTTTGTACATCTGATTCCTACAAGCGGAAAGAGGCGAGGACATACAAAATGATGCAAGTTGAGGACATGTTCGTCCTCCCGTGAGCTGGATCTTCGTTCCTTCCTTGATTAAGTTTGGTCAGATGTTTTAATCTCAGGTGCTTATGGTGGCAGGTGAAAAGAGAGCGTGTCCGGATAAGACATTCAAGTCTTCCTATGGGGACGTATAGCGCAGCTCACGTAATGCCCCACTGCTGTATCCGGCATCTGAGCCGGCTCCCCAGCACCCTGGAGCACAGAGGCGTTCGTTGCCCCTGCTTTGGCAAAGGGCAGAAGAGCAGGTAGAGCCGGGGAGGCAAGTTGCCACCCCCAGCAGCGTCACCGCTCCCCTCTCCCCTTTCTGCTGCAGGCACTGGGTAGCACACCGGGACCCAAACAGCCTGCGTATAAAATAACAAAGTTTAATCTTCCTTTTTTCATCTTCTTTTGACTTTCAGTATAAATTACCTCATCTGAGGTGTCACTAGAAATTGATTTGTTATGCTAAATACTTGCCAAATAAATAATGGGCTCCCAAATTAGTCTATATGCACTAAGACAAGGAGTGAATTATTTCTAGTGATTCCTTTTATCATGCAAGGATTAAATTATTTCAGTGCTCTGATTCTCAGGGTTGGGCTGTCTCCGAAAAATGTGCTGGCGACACTTTAAAAACACGAAGCCCCCGTCTATGCTCTTCTATGATATTAAATGTCACCACTTCCCTCATTTTATCACATTATTACAGCCTTTTCTTGCCTGGAAGGAATCAAATTAATGAAAACTGAAAGAATCCAAGGTGTCTGCCTATACATCTCTCATAAAATCATCCTCCCCATTACAGAACAAGTTCTGAGGTGATGCCACGAGGCAAAAGACCAAACTAATTTAAATAAGGCTGATTACAGCCTTTCCAAAAAAAAAAAAAAAAAGCAACCCAAACCTGAAAAATATTGATGCCTATTTTAAGGTACTGATAAAGAGACCAGAAAATTTATTTAGCAGAAATGTTTTATTTTGTTTGCTCTGCTAAGGTAGAGCAAACCCATCGCTGAGATGTCTCCTTGTTCATTATAAAGTTTTCTCATCTTGTTTTATGGCCAGCTTCTAGAGGTTGTTTTTGGATAGCTGGCCTCACGTCAGTAACTTATTCCTACCATGGCACTTGTAATCGCGGAGCAGAGGACATTGGTAATGGAGGCTGAAACTCTGCTCCCAGGCCAGCAGTGACTGAAATCACCTCCGTGTCATCTGCCAGCTGTGCAGAGGGCCTCAGTGAAATGAGCTGGGGACATCAAAAGCAGTGTCACACCTGGCACCGTTGGCAGAATAGCCAACAAGCGAATGGGCCATGGAAAGTGGTTAACCCTGTGGTCCTTAAATGTGATGGGTGGAAGCGTAGCTGCCGTAAAGCCAGCGCTTCACCTTGTTGCTCCTGTACCCAACAGACTGAGACGTGTTTGGCTTTGGGGACTACAGGGAGAACTGTTGCTCTTGCTCTCACATGCATCTTCTGAAGCGGATGAGAACAAATTGCCAACAGTTACCAACACTCAGCACAACGCCTTCAGGGATATGAATTCCGGTCTTCGGAGCTTCCTCCGAGTGTCCCTCATTGCTGGACCACAAGCAGTCCAGGCTGTCTCTCTTCTGCAGGTAAAGAGGACTTCTCCACAGCCACAACAGCTGGGAGACACAGGTCTGGCCTCACCCTGGGGGCTTGAGAGGCATGAGCTGCTTTGGGGGATGGGTCAGAGGACCCAGTTATGATTGTTCCACTAAATTACCAGTTTCTCTTCATTGACTGTAAAAAGCCCTAGTGGGACTCTCTTCCTTGACTGAAGGTAGCTTCTGCACATGTCCAATGGAGAAAAGAGAGACAAAAAAACTGAGGAAAGTGGAAAACTTGGAATGAACCCTTATTCTAAAAGAAGGAGAAAAATCATCACCACAGGCCAAGTATGACTGGCCGCTTTTGATGCAGATTTCTCTGCTGTAAATTGAGATATTATTTGGATTGCATTAGGCAGCTAATATCACTTTCCAATAAAGTGGGATGTGTCCACTAATGCTTGAAGATACTTATTATTATTTATTGATATATAAAGCTGCTGTGTAAGTTTTATTTAAAGGAATGCCAGGCACCATTACTGTAATTCGTTAATGTAACAAAAGAGTTTCCTATTATACTAATGTGACCTTGCTAAAGCTAAAGCTCTTGTGATTTTTTTTTTTTTTCCCCTGTAATGTCTTGCTGCCGAGGGTAATTCAGCACAGCTGTTCACATCGGGATTGTCTTCGTGCCACTCACGGAGATTACTTGACTTGCGGGTGACTCGGATTATGAATTACAATTCAAGCCATTTAAAACAAAATATCGCTGCACAGGGAGTACCTAAATGATTGTTTATGAGGCGTTTG
The DNA here is from genome assembly GCF_964199755.1 of Larus michahellis. Taxonomy (NCBI): domain Eukaryota; kingdom Metazoa; phylum Chordata; class Aves; order Charadriiformes; family Laridae; genus Larus; species Larus michahellis. The sequence goes on along the minus strand of NC_133907.1, from coordinate 15,560,488 downwards.
AACTCTTTACCTGGCCCCTGGCCCTCAGTCTGAGCCCTCAGCCCCACATCAGATGCTGCTGTAGAGCTGGGCGAGTGTCTGCTCCCAAATGGCTGCTCCTGCAGAGGTTCTTGCCCTTGAGAGAAGAATTTTACCCACTGCTCCACAAAACAGAATGCCTAGGAAGTTACCAAACTTGAGCAATTTTGAATAAACATCTTCTCAAACCCTGGAGCCTTCTGGGGAGTGCTATGCCAGCTAGAGAGCGCTGGGGCTGGCTGAAGCATTGCAAGGAGATATCTGCAGCAATATGTTTAAATTTCTTAGCCTGCAGTCCTCATATGTAGCCAGAAATACCTTTGATATAAGATTGGGCAGTAGGTTGGATGGCTATTTGTTTCCCAGTTCATTCCTCTTGCTATAAGCCAACGCTCAGGTGCTTTCCAGCCCTGTACGTAGTATGGCTGTGAAGTAATTGCTGCTTAAATCTTTCCATGGAATTGACAGTCAAACTGCTGTGGGTGCACCCCTTATTTTATAAGATTTCCCCTTTGAAATGAGCTGCACTGCTAAATTCCACAAAGTTATTGGCTATTAGTACATGAATTGCAGGGAAAACTTGATGCACTGATTGTCTGCAGTGTGGATCACCACCACGTGGGATGGTGCCACCGCCACGTGGGATGGTGCCACCACCACTGCTCTGCACAGCCTGGAGCAGAATCAGTCCCAAGGGTGACTTAAGGAGAACGTGTAACTGTAGATGCCAGGACTGTACTTGCAGATCCTTTCCAGAAGACATGCAGGGGTAGTGGTGTGTGTGATAACCGGTGGATGCCTTGGAGGTCCAGCCACCCAGTGCATCACCCACCGTGCATGTGGGACTGGGGCTGTGGCATGGCAGAGCTGGAGGACACATCCTGTGTGTTCAGGACACCAAACACAAGCTCGTAGTATCTTGTGTATTCACCTGGCCTAGATCTGTGCTTGGGTTGAGTGGTGTCACCAGCGTGCAGGTACAAGAGCACAGGTGAAGGTGCTGTGGCCGTGCCGGTTCCTCACCCGAGCGGGGAAGTTGTGTGTTCAGGCCTCACTGTTCCTGTAACCTGTTCTGTCAGCCCACGTGTCCAGAAATGATGAGTCTGGAGGTTTAAAAAGCATGAAAACTACTACAGCCACTTGGCAACTTCAGGCCATGATGCATTTTGCAGGCTTTTAAACTGCTTTTTTATTATTTTTTTTTTATATTCACAATTTCTTTTTTTTTCCTGCAACTGAAAACTTCGTTTACATGTTTATGTCTGGTGGTTTTTTTTGGTTGGTTTTTGTTTTTTTTTTTAAGGAAAAGCTTTCTTAAAGTTGGATTTCAGTAGGCCTGCTCAGGGTCGGCATTCCCTTGCAGAAACCAGGTGACACCCTCCAACCATCTCAACGCAGACTGGCAAACGGATCTCTTTATAGAGGCCTGGACCTGTTTGTACGGGTCTGCCCGGGATGTTTTTCCCTGGCAAAGCCCAGCTCTGCTGCCGTGTCTAAGGTAGTATGGAGAGCAGAGACCCTGGAGAAAGCTAAATGTCTTTTTTAGAGACTTTAGAGACTCTTTAGAGACTGAGGGTGGCAGTTGCTGCCACATGTGATTCAGCTTCCCACTCCGCCATGGGTGGTCGTGTCAGGGTATGGCTGGCTTAGAGGATGGATGGCTGTGATGGAGGGTAGGGACAAATGAAGGGCGAGTGGGAGCAGGGATAGCAGCAGGCAGAAGGCAGCCTTTACTGCTGTGCCCAGGATGGTCCTGGCCTTCAGGCACCCGCCTGGGGCTGCACCAACGCAGGAGCTTGTCCCACTTCTTCCACACGTGCTCGTTTCCCCGTGTTAGAAGATGACGGCACTGTCCTCTCTCCGTGGTAAGGCTAATTCTAGTAATATTGGTGAATTGCCTTGTTACCATGGTGATGGGAGCCCTGGGAGAAGCCATCCATGAGCAAATGCATCTCTCCTTTGCCAGTGGTATTTTGTGAAAAACAAGTAGCCAGAGCAACAGGACAGGGCTAGACTCCGTGTTTGGAGTAATTCACTGTGCTGGCCTCCATCAGGCCATGCCCTGGGTTGGCTTGGAAAGCGCTCGGCAAGTGCTGATGATCAGAGGTGGAGTAGACAAGGGTGACCACGACCTTGGAGACCTGCTGGGATGCCAGGGTCCGTCCTTGCTCTCAGACCTGACCTTTCAGTGTAAGCAGCAACGACTCTCTCTCTCTAGCACTTCGAGATTTGTTTTGAACATCCCAGACTGCTTCTGAAGTTAATATCTAATAGTGTGAAGTATAATAATGACATTAATTTCATTCTACTTCTGTTTTGAAATGAGACAGGATTGAGACAAACAAATAGGGAAGAGAGGAATAATTGCAGCAGGGAGGAAAACGGAGACTTCCCACTGTGTTCAGTCTACATGGGGCCATCTCAAATATGGTAAGCAATAACATTTTTCCAAAACTGAATGTATTAAATCCCCCCCTGCCACCTCCAGTTCTAATGGGCAGGGGGTGACCTGCTAAGACCTGTTTGCTGGGCTTTTGGGCGGGTTTAGTGGTGCTCTCAAGGAGGTGCACTCTGCTGGAGAGGGTGCAGAAATGATGTGTGTGAGGTACGTGGAGTTAATTTCTTGCAAAATTGTTTTTTAAACCACCACTATGCTTATAGTACATTGGATACCGCACGGCATCGTATTAAGACGTGACTAAACTCCTCCCTGCTGCAGGCACAGAGAAGTACCTAAAGTCAAGATGCTTTTGAACTGTGACTGCCTTTGTCCTCTGAGGTTGCTAGGAACAGCGCAGGTGGAAAAAACTGACTTCACTGCTTGTAATGGGGAATAAAAATGTGGAGAAATGGCTTCCTGCGCCCATGGTTAGGGGTTGAGGCAGCAAGCATTTCGGGCACGAACTGCTTTTCCTAACCAAGATTGCCTTTCTCCTTAAACAGAGATTTTGAGGGGTCAGTTGTGTCAGTAGCAGTTGGAAAAAGGAGAAGTGTTGGTGGGAACTCCAGGCAGAGAAAACGTGGGAGAAGGACGCAGGAGGAATAAAGCAGCCTATACTCGCCACCCGTATCTTTGCAGTAGTGCTTATGCTTTTACTTCCCCGAATTTTCAGCAAAGACCCAGAAGGCACCGAAAAGCCTTTGAAATAAGCCTGTGCTCCCTGAATATCAAATTCATTCACATCAGTGACGTTACAAATTATTTCCATAAAATAAGAAAAAACCTGCATTACCACCAGAAGTTCAAACTCTGAACTTTACCTGTGGGTTGGGTTTTTCCCCCCCGCTTTCTTCTCCAAATTTATTGATCATATTTTGGCTATTTTTGAAGTTCTGGGTTCAAGCAGGTGTGGTATGTTGAAATATGCCAAAGAAGCAAACGAGGAAGAAAACAAATAACAAGTCTGGAAATAGAACTAGGCAGGCAGATGAGAACTGCAAGTAGGAACATTTTGAATAAGGATGCATCTGTATTTGTGCCCTGTGCACGGTTATATCCTTGCTGAGTTTTTATGAAAATGGTAAGCTTGCTGCAAATTATGGATAATCGTGAAAATGTACCTGCTGTCACAAAAGAAGCATTCTGCTTGGAAAGGGAACACATTCTCCTTTGAGAGTTTTCTTACTGAAAGCTGAAAATACGTAAGAAAGTTGTACCAATTCATAATGACCATGGATATTAGACAAAGGGCAAGACTTGGAGTACCACAAGACGTGTTTACTAAGCATTTCAGGCTAGGACAGAAATTTCTACATGTAATCTTATAACACACCACTTAAACTGGGTTTCTGACTAATTAGCGCTGTCAGAATGGTATAATGGGGCTCAAGCGTAGCAGGGAGATAAATGTCGGTGCGTTCAGGGTTGTTTCTCTTTCAGTAATATCGGTTTAAAATATCAAGATCCTGAAGCTAAATTATAATGGTCAATAGCCGCAGCTGAAAGCTGTTCCGTGTGCAGCTGATGTGCAGAGCTCTGTGGAAACCTCAGCCCAAAGTCCAATGGCAAATGATCGAGTCCTTTCGAAAGGATTAATGGACTGTTAATGTGCGGGCCACAGTGCGGTCATCATAAGAAGGGCTTCCCGAAAGGAAAAGACCGGTTTCAAAATCACCAGCCTGTCATTATGCTTTTCCCAGGCTTCTCAGATATTTCCCACGTTTCTTATCAGTCGCCTCATTTCTTTGGGACAAGTTGTGGTGGGCTGTTCCAGTTCTCCCGACAAGCGAGGATGCTGAGCAGACCTTGGAAAGATTCCTGAGGGGCCGCAGTAAAAAAATACGTAGCCTTGGTGCTGGATGACATCATGCTGAAAAACATTCTTTATAGCCTATCATCTGGCCTAGAAACCTATTTTTATTAGTTTATGTGTTTGTTTATTTATTTATTTTTAAAAGGAAAGCTGTGATTCTTGTGTACCTTTGTGGTGGGAGAAATCGTGAAAGCTGGGTTGCATTAACCCGATTTTCTATCCCTGGGTGCAGAGAACCAGGATTTCACCTCAGACGTCCCCTATGGGCAGAGCTGCCGCTCTCTCTAGAGGTGACGACAACCGGGGGGAGCTGGAGAGGGGGAGATTTTCAGCATATGTTTCAATCACTGATGGCAGAGCAAGTGCATTCAGCAGCGGTAGGAAGGGAGCTGTTTTGCCAGGAAACACTGAGAGAGATAGGGATGTGTCTCACCCGAACAGCCCCTCCTTCTCGATTAGTAATGGTTTCCTGACAAGGAATGCAAATTTGGCAACACTGAAATATTCTGTGATTTCATTTCTGGCTTTATAAAATGTACATTAGCAGGAAAAAGAAGGCGGGGGGAGAATCTCCCAAGATGAAGATGTCATTCCCGTGTTTTTAGTTTCAAAGCGCTGAGATTTTCCCCTTTGAAAATAATTTTAATTTAAAAAGTTTCTCCCATTTCGTCAGCATCAGTACTCCACACCTTCAGAGCTCAAAATGAAATGTTTCACTCCAGATTAAATGAAACGTGTCATTCAAAATAAAGCTAGTTGGCTTTTTTTTTTTTTTTTTCCCAATAAAATTCTCCCTAGACCAGTCTGGATTCCGGCTCCTCAGACCTGCCAGTGATGTCCTCTGCACAGAGCCCAGACCGCAGTAGGGTGATGTGGCCTCATCTCCATCTGAAAATTTGACAATTCAGGTGATTGAGATCTGCCTTCAGGACGGGGTGGAGGGCTAATGTTTGCTCTCCTTATAAATAGCTGGTCACAGGTTGCCTGGAAAACCCGCCTTCCCTGGTGACACCCAGAGGTTTTAGAAAGGACTTTGGAAGATCTTGCCCACCTTTGACTGGCTGCCAAGGCAGGAGGAGCACACTGAGGTGACCGGGGCAGACGTGCTGTACTTAAGCCTGTCCACAGTCCAAGCGCTCTCTCAGGCACCGCCTTTACCCCTGCTTTTCTTTCTGGGTGCACTCGGGCACCCTCAGTCCAACCTCCGGTGCGCTGGTGTGAGAAACCTGGTGAGCAGTCAGTGAACTAAGCTTTTCTAAAATGCAGTCTAGACAGCGGGAAGGAGAAAGTTACTGGCCCAAAACTCTATTGCTTTTTATTCGGGGAGAGAAAACTTTTTTCATCCATTTTTGCTTCGCATACCAACCCAAGCTCTCCTGCCCTCCCTTATTCCCTGTCGCTGCCTTTGCTTTCCATTCAGCAATATTTATCTCTTTCCTTCCATCTTTTAGTAGCAGGGATGTGCTGTGAAACATGACTCTGGCTCAGTGGTCTATTATCAAGCCTGCCCAGTGAAACACATTACAGATAGGAGTGAATAAAGCTAAGAGCAGGACTCAGGTGGGTCTGCCTGGATTTATTTCTCTCTTCTGTGTCTTGCTTTCTATTTCTTCTGTACCACAACTGTCTGAATCCAGCCAGTTTTTAATGGGTAGACTTCAGTGAGCCAGGGTTGCTCCATGAATCAGAGGGAGCTGAAATTCTGCATCACTGAAGGCCATTTTCAGAAGCAATCTCGTGCACCATTTTTTTTCTTCTAATTAAAAGTAGTGGCTAGCCACATTTCTGCTTTTAGCTTGTCTAAGACATGCTGCCAAGCCCCAGATGTGAGGCCAGGCCAGTGCGACACATCGTTCTCAGCAATGTCCTGCACCACTGCAAGCAGGAAGAAAATGTAAAGGAAAATATCACATTTTTTGATGCCTTCTTCTTTCTAGAGAGATTATGATGTGCCCCTGGACTGAACAGCTCTAAAGAGCCCATGTTCTCGAAAATTACAGCTCTTAACTCTATTTTGTCTTCCTACACAGTGGTTTGGGACGGGAAATACAAATATTTTATGCTGCTAAAATGAGAAGAAGGATGAGAAGGTTATCAGCTACGTTCAGAAACTACCCAGGCTGTTCCTTTATGCCCTGGAGAAAGATACTTGGAGAGCATAATTGCCTGATTTTACATCCCCCATGAGGAAAAGATGACCCTTCTGAAAAGAAACGGGACCTGACATTTTGGGCGCCGTTTTCTGTGTTTGCCTAAGCGCCTTTGTATCCCAGTATTGGCCGCGACGGGGGAACATGGGCAGATGGGAAGTGGAGGTCGGCACTGGAGGAGGGCTTGCTGACGCTCATTAAATAGCACACACAAATTGTGGTGATTTGAAAAGACCAGCAAAACTGGCTATTAGAGTCACTGGTATGAAGCTGCAAAGCAGCCGCATATGGACAAAAACTTCTGCGTCACCGATGGCTGGAGTTCACACAACTCTATTCTCCAGCACAGATGCAATGAAAGGTTTGAGCTATTTTCATGTGGCAGCAAATTGGGGGCATTTACTGCATGAACCACAATAACTGGCTCCCATTACCCAGTTTATGGGGTGAACTTCTGCGTGCTCATTCAGATTCATCTGCTTGGCAAATTGGGAGCATTTGCTGGTTCATGAATCTCCAGATCTGTGAATGCGACCAGCTGGGGACGTCTGTGGGCGCGGGTTCTTTTCTTTTTTAGCTGCAGACATTAGTTTAGTAAAGCATGAACAGAGCCGCGATACCAGTCACTAGTGTGGAGTCATAAACTGTTTCTCAGAACGCCTCTGGAAACAGGGCATGCCAAATTGCTCTACAGCATTTTTGTGATAACAGCGCTGGAGAAAATGCCATTTAAATACAATTTCCCACTAGCGTAGAAAAGGGATAAGGGAATACATAAACCAAGTAATTAACATCTCCTGGATGACTCCAGTTCTGTGCGCAACATGACAGAAGGTGCCATTCCAGGACCTATCAGACAAGTGTCTACACAATTCAGTCCACAACAAACTCCAGTGGCCGGGATGAAGCTGCATGCCAGGGAAAGAGTTCATTGAGGAAACTCCGTGCTGCTCCAGAGACGTCTTCCCAGAAGAACAGCTCACCCTTTAAGAAAACCCTTTTTTAAATTCATGAACCATTTGTATCACATATGTGTTTGTAAATGACTCATTGGCTATATGTCATATCTCCTATTTAATAACTCTTCTTCCTTTGGTTAACGTCGTACCCATAGCCCTCCCTGTCACACAGTACCACCTGATACGTGGCATTGCCGAGTATTAGCATTGCAAATACCTTGGAAACCCCGGTCTCACTTCGCTGGAGTCTTATAAGGAGATTTGACATATAAATCCGTATTACATTGCAGATTCAACATGTTAATACTGTCTAAGGCTAATTGTTCTTCCTCTATTAGTGGGAACAATATGCCCAGTCTTTTGTTAAAGATGAAGCAGAACACAACTCATTTATGTCCAGAGTCCTACATTATTTTTTTTTATCTTTGGTGGAAATTAAGAGATATACAGTCCTCAAGTCAGGACATGACTAGAGCACATCTACGTGAGATACTGCCTGCCTTGCAGCAGAGACATGGCCAGCTGAGCTGTGGCTCATGTCCCTGACAGATTAGGGAGTCCTTCCCCAGGCTGGCTCTGGCCAGAGTTTCATGGACGTACAGAAACCTCCTCACTCCCCACTAGAAAAATCTGCCCGGCTCTGAGTCAGCCAGTCAGTGCGATCACAGCAGGGATTAAACCACCGGCTTCACTTTCCCGTGAGTAAAAACCTCCCTTTTTACTTCTGTAACAAAGGCTTCTCCTCAGCCTGGGCAGGTGGCTTCCCCATTACCCTGGGGTGGAAGACTAAGAGGACTGGTCCTTGGTCAGTTCAGTACCGGAATAAGAAAGGAATACAAAGGACCCTGAAATACGTTTAATGGGGTCTAACATTATCTGGGCTGTGAAGAAGCAGAGCCCCTTTGAGTGCATTTTTGTACCCAATCTACCAAGTCAGAGTCTTCATGTAAGATCTCCTGGTCCTGCTGACAGCCCTGTAGTGGGGCAGCGCCAATTCAAATCGGGGGAGTTGTGGTATCTGTGTATGTCCAGCAGTTATTGGGATAACACGGTTAATAGGGCAAGGCAAGGCAGAAAGAGGGCTCCCCGTGGCCTTTCAAAACCTCAGACCTGCTGTACCTGTCTGCCCTTTTGCTAAATAAATGCAGTTAACGAGCACGCAAAGAATGAGAGAATTTCCCGGCATTGATGAGGGTTTCTGTTTGCGATGTTGCTCTGGGAATTAGCAATCTAGACCTGATAGGAAGCGCAGTTGCGATAGAAAACCTGTCAGCTGCCTTTCTGCTGCCGGACTGGGGCAGCTGAGGATGTCCCCAGCTTCCAGGTAAACCAAAGAAGTGAGGAAGAGAAGTGTGGGGGGGAAGAGATGGAAAAAAATATGAGTCACCGCTATTAGGAGATACTGCCCCTGGAAACCTGCCCTGGCATGGCATGGAGGACCCGAGGCAGTGTTTTCTGAGAAGTCTCCCGAAGCCTATTAGCACGACCGCCATGTCGGTCTGGCACCCAGGTACGATGCTGCCTCCAGCTACCTGTCCAGAGGCAGCTGCAATGAGTTAGTACCGGTTGGTTTGTCTCCATGCATGCTCCAGCAAATCCTACCTGTAAAACAAATGACGTGGAGAACCTGCTCGAACCCCGCTGGTGCCGCCTCCTTCCAGGTGTCCGAGCTCAGGGCTTGAGCCCCGCAAGCCACCCGGCTGTCCCCAGAGGCTGCTGCTGTCCTCGTAGCCTGGCCAAGTACGTGTCACTGCTGGATTTTTGCACAGTCTGAGGGGTTTTAGCTTTACAGGCACGGAGAATAGCGGTGAGGGCACAGGGGAAAAAGAGGCAGCTGAGGGGGGGGGATGCTCCGGCAGCCGGTTTAGCCATGTGGAGAAGGGAGGGGGCTGCTCTTCATGGGGGGGGATAAAGGCTCACGGAGGAGAGGTGATATAAGCTACAGAACAAGAACAAACTGGTTAAGTATAAATTTTAGTTGCAAATGAGGAGATTTCTTGATGTGTGATAAGGGAAGCTCTTTAACAGCCTCCCCTGAGGAGCAAGGGAAAAGCCATTGCTTTTAAGACAGGGTTTAATAAGCTGGTGTGGTGGGAATCATGGGGAAGAGAATTTGACAAGAGAGGAGACTCCTTCAGTCTCTCTCTTACTACATTCCTGTCTCTGCCCCTTCCTTTGATACACCAGTACCAGACTTTCTTCACTTAACTAACATGTTATTAATTAGCGTGATAACAATGAAAGCAGGCGCATTGCTGTGGCTGCCTTGCTGGCCCCACCGCCCTCTGCTGTACACCCTGGGGAGGTAATAGGTTTCCACGTCTGACTTCTGTCTCTGAACATTTCCAGTAAGCAAAGGAAAATAATATTCAGGTTAATCCCAGGATCTCAGATGCTCTTTAGACTGGGAAGTGGTTGTGCTGTGGGAGAGTGAGTTTGAAGGATTGCGCACAGGGTGGGAAGATTCAAGGGGAGATGGGAAGATTGATGTAACTGCGGGGGGACACGTGCGGCATGCATCATGTGTCAGGGAAAATACATTTTACAAAACTCATACACAAATTCTGAGTATTTCCTGGGCTGCTGCGGCTGGTACCTTACTGCAATAGCTGTCACTACCTGGTACTTCAGAGGCTGATGAGAAATATCCATCCAGGAGGCAGCAGTCCAGCTGCGGGGTCAGCTGCAGATGTGGAGGGGTAGTGTGGCACCCCGTGATGCCAAGGTCTCCATTAGAGTGATCATCAAATCTAATGAACTGCTTCTTGCCAAGCATATTGGGGTTGGCAGAAGGTGCCACGCCGACACCAGCGCGTGTTGCAGAGATGCATCAGCTTCCCGGTGAGTAATGCTGTCAGTGAGTCACTCAGCGGGAAAAAAGCCCGGCTCTGCAGAGGGGCACGATGACCTCGACAAGTCGAATATACCAGTTGACACGCCGTGGGCTTCGAGACAACTGTAAAACACAACAAAAATAACCCGCTGCTTTTATGCTGCCTTAAGGGCAGTTTTGGGCTGAATGCCTGATACAAGGCCCCTCTCTGTTCCTTTAAATAGAGCCGCATTGGGAAAAGCATCCGTGTTGGATTGTCCTCACCAGCCACTTGCATTTGCTGCTAATTCGCTGGAAGAAATGCTCCCTCCTGCCTCACCCAGGCTAGGATCCCTGTGTAGAAAAATGGCTTTCTCCTGCGCATTTGTTATATGCAACCGCGTGAAGCTCTCAATTAAAGAGCCTGTTCAATTAAAGAGCCCGTTTTCCCATTAACTGTCTCCTTAGACAAATGTGAAGTGTATTTAACGTTCACTCAGGATGAAGCCAACATGTTTCTCCCGCTGTTCTACGCTTTCTTCTTAGTGGGTATTTGTCGTCTCTGACTGTTCAAATACCTTGAAGTTCCCCAGCATTTACCACCAGGAAAAGGTAACGAGTGTGGTGACAAAGAGCGAGTGCCCGATGAGCCTGGGAAAATGGATTGCTTTAATCGATGTTACCGAGGCCCTTTTGCACCCTGCCTGACGCTGAGCAACCACCCCATCCATCACGCTCTCTCTGGCTGAGCAGCAGCACACCATCCAAGCTTTAACAGACCTTTTCTCCCCTCTTCCTATTAGGCAGCATGCTGGGCTGGATCCCTCACCGCTCCTGACGGTCTGAGGAGAGGCGGTTCAGAAAGGGGAAAATAAGCAACAGATCTTCTGCGTCAGCTCCATGTTCTTTATTAACATGCCCTGAGAATCAGCTTTTTCCTGCTACTGGTACCTTGCCGCACATTAATACAATAACTGATGAAGTATCCTCTGAGCCTTTATTTTCCTTTTTTCCCTTGTTTCTTCAGCACTGTTTTTCTATGAATCAGGTAGCTGAGAAAATTGATGGAGATTCTCGCCTGTATGAAAATACTTTGCCCGAAATATCGGTCTCACATTGGGCTGATGTATTAATCCTTCTCTCCCGGACAGCAATAATCACTCTCTGTCATTTTTCAAGCTGCAATTCAGCACTTCTGCCTTTGCCACTTGCTGCCTCTCAGCAAGTTTGGTATCAGCCCCAAAATGGGGCAAGGGAAGGGAGGGAGGAGGAGGATGGAGTTCCTCTGGGCCCGATCCTGCTCTTACCTACATTTTTAAGATGTACAAAGAGTAACTCAGCATCAGTACTCTCAAGCAAAAGCAGCCTCAGACTCCACAGCAGCTCTGGCCCCTGATTTCTCATCTTGCTCCTAAACCGGCCTTGTCTTAAGAGCAGAGATGACAGTGGGTTTGTGTAGGAGCAGCCTCAGCGGGACCAACCAGGCTTGATGGGACCAGCCTGCCTTGGTGGGACTGCCCATGGTTGATGGGATCAGCCTGCATTGGCGGGACCGACCAGGCTTGATGGAACCAGCCTGCCTTCGTGGGACTGACCATGGTTGATGGGACCAGCCTGCATTGGGGGGACTGACCATGGTTGATGGGACCAGCCTGCATTGGTGGGACCGACCAGGCTTGATGGAACCAGCCTGCCTTCGTGGGACTGCCCATGGTTGATGGGATCGGCCTGCATTGGTGGGACCGACCAGGCTTGATGGAACCAGCCTGCCTTCGTGGCACTGACCATGGTTGATGGGACCAGCCTGCCTTCGTGGCACTGATCATGGTTGATGGGACCAGCCTGGCTCAGTGGGACCGACCAGGCTTGATGGGACCAGCCTGCCTTGGTGGGACCAACCAGGCTTGATGGAACCAGCCTGGCTCCTCTTCCTGAGCTCTGGGTGCAAAGGAGCAGTTGTTCCTCTTGGCCAGGACAGAGGCTCCTGGGTGCTTTGCATTAGCGGCAAGTAAAGAGCAAGCGAAATGCAAGCAGCTGGTGTGATGTGCACTGAAGTGCTCCAGTCTTTGCCCCATTCCTGCCCCCGGAGCCCTGGGAAGCACAAGGAACCCCTTCGCTGTGCTGCTGTTTCCCTGGAGAGCCCCTTTGCTGGAGGCTGAGGTGGTTTTGAGCTGACGTGAGAGGAACCCTGGGAGCACTCGGTTGCTTTGTGCTCTGAAATCAGACCCCAGCTCCTCAGTAAAATAAGTCCTGATTTATCCCAGCGGATAAATATCTTCAGCTCAGAAGGACTCCATCACTGTCAAGAGCAAGGCACTTCCCCAACAAGTGGCAATAAAAACCTTTATAGCACTTGCTCAGCATGACAAATCCTCTTCATCCTCTTTCAGTGGTGGCTTTATTGCCTCTTCCCCGTGGGGGCTGTACTAGTCAGCCCGATCATACTGTTGGGGTTGTTGTGGATGAAGTGTTAATGTCTCCGTCCTGGACTATGACCACAAGGCATGTCTCTGGTGTGTTATGCGGTTCCAACATAAGCACTACTCTTTACCAGTCCCTGTTGGTCCATAGATCCAGATATTGTGAAGATTTGGTTCTGAGCAGTTCCGGTTTGAACAGAAATGGAAATGAATCTGATAACAACCAAGTGGGTGCCTTAAGGACAGACCGTTTGTTTTCTAAGGTTTTAGCTTGAAACACTAAGTTCCTGCTCTGTCCGCCATAGGTGTTACTAGCTGGAATTACACCCTGCTGATCTCAGCAGAAAAGGGAATTAGAGCTACAGCTCACGCCAGGATGAGGGGACGTTAACTCTTCGTACCCCCAGGATACAAATCATCTGTCTACGCTTAGCCCCCCTAGAGGAAATGTCTGGTGAGGGCTACCAGTGTCATAAACTTGCAGAAATGCCGGGGAGATCCCTGACCATGTCAGTGGCTGAATATCTCAATAGGTTACGCTGGGGTTCTCCTGTCTCCTGTAGTACTGTCTCCCCCATGGTACCTGGCCTTGAGAGCATGAGCAGCTGGTGGATCTGATGACCCAGAGAGGGGAGGAAGATGTGAAAGAGTTCTTGAAGACTGGCTGTTAACACCTTCATCTCTCTTCATTTCAGGCACATGGTGGATGGGGAAAGCATTTGAACTTGGAGCTGTGTTGCAATGGCTTGGGGCCAATACTGCTTGGATAAGCAAGAACATAATGAAATGGCCTGGATGAGCATACGATCTGCTGGATCAAGCGCTGGCTGGATGGGCGGTCCCAAAGAGTGGTGGTCAATGGAGTTAAATCCAGCTGGCGGCCGGTCACAAGTGGTGTCCCTCAGGGCTCGGTGTTGGGACCATTTCTGTTTAATATCTTTATTGATGACCTTGGTAAGGATATAGAGTGTATCATCAACAAGTTTGCAGATGACACGAAGCTAAGTGGGAGTGTTGATCTACATGAGGGTAGGGAGGCTCTACAGAGAGACTTGGATAGATTGGACCGATGGGCCAATGCTAACGGTATGAGCTTCAACAAGGGCAAGTGCCGGGTCCTGCACTTGGGCCACAACAACCCCATGCATCGCTACAGGCTTGGGGCAGTGTGGCTGGAGAGCTGCCCGGCAGAAAAGGACCTGGGGGTTCTAATTGACACACGGCTGAACACGAGCCAGCAGTGTGCCCAGGTGGCCAAGAGGGCCAATGGCATCCTGGCTTGTATTAGAAATAGTGTGACCAGCAGAAGGAGGGAGGTGATTGTCCCCCTGTACTCAGCACTGGTGAGGTCACACCTGGAGTATTGTGTCCAGTTCTGGGCACCTCAATACGAGAGAGATATCGAGGTGCTGGAGCGAGTGCAGAGGAGGGCAACGAAGCTGGTGAAGGGCCTGGAGAATAAATCTGATGAGGAGCGATGGAAGGAGCTGGGACTGTTTAGTTTGAGGAAGAGGAGGCTGAGGGGAGACCTCATCGCTCTCTGCAACTGCTTGAAAGGCCATTGTAGAGAGGTTGGTGCTGGTCTCTTCTCCCAGGTAATTAGTGATAGAATAAGAGGGAATGGGTTCAGACTGCAGCAGGGGAGGTTTAGGCTGGACATTAGGAAAAAATTCTTCACAGAAAGAGTGGTCAGACACTGGAATAGGCTGCCCAGGGAGGTGGTGGAGTCACCATCCCTGGATGTGTTTTAAGAGTCGTTTAGATGTGGTGTTAAGGGATATGGTGTAGGGGAGAACTTTGTAGAGTGGAGATGATGGTTGGACTCGATGATGCCAAGGGTCTTTTCCAACCTAAATGATTCTATGATTCTATGAAAAAGAAGCATCTGAGGGACAGTAAAGCTGAGTGACGTTCAGGTGAAGAGGTTTTGAATACCTGGGGTTGCCAATACTGTGAACACAGAGGATAAAGGTTGCCCAAGAGAGGTGCCACAGGAGGGGGCAAGGTTAAGCAGACCTTAGTGCACTCCCATGCCACCCACAGCACGGGGGTTCCTCTGGCCCCTTGTTTACAGCCCAGCTGGCCTCATCGCTGTTGAAGTCCTTAGCTAAGGTTGACATCTTAGTGTGGGGTTGTTTCGTGGGGGTTCTTTTTTTGGTAGAGCTGCCTTCTTCAGACCCCCAGGTCAGGACTCTGGGGACGGCAGCTTTTGCAGAAGCTCTGCTCTTCATCCCTGTGCCCCCAGCAAGGGCTTTGTGTTGGAGCTGATGAGGAGGGACAGCTTTCCCTGAGGAGACGTGGTGGGTGGCAGCAGTGCCTGTGCTTTCAGCACAAGGGAACTGGAGCATCCGCTGCTCTCACACCAGCAGCGAGGTGGAAGGAGGGAGGGAGGAATGATGCAGCCAAGCACCAGCCTGTTACCCCTGGCTCTTTCCTCACTTCTCCTGTTTCACATAACCTAAGTAAGCTTTACCAGCCCCCTCCTTTTTTTTTTCTGTTGGTTTGTTTCTCCATCTTTCCCTGCAGATGATGTGAAAAACTGGGATTTCTCTTGTGCCGAGGGCTCACTCCGGCAGGAATCCTTCAGCAACAGCAGACGCTCAGTGATTGCCAACCCACCTGTCCCGCCTGTGATAGGACCCCAGCAACGGGCAGGGTGGGGGGTTGTTTCACCTGCTGCAGCCTTCCTGCTCTTCTGCAGCAGTCCCAGCTCGCTCTCTCCAGAAAGAAGCCCCAGCTCTTCCCTGACCTCACCCTTCTTTCCTACTGGCTTTTGCATTCCTTTGCCTGCGGGCTTGGGGGGTGAAGCAGTTGTTCGAGATTTCCCAGTACACGAACTTTACTAAGATTTAGTGCATCTCTTGAGGTTTTGAAAGACTTCATTGCAAAAAAAAAGTTAGATCCTTCTAGCTATTTAGATTATGAAATAATCCACTACGCTCAGACACCAGGTTGCGCTGCACAGACCTGCAGCATCTTCCAGCAGATGACCTCAGGGCTTTTCACCTTCACGGCCCAGGGTTTCCCTGACCGGCTTTCCCAATGCTTTAAGAGACGGTTGGGAAGCTCGGAGTGAAATCACTGACTGATTTGGGACCCTCCAGCTCCAGGGCCCAAGGCATTCCCACTCGAACCCACATTTATTGGCATGACTAAACTTGCCAGCAGCATGGTGCAAAATTTACTGTTGGTAATGGCAGTAGACAGAGAACCGTCAACCTCAGGTTAGTCCAATAGTAGAGATGGCCTAAGGAACATTATTTTTGCTTGTATTGCCATCTTAGAAATTGTTATGGAACACTGCAGATGTTCCTGAGGAGGAATCGAGGGGCAGAATTAACATAACTTTTATTGCTGGCCTCAGCGCAGCAGTTTTCCATCAAAGCATCAGCCCGTTTCCTTGTTGGTTCATTTGCTTTGAACGTGGTCTGGAGTCACGGGGCCACCAGAGAAAGCTTGGAGAATCCTCACCTTCCACTGAGGTTTTATGTTCATGTACTGAATGTATTAATTTCTCAAGCATTTCTTCACTCATGCTTTGTAAACATATCAAGTTTCCTAATATTATTGGTTAATCAAATCTTGTTTCCGCGCTGTGCAGAGCAGGCAGCCTTCTCCCCCTTATAGCCAAAGTCTACTTCTTTCCACACCTTGTAGCTCTGCTGTCAAGAAATGTTTTCCCAGGAAGGGCTGGGAGTGAAACTGGAAGTTCCCTCCCTGGAGCACGCACCGATAACCTGCTGCTGCTCTGCAACCTGCCGAGGAAAAGAAGAGAAAAACCGCAGCCCGGGCATTGAGAAATCACTGTCAGATGCCTGTCGCTCCGCAATTATTTGCTGCAAGCCAGACTAACTAGTCACTGTCAAGTCAGGGAAGATGTTCCTTGAAGGCTTGATTTAATAGAAACGCAGTTTGTCTCATCGGTCAGCAAAATAGGTTGAGGATGACCCACAATTTTGTGTCCAGAGGGAGCTTTGAAGCTTGTCCAGGGTGCCCAGTTTCACATTTAATGCAGAATATAAAGAAGTGGCGGATGCCACTGGCCACAGACGCCGCACATCCTTCAATGTTGGGGGTACGACAAAAGCGTGGCCCACGTCCCTGCTGAGCGGGGCGGCTCGTACAGCCACACACCAGCTCTGCGCAAATGCCTCTGCCCACGCACTGCAGTTTTTTGGGTAGGATTTGGCCAAATGCGACACGTTAAACAAGCCGGCTGCACTATCCCAGAGAATTCCCTGGGAGGTTCAGCCCCGTGTAAGCGATGTCCGTGCCGAGTCAGGGAACAGCTGTGATCACACAAATCGCATCTCCCGGCCCCACCCATACAAAGGTGGATTTTATTCATTTGGGTGAAAGGGGGAACATGAAATCTCTAATAATTTAGGCAAGATCTAGAGTTCCTCACCAGTAACTTCCAGAACTGTCTGGGACATATTAACCCATGGGACTTTCTCCGGTTTAAAAAGCACCACACGATCCTCTCTGAATAAGGAATAACACTCAAATTCATCAGCTTTCCTGCAAGTTGAGGCTTGAGAAACACCTCTTCACTCAGGTCTGTTGAAATGCTTTAAAACAGTTGATTAAATAGGTGGTTAAATGGTTAAACACATGGTTAAATAAATGGTTAATGGTTAAATAAATGGTTAAATAGGTGGTTTTAAAAAGTTCTTTGTAATTGCAGCCTTTTAAAATTCATCATGTTCAAAAAGTAAAAGCAGATATTTTCACTTAGAAAATACCGAAATACAGTATTTTTATAATTTCACACTATATTGTGGTAAATGTGATTGACAAAGCTGATTGATGATGTCCCTCTCCCTTGAATGGTTTTGGTTTCAGTAACTGGTATGTACTCAGTGGAAAAGACTTAATGGAAAGTCCTCAGACGGATCCAGTCAGATTTCTACTAGAAACTGGCAAACAAAACTTTTTTTTTTTTTTTTTAAATAAATTATCCATAATTTGAGTTTCGAATATAGCCTGTGTACAGATTCAGAAGTGTAAGTGTGTATATATGTACAGCTCTCGGATAAGAGAATATTATATCAGAAGGCTGCTCATCTGGTCAGGAATATTTCATGCCAAAATTAAACAAGGAAACAAACAAAAATATTTCCTGACCTGGTACCATCAGGTCCAGGGAAGAGTAGCCTGAAATTGCCAAGTATTTTGTCTTAAGAGCTTTAACGTGGGATAGGAATTTCATATTTGGGTTTCTGGGCTGAATTGAGCAAAAGAGTTTAGATCTTTTACGTTTTGGGTGTTTAATGATGTTTGGGCACCAGCTGAACACTGACTATTGCAGGGTGACACTTTGTTTTTATTTCGTCCAGGCTTAAAAGGAGTTAGATAAACCCAGGAAGTTTCTTGTTAGAAAACAGAAACTATGCTTTTTGGAAAAGCTCTACAATTTCCACTAGAGCTAAAAAGTGCATTTTTCAGATTTTTGTAGTAAACTTTTTATTGTCAGCTACAGCTGAGCACGACTATTGTTATTAACTATTTTTCTTCTTTAGACTCATTTACTTGCAAAACGCTTCCACTGTTTTAGAGTGTTCAAACATAGGCATTAATTTTTTATGCTGAAATTAAAAAAAAAAAAAATAAAAAATTCAGATTAGTCCAAATGAATTTGTTTCAGGTTTTGTATTTTCCGAACTGCCAGACCTAACTCTTAGGAAATCGGTTACTCACAGAGCCCTTGCAATGTCTAACAAGCACAAGAAGAACATGGGAAAAAAAACCCCCCAAAACCCCAAAAAACTCATGAAGTGAAATCCAAGGAGGGAGAGCAAAATAAAGTTCAGAAATTACATTCCTTTTCCCCTTCCGATTCACTCAGTCACCTGAGAGCAACGGATCACCCTGCGGGGAAGAGCAAATGCAGTTATCACTCTGCTGTGGCATGGTAAAGGCTGAAAAAAACCCCCACGGACTTGGCTTAACGTAGAAACCCGAATAATTTGCAGAATATGCGAGCAGGGTTGTAAGGACACGCCAGCGTATGCAGAAGTAAAGTTAAGAAAAAAAAAGTCTTCCCTTTGAAACTTTATAGGCCTTATTGTAAACAGCCAGTGACAAATTTCTTTTAAAAATTATTTAAAAAAAAAAAAATCCTGTCAGGAAGCTCTTAAGCCAGCCAGAATATTTCCCCCCAGATAGCGCAGAGTTATCCATTTTGCTGTGGTTCTGCCCAACTGTGATCCTGTAAGAAATATCCCCAGTCGTTCAATAAATAATAATGTTACAGAATTTACAATAAGAAACTAGATTATTAAAGTTACAAATCTTTGTGGTCTTTATATCTTTACTGAAACATTTATCCATTAAAACTGGAAACTGTTTCTACCCAACTTGTGCTTTAAATGGAAAAAAAAAAACACAAAACAACACCACCAAACCAAAATAAATGACCATTGGAAAATTGCCAATATTTCTTTATCCTCCCCAGCCAAGGCTGACAAAAATGCAGTTACATTGATAAACTGTTCATCATTTACAGGGTTTTAAAAATTTTAACAGCTCTACGTAAATTGAGGACTAGATGTTTAGCCTTGGAGGCATGCAACAGGAAAAAGTAATCTGGAGCGTCCGTAGAGATAAATGTTATAACTTCATAGCCCTTTGCGCATAGTTAATGGAACAGCTTGGCTCGTACGGAACACAATGCACACATCAATACGGCATTAAACTTTAATGTACATCATACTGGGAGACCTCGGGGCAGTTGTACCTTGAATGTTTGCTAGCTGAAGTGATCCTAATGGAATAATAATGTATTATGAAGAGGTTGACAATAATTTCTAAACGGCAGGATAAATAAAAATAGGTATATACGAGGTGTGCATGTGCACCGGGGTGTGCGTAAGCATATATTTATATATTTGTGTAGGTATCTACGTGGGTGCATATAGCTCTGAATCTCGGGGAAGTAACAGGAATGGCATAGCTGGAGAAGTTCACGGCAGCATCCCTCTAAGGTGTGGAAAGGAAACAGGAATTTCCGTCTCGTTGAGTTTATCCACCTGGGGTGCGTTCTCAAGGGGCCGCTCCTAAGCCACTTGCAGACTTCGCAAGACCCAGGCCGAGCACCATCAATCCTGTGTTTCTGAGCCCGGAGGCATGCCAGCGTGCTCCCAAGGCACCCGTCCTGGTGGGTCCGTTCTCGGTGCTGCTTGTCTGTCACGTTGGCAGTGTCCCTCCCACCGCAGCGGGGCGTTTGCCTAAGGAAGGACCTCAGCATATGGCTCATGTCCCTCCCACCCGGGCAACGGGGCAGTTTGGGGGAAATGCGGTCTTTTTGTTCTGCGCATTCGGATGACTGCAAATATTGAAAATGACCGGTCTGTTGAACAGGTCAGTGAACTCAACGGAAATCTTCACCGAGGCAACCCAAAAGTCAGTAAGAGAGTCGGGAACTGCTCCGAGATGTCCTTCCATCCACCTCCTCCACCAGAAGAGGAGGTGCTCCCCTCTTTGCTTTCAGAACAACGCCATGCTGACCTAAATCTTCAGAAATATTACCCTAAATTCAGAGAGCTCACTGGTGCTCTAATGAAGTCAGTAAGGAGCAGCAGACAGAGCACTGCAATGCTTAACGTGAAGACGTATCGCAGCTTCAGGTTTTTCATCCATCATCTCGGAATCCCATTATGTATGGGATGAAGACGTGATTGTTAATTATACCTCCTCTAGGGCTCTTCTTTGACAGAAGTCACCACCGACACGGCCCCGGCGTCGGCGGGAGGGCTCAGCATGCCAATCCGGCTGAAGGTACCAGTGACATATCCTCATGTTATTCTTTACTTTTAATGAGTAATGAGTGACCTGCCCTTTTAGGCTGCAAGGGAACATTCATCCAATTGTCTGCCCATGATAATTGCAGATGGTTATCAGTCATGTACACAAAACAGCAGTCTGACCCAAACGAGAACATTTTCCGCGGGGCTGAAAGTGTCTTGTTTTCTCCCGCAGAAAAACGCGAATAGGGAATTTTTATTTTTCTTTTTTTTTTAGCAAAATGTTCAAGTATTGGTTTTGAAATGCTATAAATATTTACAGTAAGATGGAACTCTTCTTACCCGCAAAATAAAGATTTAAAACCTGGGAACGGGAGGAGGAGAAGATAGGTTTTCTATTTTTCAGTATTGGTGGGGGGGAAAAAATATCACAAGAAAGTGTGATTTGCAAAAGAAAATTCAAACTATTCCATGAAAATTAAGTAACACGAGCCTGGCCTTTAACAATAAGGCACAACGTGCCCGGAGTAAAGGAAAGTGAACACAAGGAGTGTTCAAAGCGAACGCGAATTTGCTTTGGCTGCCACGAGAAGCTTGTGACCGTGCTGTAGCGGCAGCGTGCCAGCAGCTGGGCGTGAATCGAGGTTTGCCAGCATCGCTCCATGCTTTGCAGCTTTGCAGCCCGTAGCATCTCCCCCGTGGTGGGCTTTATCTGCCGATTTTGCTCCTGCGGCTCCTGTCTGTCCCAGTACCTCCCAGGCAGCTGTGTCCCAGATGTTCACACCAGCAATTTTGTACCTATCCCCGCCGCCGGCACCCCAGGATGTGTTTTCGGCTGTGGTGCTCTCTGCTGAGCTCCCATCCAACCCTCACTCTCCGCCTGCACCTGTCCCGGGCACAGAGTGGGCACGTCCCATCTGTGCAGCCCATGGTAGGTCTCTTGCAGGTGTGCGAAGATTACGGTGCCAAGTGTCATTTGGGAAGCTGCGTGTCACCTCACACAGAGCGAAATGGACGGTTAAATGGAGATACTGACGGTTAAATGCTGCCTGGGAGTTGGCTGGATTGCCTCCATGCGAAGGGAGGATGAGAGACGGAGATGAACGTGCAAAGGTAGTTATTATTTACTGGGGATTCTTGAAGAGTACTTAAAAGCTCAGCAAGATTTTGCTGACACTGCTTGGCGAAGGCAAACAGCCAAGAGCTGAAGGTTCATCCTTGAAAGGAGAGAGTTATTTTGAGCTGCTTCTGCAAGGTGTCTGCGTAGGAGCATGTGTTGCTTGGTCCTGTCTTCCGCATAGTGTCATAGAATCACAGAATCATAGAATTGTCTGGGTTGGAAGGGACCTTTCAGATCATCGAGTCCAACCATCAACTAACACTGACAAAACCCATCACTAAACCATATCTCTAAGCACCACGTCTACCCGTTTTTTAAATACCTCCAGGGATGGTGACTCCACCACTTCCCTGGGGAGCCTGTTCCAATGCTTGACAACCCTTTCAGCTTTAAAAATTAGGAAATTTTTTCCTAAAATCCAATCTAAACCTCCCCTGGCACAACTTGAGGACGTTGCCTCTTGTCCCATCGCCTGTTCCTTGGGAGAAGAGACCGACCCCCACCTCTCTACCCTCATGTGAAGCTTTCAGAGGCTGCTGCGGCTTTGTGAGCTCCTGGGGCCGGGGTGCATCCAGCGGAGCGGTGCCGATGGAGCGCAGCCTGCCTGGTGGAGGGGCAGCTGAGAGCCGAGCAAGGCTGGAAGGACAGGATACACGAGTGAGACACTCCTGTGCACCAGTGGGACGGATCCAGCCCCTTCCGCCTTTTTCCTCCAACACAGCATTATTTCTAGGGGCCACATTGCACTATCGTGGTATCTATGTTTGGCTTCACTGGGGGAATCTTGTAAGTTACCGATTGATTAAAAATCCTAAAAATGCAAATACCCTGAGGAGCACATCTGGAGGAAAACTAATTGAGAGATAGTTTCTGATTTTGGTTCACATGCCACCGGTCAGCTGGCATCTCTGCACTGTTCCCTTTACAGACTTGAACCTTCTTCACGGGGCTTGGGCTCTACTTTTCTCCAGAGAAGCATATATTTCGTACCCGTATCTCTGATGGTAATTGCCGCATTACAGTTGTAGGTGGCAGAGGATGATCATGAAGGATGAAGGCTAAGCTCTGGAGGTGGATCGGATGGAAGATTCAGCTTTGCAACGTAGCAGAAAAATTCTGGTGACTTCTAATGTCACAGTGCCTGGAAGCTGGTGGCTTTTTCTTTCGTAGCGTTTGCCTGCACAGTGGAAATGGCCATCTACTGTGGCTCACTGCCTGGCATGGACCTGACACAACACAAACTGAGGTCTCCAAGGAATAGTAATGACGTAGTATTAGTATCAAACATACTTTTGACTGCTGTTGGAGATGGGTCTAGGGAAACTACAAATTATCCACAATTTCATTAAGAATGTAGCCTGTGGAATCAGACTATAGTAGAGGACGTGCCTGGTGACCGCAGTACTTTTCAGATACGAAGCTGACGCAGCTCTCTATTTGGGGCAACCGTACACGTGCTTTAAATGTCTTCATCCAGATGTTCAACATAATAAACCAAAGCTGCTGAATCTGCGGTGGGGTCATATTCAATCCCAGCTGAGATATCATTAAGCTGATGGACCTCCCTGGTGACAGAATCATAGTGACAGCTGGGAAATGGTTAATGGTAAATTATTATTTTTAACAGGCTGAGGCTGAAATTACCTTGGCATCAAAAGACGCGAGCGTGGTGGGCTCCTGGCCTACGGGGACGTGCAGCCACAGAGGAAAGTTGGCGTGACTCCACCTGGAGCAGGAAAGGTGGTAAGTTGTTTTTTGTTTGTTTTTTTTTCTTTTTTTTTTCCCCAAGATATTATCTCCTTGAAAGATGTTACCCACAGCTGGCAAGCGTTTGGCCGTGACTGCAGTGCACATACTGCATGAAGCGGCAGGGTGATGCTGCAGAGCAGAAACGGAGAGCATCTGCGGAAACAGAACTGGCAGACTGAGGACAGTGCTGGGCCAAAAATAATGTTTATTTCTGCATAAACGCCGTGGAAAAGTTAAGGATGATAGGACATATCTGTAACTAAAGTTAAAACGCGTCATGGAGTGTTGCAATTATTGCACAAATAAGCATTAGAAAATCAGGACTTAAGTTTAAAAGTAAGGAAAATAGAAAAATATGTCACATTCAGATGATTAAGGACTTGTAGTCCTTACAGACCAAACTCAGAGAGTTTTACAGAAGCCATAGAGAAAACACGTCGCTGTTTTCACATTTTACTGGTTTACTCTCGGGCGGTAGGTGGACAGAGATACGACTGCTGTGAATGCAGTGAGGAACAAACCCGTGTGTTCGGTTTTCATTCCTGGTCTTCTGTTTCTTGGCTTTCGGCTGCTGGCCCAGGGGATGCTTACAGCAGCTCAGAAATAATTTTTACTTTGAAATGGTTCGTTTCAAAATTAACACAGTTGTAACTGACTTTGAAAGGACTAAAATATAAGTACTGCGCAAGAAATGTAAAGCCAGTGCCTATAATAACATGATGGGATATGTTATGCCCTTAAATTAACTTTTTTTTATTAAATTCACCTTTTTCTTTTAAATTCAGCTTCTAGGGTATTGTCTAGCAGTTTTACTGTGCCGTGGAGCAATAGAGAGAAGCTAGAGAGAACAAACCAGCTATTGCACACAAACACACGTTTCCCCATTGCGTTTTTCCTGTTGAATAGCTTTGGCCCACTGGGTAGTTTTTTGAAACGTGCTTGAACATTCCTCTTTACAGAGAAAATATGGGCCTCAAATATCCTCTTTTAAAACAGTGGCCTCTGCTCCAGGTGCTGAGAGGGGCTGGGGTTGGCCCTTGACAAGGTCAGTCCCCCCTCCCCAGCTCAGCTGCTCCCCATGAATACCGAAGGGTCCTGATAGACGATACGGTTTATTACTCATCAGCTTTTGCCTGATGCAGGTCATTCTAGGGATAAAGGGTAATGCGAAAAAATATTCCTAATGCTAGAAACAAAGGAAAAACCCCAACTGATTTAGTTACAAGGTGCCGGGGAGGTTTAACATTCAGGACAGCTGAGACGTCAGCACCATCGAGAGGCTGTTACCAAGTTATCAAGCGTTTTCAGGTCCCCAACCACGTTAGCACAGGGTGCTAATTAAAGAGTTAACAGACTTGTAAATTCTCAGAAGCTGCAGCTGTGTCTCCAGCAGGCAAGTGATGACTTTGGAGAGGGTACCCTTACCCTTTTTGCAGAATGAGCTTATCCTGGGCTGCGGAGCAGAGGAGCACTTCTACAAGGGATTGGATGGGACTTGCGGAGGAGAGATCGGTGAAGGAGCAGGTATGAAAATCTGGGAAGGGGAGATGAGATGTGGACTACATCTGTTGAGGTGGAGCAGAGTGTGGTATAGCCTGGGCTTGAACTGTGTGCAGATGTGGTTCGGAACCAGCAGAAAGGGGGACGCTGGGGGCTGGTCCTGCTCTTCCTACCCATTGGGGCATTTGCGACCCTCTTCTGTGAGTGGGTAGAAGCTGCAGAGCAGGGAAAAAAAAGCAGCTTTAAAGCACACAACGGGGGGTATCATCTATCCGTATGCAGATGAGTTTTGTGTGGCCAGTTTCTGTAGGCTGATGCCGATCCCGTAACCCAGGCGCTGCGCTGCCCGTCTGAGTGGGACGGGGGACTAGAGCAGATGCTCCTAAACTGCAGGTCGTCAGCGATTTGTGAGGCTGGTTTGCAGGATGTGAAAACACTAGAACTTAGGCGGGGTTTTCTTTGTCATGAATGTATGAGGATAAAGCAGTACGTAGCTTCTGTGAATAACTCTGAGGGCTGACTGGGGCTGTCCTCCTCCCCTTCCCTCCAGCACTTGCTGCCTCCCCTGCTCCGAGAGTCTTGCTGCTGCTTCTCGCTTTCCTTCCGCACACCCCATTTCCCTCCTCGCCTCCGTAATTACACAAGCCACCACAACCCCCAGGCTTGTAATCAGGCCCAGGGACCTCTGAGCAGGCCGAGTGCTGCTCCGCTGTGTTGTAGGGGAAGGTAATTCGCTCCCTGAAAGGGGGATGTACGTCTGCTGGAGCACCAATGTATCTGGGGCATCTAGTATTTCATACCTACGGAGCTAAAAGCTAGACCTCAGGGATTTTCCATCTGACTTAAGTTTATAAGGAGGGTTTAGAGTGGGAAAGGGATGCGTATTGGTTTGATAACGCTCCCCCGCCCCTTGAAAATATCCTGCTAGGGCCCTGCTTTCTCCAGCTACCCCGCGTCTCCGTGAACCACTGCAGATCCATCAGTGAAATGTGTCAAATGGCAGCAGTTTTCCCAGGGTCAGTGGGCAGGGTGGGTCTTTTTCCGTGCCGAGAATGCCACAGACACCTTCTACGAACCTTCCCTCCTCTGTTGCTCTCATTTTTTTTTTCTCTATCTGCAACCTTCCTCTCCTGACTCTTTCTTTGAGTGGTCAGAGCCGTAGCCTGATGTGCTTAAGGGCTTGTTCAGGTCAGCTGTACTCTCTGTACGGTTCCTCCACGCAGACAGCTCACGGTAATTTGGTATTGCAGTCGCGGCCCGTCTCTAAATCTGAATTCTAGGAAGCAAATTTTGCCCAATAAAGGGAATCGATAAGCTTCCCTGCGCATGTTCTCACCGCTGTTAACAAAACTATCACATAAGCAGTTCTTCAAATCTCTTCTCAGATGTCGCTCCTAAAATATCAGCTGTTTGGCGTTCGATGAAATTAGCACCAAGAGGTCGTTTGTGGTATAACTAGGTGGCCCCTTTTGCATTTCCAGGTCGGCTGGAGATCCTAAACAGAACTTTGCGTTGTCCAAAGCTCTGGGGAGATCTGGAGTGGGGGAGCGATTGGAGAGCAGTGCACGTGGCTTGGAAACTTGTAGAAGAGGCTGCCGGTGCTGCGCTGGCTGCGTTAGAAATTCATAAGCAGAGGAAGAACGAGGAATTTGGCTGGTGAAATGAGAGGATCAGCTCGCAGTGGGGTGACCTGGCACCCGGTAGCAGGAAAATAAGGGTCTGGGTTAGAGTGTGCAGAGCTTGGATGGGGTGGGCTGGGGAGCAGTCTGTCCTGCACCCCTGTTGCATACTGAAAAAAAACAGAATTGAATGACTGTGCTCCATGTGTCTGCCTCCAGAAAATGCAAACTTCAGCTTCCCAAAAGCCAGTTTTCTGTAGATGAACTATTTTTATAGTTTTTTGATTGAAAAAGTATCTTAACATAAGAATAATTCCAGAAGAGAAACCAAAGGCTAGTTTACGTTGCATGCTGCAGTAAAAAAGACTGATAGAGGATGTCACCAAAAAAAAAATCATAAAAGGGGAAACACTTCTAAAAAGCCAATAGCTTTTCTGAAAATCTTTCATGTTCTACTAAAGGCCATTTGTCAACCAAATGATTCTTTGCCTTGTCCTAAGCTTGAAAAATGTTAAGCAGCATCTCCCAAGGCCACAGCAGAGAGTCTGGGAGGGAAGGGGAGCGATTGCATTCGCTGAAGGGGCTCCCAGCCACGCTGGCTGTGCCTGGGGTGACTTTCTGGATATTTCACGCTCTCAGTTCAGCTTTGCCTCTGAATTTTTGGTGCTACTCCTACTTTTATCTCCGCACTGTTCTTATGAGGTGGGCAGTTATGCTGGAAGGATCCTGGGCTCGGTGGTGCCAGCATCTCTCCAGCTGGGCATCCCCTGTTGGCTTCACCTACACCAGGTTGCGCCAGGGTGACCGTGAATGTGACGGGAGGCTGTAGACCCTACGCCAATGGGCATCACGCAGCTCAAGGTCTGGTTTTGGCCCACAGAGCTGGGAAAAGGACAGCCCCTGTAGGTGCTGTGATTGAAGAGAGGGTGGGCACTGCTCATCTGTGCTCACAGCGAGTCTGATTCCAGAGGGGTGGCTTTTTGCTGGTCCAACCCCAAGGCAGGCTGCATCCGTGCTACCAGAGAGCACAAGTTGAGCATTAGTTTATCAGCAGAGCTGTGCCCATGCTAGGGCGCTATTAATGCTAAATGCGGTCACAGAGCCCTCCTGCAGCTCCTGCGCCCTAGCTTCTGCAGCATGTCATCTTAGTGAGCGCTGAGGCTGGGGGACTGGCCAGGCTTCAGGAGAAGAGTGACAACCTGGAGCTGAGCACCCACGGGCTGCAGCCACACTGGTGTGCGGGTGTGCTCTGTGCTGCATCCTGCTGTCCCCATCCCCAACTCCTGGCTCTGTTTTCACAGAAACCTGGGTCCGTGCTCCAGTCGGTCAGGTCTGGATGATGGTGCTGCGTTTGCTGTCTCCACTTACTGGCCCTCGTAACTGCTGCTGCCCTTCAGGGAAGGCTGAGCTGTCTTGACAGGCATCTGAGATACGGACTTTTGTGCAATGCCAGCTTGTTTACACCTCTAGCCTGAGCCAAGCATCATGTGCTTTTTAGTCCGGCTATCTAGAGAGATCGGCAGTGAAGTAGGGAATTTTTCCATTACAGAAACTGTGGTTGAAAATGAAATTATTTTTCTAATGTGCCAAATATATACATCAAAATGTTGCAGAAAAGACCCAACAACTGCAGTTTAAAATGACTTGGCAGGGTCTATTGACACATTTGCTTGCCACCTGACTTACTGCCAAAGTGGGTTTTATTGCTGGAATGAAAGACCTGCAGCCGAAGGTCTGATGTTTATCCCTGCAGGCTCCTGTCCTGCCTGCTGCCACACGCCCCGGCTGGACCTGGGAATGGGAGAAGGTAAGGACCGGCCTTCAAGGAAATACTGGGTTTGCAGCCCCCGTGCTTGTTTTGGTTTTGCCTCTTTGAGATGTCTGTGGGACGGGGTGACTACGAATTGCTTCAGTGGTGGTACTTTTTGTGTGGCAGACAATGGACGCTGTAAAGGAAGGATGGTGTGACCAATGGACTCTTCATATAGTCACAGGCATGCATGCACACACGTTGTGTATATGTAATATCTTCTTGAGGACTTTGTTCACAAACTGCGTGTTTGATTTTGTAGAGTGTTTTCACCTGAGAATTTCAACGTGATTGCAGGGAATTCTCTTTTCTTCCTCAGCACACTAAACCTTTGTGACTTGGGTTTGGAGGCCAGGCTGTCCCTCTACCTCCAGCAGCCCATCCCAGGGTGCTGCTTATGCTCTCCCTCGCTCTTCTTGCCTTCCCAGCCTGCCCTTCCTAAAGGGCCTTGTCCATCCACGGCAGCACTTCAGTGGTGTGAGCTATCCCAACGTGTCTCTGATTTCAGTGAGATCATAGCTCCACGGCTGCGTGCAGACCTCAAATTCCTCCTGCCTAAATCAGGCTGTGAAGGAAGAAGCAAGGTTCCTTTTGCAAAATATGAT
The DNA here is from genome assembly GCF_964199755.1 of Larus michahellis. Classification (NCBI taxonomy): domain Eukaryota; kingdom Metazoa; phylum Chordata; class Aves; order Charadriiformes; family Laridae; genus Larus; species Larus michahellis. The sequence continues at coordinate 15,531,728 of NC_133907.1, read as the reverse complement.
GTCTGATATTCAAACTTACTATTACTATCTAACTGTAACTGAGCTCAGATCTCAGCTGACGCTCAGGATGTTCGTTCAGGCCACTTCACAGCTGGCATTTCTGTGAGAAGAGCCTTTTGCTGCCACAGAACCAGCTCTTCCTCTTGGTCCTTCCTTATCACTGGTGGCTCCTGGGCCCCTCTGGGTCTTTGTCCTGTTGGGCTCAGTCACTTTTTCGTACACCAGCTTTGCACTAGCGAAAGTGAAGTAGGGACACTTTTCCGGGTCCCTCAAGCAGGAACTACTTACTGTTGAAATCTACCATTTCTAATTGCTTTTCCCTTTGGCCAGCCATGTTTCTCCTGACGCTTCTGCTTTCTTGGAAATACGGTCCAAAAAAAAAAAACGAGGGCCAGTGTTCATTACTTCTGTTATGTATTCAACAGTTCCTTTCTCACTGGCAGAGGCTTCCTCCTTTCAGCTAGCTCATGTCTTCTATGTTATCAGAAACAACGATTAGACAAATGCGCCCCGAGCACTGTAGTTACCTACTTATTCCTGGCAGTTGGCAGTGACTGTGTGACATGTTGATACAAGACGCAGAGAAAGCGAGAAGCTCTCCCTGCGTCTTTCAGACAGGTTAAGACATACTCTGCTCTCTTTGTTTCAGAGAATTCTGTCACTGATCTTTTTAGTGGGACTGAGTTTCCTGAAAGGTGTTTTATAGAATGGTGGGAATGTGTGGAGGAGAAGACCTCTGGATCTGTTGGAAGTAGTGGTCAGTGCCGTGATTGCTTGGGATTGCTGTACCAGATGACCCTGTCGGTTCTTTCCAAACTGGTCGATCTCTGTATCCATTTGGCTTAGTCTTTATATTTGTGGCTCTAGACTTTATTTACGTTATTCAGAGCTAAATGCAACGACAAGTAGGGTCTTGTCATGGAAAAGCTTAAGTCATTTTAACTATGATTGGCAGTGATTGCTGTCAAACAATCATGAAGGTTAGAGAACATCGCCCATCTTCTAGACGTTACCAGCTTGGACTAAGCCAAAGATATCTACGAACCATCTACACGTTTCAAACAAGTGCTTCCTTAATATTCATCAATCAATTAGCTTTACAAATTGCTGAGATGATGCTGAAATGTTTGATGTACTGAGCAAAATGAGACGGTTTTAGATGTCATTTTATCAAAGACCTCAAAATTTGACGGGCACGTGAACAAAGAGAAACAATTTTTCTCCCACCAGACCTATTCAAGCTGAGCTTTAGCATAAAGACTCAGCTCATGCTTGAGCACAGGGTGGTGGCTTCAGCTGCCGTTGGGTCCTGTCTGCCAGTGTCTATTTGTTTTCCCACTGGGTAAATCTGAGGAACTTTCTAGAGAATAAAGATTAAGACCAAGTCTGAATTCAGGGTGTAAGTACCCAGGCACTTCTTTAAAAAAGCAAGGCTGTGGAAAACTAGATCAGTCCCCAAGCAGGCTCAACCTCAAGCTTGAACCTCTAAAAGAAACAGCAGGATGGAGATCAAATTGCAGGGCTGTGTTACCGTGCCACAGCGGTGGCACTGCTTGGTTCCATTTTAATAGAGCTGAACAAAATGGGAAGTGCTTCTCTCAAGAAAGTCTCGATAGCTGTATTTTGAGGAGACTGGGTGATTCAAATCCGTTTTGTTTGATCAGAACTTCTTCTTGCCACTTCCCTTCTCTAATGTGTTTAGAATCAATTTCTTACGGAACAAAGAGCGTGTGGGTACAGAAGTCAGCCCAAATGTTGTCTACAGTGTTTGACCTAGATTTTTCAAGGGACGTAGCTATACACATGCATGCACAAAATCTGAACTCAGCCAAGTGTCTCGCTTGCATGAGTGGTTGCGCTGGTAAATCAAAAAACCACTAATGCAGAGGGACAAAGACTTCTCTTTCCCACGCAGTTCCTGAAGAGCAGCTGGCAGTGCAGAGGGTATACTTGCAAATTGAACATGCAGTTAAACATGAGTATTTCACAACTAAACTTGCTTGGAAAATATTAGTCCTGCACACTGATTAGGCAGAGACCAGAATCTAACTTGATCCCAGAAAATAAGCTCACTCAGCCAAAAATAGGAAAATGGTTGTAGATTATATGCGTATATTTCTGTTTTGCATGTACAGTTAACTCTAAATACACGTATTTCAGAAGAGTGCCTAGATACTATCTTTTTAATTAGGCTGGTGGCCTTAAGGAACATTTCCTGTTGCAATAAAGTACTAAGTAGGGAAAAAGAAAGAAATCGTAACTGGAGAACGAAACGCACCTTGGTTTTTTTGGCCTGGCAGGAGTCTGCAGGCAAAAGTCTTTGTGCCCATCGGAATCGTCTGTGTAAAGAAAGATCCCCTGCGTGCAAACTTTACAAGAGCTGACGTGAATGTGTGTCTGAGTTAGAGAGATGTCAGTCTGGCTCTCAAGCTCTGTCACAGCCGCTCAGTTATGGGCTGGACAGACTGTGGCTTTGCTCCAGATGAGCGGGCTGGATTGCAGATCCTGGCCTGTCAACCACTGGGGGCTCTGCCTGCACAACCCAAAGATGTCAGCAAGGAACCGGGTGGCGTTCTCTATCTAATCTGACAGAGAACAAGGAGCACATCTTCACGGTAAGCACTTATTCGAATGGCTCCGATTGAAAACACTCAGAGGCTTTTGTTGGCAAAAGCTCTGTCTCAGCCACCGTGTTAACCCTGACTCTTACGATCGGAGGGCAAGGTCTGTGGGTATGAACATCGCATCCCACGCTGTTGTCAACCTGCATTGTTGGTTTTACCATACCCTGGACCTTCCCAAAGCTTTGGAGAGCCGTTATCTTGCTGTCAGAGGAGTTCTGCCGCCAGCGGTTGAGCCAACCTCAATTATTTCAGAATAATTGGGGCAGCAAAATTCTGCGTTGTGGTGGGAGCTTTCCCTGGCACTTCTCTGCTCCAGCTCTGGTTGCTGAGACATTTGAGCTCCTTGGCTGCTTGCGGTGTATTTCAGCCCTTGTGGGTGCTGCCCCTTCTCATCCCCACTGAGGGTCATCATGGACAAATACACCTATCTATAGGCTCTCGGACAGCACGTGCTACCTGGCCAACTTCTGAGAAGTGGGTGGGAGCTGGGAATAGAAGACCACTCTTGGCACGTCTCTTTCCTTGGTAACGAGGAAGCAAATGTAGACTGAGTTTGGGCAGACAGGGAGCAGGTTTGTCACCCTTTGGTTTTGAGTGTAGTGCTTAGAGGACCCACTTCACCTGGTTTCCTGCCACCCCCCACTCCCTGCCACGACTGGCTGCTGATGTGGGCACCTGCACTCTCTGCTCAGACCGAAAACATTCATTAGGGACGTAACGAACATCCTTCTAGATATAAAACAGTAGGAATAGGGAAAATTAAATCCATTAGAAGTACAAATTTGGGCTGTTAGTACTTCTCTTTGACCTGAGGGGCCTCAGACATGGGTCTGGTGTTCTTATAATGTCACACCTTATACAAATAAGGGATAAAATAGCGGTTCCTGCCCCAGTGAGCAAGAAGACATTAGGGAGACAGATGAGTAGAAACACGAGTTAGAACTTCTGACAGCAAAGTGCTGCAGTGGAAGGTTATTTTAGAACTTGCTGCCTCAAGGGAGTTTGGACTCTCTTGCCTTGCAGTCAGCTAAAGATTTTGATGCCAATTTAGTAAGAATTAAACGTACTCTATCAACTTCAGGCATTTCTCTTAAGTTGCTGTAAGTAAGATCTATTTTTTCCCTTCAACTTTCTCTGGGTGCGTGGCTTTTGATACAGTATAAAAAGCAGAAGGTTCGAATCAGACTTACAAACGTAGCTGTCATTCATCGCTCTCCTTGGCAAAAGCTGTATTAATACGTACTGAAGTGTCTCAGTTAGTGATCAAAATTTTTCTTGCATTGCCATGGCAATGCAAAGGAAACTGAACTCCAATATGACGAAACACCTCATGTCTTCACCCAGTCATTATCACTGATGTTGTACAAAAATACAACACTGAAAGCAATTAGGTGTGCAGCTACGCAGGAATGGGGCAGGTCAGGGTACCTGGCTCTCCTGAATAGTGATGAAGATTATTCCCCTCCCACGTCCTATGATGTATTTGCTTTGTTTTTTGTTAGTTGTTGACTTTTAGAATCCCCAGCTCCTGGACAAGATTTTTTTTTTTACCTTTTTTTTTTGTTTTTTGTTTTTTTTCCCCTCCCCCCTTACATCTTAGGTTCTACTTAGCAATAACGTGCTTATGGCTGTGGTGGTTGTAGAGAAAATGCAGCAAAGGTACATGCTGAAAGAGAATGTCCATCCCTTGTCTCGTGTTCCCTCTGCTCCCACAAAGTAGCGTGCGCCCTCTTTCCTTTATATTATCCCAAGGAATTCTTTCATGTCATAGAATCATAAAATTGTCTAGGTTGGAAGGGACCTTTCAGATTGCCTAGTCCAACCATCAACCTAACGCTGACAAAATCCACCACTAAACCATGTCCCAGGTGCCACATCTACCCATCTTTTAAATACCTCCAGGGATGATGATTCCACCGCTTCCCTGGGCAGCCTGTTCCAATGTTTAATAACCCTTTCAGTGTAAAAATTTTTCCTAATATCCAATCTAAACCTCCCCTGGTGCAACTCTTGTCCTATCGCCTGTTCCTTGGGAGAAGAGATCAACCCCCACCTCTCTACCCCTTCCTTTCAGGGAGCTGTAGAGAGTGAGAAGGTCTCCCCTCAGCCTCCTTCTCTCCAGGCTGAACACCCCCAGCTCCCTCAGCTGCTCCTCACAAGACTTGTGCTCCAGAACCCTCACCGGCTCCATTGCCCTTCTCTGGACACGCTCCAGCACCTCGATGTCTTTCTTGCTGTGAGGCACAGTTGTGTGTGGACGCAGTACTTGAGGTGGGGCCTTACCAGTGCCGAGTACAGAGGGATGATCAGTGCCCTGGTCCTACTCAGTCTCTTCGCTTGCCCCAGTCAGTAATCATTGCTATTCCAGAATTGCCTAATTCCCACTGGGCTCCTTGTTCACCTGTGGGCTGGGCAGAAGGCGGCGTGTGCTGCTTGGTGGCCAAACAGCATGCTTTGGCCTGGCTGACTTGAAGGCTAGTGAACAGCTTTTCAGGCTGCGCTCTTTGCGTGTCTCACTTTAAAATTTGTAATAAAAAGATTCAAATAGAAAAACACTTTAAGAATAAGATAAATACCATGGTTTTTCATCAGCCCTAAAAATTCTGAAGCTAGTTTGTTCGGTGTTTGGTTTTGGCAAGTCTGCAACTGCCAAGCTCTAATGCTTTTGCGAGTACTGACAGTGACTTGTAAAGCTTGAACCCAGCATTTATATGCACCCTTGCAGAGGTGGGTGGTGTCCAGATACATACACTGTTCAGTCCTTTAACTCTTCAAAACCGGGGCCAAGGTGTTGGAACCAAAACAAAGAAACAAGTTGTCTTCTGTCTTCCTCTTGTAGATGAACTCCAGCCAAAGGGGAGCGCATGTTCTCAGCTACACTGGACTCAATGATCCACTATTTTTTACTGACGTTTAAGATTTATTTTTTTCTTCTTCTTCTTCTTTGTGCCTGAAAGCACTTGTGAAAACACGTACAGGTGTCCACAGTTTTTCACAAACACACGGCAATGTCCCAAGCCAAGAGAAGTTCTTATGGGAGAATTGACCAGAGATGCACAAAGGTGAAGGTGTTTTCCATTCTAGGGTTCTCTATCAACTTGGTATTTCTACCTACAATCAAGGAGTAGCTTTCCTTTCAGAGTTTGTGTGTGCATCACTTTTCTATGATTGTTTCAAAAATGAAACTTAATATCTGCATTATTTCATCTTATTTGGGAGAAAAACAAACAGGAAATACAGACAAACAGATCCTGTCCAATTCTACCTTGTAACCAAATTTGCTTTCAGAGTAAACGACAGTGATGAGAAAAAATAGCATGTAAAAAAAGAAAGTGCACAGATTAAGTCTGAGTTCTAGGGCTATGTTTTCCCAGTAATGGAGACTTGTGGTGCTTTCAACCCTGTCTCCACTGAAATCCATTAAGACTACTGCATCATCTCTCGTCCTGCTTTATAACTTGCATGTTGTCACTGCTTTTCAAACCCATCGCTCCTAGGAACGTCTCTCTGGGCAGGGCGCGCAGCACTAATAACAGGAGCTGCACATGAAGGAAATCCATTGTCAGGCAGATGCTCTGGAATATGCTACGGAGGACAGTATTGCGAAAACGTCACAATACATCCTCCTGACAATGCATTCCCTGTGAGTTATACAAAGACCGAGCGGAGAAAGAGAGGCGTTTGTATGGCAGCAGACACCCCAGAGCCATGACATGAATTTGCGAGTAGCTCTGTACGTCAGTGTGACAAAGTTGCTTTCCCCAGTTCTTTTTACTCTCCCAGCCCCTCTCAGTGCACAGAACAGAGGCTTCAGCAGACCCAGCAGAAACCACCCACGACAGAAGTGCCACCCTTGAGTTATGATCGGTCATTGTGCCAATCTGTCCCCCGCCCTCGGGGCTACACCACAGAACCGTGCCCCAGTGCTCTTGGACACAAGCTACCTGTCCCAGCTCTCCGGTTGCTTGAAAGTGGATTATCTCTGCCTCGCACACAGGTGAGCGAGGAGATTCCCCTGCTCCAGCTCAGGCAGACCCTGAAATGAAACTGGTTGGAAGTACAATATGTGCTACCCTTGTTCTCATGTTCTTCCTCTGGTCATGGCCATGGTTGGAGCCAGGAGACCAGATGACCCTTTGGCCACTCTTACCGGTACAACTGTTCTTATCTCCTTGCAAAGCCTACCCAGTGCTTGGTTGTTGCTGTCTTCCAAAATGGGCTGAATTGGATTCTAGAGGCAAAGCATCGCTCTGACTCACCCTGACATGAACCTGGGTTAACTGCCAACACCAATGGCACTCACTGAAACTTGATCCTCCATCATCCGTGTGTTATGCTATACTCATTAGCTAATTGCTTCTTAAGGCTTCTACTCTACTCCTGGCCGGACTTCTCACAACGTGCTGAGGAAACAGGATCAGAAGAGTTAAATGAATTGTCTGAGGTCCCACAGCAAGTTTAGTCTATTAGTACCTACTTGCCTCCAGCTATCTGACCTCCAGCTGCCTCTCCACCCTGCTTCTTTGTTTTCACATGTCTTGCAAGTACCATGAAACACTCTTTTAAAGTATATCCAGATAAGGAAAGGGTTAAAATTTATCGTGTTTATCATAGTGTGAAGCATATAGACAAAACTGGATGTGGTTCCTCTGGGGGGAATGAAAAACAAATGAGGAGACCTTGTCTGTAAACCTTACTTGTGGTAGCAGGTCCTACCTACAGCAGCAAGGACTACTGATATACGTGAGGAGGGGCAGCTCTAAAGGTGATACCTACGGACAAAGTAATCTACCGTACAGAAATCTTGGGGCCAAATGCTTTCTTCGAAGTTCCAGCAAAGACACTGGATGTCCCACTGCAGAAGAGGTTGAGTTAAAGTCTGATATTCTAGCGTGCTTTATCCCTGCAATTAAAAACACAAGTAAGCGGATAAGGAACAAAGATGCATTTTGTTGGGAAAAAAAAAATCAGAATTATTGGCTAAATATTTACTTGCTTTAAGATCTAAGCAGCTTGTGCCAATGCAAGCCTTGATGCCTTGTTATTTTACAGTCAGAAAACCACAGGAAAGCTATTAATTGATTAGACTTCCATTGTGCTTTGCTTAAATACTAGTCGTGGGCAAAAAAAAAGCCCTGCAATACTCCTACAGTCCATCTGCCTAGCTAATGCAAGGACGGCTTCTCCAAGGTATGTGAAGCTGAACCACATCATCCCCTGATGTGGTTCCTCAGCCTCTCCCCAAGTCACAAAGGGTGATACCTTCTACCTGCTCCATCCCTGCAGGCTGAGAGCTGTCCGTGGCAAAGCAATGGCCCCTGTCTCTGGCCATCTCCAACTCCTCTGCTTTCAGCAACACCTGCAGCTCCACGTGGCTTTTTCTCAGCACATGGTAGATCTCAAAGCACTTCTTTCTTCCCTGTAGCTGCTGTTCGCTGGTTGTGATACCTAGGTTGGCAGTGCTGTTAGTTGAGCGTCAAGGAGATACTTTGGTGAGCAGTTTCAGTTTTTAAATGGAAATGTGTTCTCTAGTGTGGAATTCCCAAGGCTCCTCTGACCAAAGGAAACAATATGAATACAACCTCATTAAAGACTAATGTGTGTTTCCAGGCGTCGACAAACAGCCAGGCAGCTCCTAGTGGGCCACAGGGGAGAAGCGTATGGAGCACTATAAAAGCTTTATGAATGACAAGCTTGCCAAATTGCTGTTTAAACAAGGAAGCAAATGGGAAGACCATCTGCATCAGATTGAAACTGCTCATAATCCTGTCACTTGTGCCAGTATGGTGTGTTTAAGCTCTTGTGTTGGCACATGCCCAAGAGACACAAAAATGTGTAGCTTTTACAGCAACCCCCCCCACCCCTGCTCCAGTCATAGGATCTGAGGCCTCTTTTTGCCGTTTCTCTTGGATTTCTGATGGAGCAGGTAGCTTTCCCTCTTCATGCAGCCCGGGCTAAGCCCTCCCCTGTGCCTTGGGCTGTGCGTGCTGGGGAGCCACGCTGGAACCCCCCAGGCTCTCCATCACTACTCGCTCTCTCCCATCTACTCGTGGTCCTTCTCTGCCTCATCCCTGTTATCAAACACCTCACGGCCTCGCAGTTCATCCTCAGCAGACCTCCGCCAGGCCAGCAGTGCTGCTGTCCTCGCTTTACTGATGAGAAAGCAAGGCATTAAAGTGATTTGTGTTCAGCTGATGAGCCTGTATCAGCAAAGGGCTGATCCCGGCTTTGCCTCCTGTTGGACTACAGTGACCCTCCATCCCTTATCCCGCAGTCCTGGGGCTGTGCAACAGCCACAGGCTCCTTTCCCCTCATGGCAATTAGTACAGACTTGAGAGAGAGTCGAGGGAAAGCCAAATCACCAGCCCACCATCCCTCATGTAGATCTTTATCTTGTCTCTTTACAAGGAGCTTTGAAATAAAAATAAAACAAGTTACTGATAATTAGCTCTGAAGACACACAAGCAATTGTGCTGTATCGTGTACAAGCTCTTTGATAATAGGCCAGGCCTTGTGCCATGAATTGCTAATTAATTCTTTCTTAGCAAAATGTTTTGCTTAATTAAAGGGTGTACTGATTTATAAACACGTCCCTAAATATTATTCACTTTGCGTCTGCTGAAAAGAACGCAGACTGTTCCTGCGCTTTAACATTTCTTTTCAAATTATTCCATTATACTCAGCTACGCTCTTTTCAACACTGATTGTGACAGATTCAGAAATTATTAAATCATAAATACAAAGAGAAAAAGCTAGTGATACACATGTAATGGGAAACGTTCTCACAGTGCCCAAAATATTTCAAATAATGACAAAACCAGAAAGAGACGGAGGCAGAAATGAACTTCCTGCCCCAGCTCCGTTCTTACTCACGCTGGAGTAAATCCTGACCCAGTGCCCAGAGCTCAGCCTGATGTAAAAGCAGAGGAAGGATCTCTCTCACTTCTCCTGCAAGATCACCGCTACTTAGATTAGGTCCTTCCTGATTGTCTGCTGTCTTTCGTGGTGCTGGCACGGGACGGGGTCAGCAGTGAATTCAGTCACTGGCCTGTTCACAGTCCGGGACTTGCTTTTTGATGAGTTTCTTCTCAGTAGCTGCTGTTAAGGCTTTTTTTTTTTTCTCCTGCAGTTGCACCCTCCTAGCAGGTGCTATCCCTGCCGTGATGCAGAGGAATGGCAAATCAGGGAGAACACAAGGCTGGTGTCCCACAGGAGTCAGTACGGACCTGTCCCCAGAGCCCTGGTCGCTTTAACCTGGGGCTGATGACAGCAGGAGCCTGGTCAAGAGGCTGTAGCCCAACTTACAGTGTTTGGGGTGCTTGAAAGACCACACCTGGGGGGAGGAGAGTAGATGGATGGGACCCTGTAAGGGATCCAGGACCAGGCAGTTGGCTCAGAGGAGATGAGGGGAATTTGGTGGGACATGGACATGGGGAGCAGGAAGGTTTGGCATGAGAGTGGAGCTGCAGTAGGCAGGTTTGATCCAAAGGGTCTTTGGACACAGTAGGGCTCCAGGCAGGTTGGCTGTGCAGGGCAGCCCAGGCCAACACAGAAAAGAGAGGGGGAAAGCTGATCCAGACCAGAATCACCAGTGGGCTCAGCTCCAAGGTGGTGCCGTTTTTCGGTGCTTCAAGGGGTGCTCAGCTGAACACACAGGTGATAGGAGCAGTTTGCTTTTCCAGAAGCGCACGCGCGAGTAACTCCCCAGGAGGACTTTATCCTGCTGCGACGCATTGCTGCGATGAGCTGCAGCGTTGCCACGTGTTAGGGCGTAGCATTGCTCTGTGCTTGCCCTGTTCTGGAGGGCTTCCCTGAGCAGGGGCCACCAGCAGAGACAGGACAGTGAGCTCAGTGCCCCTCCAGCGTGACCCAGCCCAGCCGCAGCGCACAGCACCCTTCACCCTTGGGCCACTCTGCCCCCACCCTAAAGAGGGGTTGACACCCCTCAGGGAGCTGTGCTCCGGGGTGTGCAGCAATGCCAGAGGTCTCTGCAGGGGCTCCTGGGGCCATCCCTCCCTCCCGCTCCATAGGGTCACCCAGCTCTGTTCCGGACACAGCCCCTCAGCTCCCGGGGTGAGCCACCACCACGCGTGCCACTGTCCTCTCCTTTTGCCTGTACGAACCATCAGATGAAGAGTTTCTGTTTACTCAGGGAAAGTTAGTGACTTACTTTCCGCTCTGTTTACCTTATATTTTGTGCTGTATTACTGCCTGCTGCATAAATCCACTCCAGAGTACCTTGATGAAACAACGCCCCCTGAAATGCATAGGTTATAGTTGTCAGCAGCTGTAAGTCTGTCAGCATTCAAGTGTAAATTCTTTTTCACCCGGCATTCATTAATCAGCCCAAATACCGCCTTTTTCTTTGTCTCTTTCCTCCTCTTCATTACTGATATATCACGTGGCAAGTTGGTAGTTACACGTCTTCGCTGTCAGAGTGGCGTGAAAGGGTCAAAACCCACACATAGGTTTATAGAAAAGTCATTTGGGCTGAGGTTTTGTTGCAAGCTGGGGACTCTAATGGAGTGGATGGGGAGAGTCAGTTGTGAACGCTCCCAGGCCGTTTGATGGACTTAGCCAGAAAGCTGATGAAACCGGCTGGCTCTAATATTTCTGGTGTGACACCAGGCGAGATGCGGCTTTTCTCCATGAGGCTTCCTACGGAGACTTTGTGTTTCATCAGACGTGGAATAAAATGAGACGCATGTGATCAGCGAGCACAGGTGATTGCAGAGGAAAGGAGAAATTCCCATGCGCCCCGAGAAGCCGGGTTGCTGGTTGCCTTTGCAGTAGCAGCAAGACAGCACGTACATCCAGCCCCGAGGCCAGCAGGCTACGGCAATCAAGTCTAAACTCTTCTTTTACTCAGAACTGGGTTTCCCCTCATGATCACTGCACTCAGTACCCTGTTTGTGTGCTCTAGAGCATCTCTTTCCAATGGTTTTCCATCCCTGCCTGGGAATTTCATACCAAGGAGAATCTCTTGCCTTCCCAGGTTAAGTTGCTCCAGCATTAATTACCCCGGCTGCTAGAAATGCGTGCCCTATTTCTAGTCTGCGTGTTGGCTGCCTCCAGAGACATTATGTATGCTGAGCACTGGATAACACACACTTCTCTGAATATATTTGCAACTTGATGATATTGCTCTGGTTACTTCTCATCCTTAGCCTCTGATCCCTGGCTGGGGTAGATCAGAAACGTTCTGCTCAAGTCAGGGCAGCCGTGCCAGCTGACATGTCTGGATTTGGCCCGTTCTTAACTGCAAGATACAGTTGCTTATGACTAAAATACCCGGTGCTTTTTTTTTAAATAAGGAGAATAAAAGGTTAAGCTGCAGCAGATATTCATATTTAATCTGTTCCAATTACAATATGCATATTACTTTTCAAAAAGGATTTGAGACTTCTCCCACAGACTTAAATGTGTCCGCATGAAATATCAATGTTTTAGGCTCGGATTTTGAAAAGCACCTTAAGGAAATGAGGCACCCACTTCTTATTGACTCTCATTGACTTCCCTGTTTGCTTTTGAAAAATCCCATCCTTAATCTTTGTTATTATGCTGTAAGAAATGGTCTCCGTCATTATCACTGACATAGCCTAGATACTGCCAGGACTCACAGCTGCTACGTCTAACCTATAAACACAGTAAAATGAACGAAAACACTGAAGTTACTCAGTGCACAAGTGCTCAGCATGTTACTGGTAGGGGCAGTCAAGCAACGTTAAAGTCTTCGCAAGGTCCTTATGCTTGAGCCGGTACCTTGAGCACTGCATCTGCCCAGGAGACCTCGGCTGGACGCCTGCCCTGCGTTCAGACAGCCCCGCTTTCTCCAAGGTCTGTCTGCCAGCGGAGAGGGCTACCTGTCCGAAGGATGATTTAGGATCTAAAACACAGTGCAAGGACTTGCTTGCCATACAGACCAGGGGGCGAGGGGCCCCAGGTGAAGTTTAGGTTCCTTCTGGTGTTTTGCAAGACTTTGACTCAGTCTGATCAAACACGCGAAGTTGCTCGGTTCTGTTCCCTGGCTGGCTGCACTGGCCAACCCTGCCAGCAGCAAGCCAGAGGGCAGACGTGCTCCCAGAACCACCTCTACCTGCAGGCATGGTCTAGCAAGACACTAGGGTGATCTTCAGAAGCGTTTGAGAGTCAGGAAGTGGGAGGCGTAGGGAAGCATTGTTGCTGCTTGTTGTTGGCATCATAAAAAGTTGCTGTAGTCCCTTTTCCACCAACCAAGGTCTTTCCACGATGCACTGAACTGGAAACTTCTCCTCTTCCAGCTTGACCCCCTCAGGCTCTCCGGCTCCCTCCAGGACAACCCCTTACCCCAATGTTAGATCTTCTGAACAAGAAGATCTATGAACTTCTATGATCTATGATCTTCTGAACAACAACATCTATGATTCTATGATTCTATGATCTCAAACAGGTTACTATCTCCACATGCTCCTGAGAAGCCACGCAATGCTGTTCTTAGCTGGTCTTCTGCATTGACTGGGGATTACATCGCAAGGAACGTTCCCTGGCAGAAACTTGCTGCGAAATCCCCAAAACATGGACCTTTGCCTTTTTCCCCGCCAAAATCCTTACGGTACCACCCGTTTCATTTGCTCTCATGTCTCACAGCAGAGGTTGTTGCTTAAAGCTACGGGCAGAGTAAGCAAATCAGGTTTTGCAGACTGGTGTCTCTTGCTCATGCAAAGGCTCCGTTTGTCTTCTGTAGTGCCAATCATGTGAAGAAAATCTGCAGAGACTGTTGGGTCCAGAAAAATAACGTATCAGCTCCTCAGTATCCTTGATCCTCCACAGCAGGGTCTCAGGGGGCAACCAGGCTTTAAGTACAACAGGTTTTGCTTATTTTTGCCTAATGATGATAAGCAAAGGTTCGTTAGGAAGGGGAAGCAAGAAGTGGGTTTAGTGAGAAATGCAGAAATCCCAGTTCAACTGCTTAGAGGCCTCTATGGATTAATAGATTAATTTACCTTGTGGGGCATTAATTGAAGAATGTGCTGAGGTTAAGGACGAGGTCAGCTCTTCACAGTGTAATGTCTCCTACATAATTCACTTACCAAACCATCAAGACAATCTGTGCAGAGTAATAATGAAGGATGGACGTTCTGCTCCCAGGATCTCAGGGAACATAACCTTGTAATACAGATAACTTTAAGTGAAAGTTGTAGGAAGGTACCTGGCAGATGTTTTATTAGATGAGACATTTAGCACTATCTCATACTTCTTTAAGGTCTGCAGTTCCAGATCAGGTGTGAACGACACACAGAGGGACACTTCTGCCCCAGCGCAGGGTGTTTGGTCCCTTCACTGCACTGCCTGAACAGTACTTCGCTTGAGCTCACAGCCCTCCTGCCAGGGAGCTGGCAATCTCACCCCGCAGCCCTACGAGGAGGCAATCAATAAAAAACAGCTCGGGAATCGTTACTGTGCTTTGTTACCCCGCCAGACTGACTCAGAAAGGGTCGCTGGCTGGCTGCAGCAAACACCCCGCAGAACGTGCTGGGGAGGAGTACTTGGCGCGGCTTGGTTTGCTGGTGGGGGAGGGATAGAAAGAACAGGCTGTGATTGCAGGGGCTGTGGCGGTGCCAGCGTGACAGCCTTTTAGGGTCCCCCAAGCAGAGTGAGCCAGGGGACGTGGCACCTCTGCCCCCTCACCACCGGGGATTCACCCTGCAGCCTCCCCAGCCCACCCCAGGCCGGGGCAGATGCCTGGCCACAGAGCAGAGGGACAGAGGCCATCTGAAGTGGCGCGAGAAGTAAAAAAGGATGAGGAGATGAGCCAGGTGAGGCTTTTGTCTCTCTGTTACGGTGCTTGTGAAGGATAAACGCAGCGCAGGTACGGCTGTCAGTGCTTACCGCGAAGCTGCTACCCCGGGTGTCTCTGGAGCTGGGGTAACCCCCGTTCCTGGAGCCCATCCTCTGCTCACACAAAGCTGCCCCAGCTCACGCTTTGAGGAGTTGGCCTGCTCGTGGCTATTTATCGGGAGGAGGAATCTGCCCCCCTGCTGCTGCTAGTGGCTCTTTCTGCATGTATTCAGCGTTTGCAGCGAGCAGGACAGGACGTTAATAGTGAGCATTAGAGCTGTACCAGACCCCTCTATACACCAGCACAACACAGCAGGCAGAACCTGGATCCCATTTCAGACATCATTTATAACTTGATGCTCTTCAGAAACATTTTAACCATGCGCACAAGTTTTTCAACACTGGAAGTATTTTCCTGTGACATTAATGGATTATTAGAGCAGGGGTGCAGTATTGCATATCTATCCTTGGAGAGTCTTACAAAATAAAACCTTCAAAAACCTGACCTACCTGGTCCCCTTTCATCTCAGTTTTGGGCCAGAGATCTCCAAAGATTTATGTTTACCTAAGTTTTTCTCTAAGCCGCAAAAGCCAGATCCACAGCACGGCAGAGAAGCAGAGGAGGTCAGAGAGGCTGAATCAGATGACTCGGCCCTATGACTTGTTGATCTCCAGAGCTGCCCCACAGAGAGGGCTTGAAAACCTGGTACTGCTAGTGGTTATTGTCTTCTTCAGAGCTCCCATGGCAGATATCCAGGTAACGAATCCAACCAGCCCTGCGCCATTAATGAGCCCTAAGAAGATCAAAGACAATGGCACAAGATGAAGTGTCTGTTTTACAGTTCTTAAAAGCTTAAGAAAAATGAAAACACATACAAGGAACCCATATGAGGCCAATTTTACTGAATATGGAAAACCAGACTCAAAGGTGAGATTTAGTGCCAGACTTAAATGCTCCTTTGTGACTACATTTCATCTTCCTTCTTTAGATGCATTAAGATAAAATCTAATTATAGCATTGCACAGCTTCACCCAGACAGTGCTCTTTTGAAGCAGCATGGCCAATATTTGGTTTAAATCACTCATTTTTGTTTGATTTTCTT
The DNA here is from genome assembly GCF_964199755.1 of Larus michahellis. NCBI lineage: Eukaryota > Metazoa > Chordata > Aves > Charadriiformes > Laridae > Larus > Larus michahellis. The sequence continues at coordinate 15,516,184 of NC_133907.1, read as the reverse complement.
GTTTGTTGGCTATTTCGGGTCTTATTACCTACATGCTATTTAGATTAGTGCTGACCTATCTCCAAGTTTCTGAAAGTGGCATAATTAAGTCTTTGGATTGTCAGAGGATCCACCTCACTTATCAAAGAGGTGCAGGAGATGGTCTGGTCCAAAAGTACAGCTGCTCTTCTGTGAGGTGGGATGGGTCCACAGCTAGGCTTCAGGCAACCCCAAAAACATTACCTCGGCTACTTTTGCTGTAGTGGACATTGAAGATACTGAAGAACATCTACTGCAGAACACCTGTATTAGCATAACGTGGCGATTGGGCATGTAGAACGGCCATAGGAAAAAAGAAGCTATACCTGACTTGGTTGGGACTTGCTGAGGTTGTACCAGCACCTTTTGCACTGCCTTTCATCCTTTTCTACCCACCCTGGAAAAACCTTAAAAAAATGGTCTTTACGGATGTCCTTTTCAGCCAAAAGTTGATTGCGCTTGCAATATTGTTGCAGCAAGTCTGTGAGTCTGCTGTGTTCCTTCATCTCTGCAGCTGTTTGAGAACTTTTAGAGAGCTTCCTTGTGTCTGTGTGGGCCCCAATGCCCTTATAGGTGATAGAAAAGTCACAGCACTGCTGGCATGCGCCGCTGGCCTCTGTATTTAGTGTCTTGCCCCTGAGTGCATCAAAGATTTGTTTTCAGCCACTACTTCAGATTTTGCAGCACAGGGGATGTTCGTGGACCATTTGTGTAACGTTATTCTTCTGAGCTACAAATCTATAAACTTGGTGAACTGTATCCGCTGCCGCGGCGAGAATAGCTTAGGCGGTTTCCCCTGGCTCTCTCACAGATTAGGTTCCCGCGTTGGCATCAGGGCACTTCCAGCCCTTGAGACCCAGAGTGAGCCTCTCACTGCCCAGCCCTGGCTCTCTGGGTGCTCTCAGCTCCTACTGTTCTTACACCTCTCCCTGCTGGGAGGTGGGACTTGGCGCTTCTCTAGCAGCAATGTCCTCATCTAGTCAAAGCTTACCCTTTCTTAAAACATCATCTAGGCACCTACTGCCCCGTTCTCCTGGGATGCCTGCCAGCAACCACAAGCAGCATACACCAACAGAGGTGCCCTTCCAGTTAGCAGCTTATGAAGCACCTGGTTTCTGTGAAATATTAAGTGTAACATGGTTTTCTTTATTTGTTTGGGGTTTTTGAGGTTGGTTTTTTTTTTTTAAGTACTGTGGAGTGTTTCTTGTCTTGGCACCGGGCTCTTTAGGGTAGCTCAAGATCTTCTTCTGCCCTTCAGCATTTGTCTCCTGAACTCAGAATCCTCTTGGCTCAGCTCGCTTTTTCCACCCTAGGGTGGCTTCACGGCTGGAAGGTTATCCCTGCTCCAAAATTGCTCTTATTCTCTTGTTTCCTGCCTAAAGCTTTTCTGCAGCTTAATGGGTTCGTTCATACAGTCCCACCAAAAACCTTGGCCGTGCTCAGTGGTGCTCCTGCCCATGCACGCTGGTGGGAGCTGGCTCTCGGGCAGGCAGCAGTGAACTGCACGATAAGCTGATGCTTGGAAGCTGCTCAGCCTGGGGCCTGGGAGAGCCTGTCTCTCTCCTGCCTACCAAGGGAGGACAGGCCCCAGAAGACACCTCCAGCGGTTTTTAAGGAATGTGTTTTCCTTGGTGGTGGTTTTCTTTCCCGTAGAAACTACCATTCCTCAACTATTTTCTTACTCTCCCAGACTATTTTTTTCGTGTGATTTCTGTTTTCAGTTGTGGAAAACAAAGTTCCCTTTTTAAGATTTTTCGACTTTCAGTGGAAAGTCGAAACTTTGTGCAAGGAGGAAAAAAAATTCTCTCTGATTCACTCTGCTTAGAGAGAATACTGCAGGTCAATATGGTTTCTGTACTTTGCTGCTTTTCCATCCTTGCTGCGTTGCTTTTCTATTGTTTTCCTTTCTCTTTGCCAGCTGACATCCTTCCCCAAAGCAATGTGTGCATTGCGCCCTTTCCAAGGGCTTCACTACGGTGATATGTCACACGTGTGATATACGTCACGCAATAGTCAAAGCTCCTGACACTGGAGGTGGTGCCTCAGATGAAGGAGTGGAAGCCTCTGAGGCGAGTCAGGTTTTCTGCAGGTTGGAGCTGTTGGCACAGCATTGCTCTGTGCCCATTAGAAAGACTGTCGCTGGGGCCGTGAGATTTCCCAGTCACGCGCTGGGCTTGCACTTAGGTAGACATGGGTTTGAAACACCAGGCTAGATACACCAGCCTAGATGGCTGTCTCATAGTCTGTATTGTCCTGAAAGCGTGGAAATCAAGGATGTGACGGCAGCTCTTATACCATTCTGTCAGTCTGGGAAGAGTGAAGGGACTATTCCTGTGGCCTGCTGCCCTTCTGGAGAGACACAGGCATTACCATCACAAGAAGCTGTCACTGTGATGCAGAATGGACCTTCTTAAGAGGTCCAGCAAAGCACGTATACAGAGTACTAATCTAAGATCACCATACAACTTGTGCGTATGGATCACTGATCCTTATTGACCTGGCTTGGCAGTGACCGAGAGCATTACCTTCGGTCTTTCTGTGGCTTGCACAAAGTGAGTTGGAGTGACTTAGGACTCTGATGTACAACCCCAAGGTGTTGTTGAGGGCAACTAAATGCTTATCAGAACTGCGGAATCCACCAGGCAGCAAGCCATCAAGTCATTGCTGAGTGTCCTTATTCTTCTGAATGAAGAATGAAGTCCCCCACAACTTCCAATGACTTGGACCTATATGCAGGACACTAGGAGCAACAGTCCTAAAAGACTGGTTGATCTTCCTGGCCCTATGAGCTGCATACCAACAGCTCTATATGGGTGAGAGCCACAGATGCGTGTCACCTTTCTCAGAGGGTCAAAGGGAAGGGGATGTCTGTGACTGGTTCACGCTCACAGGTGACAACATCCCACAGGGACCAGTGGAGCAGGACTGATGACAGCACGGAGCAGAGCACGGCTCTCTGGAAACCCATTTTGATCCCATAAACCACCGCTGGTGCTCCACTCTGGGTTTTCCAGCAACTGTAGCCCTGCTGCAGACCTGCTGGTGGTCAGGCAGCAATACAGAAGTAGAACCCACATTGCTCACGAGGCGTAATGCAAGTGAGAAGCTGGGCCATGTCTTACACAAGTGCTAATTCTGTGAGCAGGAGTTTCATGGTCTTGCACAACCCCTGTCAGGGTGCATGAATTTCTCTGAAAAGCAAGCTGCTAGCCAACAGGTTGTAGTGAGTGAAAAAAAGAGGTCTGTGCCTCTTAATGCAAATAAGTGCACGTTAGTCACCTTAATCCTACTGGGCCTCAGACAGGAAATTCAAGAACTCCCCATTTGTACTATTTTTAGAAGTGCCATGATTTCAAACCGCTCTCCTCATGCTTTTTAGACCTGAACCATGATTTTCAAGTGCTTGGAGTTGTCAGTGCTGCTATTAGCCAGGCAAGAGGGGGGTGCACGGGAGAGAAGAGATGAGAAAGGAGCAAAATTCATCACGGACATTTGTGATGCAAATGGCCACCTGCAAATAGATCAAAGTTTCGGCGTGTCTCATGAAACTAGAATGTGTTTCATAAAGTGTCGGGAGCGCTTCAGACAGCCTTTTGCCAATGGCAGGTCTTATAATTAGGGGTTAGCAAGTGTCTCTGCTCGCTGCTGCGTTCTGGCTGGCATCACGCCCACAGGGCAGCTCTGTCAACACGGCCCTTCAAAGGTGCAAGACTTACCTGTTGTTTCAGTATCAATGAGACAATAACTGATGTCAATGAGAGGTCAGTTCCAGCCTACAAGTAAAAATCTTGTTGTTAATATTTTTGTTACATTTAGTTGGTTTAATTTTTTGACTAACGTTGTTTAGAAGATAATTAAGTCCCATCGGTGCCTGGAGTGCTTAGTCACAGAGGAGAGTTCGAATGCTGCCAAATCCGTCTTCCTCCCTGCCTTAAATTCAGAGAAAGAATTGTAATGAAAATGCATCAACCTGTATTCTCCAGTACCGTGCACTAAAATAATGCTTTTTTACCCTCCCCCCCGCTAAAGACCAAGTGCCTTTTGCAGAAATCCTCATACCTGTTCCACGGCTGGGGACTGGACTCTCAGATTCTGGCCCCAGCTGGTAGGATGGATGCCCAGGTGCCGAGCACCAGATTGTTGGCCCTGTGAAATCGTTAAGGTCTTCCAGACACCCAGCTCACATTTTGGGCTCGTGCCTCTTGGAAGCCGACCCTTGAGGGAAGAGGAGGAACAAGTACCGTACAAGTCAATGAACAGACTAGTTCTGGTAGCTACAGAGACAAGACGAAAGCATCACTGACTACTAATATTTAAATTTCACAAGGCATTTTTCAGAGTTTTCCAGTACAGCTCATTATAGCTCTAACAAATATATGCAATGCATATAGACAATTCATCTCAGCAGTGTGATGGCTGTTACCCACATTCTGGTTTCTCTCTTATTAACTTGTTACCCTGTATTTGTAATAAATAGACAATTGTTCGGCTCAGTGTTTGCCTTCCCCAATATCACTCCCTGACTAATCTTTTATCTTTCACTCCCTCTTTCCTCCCAGATTGTTAGATCTGATAATTCATCTGATGAAATACTGTCCATTTCATTAATCCAGCAGACACAGGAAAGCGAAGTGGTGAGAGCAAAAAGAGAGGATAGGTTTCACTAATCCAGCAGATGTGTGATAACAGATTCACGTAGCTGATCACAAATTTAGGTGAGAGGAATATTAATGATAGCAGAAAGCGGACGGTACGTTCGTAGTTTCAAAGTGAAGGTTTGAGACCATGAACTTTAAGTCCCTGAGGATACCTTTGCAATTTCTTTATAGGCTAGCAAAGGCTGGGGAGCGCAGAACTGGAAGCAGGTAAAAGAACGGAGCGTGAGCAATGATTCGCTTCCAAAAAAACCCCCAAACCCAAACCAAAAAACCACCCTCCCAGTCTTAAAATCAATATGCAGGGTGTTCGCTCTGACAACCTGTGGAACCCTCACGACACAGAACAGTACTGATAGAGAGACTTCTGCTTAAAAAACTCAAAGGCTAGGCATTTACCTCATAAAAATAACACCTTTAATCCAAGTTGTGTATGCTGTCATTGCCTCTCCTCCCACACAAAACAGGAACAATGGAGGAGTCCCAGAAAAACCTGACTTTTTTTGCAGTAGGGTGCCATAACAGGAGTGGGTTTTGCTTTGTTTGGACACATGTATGAGATCTGTCACAGAAGATAACACAGCGATGTAGGCAGGAGCAGGATGGATGGGAGCATTTGTGTAGTCTGGGAGCTCCTTTGAAGTGCTCACAGGCTAACCAGATAAAGAAACGCTGTCTGGCTGTAGGCTTTATCTGATTACATATAATCAGATGTGTGTGATGGCTGTCAGATGACGAGGAAAAGACCCTTCCTAGCAAGTCATAATTCCTCTTCTAATAAGAGACCAAACAGGACGGAACTTCTGAGGAAGCCGCTGGGGCTGGGGGAGCTTCCACTTGGAGACAAGCACTTGAAAATGGGCTGTTTTCCTGAGAATAGCTAGAAATAACCAAATGTGTTCAGAAGCCCCTGGAAGGGACAGGAATTGACAGAGACAGACATAGAGTGCAATCCCACGCAGCACCTTCTCTTCCTCCCTCCCTCCCTCCCTCCCTTCCTTCCTTCCTTCCTTCCTTCCTTCCTCTTTTTCTCTCTTTCTCTCTTTTTCTTTCTTTCTCTCTTTCTCTCTCTTTCTCTCTCTTTCTCTCTCTTTCTCTCTCTTTCTCTCCCTCTTTCTCTCTCTTTCTCTCTCTCTTTCTTTCTCTCTTTCTCTTTCTTTCTCTTTCTCTCTTTCTTTCTCTTTCTTTCTTTCTTTCTTTCTTTCTTTCTTTCTTTCTTTCTTTCTCTCTCTTTCTCTCTTTCTTTCTCTCTTTCTTTCTCTCTTTCTCTCTTTCCCTCTCTCTTTCCCTCTCTCTTTCCCTCTCTCTTTCCCTCTTTCTTTCTTTCTTTCTTTCTTTCTTTCTTTCTTTCTTTCTTTCTTTCTTTCTTTCTTTCTTTCTTTTTTTCTTTCTTTCTTTCTTTCCCTTTCTCCCTTTTTTCTTCCTTCCCTTTTTTCTTTCTTTCTTCCTTTTTTTCTTTTTTCCTTTCTTTCCTCTTTTCTGTCCTCTTTTCTTTCCTTTTTTCTTTCCTTTTTTCGTTTGGAAAATTCAGTAAAGCTGGGGGAAATATGATCTGTTTAATAACATGCTAATAACCTGCCCCACTAGCACAGAGAAATGGAAAAATGTGTTCAAACGGTGGACTTGACAAGGGAAAAATACGGCATTTTTCTCTATTGTAATGAAGAGTAGAGCATATAACCTATTGCACAATTTAATAGCGCTATTAAACCAACAGGACTAAATGTTTGCAGGGAATCTGAATATGCTGCAGAATGACCAAAGCCCAAAACCCAAGTGGCTGCAGAGTTCCTGATTAATCAACAGAATAAAAAAGGAAAAACTATTTCCCCATATGTGGCTAAATTAGTGGAGCATTGCCAATTTGAAGATAAATTAGAGGCACAAGGGGCTTGCACTCTGTGGGTATGTACTCTGTAGAATTAAGCAATCTGAAAATGGCAATTTACAGAGGCTGACTTGACCCTAAAGCGTGCACTAGAAATTGCCACGTCAATGGTGATGCCTACTAAACACGCCAGGATGGTGCAGCATCGTTAGATGTGTGCAACAAATAAACTAAGGGTCAGGCATAAATACCGCTCAGGCAACACCCGCTGTGGACTTTTGCTGTGAGAAAGAGTTTCTCAATGCAAATGATTATCGATTTCCTGACAATCTTGTAGAAACTGCAATGAATTAGGGCACATGCAGTAAATGTGGAGGTCAGTGCATAATCACGGCTTTCAAAAGACACTTCCTGAGGATTTCAGAGTCCTTGTTTGATGATAGGCTCAAGATCACTGATAATGTTATACAGTTTCCAGCCCTCGAGTTTAAAGAACAGAAGTGAGGGGTGGATGACAAAAGGGAGGAATAAAGCTTGAGTGAACCTTGTCCAGGGTCTGCTCGCTGGGCAACATCTCAACAGGATAATCCATCCACCTGAAAGGAGTGCGAGAACTTCTGCACTTCTAAAAACACGCAAAAAAAATGTTTCTGCCAGATTTTAAGCATGAGCTCCCATGACATCTCCTGAGAAGACCTGGCCAACGCTAGATCAACTATGACTTTATTTAGCAAAATCTTACAACCCTCCAAGGATGGGGGTTTCTTCTGTGTTGGCCTGTTCTGAAACCACATCATCCTCCTGGTGAAAGCATTTTCCTTAATGTCAGTTCCGCACCTCCCAAATTTGATGTCTTCATAATAATCACTGTATATAGTATGTCACGATATGATTTAGTTATGGTATTCCTTCTTAGCCCCTAATAAAACCCTTGGTTTCATTGCTTATAACCTTGGCCAGTATAACGTTGTTTAGGTTCTTGGGTCTTCTTAGGTTTGTCTTGGTGTCAGGGGGACACGGCAGAGTTCTCTGGACGGCAAAGCTTCAGATAACGAAAGGCTCCACTGAGTATGTGGGAACTGGTAATTTTCAAAGGCTTGCAAAATGTCACCACTATGTTTCTTTCACAATGTTCATGTTTTGTTGAAATTGTTCTTAAAAACAGCCCTCTTGAACCGGGTGCCTGTGCTCGGACACTTCAGCCCTGATCAAGGTTGTTCGGCAAATTATAAACGGTTTGCCCCAGAAGCGGGGAGGCGGGCAGTTTAGAAAATAAATAATGTTTCTGCATGCCTGGTCCTCCCCAGATGTGATGCTGAGTACCTGGTTCAGAGGTAGCACAGTTAAGAGTGTGGAAGAAATACCTGGGATAGTCAGAAATGCTGTTACTCAAAGGGTGAGAGGGATTTAGTGCAGGTGGGTTATCAAAGTGCTTGTTTTCTCTGGAGAGAAATGGCTGTTCCCGGTTTGAAATGTCGCAGGTGGGAGATCATAGAATCATAGAATTGTTGAGGTTGGAAGGGACCTTTAAGATCATCAAGTCCAACCTTTAGCCTACCCTGACAAGAGCCACTTCTAAACCATGTCCCTAAGTGCCCCATCTACCCTTTTTTTAAACACCTCCAGGGATGGTGAATCCACCACCTCCCTGGGCAGCCTGTTCCAATGTTTAATAACCCTTTCAGTGAAAAAATGTCTCCTAATATCTAATCTAAACCTGATGAATTTAAGATGAATTTAACCATCCAGCTGCCATCAAAGTCAGTGTGTGTCACCCGGATGAAGTCCCCCTGCCACCGTTTGAGAAGCTGAAGTGTTATCGCAGCCTCCTGTAGGAGAGGAGACTGAACGAGCTGATGCTAAAAATAAACGTCTAAAGTTTCTGCGGTCAGGCAAACGAGGACAGTATTTCCCAAAGTTGGGCAGGTCCATGATCTGATATGCTGGTGGATGTCAGAGACTCCGGGGGGCTCCTCAAGCAGTTCTCTGAAAATCGGAGTCTTGGGTACCTGCAGTGCATTGGCAAGCGAAGATTGAGCAAAACCTAGCAGACAGTTTGGCTGTCAGGAACCTCCTAGAAGAGAAAATCCTGATGCATTGACATAGACCGCTATGCACTTCAGCAGAATAGCAGGGGAGAGGAAAGAAGATATTGTTTATTTTTTTAAAAATCTATCAATAAAATCTGTGTGGAAACCCCCTAAACTCGAGGTTCCCTAAAAGCTTCTTTTTGAATCATTTTCCCTTTTTTGCTGCTTGATACACGTCCATATTTACTGGTTTCTACAGTCCGTAAACAAAAACGGGAAAATACTGAGATACTAGCTATTTCCATGAAATGCTGAACATAAGGAATAACCAATCCAAAGGAGCCCTTGTATTTCAGGACCTGTCTGAGGCTTGTTTTGTGAGCGTTTGTCGAGATGGACAAAGGCTCAGAAGTTATTTTAGCCTCTTCCTGTTCTCGTTAGCCGTGCAAATCCACGGCATGACTGTTAAATGCATCCAAAGGATGCTTTTCCTGAGCCCTCTCTGCTCATCTCCTGGCAGCCTGCACTCCTGTAATACACAGTAGGTCCCCACCTTTCCAAACACCCAGGTTTATGATGCTGCAGGGAAAGATCTGTTTGGCTGCATGGTCAACAGGACCCCACCGTGGTGCTGAGTGCTAGCCCTGACCTGCGCTGGTGCTGCCACAAAGCCCATGGCGGCAGCAGAGGACAGTTTCTGGCTTCAGAAAATGCTATTTTTGTCTATTGCACTCCAAACGGGCAGGTGTTCTCACCAACTCAGTGTTGGTCACAGTATAGGGCCATGAAGATCATAGAATCATAGAATCATTTAGGTTGGAAAAGACCCTTGGCATCATCAAGTCCAACCATCATCTCGACTCTACAAAGTTCTCCCTTACACCATATCCCTTAACACCACATCTAAACGACTCTTAAAACACATCCAGGGATGGTGACTCCACCACCTCCCTGGGCAGCCTATTCCAGTGTCTCACCACTCTTTCTGTGAAGAATTTTTTCCTAATGTCCAGCCTAAACCTCCCCTGCTGCAGCTTGAACCCATTCCCTCTTGTTCTATCGCTAATTACCTGGGAGAAGAGACCATGTGATGTGTCTGAACAAGCTAGAGTGGCTGCTGGGAGCAGCGGTATGCTCACCAGGGTGAGCAGAGCACCCTGACCTTCAACCATTTGGATGCAAGTGGATGTCCCAGTTGCCCCAAATGGACTATTCTGGTGCTTGAGCTGCCCTGGGCCCCTCTGTCTTGCATCGCATTTTGCTGGGAGCATATATCTGGAGTGGCGTATGGAAAGTATGCTGAACAAAACTCTTCTCTGGTCTTTGTTGCCGAGGCTGGCTGAGCTGCAGGGCTGGGGTTGAGTCAATATAGCCACCACTGCCTGCCTCCCAGCTGGGAGCTGGCGAGGATCATAGAATCATAGAATGTCTTGGGTTGGAAGGGACCTTTAAAGCCCATCTAGTCCAACCCCCCTACAGTAAGCAGGGACTTTTCCAACTAGATCATGTTGCTCAGAGCCTCATCAAGCCTGGTCTTAAATGTCTCCAGGCGTGGGGCCTCCACCACCTCTCTGGGCAACCTGTTCCAGTGTTTCACCATCCTCATTGTAAAGAACTTCCTAATGTCTAATCTAACCCTGCCTTGCTCTAGTTTAAAGCCATTACCCCTCGTCAGTACGGATCCCTGAGGGACACCACTTGACACCCCTCTCCATCTGGACATCGAGCCATTGACCACCACCCTCTGGATGCGACCATCCAGCCAGTTCCTTATCCACCGAACAGTCCACCCATCAAATCCATATCTCTCCAACTTAGAGAGAAGGTTGTTGTTGGGGACCATGTCAAAGGCCTTACAGAAGTCCAGATAGATGATATCCACAGCAATCCCCTTGTCCACTGATGCAGTCCCTCCATTGTAGAAAGCCAGGATCGTGGCAGAGGATGCCTGGTTCTGCCAAAATCCTGCTACCTACATATATCTTTAAGGTCCCTTCCAACTCTAACCATTCTATGATTCCCTGTGAGTGGGAGAGCCAGATGTCCATCAGCTGTCTGTAGGCATCTCCTGTGGACACATCCAACTCCAAAACACAGCTTGGGACCATAGAGACAGAGCTTTGATGTCAGGTGCCACCAGCAGGAGACATCAGCATCATTTTGTGAACCCAAGGACGGGGGTGGAATCCTGTGATGTGATATCTCTAAAGAGCCGCTGTGTTTCCAGAGGCTTCAGTGTTGCCCATCTACATCTGCCCATGCCCCCGCCCCTGCTGAGAAGGTCTCGGGGAGAGCCTGGCACTTCGCCTTCCCAGCACCAGCTGTAATTGCTGGGTGTCTCCCTGCCCTCTGTGAGCAGATGGCATTTCTCACTCCCAGCTAACCCATTTACCACGCAACCTTCTCATTTCAGAGCAGATAAAAAATACCCGTTCACATCAAGCAATTGTGGTGTTTGCTTTATACTTATTAAAACCCACTTTATTACGATGTTAACCTCCAGCCCCTCGGAGCTGCCTGACACCAGCTGTCTCGGGAAGCCAAGACCCCGTGTCGACAAAAAAGTCACCCCCAGAGCAAGAGCAATGCTGCACTTTTTATTAATGACAGCTTGGAGCGCAGTATAATTCTCCTGCCCACCCTGCCAGAAATTTAACACCACAAAACTTTAGTCACCACAAAAGACAGACACGATATTTTCTAACTGATAGAATATCTGTTGAAAACCTATTTAGACACTTTAATGGGGTCACAGGAAGACAGTGCCAATCTGTGGAGGTGGAGGGCTCATCAGGAACTTTAATACTTTGCATATGCACAAGAAAATACCATTTGCAGAGATTTCTTCCTAGTTTCATCCATCTGCCTGACCAAGCTATTCCTTTTTGTCTCTTATTTATGGCTGTAATTTTGATGCCACAGTTACTGTACACGATCTGCTGTATATTTCTCTTTTTTGCTTTGGAATTGCTCTTTTCAGCTCATATCTGAAGTCGTTTATTTGCCCACAAAATAACTAGGCTCTGAACTATTTCCTGGCAACTAGTTTTGCAGTGCCTAAGATTATTTTTTTTTTTCTGTAATGGTGTATATACATCCTTTATTATTGCACTTAAATGCTTATTAACAATTCATGGACTCTTAAATGGCTGAAAAAACAGATTCTTGAGCTAAACATTTCTAGAGAGTCTCTTAGCCCAGAGCTCTTCTCTGCAAGTGTAGGCTTCACAGTGGAGGAGAGCATGGCTTGAAGTTGATATTTCCAGAGTAATTGCATTTTTTAATTAACAGTATATTTAATCAATGTAAAAAAGAAAAGTGACACAGCTGCTCAGGGGCTGCCGTAACAGGCTAAAAATAATTTTGCACACTATATGCTTTGATTTTACCAGCCTTCATGTTGTGGTCACTGGAGACTTTGGTGATGAGCATCCTGATCGGAAAACACGAAGCTTCTGTGCCTATCGCCTTCGTCACATTTATGGGCCGTTCTGAGCCCTCGCTCAGCAAATTACAGTCATATTGAGGTTGTGTTTAGACTTAGCGGCACATGAAGCCCCTCAGGACACGCTTTCTCCCTTGTGCAATCATCTCCACGGCACAGACCAGGGTGACGGAGGTAGGGAAAGGCAGTGACAACCCCTGCGGCCGCAGCTCGGGGCACTGGCACCGAGGAGTTCCCTGTTAGCAGAGGGTGCCCGGACAGAAGGATTTGGGATGAGCTCCCCATTGCAGGGCACTGAGAAATACGCCTTTTCTGCTTGATTTCACAGAGTTTCAGTGTCTGAGTATATAGTGGGAAGGCAACTGTTCACAGGTTAAAACGTTCCTCTTCTGCAGAGGACTCAGAAAGTCGCTGGTGCATGCTGCTGCACCAGTTGGGTGAATAAATATTTAGAGATTTCTTAACATTTAGACCTTGGGATCTCTCTAAACCTAAGAAGCTATCTGCAATGGACTCTGTCAGCCCCCCTGCGTACTGACACCTCGCCTCTGGACAAGCCCTTGGCCACCAGCAGTGCCGAGGGGATGAGGGGCTCTGCTTTCTAGTCAATTTTTACTCCAGCTAATTCGACTGTCAGAAGCCAAAAGAGGAATCAGAAGTTATCTGAACACTCATTGACCCTTAAGTGTGTAGCGCTTAAATCTTAAGTACTTTCCAAGCAAAAGCTGAACCTTTCAAAGAAATAGCAGCTTCTCTAGAAACTTGTTTCTCCCCCAAACGGCAGGAGTGAGATGACGTGGTACAGAGGCCACTGGGGCTCTGACACTTAATTGTTCTCCCGTTGAAAAGCCGATCAATTTGGAACCTCTCCCTGGGGGTCTTCCCTTTATCTTGATCTCTTATTTCTTTTCTTGTAGCACACGATTTCACGCACATCCCTCCCAGCACGGTAGGTTCAGGAAATGCATTTGTCTCCAGCTCCGTCAGATCATTTTGTGCTGCTGACGTGTGAGCAGCGGCACTGGTGGCTCAATAACGGAGGACGAGTCTGTGAGCTGGGGAAATCCACGTTTACTTCCGCTGACTGTCAGGCAATGCAAACTGCTTTACATCTCTGTAATACCCACTGTCAAGGGATGCTCCACAGAGGCGCGGTCAAAGGAAAGAAGGAAGATTTTTGGTGTCATTCTCCCAGGGAGGAGGGTTGGTTCCAGCCAGACTCCTGTCCTGGCAGGCCAGAAGGGATGGTTTGACATCATCTGGCATCAGTTCCTGGGTAGGACAGAAAGTAGCACAAGGCAAAACACTAACAGTATTTCTGCATGCAACCGTGGGAGCAGCGGGACTCCCTGGAGAGGAGACACAGCAGGCAGTGGGATGGGCAAAAAGAAGTACGCTGGCGGGGAGAAGGACGCTACAACCAGTGGTGCTGCCAGGAGCCCATCCTGAGGGCTGGAAGCAAAACTGGTGTGGAAACGATGTCACTGGAGGTCACTGGTGTGGGCAGACCCAAGCTGTGACAGCTGGCAAGAGTGACCAGGTGGCCTCCCCGGACCCCATCCTTGGTGGGCTTCCAGTTCAGTGCTTTTGATGATCCAGGATGGTCTGAGGCAATCAGCTGTCCTGTGCCTTTGTGTTTCAGGTAGTGAAACAGAAGCGGTGAGGAATGCTTTCACGGACTCTTGACACCTCTCCGTCCCTCATTTGAGCATGATGTGGTGGAGCATCTGTTGCTGCTGGCACACATACATAGTGGCAAAGTACGTGCCGTGGTGAGGGCTCTGTGCAGGGAGGTGGAGGAGTCTGGCTTTTGCTGAGCTGTTCTCCAATGGGGCTCATGTCCTGATGGCTTTGGTTTTACCCCCCGCATTTTGAACACCAGCAAGCGTTGCCACACCAACATCAATATTTCTGGTTCAGGTCAGGCAATGGCTACTATATCTAAGCCTAAGCGGCCTGGACAATGATAGACATGGCCACCGAAAGGAGCAGGAATAGCCTAGAAAGGGGACAGAGCAACGGGATGCTGAAAATGCCAGAGCTGATTTAGGAATGTGGTTTAATTTTGCTGGCAGTTTAATTTGGATTTAACCTTAGTTTGAGGCAATTTCTTCTGAAAGAGGTATCAGATACATTAAATGGCAAATATTCTTACATTGATTAGAGGAGAAAGCGGTTCAGGCCTCACAGCCGGGAACGAAGGAGGTGCCAAGCTTCCCACTTGCAGAGGCAGATTCTCTTCTCCTTGTAAGTCTTGTGACGAGACAGTGGTACCCACTTACCTGCTGCCCAGCACCCTGAGCCCAGGTTACAGCTGTGCCTGGAGAAGGGTCCTCGGGCAGACGCAGCCAAACCACCAGCAGCGGGACGAGGCTGCAGACCTGGCTGGTGCGCTCGGGGACCTGAGGGCGGTCAGTGTCCCAAGCGGAAAGTGAGCCTTCCCTCCAGTCATCCCATGGTACCTGGTGCCAGTCCAAAGAGTGGCTGGGAAGGGAAAACAGAAGCTCCCAAGAGACATCGCAGCAACACTTTGGAGCCAACATAATTTTATTTGTGGGCTAGAACAGTTCAGACTGAATATTTAGCAAAAAGCTTTTTTTTTAATGCAAATTATTTATAACAGTAGTCATGTTAGTGGTAGAGCAGGGGAAGCGTAATAGGAACGTGAAATAGAAAACCAGGTTATTATTTGGCTTCAGTGTATATGATAGAGTTGTTGTCACAGCACTTGTCATACTGAAACTGAAGCTCCAGTGGAGCCCTTCGCCTTACGTTTGCCAAGAGGTTGACCCCTAGGACCTGCAGATGTGCTTGAACCAGTACCACGTGGGCTGTTATTGACAGGCTGTTTCCACGATGACCCGTCCGTCTGACTGTAACCGTCCCTCCTCCCTCCCTAAGTGACCGTTGAGGCATCCCGCCCGGGTCCACATGTGTGTGTTTGCACAGCAGCCAACGCAGGGAAGTCCTGACCTGTGGTGGGACTTCTCGGGTGAGGAACCAGTACAAGTAATAGACAATAAAAAAGATTGGTGCTTTGCAGTCAGTGCGAACTCTCTCTTTAGGCTGTTAACAAGAACCCCTAAAACCTCACTTCTTGCTTTTGTCTTCTCTAGATACCACTTGTCATGTAATGGGTCTTTCATCTCAGTAGGACTTTTATCTTCAAACATGTCAGATCTTTAAAGAACTGGAAAACATTAACAGGCAGGGAGAAACTTTATTCTAATTTGCTAGATGTAAGAGAAAGAGGAGGATGCAGCCGTTTTAATGGGCAGAGACTTGTCTTTGGACAAGGGCTCCTGCTCCTAAAGGCTCACCGGATTCTTCTCGGTGCTGTGGTCCACCCTCAGATCAGCACTGGTCATAGTGAGTCACACGAAGGGGAGTGGCCAGGCTGTGCTGTATTAACATCACTGCATGTGTTGGCGCCTTCGATAGTTGTGTTATTGATATTCTGCACTAACCTGTAATGAAGAAGCCTGTAATGAAGGAGCTGCATAACCACGACCTCCCAATAGACAGTGCTGCTGTTCCATACTAATGAGCTGCAGCAAAATGGATCATTTAGAGTCATTAACAGTGATGGGGAGGCCATGGTCATGCTGCGAAGGAAGTTGTGTAACTAAGAAGCTCTTTTTTGTGCCTGCTCCAAAGACCAGCTTCCAGAAGAGTGCTGGTGACTGTTGTTTGTTTACCCAAAAAGTGGCAGAAAAGCCTCTTTGATGTAGCTATATGCCACGTGGCATTAAGTATCCTTAATCAAAAATAGAAGGAAATTATAATTTCCTGCTTTGTTCTGAATTTGAAGTGAGGAGGCATCTTAGCCCCAAGCTGAAGAGCCAACTTCAGCTGTGGTGTTCCTTCAGCTTTGCCAAAATTGGCCCAGCGTGGTGTCTGGCTGCTCACAGCGGGAATCACAAGTAGTGTCAGCGTGTGTGTCTGAGGAACAGTCTCCTGTTGGACAGGTAGACTCAGCTCTGAACACTGGCAGAGATTTTGCTGTCTTGTGTTAGACCCTGATGATGTGAGTTACAGCTCCGCTTAAGCCAGGGGATAAAAAGAATGAGAGGGGAAAAAAAGAGATTTTTCTGAATTTTCTTCACGATGAAAGATTTGGGCATTGAACAAGGAGACACTGTACTAGCGTTGTAACTGGAGATATAGGTTTAACTCCTAGCTCTTTTCATAATCATAGGCAAGTTATTTATTGCGCTGCTGAGTCTTTTCATATGTATCGCTCTGTTTGAAGTCCCATCATCTGCAGTCAAGTGAATGTCCCAGCTTTCATTTTTGTAATATTTTAGTCTCTGTCATTGCACGAAATGCTTGAAATGTAACTGTAAATGGAGGTTAGGAGGATAGTGGGCAAATTAAAAAAAAAAACAAAAAACCTGCAAATGTATGCTAAGAAGAACCAAAAGCATATTGTAATTTTTAAATAACTCATAATTTGAAGGGAAGAATGAACTGATTCATGATTTTAGGATGCTCAGGATTGGCAAAAGCATAATTAATCTCGTCTCCCTTATGCCTCTGCAAAATGGTATTAATAAGGCAGCATTTATCCATTGTAGACGGTAAGTGCTTCAGGGCACTGCCTAGCTCTCAACAGGCCGTCGCGTAGTGCCTAATGGAGAAGGGTCCTCATAGTCTTCAATTAGGCCTTAATACAACACGAATGACAAGCCCCATTTTTATTGCCAGTCTCGGTCTGTTCTTCTCTTGCAGTTTCAGTGATAGAAACACGAATGAACATCTACATTTTAAGGTAGCAAGCAACCACATTTTAAATACTATGAGGTAGTCATTTTAATAAGTCAAGTTTCTCAAAGCAAAATTATCATAATGAGTGAGGAATGAGGCGAGTGTAATTGGATTGACGTGAAATGCAGAAAACTAATTAATTTTCTCTGCAAGGTCTGGGAAAGGTCACGGAGAGGCAATACAGATCATCATAGAGGATGCTAAATGCTGAAAATATTTAAATGGCTCACAGAAATCACCAATGTATTCTAGAACATGAAAGTATTTTGGCTTTGAAGAGACGGCAGTGTGTCTCACCAGTTCCTTCGGTTTGAACACAAAGTGCGTCCCAGCTTACAGAGTTGCGGACGGGAGCTATTTGGGATTTGGGACTTTATGGTGAACGGCGTGAGATAAAGAGAGGGGATGGGAATGAGGATTGGGCTATGGAGCATTTCATTGCCAGGCTCCAATCTTGTCCAGGTCACTAGAGATGGGAAGTCATTACCGGCTGATGGCTGTTCAATGGCCTGTGTGAAATGAGGAGGTGGTTTCAATCCCGGTCCCTTGTGGCCAAGTGTCCTTAACATCAAAACCACCTCCTGGGCTGGCAGTGCCTGGCTCGCCAGCCTGCACCCTGTGAAGAGGAGATGGGCATCAGCTGTGGAGTGGCGGCAGCAGAGCCACCATGCGGCACAGGGAGCTGACAGTTCTGAGTGGGTTTGATACCAATGGCTTTATTCGTTCATGTGGACATGGCTGGTGCCGCGGCGGAGCTGCTTCAGGGTCGTGTTGAAAACTAGCCCATGTTGCTCAGCACCGGTGTGAACGCAGCTCTCCCACTGATTTCTCAGGAGCCGCACTTTCAGATCAGCCTAAATTTCAGCTGTAGCAGATGGGTCCCCTGTTCCTGCCAGGATGGCCTGGTGGTCATCACATGCCAAGCACTGGCATCTCATGACGCCTGCCAGAGCCATCTGGAGGGCTGGATACAGACCAGTGATGGACTGTTTGATATCAGCACCATTGGGGCCCAAGAAGCCCTTGCTCCTCACACAGTCTTGCAGATGCTTCTGTTGCTCTCCAGGAGGTGGGATGGTGTCTTTCCTGGAGAATCCTGGTTTTCTTCTAGCTGGCTGTACCTCATTGGGTAGTTGTTCCATAATGCCCACAGATGTTTGGTGGCTTGTGCTTGACAAAGACTCTGCAAGCCCTATTGAACATGAGCAGGCGAGGGAGAATGGCTGGCCATGAGGGCACGTGGTGACTGTTTGGGGCTTATGGATGAGGATGGTGGGCAGAGGGAGGTGTTGATTGTGGTTTGGTCAGTCAGGAGCAGCGGCTGAGAGTCAGCATTTCTCCCTGGACCATCTATAACTGTTCACTCCAGCTTTGTTTAGCTGCTCTGTGGAAATATTTACCCCAAGTCCTTCAGTGCCTGATGTGTCCATGGACCGTCCAGGACTGGAAGCAGCATGGGCTGAGCAGGCTGCCAAAATGGTTAGGGATTCAGCCACTCATGCTCCAGATGCCAAAATCCCTGTATGAGTGCAGCCCTCGGGACCTGCTGACCGGTTCCCGACTTCCATACTGATGCCTCTGTTGACCTTCCAAATCTGAGCCTGGCTTTGGTGCCTGAGGTGCAGGGGGGTCAGCCAGAAGATGTCTCTGGACTTCTCCTCTACATATACCTATACATATACATAAGCTGTAGGAGATTTTTGGAGAGCGCTAACCTGTCAGGGTGAGAGAAATTTTGTACAAGTTTTTTGTCACCAGTCAAGAGGAATTCCAGAGACATAGTGACAACCAGAGCTCCTTGTCCTCTGTGTCACATATGTGTCATCCTGGTCCCATCACTTAGATATATATGTCTTGGTGCTTGTGAGCATGTGAGTGCGTGAGTGCATAAAATCAACTTGCTGAGAGATTTTGTAACCAAATATTTCCATCAGGCCACACATTGAGTTTTATTACACTAAATTTCCCTAGAAAAGAAGTGTTCAGAGTGTTAAATTCCTGTGGCTTCGTTACGAGAATAACAAGGCACTTGACACCTTCCAGTTTCAGAATAGCTTTGGAGCATCTGTTTTCACTCATTTAAGTTCTCTGTCCCAAAAGGGATTCAGCAAAATGGCCAGCTTGCATGCATTCAAAGCTGACCTGATCTAATCTGAAGAAGAGTAGTGTTTGAGTTCTGTGATGCTGCTGAAGTTGGATTCATTAGCCGGTTTCCTACCAGATTTTTCATAAAGTTTCTCCTGGTGTCTGAAGGATAATTACCATCCCTTGGTCTCAGGGGAAGAAGAAACAAAGGACCGCATATTCCTCTTTTGCTTCAAACTCAAAGAGTGACAGAGGCATGAAAAAAAAGAGTAGGTCCAGGAAATTCTTCAGTAGCATGTTAATAGCTCTGCATCGAAAATAATGCCTAGCGTACCACGGGGAGCCCATCTGGGGAGGAAGAGGAGAGTTAGGACTGCCAGATCCTCTTCTGGAAAAAATGTGCTTGTACTTGTGTCTCTGCGGGAAATGAGAGGGACTGTCAGCCCAGTTTTCCAGGGCAATGGTTTTAAAGGTACCTCAGTGCTTACTGCCGGAGATTTGTACATCTGAATACCTTTGGCATCTTCCTCCCATTGCGTCCCTTCCTTTCCCTGCCTGCACAAGCCCTGTTGTTGATCTCAGTCCACACCTACCAATACTAAATGACTTGCAAAGGTTAGAAAATAACCCCTAGAATGCCCACTTTAGTTCGACAGTTTCCTCAGTGTCTCCTACTCTTCTGCAGCCCAGCGCCTTCATTTCACTGATCGGATCACAGCTATGGTATCTTGGCCCATCAAGGCTGGACATTGTCTGCTGCCAGCCTGCCAGTGGTCCAGGATCAGGAGCAGTGCACCCTTCCCGCACGTGCAGGTGATGCAGAGGGACCCAACAGCCACCTCTCTCCCCACAGCCTCACACAAGCCCATTCCACTATCGGACCTCCCTCTGCCCCAAAAGCTCCTGTTCTTCCCGTCTTGCCTTTCCTCTTCCTTCAACTGAGCCAGGGATTATCCGAGCACGGGTTCTCCGATGACTTAGTGTGAGTACCTCTGCGAAGGTGCAGGTTATCTGAGGTGCTGGATATACGTATGAACGTCGACATCCTTGTTCTTTGTCGGAAAGCTCTGCTAACTCTCGAATTAAGCTAGTCTGAAATCCTGTTTTCTGTAGCTCAGTCCCCCCCCGCCAAAAGAAATGCTCACAGGTGGGTTCTCAAACACATGCAGTGCACAATTGAATGTATGACGTATTTTCAGCTCTGGATCCTGACAAACCCAAAATCAAAAGAATGAAAGAATCTTACACCCTCCAGTAATTAAAAAGATAAGTAAGAATCCCTAGAGAAGAATGATCTATTTGCTGAAAGAGTTGCTTTTCTCTTCTTACCATTATCATAAATATTTTCTGTTTCATTACAATTGAAATTTTTATCACGATTATTTAATGATACTCTAACAAGATTCAATAACTAGCTTTAAAAAAAAAAAAAAGCTAAGAATTCTGCCAATATCCTTTCATGATTAACACAGAAAGTGTCTCCAGTATAACTTCACCTATGTCAACAAAGACGTGTTTTAGTGCTGTATTGTATCTCGCATAATGGGTCTCTTAAGCAATGCAATGTCACTATATCACAAACGAATGTCTTTAATGGCAAGGATTACGTATTTTTATAAAATATTTAAAGTCACTAAAATTCCTGTGTTTTAAATCTTGGATCCAGTAAGCAGCTGTCCTGAACTAAACACTGAAAGCTGCGTTTGGTGCGTCCCTCGGGTATGTTCAGTGACTACTGAGCATCCACGGGCAGCGTGAGACACACCTGACCCATCGGCATGCCAGCGCGTGCGCCCTGAGCATCCACCTTCCCCTGCTCCATGGAGCTTCCACCTGTCTGCTTCGTCTGCCCCGAGACAGCTTCTCATTTTGTGGGTAAAGACGAACTCCAAGGGAGAAGGTAACACATCCCTGGAAAAAATAAGGAACACACTAGCTCGTGAACAGCCTGGAGAAGGCGAGGGGAGGTTGATGGTTCATCCATCATATCTCAATTTCTCAGTCGAGAAACTAAGCTTTTTACCAGATAAGAGGGTGGTGATGGTCAGTGAGATTTCTGAAAGGTGTAGGTGATGAAAACTTGTAATTGAAGATGGGGAACCTCATCATTTGGGGTTTCCTCTTGGAGCTGAAAAGCATTGAAAACACACTTTCTTCCTAAAAGAGTGGCTTGAAACCTAAATCTTTTCTTGTGGTTCCCTTGGTTCCCTAAAGGGACTTGTGAGAGAAGCTGCTTTCCTCCTCAGCTGAACAGCCACACCTCTCATCTGTCCAAACCAGGAGACCCAAGAAACTCTGGCCTGGAAGAAGTTCTTCAGAATTCCATTAGAGACAATGACTTGGCTCCTCTTGAACCTCTCAAAGCCTCCAGGGGAACTGCAGGATCCAGGTGAAAACAAAGTTCAAAGTCTTCAGCAGCCCATTGCTGTCCTTTCTTCAAAGAAAATCCTGGGCTTTTTGCGCCGTAATCAGCCCGAATAATGAAACCCTTCACCTAAACGCTGCAGAGAAAAGCACCTGAGAGCAGTGAGGAGTGTCCTCAGTCTTCTCTGCAGGCAATACGAAGGAAAGAGATGTGAGGATTGGGGACCCTGTTGTATTGGGGAGTTAAACTCATATCTGAGCCCATTAAAAAAAAAAAAAAGAAAAAGAAAAGAAAAAGAAAAAAAGAAAAAGAAAAAGAAAAAGAAAAATTAAAAAAGAGAGTGCTTTCTAAGACCCAGGAAAAGGCACAACACAGCTTGGCTCCTCCGGGACTCCAAGACCCAGCAGAAGGACCTGGCAGAGCCATGTTTGCAGGCGCTGCACAGCTACACAGCCCCAGTGCTTCTTCCAGAGCCTTTCGTGCTTGCCTTAATTCAGGGGAACAAATTCCAACTGTAGTAGTGTCAAAATGTCTCATTTCAACGTGAAAGGCAGGCATTTTGCGGCTTAAAATAGGTATTCATGGAAGGCACTCTTCAGATTTTAAAAGCGAACCGCTAGTCTTCCTTCCCCACGCAGCGTGCCCTTAGGGTGAAGATTTTGCCCATAACCAGCAACTTCTGGTGCTCGCGGGGTTGTAGCAATCCCACAGGAACACTGCGTCTGGGATGCGCCATCTGCTCCCTGGACCAGGCAAACCTCCTGCCCTTTGCAACAGGCCTCGGCATTGCGCCCTCTGGTCTCACCCCATCCCGTCCCCCCCCTGCCCCTCCAGCCCCGTCCCTTGCGCCCCTCTCCCAGCAAGGCGCTCCTGGCCCAGCATTCAGCGGCCGGGACAAGGCAGACGGGCAATTTTGCGCCCTTCCCACAGCCAGAGAGCACAGCGCCAGCAGAGCAAAAATGTGCAAACAACCAACAAGGATGTGCCCTTGTCACAGCGCATAATTTCAAAGGCTTCTTGTTCAGCTCTGATTCGGAACGAAGCCAAGTTTGAGGATACTGAAATCCCCTGCGAATTCGGTCTCCCATCCTCTGCGCAGCCCCGAGGCCGGCACAGCACGCAAAGAAAGGGAAGGAATTTTAAAACACAGTCAGTCGTCCCTCACATTAAGCTGCTTTTCCTTCCTGCTTCTTTCCCTCGCGTTCGCAAGGGTTTCCCCCAGGTTTCACAGGACAAATAAGAAATTAATTTCTAACAGCTAAGCACTCGCAGAACTTGCTTCCCTTACTTTTCAGACCCAGGTTTAAAACCCCTTTTTCTTCTCCAGCTCTTGCCCTTTCTGTGCCCTTCCTAACGGTTACCAGAATTCCTCAGGGAAGCCAGATGCGTGGGGCCAAATGAACCAAAGGAGAAACCACCCTTGTCTTCAGCAGAGTTAGAGCAGCTGTGAATTTGGCTACCTCTGTTACCACAGCCGAGGCCTTGACTTTCACAGAAACACACTCATGTTCGTGCCTGGTATTAGAGTGTATAATCGCAATTATTGTGCATTTCAGTTCATGATGTTATTTTTATGAATCTTGATTTATATCAGACTCTACAGTGCCGGCACCTGCAAGCGCCCATAGCGAGACACAGTCATGGCTCCGAAGGGACAGTCTGGCAGTGGGAGAAGAAGAGGATAAAAAGGATGAACAATAGATGGGAAAACAAAAGAAAAGGCAGAAGAGAGGATGTACAAGTGGAAGCTGCTAGAGGGATGCTGCTTGGTGGTTGGTAGCAGGCAGAAAACCAAGGTGTAAAGGCAGTCTAGGCAAAGGCTTCTGAGAAGGCTTCAGCGTCCCTAGGTGTCGGGGGTTTCTTCTGTTCTGCCTCATTGAGTGTCTCTGGAAAAGTGCACCCGTGAGCTGAGAAGATCTTGAAGGAGCAGCCTAAATTATAGGAACAAGGGAAAAACATCAGAGAATGAGCCAGGTCCCGTGCGGCTGTGGGTGCAACTTTAGTAGCAGAGGTTTTTTGCAAGTCCACCTTGTGATGACTAAAACAAGGGAAGGGATGACCTGCAAGCAGCTGAGAGGGTGCTACTACCCACTGGTGCTGGGGAAGGACTGTGCAGTGATTCCTGGCCGGGGGGCAGTGACGAGAGGCTCAGGCTCACCGGGGACAACAGCTTCGGGCAGGACAATGTCACTGGCTGTGCCCTGCAGGTTCATGCCCAGGCGGCAGGAGCCCTCTCTGGAACATCGAGACAGGTCTCTCGCATCAGGTTGCCGTTGACTGGAGCCCCTTCTCCTTCCCTGCACCTCTTAGCCGGGCCACCTACTTATATGAAACACAGGAGAAAAGAAAAAACTCGGCCAGGAGGGAAAGGAGAGAGGAGAGACTATTAAGAGAAAAAAGATAGCTGCCAGACACAGGTCTAGGGCAGGGATCCAGGCTTGTCCTCCATCCTGGGGTGGAGGGGGCGAGGAGGAGCGGTGTGTACATACAATGTGGATAGAGAGTAAACTTCAACTAGATTAATTGGCCAAAATGCCAAGAAGTTAGTAAATTTTTAAAAATCCTTGTCAGTCAGGTTGATGCCAGCAGTGGCCTCTGTGCAATTTGTCTGGCGTTATTTTACATTTATGAATCAGAGTCATGAAAGTAACAACTCTTTGGGTGCTAACAAATAACGGAGAAGAGCACGCACAGAACCTAAATTAAAGCGAATGCATCCTTGGAGGCTCATGAGCGGCTCCAGCTTATCATACGGGCTGGCAATGCATTTCCAGGAACAGGAGCTGCTATTTGCTCTTGGAGAAGGCTGTGGAGCAGCAGTATCTCGCTCCGGAGGTGGAGTAGAAACCACAAAGTGCTGGTGAGCTCCTTCTGTCACGGCAGGAGTGTCCCCCTGTGAGCGTGGTTGCCTTGGGGGCACACGATTGAGTGCCCCAGGATAAGGCCATGCGGAGTTAGCGCTGACAGCTTGTTCACAGTTCAGCGCGTTTACGGAAAAGCCTTAAAAGATGAAAAAAAATCTTTACTTTGCTATATATTTGTCAATTCTTAAACCACATACTCCGGGAAGTTATTGAGCTGTTCTGAGTCCACCTTTTTGGAAGTTATCAAAAATTAAAATTCAAGGTTGAGGGTCATATATTCACTGTAATGCACGTATAAGAAATCTGAGTTTTAATATGTTCCCGGGCTGCTCACCACCTACTGTAAGCGCAAAAATGATATCAAGAGAGGGCTTATTCAAAGGTACTTATCTTGCTTTCTCAGTGTTACAGGCTAAAATTTTTTGAAGTGTCTGAATTTTCTCTTGTCATTTACATTTATTGGCTCATGAAATTGTGTTAAATTCCGCCTTTACTGTGCATTCCTCTGTGCAAAGATATCTGTCCACCTACTGCTCAAAGTTGAGCTGACTTTTCTGCTTCCAGCATGTCTGTGTCGTCTCTCGCAGGCATACAATTTCTCATGCACACACGCTATCTTTAAAATTGGTGGACAAGAGCATTCACTCTGATAAACAAAGTGTGTTGCACATGCCAGCCAAAGCTCTCTCTCTTTAAGGTGTCTCTTTAAGCCCCCCCGCCAGCTCTGGCGCTGACGGCGGGGGTCTGGGTGAGGAGCTCAGGTATTTGCAGATGGTCCCACCTGCTTTCATCAGCCCGGGCTGACGCAGCGCCACCACCGCTGGCGTCTTCCTCTGCGACTTGTCAACGGCTGAATGAGCCGCAGTCAACCCTCTGGGTGACCGCGTAGGCATATGCCGGACCACGATGCACACATACGAGGGGGTGAGCTGAGGTTGCACGGCATATATGAGTGCGTATACATCCATATGTGCTCAGCCGTGCAATCGAAAGCCTATGCAAGCGTGAGATGGGAGAGCTGAGCTTTCAGCAGCAGAGCCATGAAGGGTTTTGAGCGCTGGAACAAATTACTGGGAGGTGGATTAGGAAGCCGGGAAGAAGTGATCGAATCTGCATCATAACCGCAATATGTAAATTGCAGCAGCATGTGCTTTTCTTATTAATGTATTTCTTTTGATTGCACTAAGCAGACAGGGAAAAAAGGCGTCACGATCACACATAATCAGTGCAGTCACACTGAGCCAATATCAGTAAGAAACCACTCGCTTCTGTCCGTGCCTGGGGCTTGCCAGGTTGTGGCAGGGCTGCACGACTCCAGAACGGCTGGTTTGAAACTTTTCTCATGAAATCACCTTCATGCGGGTGTATTCGTGATCGTTCTAACTCATAAGGTAAACCGATGTGCGTTACGAAGTTGAGTGTTGCTGGTGCCTTCCAGCTGTTCCATTGGTATGCTGGCAATGCATCACCCCTGTTTTTTCTATTTATAATTTAACCAATGCCAAAGGGTTATTTTCATCAAATGTAAAAAATGGACACTTCTAAAAATGCATAGGTTTTAAATTGCTCAGCAGTTGGAGTAGTTATAAGAACTAGCCCAGGGAATAAATGGCTGCTTCTCACATTAAGCACGTATGCCATTTCCATACAGGCTGAAAACCGAACGGGATTCATTTCTGTTCCCACCGCGCACAACTGTTTCTCTGCCGTTACTTCAAGCTTCAATGTCTCTCTTAATGCTTTATTATCACTGTTAAAACTCCGTAGTTTAGAATGTGCTCAGAGTAAATCTGTCATGTTACATTTAAGCACCAATTGGTTATGTTTTAATGGCATTAATCTTTACCTTCTTGCTGTGTCTAAGCCAGGGTAATGAAAGGAGATAATTCCCCTCTTTCTCAGCCACTGAATCCTGAAAATGAAAACGCGACTCCAGTGCCGCAGGTAAAACCGGTTTGCCTGCTGTTTCCGAACGCCCCTTTCCCCACCAGCAAGGCTGACCCTGCCCAGCCCTCCAGGGCCATGGGGAAACACAAGGGGACACCACCCCTGGGACCTGACAGCCCCAGAAACGGTGCTTGCTTGTGTCACATTCTTGCAGAGATCGTCTTCTAGCATTTCTCAGCGTTAAACCCGTCCTCTCGCGTCTGCACACCCAACCTGATGCGGGGCCTTGCAGCACGATGGGAGATTGTGGCTGTAATGGAGGTGGTGGAAAGACACAGGCCCACGGCCAAGGGCAGTCTCTGCCAGGATTACTGTTGGTGGTGGAGACTGGGACTTGGACCAGGACACCTTGGTGCTGGTATTGTACAAGCATAGGGAGAAGACAGAGCTCTCAGCAGCTTTCATCTCCTCGGCAGAGCAACAAGCAGGGCTGATCCTGACTGCAGCTCATTAGCGGACCTTCAGTGGCCATCAGTCATGACAACCACTGCTGCGTTTTCCTTGGGAATTTTATTTTTGGAAATCACCCCGCCATCCATGTGCTCTCAGGACAGAACCTCTTAAAATATGGTCCAAGGCAGCTCACGTGATAGAAAGGGTGATATAACACTGCAAGAGAAAATGCTAACGAGCTCCAAATTGTGTCAGGAAAATCAATATTCATCCCCTAGACAGTACTGCTTTTATTGGATAACTTTCTTCTTGGCTTAGCTATCATTGCAGAGTCCTACGAAAGGAGAGAGAAAGAGAAGGAAAATAAGAAAGGAAGTCCAGTGCATGATAAACAAGCTGATTCTTAAGACCAACATAAAGCTTGTGGGTTTAGAACAGTCGTTAAATATAGGAGATTATAAAATGGGAAGATGAAGTCTAGACACAGTGAAATAGGAGGGAGAACACATGAAATATCCGCTCTTAAAATGTTTTGTTGCACAAATATGTTTTATTAAACAGAAGTCAATCCTTTGTCCTTGCAGGTTTCTGGTGTAGGCGGCCAGTTTCCAAAAGCCCCTTGCAGACATGTGGGTCATTAGGAACCAAAAGCTGACAGCCCCTTCAGCACCAGCACCGGCTTGCTGGGCACGGCGCTCAGTGGCTCAGCGGTTTCCCCCTTCTCCATGCGCGGGTGGGACTTGCCCTGCGATGCTCCTCAACTTACAGAGATGGAACTCTGCCATGGCCTTCGGCTCTCAGGGATTGCTCTGGCTGCACAGCCTGCAGACCGGCTCCACATGCCAGGCTGGGTTTCTGCAGGGGCACACGGAGTAGAATTAATCCTTCAGCACAGTTTTCTCCGTCCTTCCACATTCAGGGTGGGCAGGACCAAGGAACCAGGGTGTCTTCCATACTTTGACCATCTCTGCAGAATATGAGCCTGGGCTCTCCTTGGGAGAATCAGCTTCAGTCCGTATGGGAAGACCTTTATGTTGCTTCAACGTCCCTGCAGGGGATTCTTCTCCCTGGTCCCACGATGGCCCATAGCTGCTCTAAGGGTGTTTATACCACAGGCAGGGTGCACAGCTCAGCCTCGTCCAAACTGATTTCCTAACCCTAAACCACAACTTTATACACCAATGTATACATCAATGCTGAAAGGAGAGCCTCCTCCTTCACCCTCCCCATAACGAGGAGTAAGTCTCTCCTCTATTGTTTCTTTCAAAGGTTATGTTTTTGCAACCTCCCATCCACCAGAAATTCCACATTTTGAGGCGTTTTAAACCTTAATTCCTTTCCAAGAATATTTTTTTTTCTGAAGTACTTTGCTCCTCAGTCATCCCCATGACAAAACAGCCAAGTCTTCTCCCTCCGAGTGTCGCCACAAATGCGCAACCTTCTTAATTAGCAGCTCCAGCAGCATCCAAATGAATTACTGTAAAACACGTTAGGTCTATTCACAACACACGTAAGATCTGTTCACAATGCTATCAATATTTATCCTAATTTAGGATTGCACAGAAAGGAAAAAGGAAAAAGGAAAAAGCTCAGCATGGAGTGCCTGATGGCTGCCATACTCTGCTCACTCACTGTTCTTCTTTAATAAGTCCTTCAGATCTCATCTCACAGGAGACCTTTACACTGACAAGTTTAACATAGGAACGACCCCTACAACAGCTCTCCTTTCAGCTGCTTCTTAGAACTTAAGCTTAAATTAATAAGGTTCAATGAATAACAGGAGCTGCGTAAAAATGTTGCTGTCAAATCATAAGAAATAGCGCAAGCCTTTATTCTGTGGTCAGATCCAAAACCTTCGAATCAAACTCCATCCCCAAGTGTGGAGGCTGCTGAAGCTTGGATTTTGTTCAACCTTTAAACTCACTTTGCCTTGACAAACACCACTGTTTTTGACATGGAGATTGGGAGGGATGGAGTCAAATCCATACAGTATACAAAGCTGGCCCAATTGTTTACAGTAAAACAGCTGTGATTTTCAGAGATTTTTTGATGGATTTTCCTGGGAACGGACCAAATTCTTTGGAAATGGGGGCTTTGATTAATATCAGGCTCGGATTTGGTGTGGAATAACCGGTTGCTCAACATGTGAGTGTTCATTTTCTGCAGATTCACTGATACACATGTGAAAGACCTGAATTTCCCATTTCCATCTGAAGTTATTCGCCTTGCTTATGTGATACCAATGAAACCTATAAATTCAGTGCTATATGTTTTAAAACAAGATTGTGTCTGTACAGGCCTATAGAGGATAACTTCTCTAGGGTGCTGGGTAGGACCATGGATCAGGCATATCTTTCCAGCTGCTTGATGATAGATCGTCTAATCAAAATTTTCTCTTTTATTCTGCGTTCTCTTAATTCATTTTTATAATACTGAAAAAACAAACCCATCCCTCTGAAATGCACTTTTTCCAAGGACTGAAACTTCAAGAAAGAAATTGTATAGAAAGTCATGAAAATTGAAGGAATATTTGATGAGGGAGTAAAGGGTGGATATAGCATCACAGCACTATTGTAGGCAACTGTGATACCCAGGTTGCAGCATCTCTGTGTCAGCTATGTGAAAAGGATGCAGCAGTACGTTAAGTGGGCTCCTGCTTTGCCAACTGGTATGCCAGCTGAGGTTTGGAGGAGGATGAGGAGGGTTCTGGTTTGACGTAAGCACCACGCATAATTCCACAGATGAACTTTGCAGAGAGACGTAATTCTAAACCTGTATGTGGACTGAATATTGGAAAAGCAGCTTTGTCAATAAGCTGACTCAAATTCCCATCTCTAAACATGTAGCGGTCTTGAAATACCACACTGCATGTGGATCTGTGTTCTAAATTTTGCTAATCTTTGAAGTACGTTGGTTCGTTTAACTCATTTCTGGAAGGAGGACAAATTGTTGCTCAGCTTTACCCCTCAAAAATTAGTTTTTGGGTCTCCTTCGGCCATCTACCCTCTCCCTAGCATCAGTGGAGAGAGAGAGGCTGGCACCTCCAAAGTGCGACTCGTGGGATCCGACGCGTGAGAGACAAGTTGTCCTCCAGGAGGTGCATAATTTTCATCTCTCTCATTCTTCGTGACTAGAAGAAGTATGGAACTTCATTGCTATGGTCTGTGATGACCCATGAAGGACTTTAAAGAGACAGGGAAAAGGAGTTGGGAAAGGCCAGTCTGTTGTCAGTAGGCTGATTAAAATAGCCATGTGGGGTCTCAACTTGCCCTGGCAACATTTAGGGGTCTGCAGAGAGGGACTGAAAGCCACAGCTCTAAGCAGTTGATGTTTTGGAGAAGGAGGGCAAAGTAGACCAGCGTTAGGAGCCCTGGGACTGCAGTCACTCAGACCTCCTTGTTTTGCATGTGGCATATTAACAACTTCTTCCTATAATTTACCAATGCATCCTTTTTTTCTCGCAAAGAGAATAAAAAAATGGTAAAATAACTTTGAAAGTCGGGTTATTCCTGTGCTTTAACACCTTCCAACAGATGTTGTTCTTACCCAAAGCAGAGTTCCTTGAATTATTAATGGTTTCCAACAGCTCAGCTTGAAATAATTTAGCATTTGAAAGAGAAAAGTCAGTCTCATTATTCCAAGTGCAGAAACATTTTGGTTATTAAAAGTATTCTCCTTAAAAAAATATATCTGTACAATTTGTATCTTTTTCTCCAGATGCCAGCAGGAGCACCAGATCTAGGGAAACCTTTGTGCTTACTGAAGGTTAATTGCTAAAATACAATGGAAGAGAGAAGACTGCATATTCCATTTAAAATTGAGAAGTTCTTATCTGATCTTTTGGTAGCTTTAAATTTACCAGATTTATAGTATTTGCAGTTGGAGACCATTAAATTCATTCTGAGGATTAAAGGGGCCAAATTCGTTGCAATCAAACTTCACAAGGGATATTGAAAACCAACAGCCTGTTCGGTGTTGCCACATGGGCAGCTGCTGGGAGCTGGCAGCCTGCTGCAGACACCAGCCACTGCTCCTCTGGCTCTTACCAGCAAGGTCTGTGAGCTGGTGTTGAAATTTCTGTGTTCAAATCTGACGACAAGTCTGCAATGAGGACTGGAATATGTTCTCAGGGCTGTTGTGCTCTCAAAACCAACACTGATTTCTGGAATAATCAAACAGGCT